>NW_027480456.1:2610568-3263210 GCF_051401765.1 Calliopsis andreniformis | reverse complement strand
GCTATGGCTGCTATGGCTATGGCTATGGCTGCGATGGCTATGGCTTCAATGGCTATGGCTTCTATGGCTATCGCTATGGCTATGACTGCTATGGCTATGGCTATGGCTATTGCTGCTATGGCTATGGCAATGGCTACGGCTATGGCTGCTATAGCTATGGCTATGTCTGCTATGGCTATGGCTATGGCTACGGCTATGGCTGCTACGGCCACCATGGCTATGGCAATGGCTGCGATGGCTATGGCTATGGCTGCGGCTGCTATGGCTATGGCTATGGCTGCTATGGCTATGACAATGTCTGCTATGGCTATGACTATGTCTACTATGGCTGCTATGGCTACGACTATGGCTACTACGGCTATGGATACGGCTGCTATGGCTATGGCTATTTCTGCTATGGTTATGGCTGCTATGGCTATGGCTATGGCTGCTATGGCTATGGCAATGGCTGCTATGGCTATGGTTATGGCTATAGCTGCTATGGCTATGGCTATGGCTGCTATGGCTATGGCTACGTCTGTGGCTGCTATGGCTATGGCTGCTGTGGCTTTGGCTATGGCTTCTATGGCTATGGCTTCTATCGCTATGGCTATGAGTGCTATGGCTATGGCTATGGCTATGGCTCCTATGGCTTTGGCTATGGCTATGGCTATGGCTGCTATGGCTATGGCTATGGCTTCTATGGCTATGGCTATGACTCCTATGGATATGGCTATGGCTTCTGTGGCTATGTCTATGGCTAAGGCTGCTATGGCTATGGCTATGTCTGCTTTGGCTATGGCTATAGCTGCATTGGCTGCTGTGGCTATGGCTATGTCTATCGCTGCTATGGCTGTGCCTATGGCTACGGCTGCCATGGAAATAGCTATGGCAGCTATGGCTATGGCTATGGCTGCTATGGCTATGGCTATGGCTATGGCTACTGCGGCTATGGCTATGGCTGATATGGCTATGGCTATGGCTATGGCTGCTACGGCTATGGCTGCTATGGCTATGGCTATGGCTGCTATGGCTATGGCTATAGCTATGGTTGCTATGGCAATGGCTGCTATGGCTATGCCTGCTATGGCTATGGCTATGGCTGCGATGGCTATGTATGCTATGGCTATGGCAATGGCTATGGCTGCTATGGATATGGCTGCTATGGCTATGGCTATGGCTGCTATGGCTATGGCTGCTATGGCTATGGCAATGGCTACGGCTGCTATGGCTATGGCAATGGCTACGGCTGCTATGGCTATGTCTTCTATGGCTATGACTACAATAGCTATCGCTATGGCTATGACTGCTATGGCTATGGCTATGGCTATGGCTGCTATGGCTATGGCTATGGCTATGGCTATGGCTGCTATAGCTATGGCTATGTCTGCTATGGCTATGGCTATGGCTACGGTTATGGCAATGGCTGCGGTGGCTATGGCTATGGCTGCGGCTGCTACGTCTATGGCTGCTATGGCTACGAATATGGCTGCTATGGCTGTGACTATGCCTGCTATGGCTATGTCTATGGCTGCTGTGGCTATGGCTATGGCTGCTATGGCTATGGCTGCTATGGCTGTGGCTATCGCTGCTATGGCTATGGCTGCTATGGCTATGGCTATGGCTATGGCTGCTATGCCTATCGCTTCTATCGCTATTGCTTTTATGGCTATCGCTATGGCTATGGCTGCTATGGCAATGGCTATGGTTATGGCTGCTATGGCTATGGCCATGGCTATGGCTGCTATGGCTATGGCTATGGCTATGGTTGCTATGGCTATGGCTGCTATGGCTATGGCTGCTATGGCTATGGCTATGGCTGCGATGGCTATGGTTTCTATGGCTATGGCTTCTATGGCTATCGCTATGGCTATGACTGCTATGGCTATGGCTATGGCTATGGCTGCTATGGCTCTGGCTATGGCTATGGCTATGGCTGCTATGGCTCTGGCTATGGCTATGGCTATGGCTGCTATAGCTATGGCTATGTCTGCTATGGCTATGGCTATGTCAACGGCTATGGCTGCTATGGCCACCATGGCTATGGCAATGGCTGCGATGGCTATGGCTATGGCTGCGGCTGCTATGGCTATGGCTGCTATGGCTATGGATATGTCTGCTATGGCTACGTCTATGGCTGCTATGGCTATGTCTATGGCTGCTATGGCTATGGCTATGGCTGCTATGGCTATGACAATGTCTGCTATGGCTATGGCTATGTCTACTATGGCTGCTATGGCTACGACTATGGCTACTACGGCTATGGATACGGCTGCTATGGCTATGGCTATTTCTGCTATGGTTATGGCTGCTATGGCTATGGCTATGGCTGCTACGGCTATGGCTGCTATTGCTATGGCTGCTATGGCTATGGCTATGGCTATGGCTGCTATGGCTATGGCTGCTATGGCTATGGCTGCTATGGCTATGGCTATGGCTGCTATGGCTATGGCTGCTATGGCTATGGCAATGGCTATGGCTGCTATGGCTATGGCTTCTATGGCTATGGTTATGGCTATGGCTGCTATGGCTATGGCTGCTATGGCTGCTATGGCTATGGCTATGGCTATGGGTGGTATGGCTATGGTTATGGTGGCTATGGCCATTGCGTCTATAAGCTATGGCTATGGCTATGTCTATGACTGCTATGGCTATGACTATGGCTGCTATAGCTTTGGCTGTATCTGCTAGGGCTATGGCTATGGCTGCTATGGCTATGGTTATGGCTGCTATGACTATGGCTATGGGTATGGCTGCTATGGCATTGGCTTTGGCTGCTATGGCTATGGCTATGACTGCTATGGCTATGGCTATGGCTGCTATGGCTGTGGGTATGGCTATAGCTGCTGTGGCTATGGCTATGTCTACTATGGCTATGGCTGTTGTGGCTTTGGCTATGGCTACGGCTGCTATGGAAATAGCTATGGCAGCTATGGCTATGGCTATGGCTGCTATGGCTATGGCTATGGCTATGGCTGCTGTGTCTATGGCTATGGCTGATATGGCTATGGCTATGGCTATGGCTGCTACGGCTATGGTTATGGCTATGGCTGCTATGACTATGGCTGCTATGGCTGCTATGTCTAAGGCTATGGATATGGCTGCTATGGCTATGATTATGGTGGCTATGGCTATTGCGTCTATAAGCTATGGCTATACCTACGTCTATGACTGCTATGGCTATGACTATGGCTGCTATAGCTATGGCTGTATCTGCTATGGCTATGGCTATGGCTGCTATGGCTATGGTTATGGCTGCTATGACTATGGCTATGGGTATGGCTGCTATGGCTATGGCTTTGGCTGCTATGGCTATGGCTATGTCTCTCGCGACTATGGCTATGGCTATGGTTGATATGGCTATTGCGTCTATCTGCTATGGCTATGGCTATTGCTATGGCTTCTATGGCTATGTCTATGGCTAAGGCTGCTATGGTTATGGCTATGGCTGCTATGTCTATGGTTATGGCTATAGCTGCTATGGCAAAGGCTATGGCTGCTATGGCTATGGCTGCTATGGCTATGGCAATGGCTGCTATGGCTATGGCTGCTATGGCTATGGCTGCTATGGCTATGGCTGCTATGGCTGTGGCAATGGCTACGGCTGCTATGGCTATGTCTTCTATGGCTATGACTACTATGGCAATCGCTATGGCTATGACTGCTATGGCTATGGCTATGGCTATGTCTGCTATGGCTATGGCTATGGCTATGTCTATGGCTGCTATGGCTATGGCTATGGCTGCTATGGCTATGTCTGCTATGGCTATGGCTATGTCAACGGCTATGGCTGCTATGGCCACCATGGCTATGGCAATGGCTGCGATGGCTATGGCTATGGCTGCGGCTGCTAGGGCTATGGCTGCTATGGCTATGGATATGTCTGCTATGGCTACGTCTATGGCTGCTATGGCTATGTCTATGGCTGCTATGGCTATGGCTATGGCTGCTATGGCTATGACAATGTCTGCTATGGCTATGGCTATGTCTACTATGGCTGCTATGGCTACGACTATGGCTACTACGGCTATGGATACGGCTGCTATGGCTATGGCTATTTCTGCTATGGTTATGGCTGCTATGGCTATGGCTATGGCTGCTACGGCTATGGCTGCTATTGCTATGGCTGCTATGGCTATGGCTATGGCTATGGCTGCTATGGCTATGGCTGCTATGGCTATGGCTGCTATGGCTATGGCTATGGCTGCTATGGCTATGGCTGCTATGGCTATGGCAATGGCTATGGCTGCTATGGCTATGGCTTCTATGGCTATGGTTATGGCTATGGCTGCTATGGCTATGGCTGCTATGGCTGCTATGGCTATGGCTATGGCTATGGGTGGTATGGCTATGGTTATGGTGGCTATGGCCATTGCGTCTATAAGCTATGGCTATGGCTATGTCTATGACTGCTATGGCTATGACTATGGCTGCTATAGCTTTGGCTGTATCTGCTAGGGCTATGGCTATGGCTGCTATGGCTATGGTTATGGCTGCTATGACTATGGCTATGGGTATGGCTGCTATGGCATTGGCTTTGGCTGCTATGGCTATGGCTATGACTGCTATGGCTATGGCTATGGCTGCTATGGCTGTGGGTATGGCTATAGCTGCTGTGGCTATGGCTATGTCTACTATGGCTATGGCTGTTGTGGCTTTGGCTATGGCTACGGCTGCTATGGAAATAGCTATGGCAGCTATGGCTATGGCTATGGCTGCTATGGCTATGGCTATGGCTATGGCTGCTGTGTCTATGGCTATGGCTGATATGGCTATGGCTATGGCTATGGCTGCTACGGCTATGGTTATGGCTATGGCTGCTATGGCTATGGCTATGGCTGCTACGGCTATGGCTGCTATTGCTATGGCTGCTATGGCTATGGCTATGGCTATGGCTGCTATGGTTATGGCTGCTATGGCTATGGCTGCTATGGCTATGGCTATGGCTGCTATGGCTATGGCTGCTATGGCTATGGCAATGGCTATGGCTGCTATGTCTATGGCTTCTACGGCTATGGTTATGGCTATGGCTGCTATGGCTATGGCTGCTATGGCTGCTATGGCTATGGCTATGGCTATGGGTGATATGGCTATGGTTATGGTGGCTATGGCTATTGCGTCTATAAGCTATGGCTATACCTACGTCTGTGACTGCTATGGCTATGACTATGGCTGCTATAGCTATGGATGTATCTGCTATGGCTATGGCTATGGCTGCTATGGCTATGGTTATGGCTGCTATGACTATGGCTATGGGTATGGCTGCTATGGCTATGGCTTTGGCTGCTATGGCTATGGCTATGTCTATCGCGACTATGGCTATGGCTATGGTTGCTATGGCCATTGCGTCTATCTGCTATGGCTATGGCTATTGCTATGGCTTCTATGGCTATGTCTATGGCTAAGGCTGCTATGGTTATGGCTATGGCTGCTATGTCTATGGTTATGGCTATAGCTGCTATGGCAAAGGCTATGGCTGCTATGGCTATGGCTGCTATGGCTATGGCAATGGCTGCTATGGCTATGGCTGCTATGGCTATGGCTATGGCTGCGATGGCTATGTATGCTATGGCTATGGCAATGGCTATGGCTGCTATGGCTATGGCTGCTACGGCTATGGCTATGGCTGCTATGGCTATGGCTGCTATGCCTATGGCAATGGCTACGGCTGCTATGGCTATGTCTTCTATGGCTACGACTACTATGGCTATCGCTATAGCTATGACTGCTATGGCTATGGCTATGTCTGCTATGGCTGTGGGTATGGCTATAACTGCTGTAGCTATGGCTATGTCTGCTATGGCTATGGCTGCTATGGCTTTGGCTATGGCTTGTATTGGCTATAGCTATGGCTATGGCTACTATGGCTGTGGCTATGTTTATGGGTGCTATGGCTATGGCTATGACTATTGCTGCTATGGCTATGGCTATGGCTATGGCTGCTATGGCTATGGCTATGGCTATGGCTATGGCTGCTATGGCTATGGCTACGTCTGTGGCTGCTATGGCTATGGCTGCTATGGCTCTGGATATGGCTATGGCTATGGCTACTATGGCTCTGGCTATGTCTATGACTGCTATGGCTATGGCTATGTCTATTGCGACTATGGCTATGGCTATGGTTGCTATGGCTATTGCGTCTATCTGCTATGGCTATGGCTATTGCTATGGCTTCTATGGCTATGTCTATGGCTAAGGCTGCTATGGTTATGGCTATGGCTGCTATGGCTATGGTTATGGCTATAGCTGCTATGGCAAAGGCTATGGCTGCTATGGCTATGGCTGCTATGGCTATGGCAATGGCTGCTATGGCTATGGCTGCTATGGCTATGGCTATGGCTATGGCTGCTATGCCTATCGCTTCTATCGCTATGGCTTTTATGGCTATCGCTGTGGCTATGGCTGCTATGGCAATGGCCATGGCTATGGCTGCTATGGCTATGGCTATGGCTATGGTTGCTATGGCTATGGCTGCTATGGCTATGGCTGCTATGGCTATGACTATGGCTGCGATGGCTATGGCTTCTATGGCTATGGCTTCTAAGGCTATCGCTATGGCTATGACTGCTATGGCTATGGCTACGGCTATGGCTGCTATGGCTATGGATATGGCTGCTATGGCTGTGTCTATGGCTGCTATGGCTATGTCTATGGCTGCTATGGCTATGGCTATGGCTGCTATGGCTATGGCTATGGCTGCTACGGCTATGGCTGCTATGGCTATGGCTGCTATGGCTATTGCTATGGCTATGGCTGCTATGGCTATGGTGGCTATGGCTATGGCTGCTATGGCTATGGCTATGGCTGCTATGGCTATGGCTATGGCTGCTATGGCTATTGCTGCTATGGCTATGGCAATGGCTATGGCTGCTATGGCAATGACTTCTATGGCTATGGTTATGGCTATGGCTGCTATGGCTATGGCTGCTATGGCTGCTATGGCTATGGCAATGGCTATGGCTGCTATGGCTATGACTTCTATGGCTATGGTTATGGCTATGGCTGCTATGGCTATGGCTGCTATGGCTGCTATGGCTATGGCTATGGCTATGGCTGCTATGGCTATGGTTATGGTGGCTATGGCTATTGCGTCTGTAAGCTATGGCTATGGCTATGTCTATGACTGCTATGGCTATGACTATGGCTGCTATAGCTTTGGCTGTATCTGCTATGGCTATGGCTATGGCTGCTATGGCTATGGTTATGGCTGCTATGACTATGGCTATGGGTATGGCTGCTATGGCTGTGGCTTTGGCTGCTATGGCTATGGCTATGGCTGCTATCGCTATGGCTATGGCTGCTATGGCTGTGGGTATGTCTATAGCTGCTATCGCTATGGCTATGACTGCTATGGCTGTGGCTATGGCTATGGCTGCTATGGCTATGGCTATGGCTATGGCTATGGCTGCTATAGCTATGGCTATGTCTGGTATGGCTATGGCTATGGCTATGGCTATGGCTGCTGTGGCTATGGCTATGGCCGATATGGCTATGCCTATGGCTATGGCTATGGCTGCTACGGCTATGGCTGCTATGGCTATGGCTATGGCAATGGCAGCTATGGCTATGGTTATGGTGGCTATGGCTATTGCGTCTATAAGCTATGGCTATGGCTATGTCTATGACTGCTATGGCTATGACTACGGCTGCTATAGCTATGGCTGTATCTGCTATGGCTATGGCAATGGCTACTATGGCCATGGCTATGACTGCTATGGCTATGGCTATGGCTGCTATGGCTATGGCTATGGCTGCTATGGCTATGGCTACGTCTGTGGTTGCTATGGCTGTGGCTGCTGTGGCTTTGGCTATGGCTTCTATGGCTATGGGTTCTATGGCTATCGCTCTGGCTATGAGTACTATGGCTATGGCTATGGCTATGGCTGCTATGGCTATGGCTATGGCTATTGCTAGGGCTTCTATGGCTATGGCTATGACTCCTATGGCTATGGCTATGCCTGCTATGGCTGTGGTTATGGCTATAGCTGCTATGCCTATGGCTATGGCTGCTATGGCTATGGCTCCGGCTACAATGGCTATGGCAATGGCTAGTATGGCCATGGCTATGGCTGCTATGGCTATGGCTATGGCTGCTATGGCTGTGGGTATGGCTATAGCTGCTGTGGCTATGGCTATGGCTGATATGGCTATGGCTATGGCTATGGCTGCTATGGCTATGGCTGCTATGGCTATGGCTATGGCTGCTATGGCTATGGCTATGGCTATGGCCGCTATGCCTATCGATTCTATCGCTATGGCTTTTATGGCTATCGCTATGGCTATGGCTGCTCTGGCAATGGCTATGGCTATGACTGCTATGCCTATGGCCATGGCTATGGCTGCTATGGCTATAGCTATGGTTGCTATGGCTATGGCTGCTATGGCTATGGCTATGGCTGCGATGGCTATGTATGCGATGGCTATGGCTATGGCTATGGCTATGGCTGCTATGGCTATTGCTACGGCTGGTATGGCTATGGCAATGGCTACTATGGCCATGGCTATGGCTGCTATGACTATGGCAATGGCTGCTATAGCTATGTTTATGGCTATATCTGCTATGGCTATGGCTATGGCTGCTATGGCTATTGCTACGTCTGTGGCTGCTATGGCTATGGCTGCTATGGATTTGGCTATGGCTATGGCTGCTATGCCTATCGCTTCTATCGCTATGGCTTTTATGTCTATCGCTATGGCTATGGCTGCTATGGCAATGGCTATGGCTATGGCTGCTATGGCTATGGCCATGGCTATGGCTGCTATGGCTATGGCTATGGCTATGGTTGCTATGGCTATGGCTGCTATGGCTATGCCTGTTATGGCTATGGCTATGGCTGCGATGGCTATGTATGCTATGGCTATGGCAATGGCTATGGCTGCTATGGCTATGGCTGCTACGGCTATGGCTATGGCTGCTATGGCTATGGCTGCTATGCTTATGGCAATGGCTACGGCTGCTATGGCTATGTCTTCTATGGCTACGACTACTATGGCTATCGCTATGGCTATGACTGCTATGGCTATGGCTATGGCTACGGCTATGGCAATGGCTGCGATGGCTATGGCTATGGCTGCGGCTGCTATGGCTATGGCTGCTATGGCTATGGATACGGCTGCTATGGCTGTGTCTATGGCTGCTATGGCTATGTCTATGGCTGCTATGGCTATGGCTATGGCTGCTATGGCTATGGCTGCTATGGCTATGGCTGTGGCTATGGCTGCTATTCCTATCGCTTCTATCGCTATGGCTTTTATGGCTATCGCTATGGCTATGGCTGCTATGGCAATGGCTATGGCTATGGCTGTTATGGGTATGGCTGTGGCTGCTATGGCTATGGCTGCTATGGCTGTGGCAATGGCTATGTGTGCTATGGCTATGGCTATGGCTGCTATGGCTATGGCTACGTCTGTGGCTGCTATGGCTATGGCTGCTATGGCTATGGCTATGTCTATTGCGACTATGGCTATGGCTATGGTTGCTATGGCTATTGCGTCTATCTGCTATGGCTATGGCTATTGCTATGGCTTCTATGGCTATGTCTATGGTTAAGGCTGCTATGGTTATGGCTATGGCTGCTATGGCTATGGTTATGGCTATAGCTGCTATGGCAAAGGCTATGGCTGCTATGGCTATGGCTGCTATGGCTATGGCAATGGCTGCTATGGCTATGGCTGCTATGGCTATGGCTATGGCTATGGCTGCTATGGCTATGACTATGGCTGCGATGGCTATGGCTTCTATGGCTATGGTTTCTAAGGCTATCGCTATGGCTATGACTGCTATGGCTATGGCTACGGCTATGGCTGCTATGGCAATGGATATGGCTGCTATGGCTGTGTCTATGGCTGCTATGGCTATGTCTATGGCTGCTATGGCTATGGCTATGGCTGCTATGGCTATGTCTATGTCTGCTATGGCTATGGCTATGTCTACTATGACTGCTATGTCTACGACTATGGCTACTATGGCTATGGATACGGCTGCTATGGCTATGGCTGTTTCTGCTATGGCTATGGCTGCTATGGCTATGGCTATGGCTGCTACGGCTATGGCTGCTATGGCTATGGCTGCTATGGCTATGGCTATGGCTATGGCTATGGCTGCTATGGCTATGGCTGCTATGGCTATGGCAATGGCTATGGCTGCTATGTCTATGACTTCTATAGCTATGGTTATGGATACGGCTGCTATGGCTATGGCTGCTATGGCTGCTATGGCTATGGCTATGGCTATGGCTGCTATGGCTATGGTTATGGTGGCTATGGCTATTGCGTCTATAAGCTATGGCTATGGCTATGTCTATGACTGCTATGGCTATGACTATGGCTGCTATAGCTTTGGCTGTATCTGCTATGGCTATGGCTATGGCTGCTATGGCTATGGTTATGGCTGCTATGACTATGGCTGTGGGTATGGCTGCTATGGCTATGGCTACGTCTGTGGTTGCTATGGCTGTGGCTGCTGTCGCTTTGGCTATGGCTTCTATGGCTATGGGTTCTATGGCTATCGCTCTGGCTATGAGTACTATGGCCATGGCTATGGCTATGGCTGCTATGGCTATGGCTATGGCTATGGCTATGGCTTCTATGGCTATGGCTATGACTCCTATGGCTATGGCTATGCCTGCTATGGCTATGGTTATGGCTATAGCTGCTTTGCCTATGGCTATGGCTGCTATGGCTATGGCTGCTATGCTTATGGCAATGGCTACGGCTGCTATGGCTATGTCTTCTATGGCTACGACTACTATGGCTATCGCTGTGGCTATGACTGCTATGGCTATGGCTATGGCTACGGCTATGGCAATGGCTGCGATGGCTATGGCTATGGCTGCGGCTGCTATGGCTATGGCTGCTATGGCTATGGATACGGCTGCTATGGCTGTGTCTATGGCTGCTATGGCTATGTCTATGGCTGCTATGGCTATGGCTATGGCTGCTATGGCTATGGCTGCTATGGCTATGGCTGTGGCTATGGCTGCTATTCCTATCGCTTCTATCGCTATGGCTTTTATGGCTATCGCTATGGCTATGGCTGCTATGGCAATGGCTATGGCTATGGCTGCTATGGGTATGGCTATGGCTGCTATGGCTATGGCTGCTATGGCTGTGGCAATGGCTATGTTTGCTATGGCTATGGCTATGGCTGCTATGGCTATGGCTACGTCTGTGGCTGCTATGGCTATGGCTGCTATGGCTATGGCTATGTCTATTGCGACTATGGCTATGGCTATGGTTGCTATGGCTATTGCGTCTATCTGCTATGGCTATGGCTATTGCTATGGCTTCTATGGCTATGTCTATGGCTAAGGCTGCTATGGTTATGGCTATGGCTGCTATGGCTATGGTTATGGTTATAGCTGCTATGGCAAAGGCTATGGCTGCTATGGCTATGGCTGCTATGGCTATGGCAATGGCTTCTATGGCTATGGCTGCTATGGCTATGACTTCTATAGCTATGGTTATGGATACGGCTGCTATGGCTATGGCTGCTATGGCTGCTATGGCTATGGCTATGGCTATGGCTGCTATGGCTATGGTTATGGTGGCTATGGCTATTGCGTCTATAAGCTATGGCTATGGCTATGTCTATGACTGCTATGGCTATGACTATGGCTGCTATAGCTTTGGCTGTATCTGCTATGGCTATGGCTATGGCTGCTATGGCTATGGTTATGGCTGCTATGACTATGGCTATGGGTATGGCTGCTATGGCTGTGGCTTTGGCTGCTATGGCTATGGCTATGACTGCTATGGCTATGGCTATGGCTGCTATGGCTGTGGGTATGTCTATAGCTGCTATCGCTATGGCTATGACTGCTATGGCTATGGCTATGGCTATGGCTGCTATGGCTATGGCTATGGCTATGGCTATGGCTGCTATAGCTATGGCTATGTCTGCTATGGCTGTGGCTATGGCTATGACTATGGCTGCTGTGGCTATGGCTATGGCCGATATGGCTATGGCTATGGCTATGGCTGTGGCTGCTACGGCTATGGCTGCTATGGCTATGGCAATGTCTATGGCTGCTATGGCTGTGGTTTCTATGGCTATGGTTATGGCTATGGCTGCTATGACTATGGCTGCTATGGCTGCTATGCCTATGGCTATGGCTGCTATGGCTATTGCTACGGCTACAATGGCTATGGCAATGGCTAGTATGGCCATGGCTATGGCTGCTATGGCAATGGCTATGGCTGCTATGGCCGTGGGTATGGCTATAGCTGCTATGGCTATGGCTGCTATGGCTATGGCTACGGCTGCTATGGCTATGGCTATGGCTATGGCCGCTATACCTATCGCTTCTATCGCTATGGCTTTTATGGCTATCGATATGGCTATGGCTGCTCTGGCAATGGCTATGGCTATGACTGCTATGGCTATGGCCATGGCTATGGCTGCTATGGCTATGGCTATTTTTGCTATGGCTATGGCTGCTATGGCTATGGCTATGGCTGCGATGGCTATGTATGCGATGGCTATGGCTATGGCTATGGATATGGCTGCTATGGCTATGGCTATGGCTGGTATGGCTATGGCAATGGCTACTATGGCCATGGCTATGGCTGCTATGGCTATGGCAATGGCTGCTATAGCTATGTTTATGGCTATAGCTGCTATGGCTATGGCTATGGCTGGTATGGCTATGGCAATGGCTACTATGGCCATGGCTATGGCTGCTATGGCTATGGCAATGGCTGCTATAGCTATGTTTATGGCTATAGCTGCTATGGCTATGGCTATGGCTGGTATGGCTATGGCAATGGCTACTATGGCCATGGCTATGACAGCTATGGCTATGGCTATGGCTGCTATGGCTATGGCTATGGCTGCTATGGCTATGGCTATGGCTTTGGCTGCTATGGCTATGGCTATGGCTGCTATGGCTATGGCAATGGCTACTATGGCCATGGCTATGACTGCTATGGCTATGGCTATGGCTGCTATGGCTATGGCTATGGCTGCTATGGCTATGGCTACGTCTGTGGTTGCTATGGCTGTGGCTGCTGTGGCTTTGGCTATGGCTTCTATGGCTATGGGTTCTATGGCTATCGCTCTGGCTATGAGTGCTATGGCTATGGCTATGGCTATGGCTGCTGTGGCTATGGCTATGGCTATGGCTGTGGCTTCTATGGCTATGGCTATGACTCCTATGGCTATGGCTATGGCTGCTATGGCTATGGCTGTTATGGCTATGGCTATGGCAGCGATGGCTATGGCTTCAATGGCTATGGCTTCTATGGCTATCGCTATGGCTATGACTGCTATGGCTATGGCTATGGCTATGGCTGCTATGGCTATGGCTATGGCTATGGCTGCTATGGCTATGGTTATGGTCTCTATGGCTATTGCGTCTATAGGCTATGGCTATGGCTATGTCTATGACTGCTATGGCTATGACTATGGCTGCTATAGCTTTGGCTGTATCTGCTATGGCTATGGCTATGGCTGCTATGGCTATGGTTATGGCTGCTATGACTATAGCTATGGGTATAGCTGCTATGGCTATGGCTATGGCTGCTATGGCTATGGCTACGCCTGTGGTTGCTATGGCTGTGGCTGCTGTGGCTTTGGCTATGGCTTCTATGGCTATGGCTATGACCCCTATGGCTATGGCTATGGCTGCTATGGCTATGGTTATGGCTATAGCTGCTATGTCTATGGCTATGGCTGCTATGGCTATGGCTACGGCTACAATGGCTATGGCAATGGCTAGTATGGCCATGGCTTTGGCTGCTATGGCTATGGCTATGGCTGCTATGGCTGTGGGTATGGCTATAGCTGCTGTGGCTATGGCTATGGCTGCTGTGGCTATGGCTGCTATGGCTTTGGCTATGGCTTGTATTGGGTATGGCTATGGCTATGGCCGCTATTGCTGTGGCTATGTCTATGGCTGCTATGGAAATAGCTATGGCGGCTATGGCTATGGCTATGGCTGCTATGACTATGGCTATGGGTATGGCTGCTGTGGTTATGGCTATGGCTGATATGGCTATGGCTGCTATGGCTATGGCTATGGCTGCTATGGCTATGGCTATGGCTGCTACGGCTATGGCTGCTATGGCTATGGCTGCCATGGCTATGGCTATCGCTGCTATGGCTATGGCTGCTATGGCTATGGCAATGGCTGCTATGGCTATGGCTGCTATGCCTATCGCTTCTATCGCTATGGCTTTTATGGCTATCGCTGTGGCTATGGCTGCTATGGCAATGGCTATGGTTATGGCTGCTATAGCTATGGCCATGGCTATGGCTGCTATGGCTATGGCTATGGCTATGGTTGCTATGGCTATGGCTGCTATGGCTATGGCTGCTATGGCTATGGCTATGGTTGCGATGGCTATGGCTTCTATGGCTATGGCTTCTATGGCTATCGCTATGTCTATGACTGGTATGGCTATGGCTACGTCTGTGGTTGCTATGGCTGTGGCTGCTGTGGCTTTGGCTATGGCTTCTATGGCTATGGGTTCTATGGCCATCGCTCTGGCAATGAGTGCTATGGCTATGGCTATGGCTATGGCGGCTATGGCTATGGCTATGGCTATGGCTATGGCGGCTATGGCTATGGCTATGGCTATGGCTATGGCGGCTATGGCTATGGCTATGGCTATGGCTATGGCTTCTATGGCTATGGCTATGACCCCTATGGCTATGGCTATGGCTGCTATGGCTATGGTTATGGCTATAGCTGCTATGCCTATGGCTATGGCTGCTATGGCTATGGCTACGGCTACAATGGCTATGGCAATGGCTAGTATGGCCATGGCTATGGCTGCTATGGCTATGGCTAAGGCTGCTATGGCTGTGGGTATGGCTATAGCTGCTGTGGCTATGGCTATGGCTGCTGTGGCTATGGCTGCTATGGCTTTGGCTATGGCTTGTATTGGGTATGGCTATGGCTATGGCCGCTATTGCTGTGGCTATGTCTATGGCTGCTATGGAAATAGCTATGGCGGCTATGGCTATGGCTATGGCTGCTATGACTATGGCTATGGGTATGGCTGCTGTGGTTATGGCTATGGCTGATAAGGCTATGGCTATGGCTATGGCTGCTATGGCTATGGCTGCTATGGCTATGGCTATGGCTGCTATGGCTATGGCTATGGCTATGGCCCCTATGCCTATCGTTTCTAACGCTATGGCTTTTATGGCTATCGCTATGGCTATGGCTGCTCTGGCAATGGATATGGCTATGACTGCTATGGCTATGGCCATGGCTATGGCTGCTATGGCTATGGCTATGGTTGCTATGGCTATGGCTGATATGGCTATGGCTATGGCTGCGATGGCTATGTATGCGATGGCTATGGCTATGGCTATGGCTATGGCTGCTATGGCTATGGCTACTATGCCCATGGCTATGGCTGCTATGGCTATGGTTGCTATGGCTGTGGTTACGGCTATAGCTGCTATGGCTAGGGCTAGGTCTGCTATGGCTATGGCTATTGCTATGTTTAGGGCTATGGCTGCTATGGCTATGGCTATGTGTATGGCTACTATGGCTATGGCTATGGCTGCTATGGCTATGGCTATGGCTACTATGCCCATGGCTATGGCTGCTGTGGCTATGGCTATGGCTGCTATGGCTGTGGCTGTTTCTGCTATGGCTATGGCTGCTATGGCTATGGCTATGGCTGCTACGGCTATGGCTGCTACGGCTATGGCTGCTATGGCTATGGCAATGGCTATGGCTGCTATGGCTGTGGCTTCTATGGCTATGGTTATGGCTATGGCTGCTATGACTATGGCTGCTATGGCTGCTATGGCTATGGCTATGGCTATGGCAGCTATGGCTATGGTTATGGTGGCTATGGCTATTGCGTCTATAAGCTATGGCTATGGCTATGTCTATGACTGCTATGGCTATGACTATGGCTGCTATAGCTATGGCTGTATCTGCTATGGCTATGGCTATGGCTGCTATGGCTATGGTTATGGCTGCTATGACTATGGCTATGGGTATGACTGCTATGGCTATGGCTTTGGCTGCTATGGCTATGGCTATGGCTGCTGTGGCTATGGCAATGGCTACTATGGCCATGGCTATGACTGCTATGGCTATGGCTATGGCTGCTGTGGCTATGGCTATGGCTTCTATGGCTATGGGTTCTATGGCTATCGCTCTGGCTATGAGTGCTATGGCTATGGCTATGGCTATGGCGGCTATGGCTATGGCTATGGCTATGGCTATGGCTTCTATGGCTATGGCTATGACTCCTATGGCTATGGCTATGGCTGCTATGGCTATGGTTATGGCTATAGCTGCTATGCCTATGGCTATGGCTGCTATGGCTATGGCTACGGCTACAATGGCTATGGCAATGGCTAGTATGGCCATGGCTATGGCTGCTATGGCTATGGCTATGGCTGCTATGGCTATGGCTACGTCTGTGGTTGCTATGGCTGTGGCTGCTGTGGCTTTGGCTATGGCTTCTATGGCTATGGGTTCTATGGCTATCGCTCTGGCTATGAGTGCTATGGCTATGGCTATGGCTATGGCGGCTATGGCTATGGCTATGGCTATGGCTATGGCTTCTATGGCTATGGCTATGACTCCTATGGCTATGGCTATGGCTGCTCTGGCAATGGATATGGCTATGACTGCTATGGCTATGGCCATGGCTATGGCTGCTATGGCTATGGCTATGGTTGCTATGGCTATGGCTGATATGGCTATGGCTATGGCTGCGATGGCTATGTATGCGATGGCTATGGCTATGGCTATGGCTATGGCTATGGCTGCTATAGCTATGGCTATGTCTGCTATGGCTATGGCTATGGCTACGGCGATGGCTGCTTTGGCTATGACTATAGCTGCGTTGGCTGCTGTGGCTATGGCTATGTCTATGGCTGCTATGGCTGTGGCTATGGCTATGGCTGCTATGGAAATAGCTATGGCAGTTATTGTTATGGCTATGGCTGCTATGGCTATGGCTATGGCTATGGCTGCTGTTGCTATGGCTATGGCTGATATGGCTATGGCTATGGCTACTATGCCCATGGCTATGGCTGCTATGGCTATGGTTGGTATGGCTGTGGTTACGGCTATAGCTGCTATGGCTATGGCTAGGGCTGCTATGGCTATGCCTATGGCTATGGCTATGGCTATGGATGCTATGGCTATGGATATGCGAGCTATGGATATGGCTATGGCTACGGCTATGGCTGCTATGGCCACCATGGCTATGGCAATATCTGCTATGGCTATGGCTATGGTTGCGGCTGCTATGGCTATGGCTGCTACGGCTATGGCTATGGCTATGGCTGCTATGGCTATGGCTATGGCTATGGCTGCTATGGCTATGGCTGCTATGGCTGTGGCTATGGCTGCTATGGCTATGGCTGCTATAGCTATGGCTATGGCTATGGCTGCTATGCCTATCGCTTCTATCGCTATGGCTTTTATGGCTATCGCTATGGCTATGGCTGCTATAGCAATTGCTATGGCTATGGCTGCTATGGCTATGGCCATGGCTATGGCTGCTATGGCTATGGCTATGGCTATGGTTGCTATGGCTATGGCTGCTATGGCTATGCCTGCTATGGCTATGGCTATGGCTGCGATGGCTATGTATGCTATGGTTATGGCAATGGGTATGGCTGCTATGGCTATGGCTGCTATGGCTGTGGCTATGGCTGCTATGGCTATGGCTGCTATGGCTATGGCGATGGCTACGGCTGCTATGGCTATGGCTTCTATGGCTATGACTTCTATGGCTAGCGCTATGGATATGACTGCTATGGCTATGGCTATGGCTATAGCTATGGCTGCTATGGCTATGGCAATGGCTGCTATGGCTATGGCTATGGCTGCGGCTGCTATGGCTATGGCTGCTGTGGCTTTGGCTATGGCTGCTATGACTATGGCTATGGCTATGGCTAAGGCTGCTATGGCTATGTTTATGTCTATCGCTGCTATGGCTGTGGCTATGGCTATGGCTGCTATGGAAATAACTATGGCAACTATGGCTATGTCTATGGCTTCTATGGCTACGGCTATGGCTGCTATGGCCACAATGGCTATGGCAATGGCTGCTATGGCTATGGCTATGGCTGCTATGCCTATGGCTACGTGTGTGGCTGCTATGGCTATGGCAATGGCTATTGCTGCTATGGCTATGGCTTCTATGGCTACGGCTATTGCTATGGCTGCTATGGCTATGGCTGCTATGGCTACTATGTCTATGGCTATGGCTTTGGCTGCTATGGGTATGGCTCTGGCTGCTATGGCTATGGCTATGTCCGCTATGGCTATGGCTACGTCTACTATGGCTGCTATGGCTATTACTATGGCTACTATGACAATGGATACGGCTGCTATGGCTATGGCTATTTCTGCATTGGCTGCTGTGGCTATAGCTATGTCTATGGCTGCTATGGCTGTGGCTATCGCTATGGCTGCTATGGAAATAGCTATGGCGGCTATGGCTATGGCTATGGCTGCTATGGCTATGGCTATGGCTATGGCTGCGGTGGCTATGGCTATGGCTGATATGGCTATTGCTTTGGCCATAGCTGCTATGGCTATCGCCATGGCTGCTATGGCTATGGCTATGGCTACGGCTATGGCTGCTATGGCTATGCCTATGGCTATGGCTATGGCTATGGATGCTATGGCTATGGATATGCGAGCTATGGATATGGCTATGGCTACGGCTATGGCTGCTATGGCCACCATGGCTATGGCAATATCTGCTATGGCTATGGCTATGGTTGCGGCTGCTATGGCTATGGCTGCTACGGCTATGGCTGCTATGGCTATGGCTTCTATGGCTATGGTTATGGCGTTGGCTGCTATGGCTATGGCTATGGCTGCTATGGCTATGGCTGCTATGGCTGTGGCAATGGCTATGGCTGCTATGGCTATGGCTAACGCTGCTATGGCTATGGCTACGTCTGTGGCTGCTATGGCTATGGCTGCTATGGCTCTGGATATGGCTATGGCTATGGCTACTATGGCTCTGGCTATGTCTATGGCTGCTATGGCTATGGCTATGTCTATTGCGACTATGGCTGTGGCTATGGTTGCTATGGCTATTGCGTCTATCTGCTATGGCTATGGCTATTGCTATGGCGTCCATGGCTATGTCTATGGCTAAGGCTGCTATGGTTATGGCTATGGCTGCTATGGCTATGGTTATGCCTATAGCTGCTATGGCAAAGGCTATGGCAGCTATGGCTATGGCTGCTATGGCTATGGCAATGGCTGCTATGGCTATGGCTGCTATGCCTATCGCTTCTATCGCTATGGCTTTTATGGCTATCGCTGTGGCTATGGCTGCTATGGCAATGGCTATGGTTATGGCTGCTATGGCTATGGCCATGGCTATGGCTGCTATGGCTATGGCTATGGCTATGGTTGCTATGGCTATGGCTGTTATGGCTATGGCTGCTATGGCTATGATTATGGTTGCGATGGCTATGGCTTCTATGGCTATGGCTTCTATGGCTATCGCTATGGCTATGACTGCTATGGCTATGGCTACGGCTATGGCTGCTTTGGCTATGGATATGGCTGCTATGGCTGTGTCTATGGCTGCTATGGCTATGTCTATGGCTGCTATGGCTATGGCTATGGCTGGTTTGGCTATGGCTATAGCTGCATTGGCTGCTGTGGCTATGGCTATGTCTACGGCTGCTATGGCTGTGGCTATGGCTATGGCTGCTATGGAAATAGCTATGGCAGCTATGGCTATGGCTATGGCTGCTATGGCTATGGCTATGGCTATGGCTGCGGTGGCTATGGCTATGGCTGATATGGCTATTGCTTTGGCCATAGCTGCTATGGCTATCGCCATGGCTGCTATGGCTATGGCTATGGCTACGGCTATGGCTGCTATGGCTATGCCTATGGCTATGGCTATGGCTATGGATGCTATGGCTATGGATATCCGACCTATGGATATGGCTATGGCTACGGCTATGGCTGCTATGGCCTCCATGGCTGTGGCAATATCTGCTATGGCTATGGCTATGGTTGCGGCTGCTATGGCTATGGCTGCTACGGCTATGGCTATGGCTATGGCTGCTATGGCTATGGCTATGGCTATGGCTGCTATGGCTATGGCTGCTATGGCTGTGGCTATGGCTGCTATGGCTATGGCTGCTATAGCTATGGCTATGGCTATGGCTGCTATGCCTATCGCTTCTATCGCTATGGCTTTTATGGCTATCGCTATGGCTATGGCTGCTATAGCAATGGCTATGGCTATGGCTGCTATGGCTATGGCCTTGGCTATGGCTGCTATGGCTATGGCTGCTATGGCTATGGCTATGGCTATGGCTATGGTTGCTATGGCTATGGCTGCTATGGCTATGCCTGCTATAGCTATGGCTATGGCTGCGATGGCTATGTATGCTATGGCTATGGCAATGGGTATGGCTGCTATGGCTATGGCTGCTATGGCTATGTCTATGGCTGCTATGGCTATGGCTGCTATGGCTATGGCGATGGCTACGGCTGCTATGGCTATGGCTTCTATGGCTATGACTTCTATGGCTAGCGCTATGGATATGACTGCTATGGCTATGGCTATGGCTATGGCTATGGCTGCTATGGCTATGCCAATGGCTGCTATGGCTATGGCTATGGCTGCGGCTGCTATGGCTATGGCTGCTGTGGCTTTGGCTATGGCTGCTATGACTATGGCTATGGCTATGGCTAAGGCTGCTATGGCTATGTTTATGTCTATGGCTGCTATGGCTGTGGCTATGGCTATGGCTGCTATGGAAATAACGATGGCAACTATGGCTATGGCTATGACTTCTATGGCTACGGCTATGGCTGCTATGGCCACAATGGCTATGGCAATGGCTGCTATGGCTATGGCTATGGCTGCTATGCCTATGGCTACGTGTGTGGCTGCTATGGCTATGGCAATGGCTATTGCTGCTATGGCTATGGCTTCTATGGCTACGGCTATGGCTATGGCTGCTATGGCTATGGCTGCTATGGCTACTATGTCTATGGCTATGGCTTTGGCTGCTATGGGTATGGCTCTGGCTGCTATGGCTATGGCTATGTCTGCTATGGCTATGGCTACGTCTACTATGGCTGCTATGGCTATTACTATGGCTACTATGACAATGGATACGGCTGTTATGGCTATGGCTATTTCTGCTATGGCTATGGCTGCTAAGGCTATGGCTATGGCTGCTATGGCTATGGCTGCTATGGCTATGGCCGCTATGGCTAAGGCTATGGCTGCTATGGCTATGGCAGTGGCTATGGCTGCTATGGCTATGGCTATGGGTATGGCTGCTGTGGCTATGGCTATGGCTGATATGGCTATGGCTATGGCTATGGCTGCTATGGCTATGGCTATGGCTGCTATGGCTATGACTGCTATGGCTATGGCTATGCCTATTGCTGCTATGCCTATCGCTTCTATTGCTGTGGCTTTTATGGCTATAGCTATGGCTATGGCTGCTATGGCAATGGCTATGGCTATGTCTGCTATGGCTATGGCCATGGCTATGGCTGCTATGGCTATGGCTATAGCTGCATTGGCTGCTGTGGCTATAGCTATGTCTATGGCTGCTATGGCTGTGGCTATCGCTATGGCTGCTATGGAAATAGCTATGGCGGCTATGGCTATGGCAATGGCTGCTATGGCTATGGCTATGGCTATGGCTGCGGTGGCTATGGCTATGGCTGA
Source organism: Calliopsis andreniformis (assembly GCF_051401765.1). Classification (NCBI taxonomy): domain Eukaryota; kingdom Metazoa; phylum Arthropoda; class Insecta; order Hymenoptera; family Andrenidae; genus Calliopsis; species Calliopsis andreniformis. The sequence continues at coordinate 3,241,571 of NW_027480456.1, read as the reverse complement.
TATGGCTATTGCTTTGGCTATAGCTGCTATGGCTATCGCCATGTCTGCTATGGCTATGGCTATGGCTAAGGCTATGGCTGCTATGGCTATGCCTATGGCTATGGCTATGGCTATGGATGCTATGGCTATGGATATGCGAGCTATGGATATGGCTATGGCTACGGCTATGGCTGCTATGGCCACCATGGCTATGGCAATATCTGCTATGGCTATGGCTATGGTTGCGGCTGCTATGGCTATGGCTGCTACGGCTATGGCTGCTATGGCTATGGCTTCTATGGCTATGGTTATGGCGTTGGCTGCTATGGCTATGGCTATGGCTGCTATGGCTATGGCTGCTATGGCTGTGGCAATGGCTATGGCTGCTGTGGCTATGGCTATGGCTGCTATGGCTATGGCTACGTCTGTGGCTGCTATGGCTATGGCTGCTATGGCTCTGGATATGGCTATGGCTATGGCTACTATGGCTCTGGCTATGTCTATGGCTGCTATGGCTATGGCTATGTCTATTGCGACTATGGCTGTGGCTATGGTTGCTAAGGCTATTGCGTCTATCTGCTATGGCTATGGCTATTGCTATGGCGTCCATGGCTATGTCTGTGGCTAAGGCTGCTATGGTTATGGCTATGGCTGCTATGGCTATGGTTATGCCTATAGCTGCTATGGCAAAGGCTATGGCAGCTATGGCTATGGCTGCTATGGCTATGGCAATGGCTGCTATAGCTATGGCTGCTATGCCTATCGCTTCTATCGCTATGGCTTTTATGGCTATCGCTGTGGCTATGGCTGCTATGACAATGGCTATGGCTATGGCTGCTATGGCTATGGCTATGGCTATGGCTGCTATGGCTATGGCTGCTATGGCTGTGGCTATGGCTGCTATGGCTATGGCTGCTATAGCTATGGCTATGGCTATGGCTGCTATGCCTATCGCTTCTATCGCTATGGCTTTTATGGCTATCGCTATGGCTATGGCTGCTATAGCAATGGCTATGGCTATGGCTGCTATGGCTATGGCCATGGCTATGGCTGCTATGGCTATGGCTATGGTTGCTATGGCTATGGCTGATATGGCTATGGCTATGGCTGCGCTGGCTATGTATGCGATGGCTATGGCTATGGCTATGGCTATGGCTGCTATGGCTATGGCTGCTATGGCAATGGCTATGGCTATGGCTGCTATGGATTTGGCTATGGCTGCTATGGCAATGGCTATGGCTATGGCTGCTATGGCTATGGCTATGGCTATGGCTGCTATGGCTGTGGCTGCTATGGCTGTGGCTAAGGCTGCTATGGCTATGGCTGCTATAGCTATGGCTATGGCTATGAATGCTATGCCTATTGCTTCTATCGCTATGGCTTTTATGGCTATCGCTATGGCTATGGCTGCTATAGCAATGGCTATGGCTATGGCTGCTATGGCTATGGCCATGGCTATGGCTGCTATGGCTATGGCTATGGTTGCTATGGCTATGGCTGATATGGCTATGGCTATGGCTGCGCTGGCTATGTATGCGACGGCTATGGCTATGGCTATGGCTATGGCTGCTATGGCTATGGCTACGTCTGTGGCTGCTATGGCTAGGGCAGCTATGGATTTGGCTATGGCTGCTATGGCAATGGCTATGGCTATGGCTGCTATGGCTATGGCTATGGCTATGGCTGCTATGGCTATGGCTGCTATGGCTGTGGCTATGGCTGCTATGGCTATGGCTGCTATAGCTATGGCTATGGCTATGGCTGCTATGCCTATCGCTTCTATCGCTATGGCTTTTATGGCTATCGCTATGGCTATGGCTGCTATAGCAATGGCTATGGCTATGGCTGCTATGGCTATGGCCATGGCTATGGCTGCTATGGCTATGGCTATGGTTGCTATGGCTATGGCTGATATGGCTATGGCTATGGCTGCGCTGGCTATGTATGCGATGGCTATGGCTATGGCTATGGCTATGGCTGCTATGGCTATGGCTACGTCTGTGGCTGCTATGGCTAGGGCTGCTATGGATTTGGCTATGGCTGCTATGGCAATGGCTATGGCTATGGCTGCTATGGCTATGGCTATGGCTATGGTTGCTATGGCTATGGCTGCTATGGCTATGCCTGCTATGGCTATGGCTATGGCTGCGATGGCTATGTATGCTATGGCTATGGCAATGGCTATGGCTGCTATGGCTATGGCTGCTATAGCTATGGCTATGTCTGCTATGGCTATGGCTATGGCTACGGCGATGGCTGCTATGGCTATGGCTATGGCTGCTTTGGCTATGGCTATAGCTGCGTTGGCTGCTGTGGCTATGGCTATGGCTATGGCTGCTATGCCTATCGCTTCTATCGCTATGGCTTTTATGGCTATCGCTATGGCTATGGCTGCTATAGCAATGGCTATGGCTATGGCTGCTATGGCTATGGCCATGGCTATGGCTGCTATGGCTATGGCTGCTATGGCTATGGCTATGGCTATGGCTATGGTTGCTATGGCTATGGCTGCTATGGCTATGCCTGGTATGGCTATGGCTATGGCTGCGATGGCTATGTATGCTATGGCTATGGCAATGGGTATGGCTGCTATGGCTATGGCTGCTATGGCTATGGCTATGGCTGCTATGGCTATGGCTGCTATGGCTATGGCGATGGCTACGGCTGCTATGGCTATGGCTTCTATGGCTATGACTTCTATGGCTAGCGCTATGGATATGACTGCTATGGCTATGGCTATGGCTATGGCTATGGCTGCTATGGCTATGCCAATGGCTGCTATGGCTATGGCTATGGCTGCGGCTGCTATGGCTATGGCTGCTGTGGCTTTGGCTATGGCTGCTATGACTATGGCTATGGCTATGGCTAAGGCTGCTATGGCTATGTTTATGTCTATGGCTGCTATGGCTGTGGCTATGGCTATGGCTGCTATGGAAATAACTATGGCAACTATGGCTATGGCTATGACTTCTATGGCTACGGCTATGGCTGCTATGGCCACAATGGCTATGGCAATGGCTGCTATGGCTATGGCTATGGCTGCTATGCCTATGGCTACGTGTGTGGCTGCTATGGCTATGGCAATGGCTATTACTGCTATGGCTATGGCTTCTATGGCTACGGCTATGGCTATGGCTGCTATGGCTATGGCTGCTATGGCTACTATGTCTATGGCTATGGCTTTGGCTGCTATGGGTATGGCTCTGGCTGCTATGGCTATGGCTATGTCTGCTATGGCTGTGGCTACGTCTACTATGGCTGCTATGGCTATTACTATGGCTACTATGACAATGGATACGGCTGTTATGGCTATGGCTATTTCTGCTATGGCTATGGCTGCTAAGGCTATGGCTATGGCTGCTATGGCTATGGCTGCTATGGCTATGGCTGCTATGGCTAAGGCTATGGCTGCTATGGCTATGGCAGTGGCTATGGCTGCTATGGCTATGGCTATGGGTATGGCTGCTGTGGCTATGGCTATGGCTGATATGGCTATGGCTATGGCTATGGCTGCTATGGCTATGGCTATGGCTGCTATGGCTATGACTGCTATGGCTATGGCTATGCCTATGGCTGCTATGCCTATCGCTTCTATCGCTGTGGCTTTTATGGCTATAGCTATGGCTATGGCTGCTATGGCAATGGCTATGGCTATGTCTGCTATGGCTATGGCCATGGCTATGGCTGCTATGGCTATGGCTATAGCTGCATTGGCTGCTGTGGCTATAGCTATGTCTATGGCTGCTATGGCTGTGGCTATCGCTATGGCTGCTATGGAAATAGCTATGGCGGCTATGGCTATGGCTATGGCTGCTATGGCTATGGCTATGGCTATGGCTGCGGTGGCTATGGCTATGGCTGATATGGCTATTGCTTTGGCTATAGCTGCTATGGCTATCGCCATGTCTGCTATGGCTATGGCTATGGCTACGGCTATGGCTGCTATGGCTATGCCTATGGCTATGGCTATGGCTATGGATGCTATGGCTATGGATATGCGAGCTATGGATATGGCTATGGCTACGGCTATGGCTGCTATGGCCACCATGGCTATGGCAATAACTGCTATGGCTATGGCTATGGTTGCGGCTGCTATGGCTATGGCTGCTACGGCTATGGCTGCTATGGCTATGGCTTCTATGGCTATGGTTATGGCGTTGGCTGCTATGGCTATGGCTATGGCTGCTATGGCTATGGCTGCTATGGCTGTGGCAATGGCTATGGCTGCTATGGCTATGGCTATGGCTGCTATGGCTATGGCTACGTCTGTGGCTGCTATGGCTATGGCTGCTATGGCTCTGGATATGGCTATGGCTATGGCTACTATGGCTCTGGCTATGTCTATGGCTGCTATGGCTATGGCTATGTCTATTGCGACTATGGCTGTGGCTATGGTTGCTAAGGCTATTGCGTCTATCTGCTATGGCTATGGCTATTGCTATGGCGTCCATGGCTATGTCTATGGCTAAGGCTGCTATGGTTATGGCTATGGCTGCTATGGCTATGGTTATGCCTATAGCTGCTATGGCAAAGGCTATGGCAGCTATGGCTATGGCTGCTATGGCTATGGCAATGGCTGCTATGGCTATGGCTGCTATGCCTATCGCTTCTATCGCTATGGCTTTTATGGCTATCGCTGTGGCTATGGCTGCTATGGCAATGGCTATGGCTGCTATGGCTATGGCTATGGCTATGGCTGCTATGGCTGTGGCTATCGCTATGGCTGCTATGGAAATAGCTATGGCGGCTATGGCTATGGCTATGGCTGCTATGGCTATGGCTATGGCTATGGCTGCGGTGGCTATGGCTATGGCTGATATGGCTATTGCTTTGGCTACAGCTGCTATGGCTATCGCCATGTCTGCTATGGCTATGGCTATGGCTACGGCTATGGCTGCTATGGCTATGCCTATGGCTATGGCTATGGCTATGGATGCTATGGCTATGGATATGCGAGCTATGGATATGGCTATGGCTACGGCTATGGCTGCTATGGCCACCATGGCTATGGCAATATCTGCTATGGCTATGGCTATGGTTGCGGCTGCTATGGCTATGGCTGCTACGGCTATGGCTGCTATGGCTATGGCTTCTATGGCTATGGTTATGGCGTTGGCTGCTATGGCTATGGCTATGGCTGCTATGGCTATGGCTGCTATGGCTGTGGCAATGGCTATGGCTGCTGTGGCTATGGCTATGGCTGCTATGGCTATGGCTACGTCTGTGGCTGCTATGGCTATGGCTGCTATGGCTCTGGATATGGCTATGGCTATGGCTACTATGGCTCTGGCTATGTCTATGGCTGCTATGGCTATGGCTATGTCTAATGCGACTATGGCTGTGGCTATGGTTGCTAAGGCTATTGCGTCTATCTGCTATGGCTATGGCTATTGCTATGGCGTCCATGGCTATGTCTATGGCTAAGGCTGCTATGGTTATGGCTATGGCTGCTATGGCTATGGTTATGCCTATAGCTGCTATGGCAAAGGCAATGGCAGCTATGGCTATGGCTGCTATGGCTATGGCAAATGCTGCTATGGCTATGGCTGCTATGCCTATCGCTTCTATCGCTATGGCTTTTATGGCTATCGCTATGGCTATGGCTGCTATAGCAATGGCTATGGCTATGGCTGCTATGGCTATGGCCATGGCTATGGCTGCTATGGCTATGGCTATGGTTGCTATGGCTATGGCTGATATGGCTATGGCTATGGCTGCGCTGGCTATGTATGCGATGGCTATGGCTATGGCTATGGCTATGGCTGCTATGGCTATGGCTACGTCTGTGGCTGCTATGGCTAGGGCTGCTATGGATTTGGCTATGGCTGCTATGGCAATGGCTATGGCTATGGCTGCTATGGCTATGGCTATGGCTATGGCTGCTATGGCTGTGGCTGCTATGGCTGTGGCTATGGCTGCTATGGCTATGGCTGCTATAGCTATGGCTATGGCTATGGCTGCTATGCCTATCGCTTCTATCGCTATGGCTTTTATGGCTATCGCTATGGCTATGGCTGCTATAGCAATGGCTATGGCTATGGCTGCTATGCCTATGGCCATGGCTATGGCTGCTATGGCTATGGCTATGGTTGCTATGGCTATGGCTGATATGGCTATGGCTATGGCTGCGCTGGCTATGTATGCGACGGCTATGGCTATGGCTATGGCTATGGCTGCTATGGCTATGGCTACGTCTGTGGCTGCTATGGCTAGGGCAGCTATGGATTTGGCTATGGCTGCTATGGCAATGGCTATGGCTATGGCTGCTATGGCTATGGCTATGGCTATGGCTGCTATGGCTATGGCTGCTATGGCTGTGGCTATGGCTGCTATGGCTATGGCTGCTATAGCTATGGCTATGGCTATGGCTGCTATGCCTATCGCTTCTATCGCTATGGCTTTTATGGCTATCGCTATGGCTATGGCTGCTATAGCAATGGCTATGGCTATGGCTGCTATGGCTATGGCCATGGCTATGGCTGCTATGGCTATGGCTATGGTTGCTATGGCTATGGCTGATATGGCTATGGCTATGGCTGCGCTGGCTATGTATGCGATGGCTATGGCTATGGCTATGGCTATGGCTGCTATGGCTATGGCTACGTCTGTGGCTGCTATGGCTAGGGCTGCTAAGGATTTGGCTATGGCTGCTATGGCAATGGCTATGGCTATGGCTGCTATGGCTATGGCTATGGCTATGGTTGCTATGGCTATGGCTGCTATGGCTATGCCTGCTATGGCTATGGCTATGGCTGCGATGGCTATGTATGCTATGGCTATGGCAATGGCTATGGCTGCTATGGCTATGGCTGCTATAGCTATGGCTATGTCTGCTATGGCTATGGCTATGGCTATGGCGATGGCTGCTATGGCTATGGCTATGGCTGCTTTGGCTATGGCTATAGCTGCGTTGGCTGCTGTGGCTATGGCTATGGCTATGGCTGCTATGCCTATGGCTATGGCTATGGCTGCTATACCTATCGCTTCTATCGCTATGGCTTTTATGGCTATCGCTATGGCTATGGCTGCTATAGCAATGGCTATGGCTATGGCTGCTATGGCTATGGCCATGGCTATGGCTGCTATGGCTATGGCTGCTATGGCTATGGCTATGGCAATGGCTATTGCTGCTATGGCTATGGCTTCTATGGCTACGGCTATGGCTATGGCTGCTATGGCTATGGCTGCTATGGCTACTATGTCTATGGCTATGGCTTTGGCTGCTATGGGTATGGCTCTGGCTGCTATGGCTATGGCTATGTCTGCTATGGCTATGGCTACGTCTACTATGGCTGCTATGGCTATTACTATGGCTACTATGACAATGGATACGGCTGTTATGGCTATGGCTATTTCTGCTATGGCTATGGCTGCTAAGGCTATGGCTATGGCTGCTATGGCTATGGCTGCTATGGCTATGGCCGCTATGGCTAAGGCTATGGCTGCTATGGCTATGGCAGTGGCTATGGCTGCTATGGCTGTGGCTATGGGTATGGCTGCTGTGGCTATGGCTATGGCTGATATGGCTATGGCTATGGCTATGGCTGCTATGGCTATGGCTATGGCTGCTATGGCTATGACTGCTATGGCTATGGCTATGCCTATGGCTGCTATGCCTATCGCTTCTATTGCTGTGGCTTTTATGGCTATAGCTATGGCTATGGCTGCTATGGCAATGGCTATGGCTATGTCTGCTATGGCTATGGCCATGGCTATGGCTGCTATGGCTATGGCTATAGCTGCATTGGCTGCTGTGGCTATAGCTATGTCTATGGCTGCTATGGCTGTGGCTATCGCTATGGCTGCTATGGAAATAGCTATGGCGGCTATGGCTATGGCTATGGCTGCTATGGCTATGGCTATGGCTATGGCTGCGGTGGCTATGGCTATGGCTGATATGGCTATTGCTTTGGCTATAGCTGCTATGGCTATCGCCATGTCTGCTATGGCTATGGCTATGGCTAAGGCTATGGCTGCTATGGCTATGCCTATGGCTATGGCTATGGCTATGGATGCTATGGCTATGGATATGCGAGCTATGGATATGGCTATGGCTACGGCTATGGCTGCTATGGCCACCATGGCTATGGCAATATCTGCTATGGCTATGGCTATGGTTGCGGCTGCTATGGCTATGGCTGCTACGGCTATGGCTGCTATGGCTATGGCTTCTATGGCTATGGTTATGGCGTTGGCTGCTATGGCTATGGCTATGGCTGCTATGGCTATGGCTGCTATGGCTGTGGCAATGGCTATGGCTGCTGTGGCTATGGCTATGGCTGCTATGGCTATGGCTACGTCTGTGGCTGCTATGGCTATGGCTGCTATGGCTCTGGATATGGCTATGGCTATGGCTACTATGGCTCTGGCTATGTCTATGGCTGCTATGGCTATGGCTATGTCTATTGCGACTATGGCTGTGGCTATGGTTGCTAAGGCTATTGCGTCTATCTGCTATGGCTATGGCTATTGCTATGGCGTCCATGGCTATGTCTGTGGCTAAGGCTGCTATGGTTATGGCTATGGCTGCTATGGCTATGGTTATGCCTATAGCTGCTATGGCAAAGGCTATGGCAGCTATGGCTATGGCTGCTATGGCTATGGCAATGCCTGCTATAGCTATGGCTGCTATGCCTATCGCTTCTATCGCTATGGCTTTTATGGCTATCGCTGTGGCTATGGCTGCTATGACAATGGCTATGGCTATGGCTGCTATGGCTATGGCTATGGCTATGGCTGCTATGGCTATGGCTGCTATGGCTGTGGCTATGGCTGCTATGGCTATGGCTGCTATAGCTATGGCTATGGCTATGGCTGCTATGCCTGTCGCTTCTATCGCTATGGCTTTTATGGCTATCGCTATGGCTATGGCTGCTATAGCAATGGCTATGGCTATGGCTGCTATGGCTATGGCCATGGCTATGGCTGCTATGGCTATGGCTATGGTTGCTATGGCTATGGCTGATATGGCTATGGCTATGGCTGCGCTGGCTATGTATGCGATGGCTATGGCTATGGCTATGGCTATGGCTGCTATGGCTATGGCTACGTCTGTGGCTGCTATGGCTAGGGCTAGTATGGATTTGGCTATGGCTGCTATGGCAATGGCTATGGCTATGGCTGCTATGGCTATGGCTATGGCTATGGTTGCTATGGCTATGGCTGCTATGGCTATGCCTGCTATGGCTATGGCTATGGCTGCGATGGCTATGTATGCTATGGCTATGGCAATGGCTATGGCTGCTATGGCTATGGCTGCTATAGCTATGGCTATGTCTGCTATGGCTATGGCTATGGCTACGGCGATGGCTGCTATGGCTATGGCTATGGCTGCTTTGGCTATGGCTATAGCTGCGTTGGCTGCTGTGGCTATGGCTATGGCTATGGCTGCTATGCCTATCGCTTCTATCGCTATGGCTTTTATGGCTATCGCTATGGCTATGGCTGCTATAGCAATGGCTATGGCTATGGCTGCTATGGCTATGGCCATGGCTATGGCTGCTATGGCTATGGCTGCTATGGCTATGGCTATGGCTATGGCTATGGTTGCTATGGCTATGGCTGCTATGGCTATGCCTGGTATGGCTATGGCTATGGCTGCGATGGCTATGTATGCTATGGCTATGGCAATGGGTATGGCTGCTATAGCTATGGCTGCTATGGCTATGGCTATGGCTGCTATGGCTATGGCTGCTATGGCTATGGCGATGGCTACGGCTGCTATGGCTATGGCTTCTATGGCTATGACTTCTATGGCTAGCGCTATGGATATGACTGCTATGGCTATGGCTATGGCTATGGCTATGGCTGCTATGGCTATGCCAATGGCTGCTATGGCTATGGCTATGGCTGCGGCTGCTATGGCTATGGCTGCTGTGGCTTTGGCTATGGCTGCTATGACTATGGCTATGGCTATGGCTAAGGCTGCTATGGCTATGTTTATGTCTATGGCTGCTATGGCTGTGGCTATGGCTATGGCTGCTATGGAAATAACTATGGCAACTATGGCTATGGCTATGACTTCTATGGCTACGGCTATGGCTGCTATGGCCACAATGGCTATGGCAATGGCTGCTATGGCTATGGCTATGGCTGCTATGCCTATGGCTACGTGTGTGGCTGCTATGGCTATGGCAATGGCTATTACTGCTATGGCTATGGCTTCTATGGCTACGGCTATGGCTATGGCTGCTATGGCTATGGCTGCTATGGCTACTATGTCTATGGCTATGGCTTTGGCTGCTATGGGTATGGCTCTGGCTGCTATGGCTATGGCTATGTCTGCTATGGCTGTGGCTACGTCTACTATGGCTGCTATGGCTATTACTATGGCTACTATGACAATGGATACGGCTGTTATGGCTATGGCTATTTCTGCTATGGCTATGGCTGCTAAGGCTATGGCTATGGCTGCTATGGCTATGGCTGCTATGGCTATGGCTGCTATGGCTAAGGCTATGGCTGCTATGGCTATGGCAGTGGCTATGGCTGCTATGGCTATGGCTATGGGTATGGCTGCTGTGGCTATGGCTATGGCTGATATGGCTATGGCTATGGCTATGGCTGCTATGGCTATGGCTATGGCTGCTATGGCTATGACTGCTATGGCTATGGCTATGCCTATGGCTGCTATGCCTATCGCTTCTATCGCTGTGGCTTTTATGGCTATAGCTATGGCTATGGCTGCTATGGCAATGGCTATGGCTATGTCTGCTATGGCTATGGCCATGGCTATGGCTGCTATGGCTATGGCTATAGCTGCATTGGCTGCTGTGGCTATAGCTATGTCTATGGCTGCTATGGCTGTGGCTATCGCTATGGCTGCTATGGAAATAGCTATGGCGGCTATGGCTATGGCTATGGCTGCTATGGCTATGGCTATGGCTATGGCTGCGGTGGCTATGGCTATGGCTGATATGGCTATTGCTTTGGCTATAGCTGCTATGGCTATCGCCATGTCTGCTATGGCTATGGCTATGGCTACGGCTATGGCTGCTATGGCTATGCCTATGGCTATGGCTATGGCTATGGATGCTATGGCTATGGATATGCGAGCTATGGATATGGCTATGGCTACGGCTATGGCTGCTATGGCCACCATGGCTATGGCAATAACTGCTATGGCTACGGCTATGGTTGCGGCTGCTATGGCTATGGCTGCTACGGCTATGGCTGCTATGGCTATGGCTTCTATGGCTATGGTTATGGCGTTGGCTGCTATGGCTATGGCTATGGCTGCTATGGCTATGGCTGCTATGGCTGTGGCAATGGCTATGGCTGCTATGGCTATGGCTATGGCTGCTATGGCTATGGCTACGTCTGTGGCTGCTATGGCTATGGCTGCTATGGCTCTGGATATGGCTATGGCTATGGCTACTATGGCTCTGGCTATGTCTATGGCTGCTATGGCTATGGCTATGTCTATTGCGACTATGGCTGTGGCTATGGTTGCTAAGGCTATTGCGTCTATCTGCTATGGCTATGGCTATTGCTATGGCGTCCATGGCTATGTCTATGGCTAAGGCTGCTATGGTTATGGCTATGGCTGCTATGGCTATGGTTATGCCTATAGCTGCTATGGCAAAGGCTATGGCAGCTATGGCTATGGCTGCTATGGCTATGGCAATGGCTGCTATGGCTATGGCTGCTATGCCTATCGCTTCTATCGCTATGGCTTTTATGGCTATCGCTGTGGCTATGGCTGCTATGGCAATGGCTATGGCTGCTATGGCTATGGCTATGGCTATGGCTGCTATGGCTGTGGCTATCGCTATGGCTGCTATGGAAATAGCTATGGCGGCTATGGCTATGGCTATGGCTGCTATGGCTATGGCTATGGCTATGGCTGCGGTGGCTATGGCTATGGCTGATATGGCTATTGCTTTGGCTACAGCTGCTATGGCTATCGCCATGTCTGCTATGGCTATGGCTATGGCTACGGCTATGGCTGCTATGGCTATGCCTATGGCTATGGCTATGGCTATGGATGCTATGGCTATGGATATGCGAGCTATGGATATGGCTATGGCTACGGCTATGGCTGCTATGGCCACCATGGCTATGGCAATATCTGCTATGGCTATGGCTATGGTTGCGGCTGCTATGGCTATGGCTGCTACGGCTATGGCTGCTATGGCTATGGCTTCTATGGCTATGGTTATGGCGTTGGCTGCTATGGCTATGGCTATGGCTGCTATGGCTATGGCTGCTATGGCTGTGGCAATGGCTATGGCTGCTGTGGCTATGGCTATGGCTGCTATGGCTATGGCTACGTCTGTGGCTGCTATGGCTATGGCTGCTATGGCTCTGGATATGGCTATGGCTATGGCTACTATGGCTCTGGCTATGTCTATGGCTGCTATGGCTATGGCTATGTCTAATGCGACTATGGCTGTGGCTATGGTTGCTAAGGCTATTGCGTCTATCTGCTATGGCTATGGCTATTGCTATGGCGTCCATGGCTATGTCTATGGCTAAGGCTGCTATGGTTATGGCTATGGCTGCTATGGCTATGGTTATGCCTATAGCTGCTATGGCAAAGGCTATGGCAGCTATGGCTATGGCTGCTATGGCTATGGCAAATGCTGCTATGGCTATGGCTGCTATGCCTATCGCTTCTATCGCTATGGCTTTTATGGCTATCGCTATGGCTATGGCTGCTATAGCAATGGCTATGGCTATGGCTGCTATGGCTATGGCCATGGCTATGGCTGCTATGGCTATGGCTATGGTTGCTATGGCTATGGCTGATATGGCTATGGCTATGGCTGCGCTGGCTATGTATGCGATGGCTATGGCTATGGCTATGGCTATGGCTGCTATGGCTATGGCTACGTCTGTGGCTGCTATGGCTAGGGCTGCTATGGATTTGGCTATGGCTGCTATGGCAATGGCTATGGCTATGGCTGCTATGGCTATGGCTATGGCTATGGCTGCTATGGCTGTGGCTGCTATGGCTGTGGCTATGGCTGCTATGGCTATGGCTGCTATAGCTATGGCTATGGCTATGGCTGCTATGCCTATCGCTTCTATCGCTATGGCTTTTATGGCTATCGCTATGGCTATGGCTGCTATAGCAATGGCTATGGCTATGGCTGCTATGCCTATGGCCATGGCTATGGCTGCTATGGCTATGGCTATGGTTGCTATGGCTATGGCTGATATGGCTATGGCTATGGCTGCGCTGGCTATGTATGCGACGGCTATGGCTATGGCTATGGCTATGGCTGCTATGGCTATGGCTACGTCTGTGGCTGCTATGGCTAGGGCAGCTATGGATTTGGCTATGGCTGCTATGGCAATGGCTATGGCTATGGCTGCTATGGCTATGGCTATGGCTATGGCTGCTATGGCTATGGCTGCTATGGCTGTGGCTATGGCTGCTATGGCTATGGCTGCTATAGCTATGGCTATGGCTATGGCTGCTATGCCTATCGCTTCTATCGCTATGGCTTTTATGGCTATCGCTATGGCTATGGCTGCTATAGCAATGGCTATGGCTATGGCTGCTATGGCTATGGCCATGGCTATGGCTGCTATGGCTATGGCTATGGTTGCTATGGCTATGGCTGATATGGCTATGGCTATGGCTGCGCTGGCTATGTATGCGATGGCTACGGCTATGGCTATGGCTATGGCTGCTATGGCTATGGCTACGTCTGTGGCTGCTATGGCTAGGGCTGCTATGGATTTGGCTATGGCTGCTATGGCAATGGCTATGGCTATGGCTGCTATGGCTATGGCTATGGCTATGGTTGTTATGGCTATGGCTGCTATGGCTATGCCTGCTATGGCTATGGCTATGGCTGCGATGGCTATCGCTTCTATCGCTATGGCTTTTATGGCTATCGCTATGGCTATGGCTGCTATAGCAATGGCTTTGGCTATGGCTGCTATGACTATGGCTATGGCTATGGCTAAGGCTGCTATGGCTATGTTTATGTCTATGGCTGCTATGGCTGTGGCTATGGCTATGGCTGCTATGGAAATAACTATGGCAACTATGGCTATGGCTATGACTTCTATGGCTACGGCTATGGCTGCTATGGCCACAATGGCTATGGCAATGGCTGCTATGGCTATGGCTATGTCTGCTATGGCTGTGGCTACGTCTACTATGGCTGCTATGGCTATTACTATGGCTACTATGACAATGGATACGGCTGTTATGGCTATGGCTATTTCTGCTATGGCTATGGCTGCTAAGGCTATGGCTATGGCTGCTATGGCTATGGCTGCTATGGCTATGGCTGCTATGGCTAAGGCTATGGCTGCTATGGCTATGGCAGTGGCTATGGCTGCTATGGCTATGGCTATGGGTATGGCTGCTGTGGCTATGGCTATGGCTGATATGGCTATGGCTATGGCTATGGCTGCTATGGCTATGGCTATGGCTGCTATGGCTATGACTGCTATGGCTATGGCTATGCCTATGGCTGCTATGCCTATCGCTTCTATCGCTGTGGCTTTTAAGGCTATACCTATGGCTATGGCTGCTATGGCAATGGCTATGGCTATGTCTGCTATGGCTATGGCCATGGCTATGGCTGCTATGGCTATGGCTATAGCTGCATTGGCTGCTGTGGCTATAGCTATGTCTATGGCTGCTATGGCTGTGGCTATCGCTATGGCTGCTATGGAAATAGCTATGGCGGCTATGGCTATGGCTATGGCTGCTATGGCTATGGCTATGGCTATGGCTGCGGTGGCTATGGCTATGGCTGATATGGCTATTGCTTTGGCTATAGCTGCTATGGCTATCGGCATGTCTGCTATGGCTATGGCTATGGCTACGGCTATGGCTGCTATGGCTATGCCTATGACTATGGCTATGGCTATGGATGCTATGGCTATGGATATGCGAGCTATGGATATGGCTATGGCTACGGCTATGGCTGCTATGGCCACCATGGCTATGGCAATATCTGCTATGGCTATGGCTATGGTTGCGGCTGCTATGGCTATGGCTGCTACGGCTATGGCTGCTATGGCTATGGCTTCTATGGCTATGGTTATGGCGTTGGCTGCTATGGCTATGGCTATGGCTGCTATGGCTATGGCTGCTATGGCTGTGGCAATGGCTATGGCTGCTATGGCTATGGCTATGGCTGCTATGGCTATGGCTACGTCTGTGGCTGCTATGGCTATGGCTGCTATGGCTCTGGATATGGCTATGGCTATGGCTACTATGGCTCTGGCTATGTCTATGGCTGCTATGGCTATGGCTATGTCTATTGCGACTATGGCTGTGGCTATGGTTGCTAAGGCTATTGCGTCTATCTGCTATGGCTATGGCTATTGCTATGGCGTCCATGGCTATGTCTATGGCTAAGGCTGCTATGGTTATGGCTATGGCTGCTATGGCTATGGTTATGCCTATAGCTGCTATGGCAAAGGCTATGGCAGCTATGGCTATGGCTGCTATGGCTATGGCAATGGCTGCTATGGCTATGGCTGCTATGCCTATCGCTTCTATCGCTATGGCTTTTATGGCTATCGCTATGGCTATGGCTGCTATAGCAATGGCTATGGCTATGGCTGCTATGGCTATGGCCATGGCTATGGCTGCTATGGCTATGGCTATGGTTGCTATGGCTATGGCTGATATGGCTATGGCTATGGCTGCGCTGGCTATGTATGCGATGGCTATGGCTATGGCTATGGCTATGGCTGCTATGGCTATGGCTACGTCTGTGGCTGCTATGGCTAGGGCTGCTATGGATATGGCTATGGCTGCTATGGCAATGGCTATGGCTATGGCTGCTATGGCTATGGCTATGGCTATGGCTGCTATGGCTGTGGCTGCTATGGCTGTGGCTATGGCTGCTATGGCTATGGCTGCTATAGCTATGGCTATGGCTATGGCTGCTATGCCTATCGCTTCTATCGCTATGGCTTTTATGGCTATCGCTATGGCTATGGCTGCTATAGCAATGGCTATGGCTATGGCTGCTATGCCTATGGCCATGGCTATGGCTGCTATGGCTATGGCTATGGTTGCTATGGCTATGGCTGATATGGCTATGGCTATGGCTGCGCTGGCTATGTATGCGACGGCTATGGCTATGGCTATGGCTATGGCTGCTATGGCTATGGCTACGTCTGTGGCTGCTATGGCTAGGGCAGCTATGGATTTGGCTATGGCTGCTATGGCAATGGCTATGGCTATGGCTGCTATGGCTATGGCTATGGCTATGGCTGCTATGGCTATGGCTGCTATGGCTGTGGCTATGGCTGCTATGGCTATGGCTGCTATAGCTATGGCTATGGCTATGGCTGCTATGCCTATCGCTTCTATCGCTATGGCTTTTATGGCTATCGCTATGGCTATGGCTGCTATAGCAATGGCTATGGCTATGGCTGCTATGGCTATGGCCATGGCTATGGCTGCTATGGCTATGGCTATGGTTGCTATGGCTATGGCTGATATGGCTATGGCTATGGCTGCGCTGGCTATGTATGCGATGGCTATGGCTATGGCTATGGCTATGGCTGCTATGGCTATGGCTACGTCTGTGGCTGCTATGGCTAGGGCTGCTATGGATTTGGCTATGGCTGCTATGGCAATGGCTATGGCTATGGCTGCTATGGCTATGGCTATGGCTATGGTTGCTATGGCTATGGCTGCTATGGCTATGCCTGCTATGGCTATGGCTATGGCTGCGATGGCTATGTATGCTATGGCTATGGCAATGGCTATGGCTGCTATGGCTATGGCTGCTATAGCTATGGCTATGTCTGCTATGGCTATGGCTATGGCTATGGCGATGGCTGCTATGGCTATGGCTATGGCTGCTTTGGCTATGGCTATAGCTGCGTTGGCTGCTGTGGCTATGGCTATGGCTATGGCTGCTATGCCTATGGCTATGGCTATGGCTGCTATACCTATCGCTTCTATCGCTATGGCTTTTATGGCTATCGCTATGGCTATGGCTGCTATAGCAATGGCTATGGCTATGGCTGCTATGGCTATGGCCATGGCTATGGCTGCTATGGCTATGGCTGCTATGGCTATGGCTATGGCTATGGCTATGGTTGCTATGGCTATGGCTGCTATGGCTACGCCTGGTATGGCTATGGCTATGGCTGCGATGGCTATGTATGCTATGGCTATGGCAATGGGTATGGCTGCTATGGCTATGGCTGCTATGGCTATGGCTATGGCTGCTATGGCTATGGCTGCTATGGCTATGGCGATGGCTACGGCTGCTATGGCTATGGCTTCTATGGCTATGACTTCTATGGCTAGCGCTATGGATATGACTGCTATGGCTATGGCTATGGCTATGGCTATGGCTGCTATGGCTATGCCAATGGCTGCTATGGCTATGGCTATGGCTGCGGCTGCTATGGCTATGGCTGCTGTGGCTTTGGCTATGGCTGCTATGACTATGGCTATGGCTATGGCTAAGGCTGCTATGGCTATGTTTATGTCTATGGCTGCTATGGCTGTGGCTATGGCTATGGCTGCTATGGAAATAACTATGGCAACTATGGCTATGGCTATGACTTCTATGGCTACGGCTATGGCAGCTATGGCCACAATGGCTATGGCAATGGCTGCTATGGCTATGGCTATGTCTGCTATGGCTGTGGCTACGTCTACTATGGCTGCTATGGCTATTACTATGGCTACTATGACAATGGATACGGCTGTTATGGCTATGGCTATTTCTGCTATGGCTATGGCTGCTAAGGCTATGGCTATGGCTGCTATGGCTATGGCTGCTATGGCTATGGCTGCTATGGCTAAGGCTATGGCTGCTATGGCTATGGCAGTGGCTATGGCTGCTATGGCTATGGCTATGGGTATGGCTGCTGTGGCTATGGCTATGGCTGATATGGCTATGGCTATGGCTATGGCTGCTATGGCTATGGCTATGGCTGCTATGGCTATGACTGCTATGGCTATGGCTATGCCTATGGCTGCTATGCCTATCGCTTCTATCGCTGTGGCTTTTAAGGCTATAGCTATGGCTATGGCTGCTATGGCAATGGCTATGGCTATGTCTGCTATGGCTATGGCCATGGCTATGGCTGCTATGGCTATGGCTATAGCTGCATTGGCTGCTGTGGCTATAGCTATGTCTATGTCTGCTATGGCTGTGGCTATCGCTATGGCTGCTATGGAAATAGCTATGGCGGCTATGGCTATGGCTATGGCTGCTATGGCTATGGCTATGGCTATGGCTGCGGTGGCTATGGCTATGGCTGATATGGCTATTGCTTTGGCTATAGCTGCTATGGCTATCGGCATGTCTGCTATGGCTATGGCTATGGCTACGGCTATGGCTGCTATGGCTATGCCTATGGCTATGGCTATGGCTATGGATGCTATGGCTATGGATATGCGAGCTATGGATATGGCTATGGCTACGGCTATGGCTGCTATGGCCACCATGGCTATGGCAATATCTGCTATGGCTATGGCTATTGTTGCGGCTGCTATGGCTATGGCTGCTACGGCTATGGCTGCTATGGCTATGGCTTCTATGGCTATGGTTATGGTGTTGGCTGCTATGGCTATGGCTATGGTTGCTATGGCTATGGCTGATATGGCTATGGCTATGGCTGCGCTGGCTATGTATGCGATGGCTATGGCTATGGCTATGGCTATGGCTGCTATGGCTATGGCTACGTCTGTGGCTGCTATGGCTAGGGCTGCTATGGATTTGGCTATGGCTGCTATGGCAATGGCTATGGCTATGGCTGCTATGGCTATGGCTATGGCTATGGTTGCTATGGCTATGGCTGCTATGGCTATGCCTGCTATGGCTATGGCTATGGCTGCGATGGCTATGTATGCTATGGCTATGGCAATGGCTATGGCTGCTATGGCTATGGCTGCTATAGCTATGGCTATGTCTGCTATGGCTATGGCTATGGCTATGGCGATGGCTGCTATGGCTATGGCTATGGCTGCTTTGGCTATGGCTATAGCTGCGTTGGCTGCTGTGGCTATGGCTATGGCTATGGCTGCTATGCCTATCGCTTCTATCGCTATGGCTTTTATGGCTATCGCTATGGCTATGGCTGCTATAGCAATGGCTATGGCTATGGCTGCTATGGCTATGGCCATGGCTATGGCTGCTATGGCTATGGCTGCTATGGCTATGGCTATGGCTATGGCTATGGTTGCTATGGCTATGGCTGCTATGGCTATGCCTGGTATGGCTATGGCTATGGCTGCTATGGCTATGGCTGCTATGGCTATGGCGATGGCTACAGCTGCTATGGCTATGGCTTCTATGGCTATGACTTCTATGGCTAGCGCTATGGATATGACTGCTATGGCTATGGCTATGGCTATGGCTATGGCTGCTATGGCTATGCCAATGGCTGCTATGGCTATGGCTATGGCTGCGGCTGCTATGGCTATGGCTGCTGTGGCTTTGGCTATGGCTGCTATGACTATGGCTATGGCTATGGCTAAGGCTGCTATGGCTATGTTTATGTCTATGGCTGCTATGGCTGTGGCTATGGCTATGGCTGCTATGGAAATGACTATGGCAACTATGGCTATGGCTATGACTTCTATGGCTACGGCTATGGCTGCTATGGCCACAATGGCTATGGCAATGGCTGCTATGGCTATGGCTATGGCTGCTATGCCTATGGCTACGTGTGTGGCTGCTATGGCTATGGCAATGGCTATTGCTGCTATGGCTATGGCTTCTGTGGCTACGGCTATGGCTATGGCTGCTATGGCTATGGCTGCAATGGCTACTATGTCTATGGCTATGGCTTTGGCTGCTATGGGTATGGCTCTGGCTGCTATGGCTATGGCTATGTCTGCTATGGCTGTGGCTACGTCTACTATGGCTGCTATGGCTATTACTATGGCTACTATGACAATGGATACGGCTGTTATGGCTATGGCTATTTCTGCTATGGCTATGGCTGCTAAGGCTATGGCTATGGCTGCTATGGCTATGGCTGCTATGGCTATGGCTGCTATGGCTAAGGCTATGGCTGCTATGGCTATGGCAGTGGCTATGGCTGCTATGGCTATGGCTATGGGTATGGCTGCTGTGGCTATGGCTATGGCTGATATGGCTATGGCTATGGCTATGGCTGCTATGGCAATGGCTATGGCTATGTCTGCTATGGCTATGGCCATGGCTATGGCTGCTATGGCTATGGCTATAGCTGCATTGGCTGCTGTGGCTATAGCTATTTCTATGGCTGCTATGGCTGTGGCTATCGCTATGGCTGCTATGGAAATAGCTATGGCGGCTATGGCTATGGCTATGGCTGCTATGGCTATGGCTATGGCTATGGCTGCGGTGGCTATGGCTATGGCTGATATGGCTATTGCTTTGGCTATAGCTGCTATGGCTATCGCCATGTCTGCTATGGCTATGGCTATGGCTACGGCTATGGCTGCTATGGCTATGCCTATGGCTATGGCTATGGCTATGGATGCTATGGCTATGGATATGCGAGCTATGTATATGGCTATGGCTACGGCTATGGCTGCTATGGCCACCATGGCTATGGCAATATCTGCTATGGCTATGGCTATGGTTGCGGCTGCTATGGCTATGGCTGCTACGGCTATGGCTGCTATGGCTATGGCTTCTATGGCTATGGTTATGGCGTTGGCTGCTATGGCTATGGCTATGGCTGCTATGGCTATGGCTGCTATGGCTGTGGCAATGGCTATGGCTGCTATGGCTATGGCTATGGCTGCTATGGCTATGGCTACGTCTGTGGCTGCTATGGCTATGGCTGCTATGGCTCTGGATATGGCTATGGCTATGGCTACTATGGCTCTGGCTATGTCTATGGCTGCTATGGCTATGGCTATGTCTATTGCGACTATGGCTGTGGCTATGGTTGCTAAGGCTATTGCGTCTATCTGCTATGGCTATGGCTATTGCTATGGCGTCCATGGCTATGTCTATGGCTAAGGCTGCTATGGTTATGGCTATGGCTGCTATGGCTATGGTTATGCCTATAGCTGCTATGGCAAAGGCTATGGCAGCTATGGCTATGGCTGCTATGGCTATGGCAATGGCTAATATGGCTATGGCTGCTATGCCTATCGCTTCTATCGCTATGGCTTTTATGGCTATCGCTGTGGCTATGGCTGCTATGGCAGTGGCTACGGCTGCTATGGCTATGGCTATGGCTATGGCTGCTATGGCTATGGCTGCTATGGCTGTGGCTATGGCTGCTATGGCTATGGCTGCTATAGCTATGGCTATGGCTATGGCTGCTATGCCTATCGCTTCTATCGCTATGGCTTTTATGGCTATCGCTATGGCTATGGCTGCTATAGCAATGGCTATGGCTATGGCTGCTATGGCTATGGCCATGGCTATGGCTGCTATGGCTATGGCTATGGTTGCTATGGCTATGGCTGATATGGCTATGGCTATGGCTGCGCTGGCTATGTATGCGATGGCTATGGCTATGGCTATGGCTATGGCTGCTATGGCTATGGCTACGTCTGTGGCTGCTATGGCTAGGGCTGCTATGGATTTGGCTATGGCTGCTATGGCAATGGCTATGGCTATGGCTGCTATGGCTATGGCTATGGCTATGGCTGCTATGGCTATGGCTGCTATGGCTGTGGCTATGGCTGCTATGGCTATGGCTGCTATAGCTATGGCTATGGCTATGGCTGCTATGCCTATCGCTTCTATCGCTATGGCTTTTATGGCTATCGCTATGGCTATGGCTGCTATAGCAATGGCTATGGCTATGGCTGCTATGGCTATGGCCATGGCTATGGCTGCTATTGCTATGGCTATGGTTGCTATGGCTATGGCTGATATGGCTATGGCTATGGCTGCGCTGGCTATGTATGCGACGGCTATGGCTATGGCAATGGCTATGGCTGCTATGGCTATGGCTGCTATAGCTATGGCTATGTCTGCTATGGCTATGGCTATGGCTACGGCGATGGCTGCTATGGCTATGGCTATGGCTGCTTTGGCTGTGGCTATAGCTGCGTTGGCTGCTGTGGCTATGGCTATGTCTATGGCTGCTATGGCTGTGGCTATGGCTATGGCTGCTATGGAAATAGCTATGGCAGTTATTGTTATGGCTATGGCTGCTATGGCTATGGCTATGTCTATGGCTGCTGTTGCTATGGCTATGGCTGATATGGCCATGGCTATGGCTACTATGCCCATGGCTATGGCTGCTATGGCTATGGTTGCTATGGCTGTGGTTACGGCTATAGCTGCTATGGCTATGGCTAGGGCTGCTATGGCTATGTCTATTGCTATGTCTAGGCCTATGGCTGCTATGTCTATGGCTATGTGTATGGCTACTATGGCTATGGCTATGGCTGCTATGGCTATGGCTATGGCTACTATGCCCATGGCTATGGCTGCTGTGGCTATGGCTATGGCTGCTATGGCTGTGGCTGCTATGGCTATTGCTGCTATGGGTATGGCGACGGTTGCTATTGCTATTGCGTCTATCTGCTAGGGCTATGGCTATGGCAGTGGCTTCTGAGGCTATGTCTATGGCTAAGGCTGCTATGGCTATGGCTATGGCTGCTTTGGCTATGGCTATAGCTGCATTGGCTGCTGTGGCTATGGCTATGTCTACGGCTGCTATGGCTGTGGCTATGGCTATGGCTGCTATGGAAATAGCTATGGCAGCTATGGCTATGCCTATGGCTGCTATGGCTATGGCCATGGCTATGGCTGCGGTGGCTATGGCTATGGCTGATATGGCTATTGCTTTGGCTATAGCTGCTATGGCTATCGCCATGGCTGCTATGGCTATGGCTATGGCTACGGCTATGGCTGCTATGGCTATGCCTATGGCTATGGCTATGGCTATGGATGCTATGGCTATGGATATGCGAGCTATGGATATGGCTATGGCAACGGCTATGGCTGCTATGGCCACCATGGCTATGGCAATATCTGCTATGGCTATGGCTATGGCTATGGCTGCTATGGCTATGGCTGCTATGGCTATGGCTATGGCTATGGCTGCTACGGCTATGGCTGCTATGGCTATGGCTATGGCTGTTATGGCTATGACTGCTATGGTTGTGGCTATGGCTATGGCTATGTCTATGGCGATGGCTGCTATGGCTATGGCTATGGCTGCTTTGGCTATGGCTATAGCTGCATTGGCTGCTGTGGCTAGGGATATGTCTACGGCGGCTATGGCTGTGGCTATGGCTACGGCTGCTATGGAAATAGCTATGGGAGCTATATCTATGGCTATGGCTGCTATGGCTATGGCTACGGCTCTGGCTGCTATGGCTATGGCTATGGCTATGGCTGCTATGGCTATGGCTATGGGTGCTATGGATATGGCTATGGCTGATATGGTTATGGCTATGGCTATGGCTCCTATGGCTATGGGTATGGCTGCTATGGCTGTGGCTGCTATGGCTATGGCTATGGCTATGGCTGCTACGGCTATGGCTGCTATGGCTATGGCTATGGCTGTTATGGCTATGGCTGCTATGGCTGTGGCAATGGCTATGGCTGCTATGGCTATGGCTATGGCTGCTATAGCTATGGCTATGTTTGCTATGGCTATGGCTATGGCTACGGCTATAGCTGCTATGGCCACCATGGCTATGGCAATGGCTGCTATGGCTATGGCTATGGCTGCGGCTGCTATGGCTATGGCTGCTGTGGCTTTGGCTATGGCTGCTATGACTATGGCTATGGCTATGGCTAAGGCTGCTATGGCTATGTTTATGTCTATGGCTGCTATGGCTGTGGCTATGGCTATGGCTGCTATGGAAATAACTATGGCAACTATGGCTAAGGCTATGGCTTCTATGGCTACGGCTATGGCTGCTATGGCCACAATGGCTATGGCAATGGCTGCTATGGCTATGGCTATGGCTGCTATGCCTATGGCTACGTGTGTGGCTGCTATGGCTATGGCAATGGCTATTGCTGCTATGGCTATGGCTTCTATGGCTACGGCTATGGCTATGGCTGCTATGGCTATGGCTGCTATGGCTACTATGTCTATGGCTATGGCTTTGGCTGCTATGCGTATGGCTCTGGCTGCTATGGCTATGGCTATGTCTGCTATGGCTATGGCTACGTCTACTATGGCTGCTATGGCTATTACTATGGCTACTATGACAATGGATACGGCTGCTATGGCTATGGCTATTTCTGCTATGGCTATGGCTGCTAAGGCTATGGCTATGGCTGCTATGGCTATGGCTGCTATGGCTATGGCTGCTATGGCTATGGCTATGGTTGCGATGGCTATGGCTTCTATGGCTATGGCTTCTATGGCTATCGCTATGGCTATGACTGCTATGGCTATGGCTACGGCTATGGCTGCTATGGCTATGGATATGGCTGCTATGGCTGTGTCTATGGCTGCTATGGCTATGTCTATGGCTGCTATGGCTATGGCTATGGCTGCTATGGCTATGGCCATGTCTGCTATGGCTTTGGCTATGTCTACTATGGCTATGTCTGCTATGGCTATGGCTATGTCTACTATGGCTATGTCTGCTATGGCTATGGCTATGTCTACTATGGCTGCTATGGCTACGACTATGGCTACTATGGCTATGGATACGGCTGCTATGGCTATGGCTATTTCTGCTATGGCTATGGCTGCTATGGCTATGGCTATGGCTGCTACGGCTATGGCTGCTACGGCTATGGCTGCTATGGCTATGGCAATGGCTATGGCTGCTATGGCTGTGGCTTCTATGGCTGCTATGACTATGGCTGCTATGGCTGCTATGGCTATGGCTATGGCTATGGCAGCTATGGCTATGGTTATGGTGGCTATGGCTATTGCGTCTATAAGCTATGGCTATGGCTATGTCTATGACTGCTATGGCTATGACTATGGCTGCTATAGCTATGGCTGTATCTGCTATGGCTATGGCTATGGCTGCTATGGCTATGGTTATGGCTGCTATGACTATGGCTATGGGTATGACTGCTATGGCTATGGCTTTGGCTATGGCGGCTATGGCTATGGCTATGGCTATGGCTATGGCTTCTATGGCTATGGCTATGACTCCTATGGCTATGGCTATGGCTGCTATGGCTATGGTTATGGCTATAGCTGCTATGCCTATGGCTATGGCTGCTATGGCTATGGCTACGGCTACAATGGCTATGGCAATGTCTAGTATGGCCATGGCTATGGCTGCTATGGCTATGGCTATGGCTGCTATGGCTGTGGGTATGGCTATAGCTGCTGTGGCTATGGCTATGGCTGCTATGGCTATGGCTGATATGGCTATGGCTATGGCTGCGATGGCTATGTATGCGATGGCTATGGCTATGGCTATGGCTATGGCTGCTATGGCTATGGCTACGTCTGTGGCTGCTATGGCTAGGGCTGCTATGGATTTGGCTATGGCTGCTATGGCAATGGCTATGGCTATGGCTGCTATGGCTATGGCTATGGCTATGGTTGCTATGGCTATGGCTGCTATGGCTATGGCTATGGTTGCGATGGCTAGGGCTTCTATGGCTATGGCTTCTATGGCTATCGCTATGGCTATGACTGCTATGGCTATGGCTACGGCTATGGCTGCTATGGCTATGGATATGGCTGCTATGGCTGTGTCTATGGCTGCTATGGCTATGTCTATGGCTGCCATGGCTATGGCTATGGCTGCTATGGCTATGGCCATGTCTGCTATGGCTATGGCTATGGCTGCTATGGCTATGGTTATGGCTATAGCTGCTATGCCTATGGCTATGGCTGCTATGGCTATGGCTACGGCTACAATGGCTATGGCAATGGCTAGTATGGCCATGGCTATGGTGGCTATGGCTATTGCGTCTATAAGCTATGGCTATGGCTATGTCTATGACTGCAATGGCTATAACTGTGGCTGCTATAGCTATGGCTGTATCTGCTATGGCTATGGCTATGGCTGCTATGGCTATGACTTTGGCTGCTATGGCTATGGCTATGGCTGCTATGGCTAAGGTAATGGCTAGTATGGCCATGGCTATGGCTGCTATGGCTATGGCTGCTATGGCTGTGGCTATGGCTGCTATGGCTATGGCTGCTATAGCTATGGCTATGGCTATGGCTGCTATGCCTATCGCTTCTATCGCTATGGCTTTTATGGCTATCGCTATGGCTATGGCTGCTATAGCAATGGCTATGGCTATGGCTGCTATGGCTATGGCCATGGCTATGGCTGCTATGGCTATGGCTATGGTTGCTATGGCTATGGCTGATATGGCTATGGCTATGGCTGCGCTGGCTATGTATGCGATGGCTATGGCTATGGCTATGGCTATGGCTGCTATGGCTATGGCTACGTCTGTGGCTGCTATGGCTAGGGCTGCTATGGATTTGGCTATGGCTGCTATGGCAATGGCTATGGCTATGGCTGCTATGGCTATGGCTATGGCTATGGTTGCTATGGCTATGGCTGCTATGGCTATGCCTGCTATGGCTATGGCTATGGCTGCGATGGCTATGTATGCTATGGCTATGGCAATGGCTATGGCTGCTATGGCTATGGCTGCTATAGCTATGGCTATGTCTGCTATGGCTATGGCTATGGCTACGGCGATGGCTGCTATGGCAATGGCTATGGCTATGGCTGCTATGGCTATGGCTATGGCTATGGTTGCTATGGCTATGGCTGCTATGGCTATGGCTATGGTTGCGATGGCTAGGGCTTCTATGGCTATGGCTTCTATGGCTATCGCTATGGCTATGGCTGATATGGCTATTGCTTTGGCTATAGCTGCTATGGCTATCGCCATGGCTGCTATGGCTATGGCTATGGCTACGGCTATGGCTGCTATGGCTATGCCTATGGCTATGGCTATGGCTATGGATGCTATGGCTATGGATATGCGAGCTATGGATATGGCTATGGCAACGGCTATGGCTGCTATGGCCACCATGGCTATGGCAATATCTGCTATGGCTATGGCTATGGCTATGGCTGCTATGGCTATGGCTGCTATGGCTATGGCTATGGCTATGGCTGCTACGGCTATGGCTGCTATGGCTATGGCTATGGCTGTTATGGCTATGACTGCTATGGTTGTGGCTATGGCTATGGCTATGTCTATGGCGATGGCTGCTATGGCTATGGCTATGGCTGCTTTGGCTATGGCTATAGCTGCATTGGCTGCTGTGGCTAGGGATATGTCTACGGCGGCTATGGCTGTGGCTATGGCTACGGCTGCTATGGAAATAGCTATGGGAGCTATATCTATGGCTATGGCTGCTATGGCTATGGCTACGGCTCTGGCTGCTATGGCTATGGCTATGGCTATGGCTGCTATGGCTATGGCTATGGGTGCTATGGATATGGCTATGGCTGATATGGTTATGGCTATGGCTATGGCTCCTATGGCTATGGGTATGGCTGCTATGGCTGTGGCTGCTATGGCTATGGCTATGGCTATGGCTGCTACGGCTATGGCTGCTATGGCTATGGCTATGGCTGTTATGGCTATGGCTGCTATGGCTGTGGCAATGGCTATGGCTGCTATGGCTATGGCTATGGCTGCTATAGCTATGGCTATGTTTGCTATGGCTATGGCTATGGCTACGGCTATAGCTGCTATGGCCACCATGGCTATGGCAATGGCTGCTATGGCTATGGCTATGGCTGCGGCTGCTATGGCTATGGCTGCTGTGGCTTTGGCTATGGCTGCTATGACTATGGCTATGGCTATGGCTAAGGCTGCTATGGCTATGTTTATGTCTATGGCTGCTATGGCTGTGGCTATGGCTATGGCTGCTATGGAAATAACTATGGCAACTATGGCTAAGGCTATGGCTTCTATGGCTACGGCTATGGCTGCTATGGCCACAATGGCTATGGCAATGGCTGCTATGGCTATGGCTATGGCTGCTATGCCTATGGCTACGTGTGTGGCTGCTATGGCTATGGCAATGGCTATTGCTGCTATGGCTATGGCTTCTATGGCTACGGCTATGGCTATGGCTGCTATGGCTATGGCTGCTATGGCTACTATGTCTATGGCTATGGCTTTGGCTGCTATGCGTATGGCTCTGGCTGCTATGGCTATGGCTATGTCTGCTATGGCTATGGCTACGTCTACTATGGCTGCTATGGCTATTACTATGGCTACTATGACAATGGATACGGCTGCTATGGCTATGGCTATTTCTGCTATGGCTATGGCTGCTAAGGCTATGGCTATGGCTGCTATGGCTATGGCTGCTATGGCTATGGCTGCTATGGCTATGGCTATGGTTGCGATGGCTATGGCTTCTATGGCTATGGCTTCTATGGCTATCGCTATGGCTATGACTGCTATGGCTATGGCTACGGCTATGGCTGCTATGGCTATGGATATGGCTGCTATGGCTGTGTCTATGGCTGCTATGGCTATGTCTATGGCTGCTATGGCTATGGCTATGGCTGCTATGGCTATGGCCATGTCTGCTATGGCTTTGGCTATGTCTACTATGGCTATGTCTGCTATGGCTATGGCTATGTCTACTATGGCTATGTCTGCTATGGCTATGGCTATGTCTACTATGGCTGCTATGGCTACGACTATGGCTACTATGGCTATGGATACGGCTGCTATGGCTATGGCTATTTCTGCTATGGCTATGGCTGCTATGGCTATGGCTATGGCTGCTACGGCTATGGCTGCTACGGCTATGGCTGCTATGGCTATGGCAATGGCTATGGCTGCTATGGCTGTGGCTTCTATGGCTGCTATGACTATGGCTGCTATGGCTGCTATGGCTATGGCTATGGCTATGGCAGCTATGGCTATGGTTATGGTGGCTATGGCTATTGCGTCTATAAGCTATGGCTATGGCTATGTCTATGACTGCTATGGCTATGACTATGGCTGCTATAGCTATGGCTGTATCTGCTATGGCTATGGCTATGGCTGCTATGGCTATGGTTATGGCTGCTATGACTATGGCTATGGGTATGACTGCTATGGCTATGGCTTTGGCTATGGCGGCTATGGCTATGGCTATGGCTATGGCTATGGCTTCTATGGCTATGGCTATGACTCCTATGGCTATGGCTATGGCTGCTATGGCTATGGTTATGGCTATAGCTGCTATGCCTATGGCTATGGCTGCTATGGCTATGGCTACGGCTACAATGGCTATGGCAATGTCTAGTATGGCCATGGCTATGGCTGCTATGGCTATGGCTATGGCTGCTATGGCTGTGGGTATGGCTATAGCTGCTGTGGCTATGGCTATGGCTGCTATGGCTATGGCTGATATGGCTATGGCTATGGCTGCGATGGCTATGTATGCGATGGCTATGGCTATGGCTATGGCTATGGCTGCTATGGCTATGGCTACGTCTGTGGCTGCTATGGCTAGGGCTGCTATGGATTTGGCTATGGCTGCTATGGCAATGGCTATGGCTATGGCTGCTATGGCTATGGCTATGGCTATGGTTGCTATGGCTATGGCTGCTATGGCTATGGCTATGGTTGCGATGGCTAGGGCTTCTATGGCTATGGCTTCTATGGCTATCGCTATGGCTATGACTGCTATGGCTATGGCTACGGCTATGGCTGCTATGGCTATGGATATGGCTGCTATGGCTGTGTCTATGGCTGCTATGGCTATGTCTATGGCTGCCATGGCTATGGCTATGGCTGCTATGGCTATGGCCATGTCTGCTATGGCTATGGCTATGGCTGCTATGGCTATGGTTATGGCTATAGCTGCTATGCCTATGGCTATGGCTGCTATGGCTATGGCTACGGCTACAATGGCTATGGCAATGGCTAGTATGGCCATGGCTATGGCTGCTATGGCAATGGCTATGGCTGCTATGGCTATGGTTTCTATGGCTATGGTTATGGCGTTGGCTGCTATGGCTATGGCTGCTGTGGCTGCTATGGCTATGGCTATGGCTATGGCTGCTATGGCTATGGTTATGGTGGCTATGGCTATTGCGTCTATAAGCTATGGCTATGGCTATGTCTATGACTGCAATGGCTATAACTGTGGCTGCTATAGCTATGGCTGTATCTGCTATGGCTATGGCTATGGCTGCTATGGCTATGACTTTGGCTGCTATGGCTATGGCTATGGCTGCTATGGCTAAGGTAATGGCTAGTATGGCCATGGCTATGGCTGCTATGGCTATGGCTGCTATGGCTGTGGCTATGGCTGCTATGGCTATGGCTGCTATAGCTATGGCTATGGCTATGGCTGCTATGCCTATCGCTTCTATCGCTATGGCTTTTATGGCTATCGCTATGGCTATGGCTGCTATAGCAATGGCTATGGCTATGGCTGCTATGGCTATGGCCATGGCTATGGCTGCTATGGCTATGGCTATGGTTGCTATGGCTATGGCTGATATGGCTATGGCTATGGCTGCGCTGGCTATGTATGCGATGGCTATGGCTATGGCTATGGCTATGGCTGCTATGGCTATGGCTACGTCTGTGGCTGCTATGGCTAGGGCTGCTATGGATTTGGCTATGGCTGCTATGGCAATGGCTATGGCTATGGCTGCTATGGCTATGGCTATGGCTATGGTTGCTATGGCTATGGCTGCTATGGCTATGCCTGCTATGGCTATGGCTATGGCTGCGATGGCTATGTATGCTATGGCTATGGCAATGGCTATGGCTGCTATGGCTATGGCTGCTATAGCTATGGCTATGTCTGCTATGGCTATGGCTATGGCTACGGCGATGGCTGCTATGGCTATGGCTATGGCTGCTTTGGCTATGGCTATAGCTGCGTTGGCTGCTGTGGCTATGGCTATGTCTATGGCTGCTATGGCTGTGGCTATGGCTATGGCTGCTATGGAAATAGCTATGGCAGTTATTGTTATGGCTATGGCTGCTATGGCTATGGCTATGTCTATGGCTGCTGTTGCAATGGCTATGGCTGATATGGCTATGGCTATGGCTACTATGCCCATGGCTATGGCTGCTATGGCTATGGTTGCTATGGCTGTGGTTACGGCTATAGCTGCTATGGCTATGGCTAGGGCTGCTATGGCTATGTCTATTGCTATGTCTAGGCCTATGGCTGCTATGGCTATGGCTATGTGTATGGCTACTATGGCTATGGCTATGGCTGCTATGGCTATGGCTATGGCTGCTTTGGCTATGGCTATAGCTGCATTGGCTGCTGTGGCTATGGCTATGTCTACGGCTGCTATGGCTGTGGCTATGGCTATGGCTGCTATGGAAATAGCTATGGCAGCTATGGCTATGCCTATGGCTGCTATGGCTATGGCTATGGCTATGGCTGCGGTGGCTATGGCTATGGCTGATATGGCTATTGCTTTGGCTATAGCTGCTATGCCTATCGCCATGGCTGCTATGGCTATGGCTATGGCTACGGCTATGGCTGCTATGGCTATGCCTATGGCTATGGCTATGGCTATGGATGCTATGGCTATGGATACGCGAGTTATGGATATGGCTATGGCTACGGCTATGGCTGCTATGGCCACCATGGCTATGGCAATATCTGCTATGGCTATGGCTATGGCTATGGCTGCTATGGCTATGGCTCCTATGGCTATGGCTGCTATGGCTATGGCTATGGCTGCTATGGCTATGGCAATGGCTATGGCTGCTATGGCTATGGTTTCTATGGCTATGGTTATGGCGTTGGCTGCTATGGCTATGGCTGCTGTGGCTGCTATGGCTATGGCTATGGCTATGGCTGCTATGGCTATGGCTGCTATGGCTTTGGCTATGGCTTGTATTGGCTATGGCTATGGCTATGGCCGCTATGGCTGTCGCTATGTCTATGGCTGCTATGGCTATGGCTGCTATGACTATGGCTATGGCTGCTGTGGCTATGGCTATGGCTGATATGGCTATGGCTATGGCTATGGCTGCTCTGGCTATGGCTATGGCTGCTATGGCTATGGCTACGTCTGTGGCTGCTATGGCAATGGCTGCTATGGCTATGGCTATGTCTATTGCGACTGTGGCTGTGGCTATGGTTGCTATGGCTATTGCGTCTATCTGCTATGGCTATGGCTATTGCTATGGCTTCTATGGCTATGTCTATGGCTAAGGCTGCTATGGTTATGGCTATGGCTGCTATGGCTATGGTTATGGCTATAGCTGCTATGGCAAAGGCTATGGCTGCTATGGCTATGGTTGCTATGGCTATGGCTGCTATGGCTATGGCTGCTATGGCTATGGCTATGGTTGCGATGGCTATGGCTTCTATGGCTATGGCTTCTATGGCTATCGCTATGGCTATGACTGCTATGGCTATGGCTACGGCTATGGCTGCTATGGCTATGGATATGGCTGCTATGGCTGTGTCTACGGCTGCTATGGCTATGTCTATGGCTGCTATGGCTATGGCTATGGCTGCTATGGCTATGGCCATGTCTGCTATGGCTATGGCTATGTCTACTATGGCTATGTCTGCTATGGCTATGGCTATGTCTACTATGGCTATGTCTGCTATGGCTATGGCTATGTCTACTATGGCTGCTATGGCTACGACTATGGCTACTATGGCTATGGATACGGCTGCTATGGCTATGGCTATTTCTGCTATGGCTATGGCTGCTATGGCTATGGCTATGGCTGCTACGGCTATGGCTGCTACGGCTATGGCTGCTATGGCTATGGCAATGGCTATGGCTGCTATGGCTGTGGCTTCTATGGCTATGGTTATGGCTATGGCTGCTATGACTATGGCTGCTATGGCTGCTATGGCTATGGCTATGGCTATGGCAGCTATGGCTATGGTTATGGTGGCTATGGCTATTGCGTCTATAAGCTATGGCTATGGCTATGTCTATGACTGCTATGGCTATGACTATGGCTGCTATAGCTATGGCTGTATCTGCTATGGCTATGGCTATGGCTGCTATGGCTATGGTTATGGCTGCTATGACTATGGCTATGGGTATGACTGCTATGGCTATGGCTTTGGCTGCTATGGCTATGGCTATGGCGGCTATGGCTATGGCTATGGCTATGGCTATGGCTTCTATGGCTATGGCTATGACTCCTATGGCTATGGCTATGGCTGCTATGGCTATGGTTATGGCTATAGCTGCTATGCCTATGGCTATGGCTGCTATGGCTATGGCTACGGCTACAATGGCTATGGCAATGTCTAGTATGGCCATGGCTATGGCTGCTATGGCTATGCCTATGGCTGCTATGGCTATGGCTATGGCTGCTATGGCTATGGCTATGGCTGCTATGGCTATGGCTACGTCTGTGGTTGCTATGGCTGTGGCTGCTGTGGCTTTGGCTATGGCTTCTATGGCTATGGGTTCTATGGCTATCGCTCTGGCTATGAGTGCTATGGCTATGGCTATGGCTATGGCGGCTATGGCTATGGCTATGGCTATGGCTATGGCTGCTATGGCTGTGTCTATGGCTGCTATGGCTATGTCTATGGCTGCTATGGCTATGGCTATGGCTGCTATGGCTATGGCCATGTCTGCTATGGCTTTGGCTATGTCTACTATGGCTATGTCTGCTATGGCTATGGCTATGTCTACTATGGCTATGTCTGCTATGGCTATGGCTATGTCTACTATGGCTGCTATGGCTATGGCTATGGCTGCCATGGCTATGGCTACGTCTGTGGTTGCTATGGCTGTGGCTGCTGTGGCTTTGGCTATGGCTTCAATGGCTATGGGTTCTATGGCTATCGCTCTGGCTATGAGTGCTATGGCTATGGCTATGGCTATGGCGGCTATGGCTATGGCTATGGCTATGGCTATGGCGGCTATGGCTATGGCTATGGCTATGGCTATGGCTTCTATGGCTATGGCTATGACTCCTATGGCTATGGCTATGGCTGCTATGGCTATGGTTATGGCTATAGCTGCTATGCCGATGGCTATGGCTGCTATGGCTATGGCTACGGCTACAATGGCTATGGCAATGTCTAGTATGGCCATGGCTATGGCTGCTATGGCTATGGCTATGGCTGCTATGGCTGTGGGTATGGCTATAGCTGCTGTGGCTATGGCTATGGCTGCTATGGCTATGGCTGCTATGGCTTTGGCTATGGCTTGTATTGGGTATGGGTATGGCTATGGCCGCTATTGCTGTGGCTATGTCTATGGCTGCTATGGAAGTAGCTATGGCGGCTATGGCTACGGCTATGGCTGCTATGACTATGGCTATGGGTATGGCTGCTGTGGCTATGGCTATGGCTGATATGGCTATGGCTATGGCTATGGCTGCTATGGCTATGGCTGCTATGGCTATGGCTGCTATGGCTATGGCTATGGCTGCTGTGGCTATGGCTATGGCTATGGCCGCTATGCCTATCGTTTCTATCGCTATGGATTTTATGGCTATCGCTATGGCTATGGCTGCTCTGGCAATGGATATGGCTATGACTGCTATGGCTATGGCCATGGCTATGGCTGCTATGGCTATGGCTATGGTTGCTATGGCTATGGCTGATATGGCTATCGCTATGGCTGCGATGGCTATGTATGCGATGGCTATGGCTATGTCTATGGCTATGGCTGCTATGGCTATGGCTACGTCTGTGGCTGCTATGGCTAGGGCTGCTATGGATTTGGCTATGGCTGCTATGGCAATGGCTATGGCTATGGCTGCTATGGCTATGGCTATGGCTATGGTTGCTACGGCTATGGCTGCTATGGCTATGGCTATGGTTGCGATGGCTATGGCTTCTATGGTTATGGCTTCTATGGCTATCGCTATGGCTATGACTGCTATGGCTATGGCTACGGCTATGGCTGCTATGGCTATGGATATGGCTGCTATGGCTGTGTCTATGGCTGCTATGGCTATGTCTATGGCTGCTATGGCTATGGCTATGGCTGCTATGGCTATGGCCATGTCTGCTATGGCTATGGCTATGTCTACTATGGCTATGTCTGCTATGGCTATGGCTATGTCTACTATAGCTATGTCTGCTATGGCTATGGCTATGGCAATGGCTATGGCTTCTATGGCTATGGCTATGACTCCTGTGGCTATGGCTATGGCTGCTATGGCTATGGTTATGGCTATAGCTGCTATGCCTATGGCTATGGCTGCTATGGCTATGGCTACGGCTACAATGGCTATGGCAATGGCTAGTATGGCCATGGCTATGGCTGCTATGGCTATGGCTATGGCTGCTATGGCTGTGGGTATGGCTATAGCTGCTGTGGCTATGGCTATGGCTGCTATGGCTATGGCTCCTATGGCTATGGCTGCTATGGCTATGGCTATGGCTGCTATTGCTATGGCTATGGCTGCTATGGCTATGGTAATGGCTAGTATGGCCATGGCTATGACTCCTGTGGCTATGGCTATGGCTGCTATGGCTATGGTTATGGCTATAGCTGCTATGCCTATGGCTATGGCTGCTATGGCTATGGCTACGGCTACAATGGCTATGGCAATGGCTAGTATGGCCATGGCTATGGCTGCTATGGCTATGGCTATGGCTGCTATGGCTGTGGGTATGGCTATAGCTGCTGTGGCTATGGCTATGGCTGCTATGGCTATGGCTCCTATGGCTATGGCTGCTATGGCTATGGCTATGGCTGCTATGGCTATGGCAATGGCTATGGCTGCTATGGCTATGGTTTCTATGGCTATGGTTATGGCGTTGGCTGCTATGGCTATGGCTGCTGTGGCTGCTATGGCTATGGCTATGGCTATGGCTGCTATGGCTATGGTTATGGTGGCTATGGCTATTGCGTCTATAAGCTATGGCTATGGCTATGTCTATGACTGCAATGGCTATAACTGTGGCTGCTATAGCTATGGCTGTATCTGCTATGGCTATGGCTATGGCTGCTATGGCTATGACTTTGGCTGCTATGGCTATGGCTATGGCTGCTATGGCTATGGTAATGGCTAGTATGGCCATGGCTATGGCTGCTATGGCTATGGCTGCTATGGCTGTGGCTATGGCTGCTATGGCTATGGCTGCTATAGCTATGGCTATGGCTATGGCTGCTATGCCTATCGCTTCTATCGCTATGGCTTTTATGGCTATCGCTATGGCTATGGCTGCTATAGCAATGGCTATGGCTATGGCTGCTATGGCTATGGCCATGGCTATGGCTGCTATGGCTATGGCTATGGTTGCTATGGCTATGGCTGATATGGCTATGGCTATGGCTGCGCTGGCTATGTATGCGATGGCTATGGCTATGGCTATGGCTATGGCTGCTATGGCTATGGCTACGTCTGTGGCTGCTATGGCTAGGGCTGCTATGGATTTGGCTATGGCTGCTATGGCAATGGCTATGGCTATGGCTGCTATGGCTATGGCTATGGCTATGGTTGCTATGGCTATGGCTGCTATGGCTATGCCTGCTATGGCTATGGCTATGGCTGCGATGGCTATGTATGCTATGGCTATGGCAATGGCTATGGCTGCTATGGCTATGGCTGCTATAGCTATGGCTATGTC
Source organism: Calliopsis andreniformis (assembly GCF_051401765.1). NCBI lineage: Eukaryota > Metazoa > Arthropoda > Insecta > Hymenoptera > Andrenidae > Calliopsis > Calliopsis andreniformis. The sequence goes on along the minus strand of NW_027480456.1, from coordinate 3,205,265 downwards.
TGCTATGGCTATGGCTATGGCTACGGCGATGGCTGCTATGGCTATGGCTATGGCTGCTTTGGCTATGGCTATAGCTGCGTTGGCTGCTGTGGCTATGGCTATGTCTATGGCTGCTATGGCTGAGGCTATGGCTATGGCTGCTATGGAAATAGCTATGGCAGTTATTGTTATGGCTATGGCTGCTATGGCTATGGCTATGTCTATGGCTGCTGTTGCTATGGCTATGGCTGATATGGCTATGGCTATGGCTACTATGCCCATGGCTATGGCTGCTATGGCTATGGTTGCTATGGCTGTGGTTACGGCTATAGCTGCTATGGCTATGGCTAGGGCTGCTATGGCTATGTCTATTGCTATGTCTAGGCCTATGGCTGCTATGGCTATGGCTATGTGTATGGCTACTATGGCTATGGCTATGGCTGCTATGGCTATGGCTATGGCTACTATGCCCATGGCTATGGCTGCTGTGGCTATGGGTATGGCTGCTATGGCTGTGGCTGCTATGGCTATTGCTGCTATGGGTATGGCGACGGTTGCTATTGCTATTGCGTCTATCTGCTAGGGCTATGGCTATGGCAGTGGCTTCTGAGGCTATGTCTATGGCTAAGGCTGCTATGGCTATGGCTATGGCTGCTTTGGCTATGGCTATAGCTGCATTGGCTGCTGTGGCTATGGCTATGTCTACGGCTGCTATGGCTGTGGCTATGGCTATGGCTGCTATGGAAATAGCTATGGCAGCTATGGCTATGCCTATGGCTGCTATGGCTATGGCTATGGCTATGGCTGCGGTGGCTATGGCTATGGCTGATATGGCTATTGCTTTGGCTATAGCTGCTATGGCTATCGCCATGGCTGCTATGGCTATGGCTATGGCTACGGCTATGGCTGCTATGGCTATGCCTATGGCTATGGCTATGGCTATGGATGCTATGGCTATGGATATGCGAGCTATGGATATGGCTATGGCTACGGCTATGGCTGCTATGGCCACCATGGCTATGGCAATATCTGCTATGGCTATGGCTATGGCTATGGCTGCTATGGCTATGGCTGCTATGCCTATGGCTATGGCTGCTATGGCTATGGCTACGGCTACAATGGCTATGGCAATGGCTAGTATGGCCATGGCTATGGCTGCTATGGCTATGGCTATGGCTGCTATGGCTGTGGGTATGGCTATAGCTGCTGTGGCTATGGCTATGGCTGCTATGGCTATGGCTCCTATGGCTATGGCTGCTATGGCTATGGCTATGGCTGCTATGGCTATGGCAATGGCTATGGCTGCTATGGCTATGGTTTCTATGGCTATGGCTATGGCGTTGGCTGCTATGGCTATGGCTGCTGTGGCTGCTATGGCTATGGCTATGGCTATGGCTGCTATGGCTATGGTTATGGTGGCTATGGCTATTGCGTCTATAAGCTATGGCTATGGCTATGTCTATGACTGCAATGGCTATAACTGTGGCTGCTATAGCTATGGCTGTATCTGCTATGGCTATGGCTATGGCTGCTATGGCTATGACTTTGGCTGCTATGGCTATGGCTATGGCTGCTATGGCTATGGTAATGGCTAGTATGGCCATGGCTATGACTGCTATGGCTATGGCTATTGCTGCTATGGCTGTGGGTATGGATATAGCTGCTGTGGCTATGACTGCTATGGCTATGGCTGCTATGGCTTTGGCTATGGCTTGTATTGGCTATGGCTATGGCTATGGCCGCTATGGCTGTGGCTATGTCTATGGCTGCTATAGCTATGGCTGCTATGACTATGGCTATGTCTATTGCGACTGTGGCTGTGGCTATGGTTGCTATGGCTATTGCGTCTATCTGCTATGGCTATGGCTATTGCTATGGCTTCTATGGCTATGTCTATGGCTAAGGCTGCTATGGTTATGGCTATGGCTGCTATGGCTATGGTTATGGCTATAGCTGCTATGGCAAAGGCTATGGCTGCTATGGCTATGGTTGCTATGGCTATGGCTGCTATGGCTATGGCTGCTATGGCTATGGCTATGGTTGCGATGGCTATGGCTTCTATGGCTATGGCTTCTATGGCTATCGCTATGGCTATGACTGCTATGGCTATGGCTACGGCTATGGCTGCTATGGCTATGGATATGGCTGCTATGGCTGTGTCTATGGCTGCTATGGCTATGTCTATGGCTGCTATGGCTATGGCTATGGCTGCTATGGCTATGGCCATGTCTGCTATGGCTATGGCTATGTCTACTATGGCTATGTCTGCTATGGCTATGGCTATGTCTACTATGGCTATGTCTGCTATGGCTATGGCTATGTCTACTATGGCTATGTCTGCTATGGCTATGGCTATGTCTACTATGGCTGCTATGGCTACGACTATGGCTACTATGGCTATGGATACGGCTGCTATGGCTATGGCTATTTCTGCTATGGCTATGGCTGCTATGGCTATGGCTATGGCTGCTACGGCTATGTCTGCTACGGCTATGGCTGCTATGGCTATGGCAATGGCTATGGCTGCTATGGCTGTGGCTTCTATGGCTATGGTTATGGCTATGGCTGCTATGACTATGGCTGCTATGGCTGCTATGGCTATGGCTATGGCTATGGCAGCTATGGCTATGGTTATGGTGGCTATGGCTATTGCGTCTATAAGCTATGGCTATGGCTATGTCTATGACTGCTATGGCTATGACCATGGCTGCTATAGCTATGGCTGTATCTGCTATGGCTATGGCTATGGCTGCTATGGCTATGGTTATGGCTGCTATGACTATGGCTATGGGTATGACTGCTATGGCTATGGCTTTGGCTGCTATGGCTATGGCTATGGCGGCTATGGCTATGGCTATGGCTATGACTATGGCTTCTATGGCTATGGCTATGACTCCTATGGCTATGGCTATGGCTGCTATGGCTATGGTTATGGCTATAGCTGCTATGCCTATGGCTATGGCTGCTATGGCTATGGCTACGGCTACAATGGCTATGGCAATGTCTAGTATGGCCATGGCTATGGCTGCTATGGCTATGGCTATGGTTGCTATGGCTATGGCTGCTATGGCTATGGCTGCTATGGCTATGGCTATGGTTGCGATGGCTATGGCTTCTATGGCTATGGCTTCTATGGCTATCGCTATGGCTATGACTGCTATGGCTATGGCTACGGCTATGGCTGCTATGGCTATGGATATGGCTGCTATGGCTGTGTCTATGGCTGCTATGGCTATGTCTATGGCTGCTATGGCTATGGCTATGGCTGCTATGGCTATGGCCATGTCTGCTATGGCTATGGCTATGTCTACTATGGCTATGTCTGCTATGGCTATGGCTATGTCTACTATGGCTATGTCTGCTATGGCTATGGCTATGTCTACTATGGCTATGTCTGCTATGGCTATGGCTATGTCTACTATGGCTGCTATGGCTACGACTATGGCTACTATGGCTATGGATACGGCTGCTATGGCTATGGCTATTTCTGCTATGGCTATGGCTGCTATGGCTATGGCTATGGCTGCTACGGCTATGTCTGCTACGGCTATGGCTGCTATGGCTATGGCAATGGCTATGGCTGCTATGGCTGTGGCTTCTATGGCTATGGTTATTGCTATGGCTGCTATGACTATGGCTGCTATGGCTGCTATGGCTATGGCTATGGCTATGGCAGCTATGGCTATGGTTATGGTGGCTATGGCTATTGCGTCTATAAGCTATGGCTATGGCTATGTCTATGACTGCTATGGCTATGACCATGGCTGCTATAGCTATGGCTGTATCTGCTATGGCTATGGCTATGGCTGCTATGGCTATGGTTATGGCTGCTATGACTATGGCTATGGGTATGACTGCTATGGCTATGGCTTTGGCTGCTATGGCTATGGCTATGGCGGCTATGGCTATGGCTATGGCTATGACTATGGCTTCTATGGCTATGGCTATGACTCCTATGGCTATGGCTATGGCTGCTATGGCTATGGTTATGGCTATAGCTGCTATGCCTATGGCTATGGCTGCTATGGCTATGGCTACGGCTACAATGGCTATGGCAATGTCTAGTATGGCCATGGCTATGGCTGCTATGGCTATGGCTATGGCTGCTATGGCTATGGCTATGGCTGCTATGGCTATGGCTACGTCTGTGGTTGCTATGGCTGTGGCTGCTGTGGCTTTGGCTATGGCTTCTATGGCTATGGGTTCTATGGCTATCGATCTGGCTATGAGTGCTATGGCTATGGCTATGGCTATGGCGGCTATGGCTATGGCTATGGCTATGGCTATGGCTGCTATGGCTGTGTCTATGGCTGCTATGGCTATGTCTATGGCTGCTATGGCTATGGCTATGGCTGCTATGGCTATGGCCATGTCTGCTATGGCTTTGGCTATGTCTACTATGGCTATGTCTGCTATGGCTATGGCTATGTCTACTATGGCTATGTCTGCTCTGGCTATGGCTATGTCTACTATGGCTGCTATGGCTACGACTATGGCTACTATGGCTATGGATACGGCTGCTATGGCTATGGCTATTTCTGCTATGGCTATGGCTGCTATGGCTATGGCTATGGCTGCTACGGCTATGGCTGCTACGGCTATGGCTGCTATGGCTATGGCAATGGCTATGGCTGCTATGGCTGTGGCTTCTATGGCTATGGTTATGGCTATGGCTGCTATGACTATGGCTGCTATGGCTGCTATGGCTATGGCTATGGCTATGGCAGCTATGGCTATGGTTATGGTGGCTATGGCTATTGCGTCTATAAGCTATGGCTATGGCTATGTCTATGACTGCTATGGCTATGACTATGGCTGCTATAGCTATGGCTGTATCTGCTATGGCTATGGCTATGGCTGCTATGGCTATGGTTATGGCTGCTATGACTATGACTATGGGTATGACTGCTATGGCTATGGCTTTGGCTGCTATGGCTATGGCTATGTCTGCTATGGATATGGCAATGGCTACTATGGCCATGGCTATGACTGCTATGGCTATGGCTATGGCTGCTATGGCTATGGCTATGGCTGCCATGGCTATGGCTACGTCTGTGGTTGCTATGGCTGTGGCTGCTGTGGCTTTGGCTATGGCTTCAATGGCTATGGGTTCTATGGCTATCGCTCTGGCTATGAGTGCTATGGCTATGGCTATGGCTATGGCGGCTATGGCTGTGGCTATGGCTATGGCTATGGCTTCTATGGCTATGGCTATGACTCCTATGGCTATGGCTATGGCTGCTATGGCTATGGCTGCTATGGCTATGGCTATGGCTGCTATGGCTGTGGGTATGGCTATAGCTGCTATGGCTATGGTTATGGTGGCTATGGCTATTGCGTCTATAAGCTATGGCTATGGCTATGTCTATGACTGCAATGGCTATAACTGTGGCTGCTATAGCTATGGCTGTATCTGCTATGGCTATGGCTATGGCTGCTATGGCTATGACTTTGGCTGCTATGGCTATGGCTATGGCTGCTATGGCTATGGCAATGGCTAGTATGGCCATGACTATGACTGCTATGGCTATGGCTATTGCTGCTATGGCTGTGGGTATGGATATAGCTGCTGTGGCTATGACTGCTATGGCTATGGCTGCTATGGCTTTGGCTATGGCTTGTATTGGCTATGGCTATGGCTATGGCCGCTATGGCTGTGGCTATGTCTATGGCTGCTATGGCTATGGCTGCTATGACTATGGCTATGACTCCTGTGGCTATGGCTATGGCTGATATGGCTATGGCTATGGCTATGGCTGCTCTGGCTATGGCTATGGCTGCTATGGCTATGGCTACGTCTGTGGCTGCTATGGCAATGGCTGCTATGGCTATGGCTATGTCTATTGCGACTGTGGCTGTGGCTATGGTTGCTATGGCTATTGCGTCTATCTGCTATGGCTATGGCTATGGCTGCTATGGCTATGGCTACGTCTGTGGCTGCTATGGCTAGGGCTGCTATGGATTTGGCTATGGCTGCTATGGCTATGGCTATTGCTGCTATGGCTGTGGGTATGGATATAGCTGCTGTGGCTATGACTGCTATGGCTATGGCTGCTATGGCTTTGGCTATTTCTTGTATTGGCTATGGCTATGGCTATGGCCGCTATGGCTGTGGCTATGTCTATGGCTGCTATGGCTATGGCTGCTATGACTATGGCGATGGCTGCTGTGGCTATGGCTATGGCTGATATGGCTATGGCTATGGCTATGGCTGCTCTGGCTATGGCTATGGCCGCTATGGCTGTGGCTATGTCTATGGCTGCTATGGCTATGGCTGCTATGACTATGGCTATGGCTGCTGTGGCTATTGCTATGGCTGATATGGCTATTGCTTTGGCCATAGCTGCTATGGCTATCGCCATGGCTGCTATGGCTATGGCTATGGCTACGGCTATGGCTGCTATGGCTATGCCTATGGCTATGGCTATGGCTATGGATGCTATGGCTATGGATATGCGAGCTATGGATATGGCTATGGCTACGGCTATGGCTGCTATGGCCACCATGGCTATGGCAATATCTGCTATGGCTATGGTTATGCCTATAGCTGCTATGGCAAAGGCTATGGCAGCTATGGCTATGGCTGCTATGGCTATGGCAATGGCTGCTATGGCTATGGCTGCTATGCCTATCGCTTCTATCGCTATGGCTTTTATGGCTATCGCTGTGGCTATGGCTGCTATGGCAATGGCTATGGTTATGGCTGCTATGGCTATGGCCATGGCTATGGCTGCTATGGCTATGGCTATGGCTATGGTTGCTATGGCTATGGCTGTTATGGCTATGGCTGCTATGGTTATGATTATGGTTGCGATGGCTATGGCTTCTATGGCTATGGCTTCTATGGCTATCGCTATGGCTATGACTGCTATGGCTATGGCTACGGCTATGGCTGCTATGGCTATGGATATGGCTGCTATGGCTGTGTCTATGGCTGCTACGGCTATGTCTGTGGCTGCTATGGCTATGGCTATGGCTGCTTTGGCTATGGCTATAGCTGCATTGGCTGCTGTGGCTATGGCTATGTCTACGGCTGCTATGGCTGTGGCTATGGCTATGGCTGCTATGGAAATAGGTATGGCAGCTATGGCTATGGCTATGGCTGCTATGGCTATGGCTATGGCTATGGCTGCGGTGGCTATGGCTATGGCTGATATGGCTATTGCTTTGGCCATAGCTGCTATGGCTATCGCCATGGCTGCTATGGCTATGGCTATGGCTACGGCTATGGCTGCTATGGCTATGCCTATGGCTATGGCTATGGCTATGGATGCTATGGCTATGGATATGCGAGCTATGGATATGGCTATGGCTACGGCTATGGCTGCTATGGCCACCATGGCTGTGGCAATATCTGCTATGGCTATGGCTATGGTTGCGGCTGCTATGGCTATGGCTGCTACGGCTATGGCTATGGCTATGGCTGCTATGGCTATGGCTATGGCTATGGCTGCTATGGCTATGGCTGCTATGGCTGTGGCTGTGGCTGCTATGGCTATGGCGGCTATAGCTATGGCTATGGCTATGGCTGCTATGCCTATCGCTTCTATCGCTATGGCTTTTATGGCTATCGCTATGGCTATGGCTGCTATAGCAATGGCTATGGCTATGGCTGCTATGGCTATGGCCATGGCTATGGCTGCTATGGCTATGGCTATGGTTGCTATGGCTATGGCTGATATGGCTATGGCTATGGCTGCGCTGGCTACGTATGCGATGGCTATGGCTATGGCTATGGCTATGGCTGCTATGGCTATGGCTACGTCTGTGGCTGCTATGGCTAGGGCTGCTATGGATTTGGCTATGGCTGCTATGGCAATGGCTATGGCTATGGCTGCTATGGCTATGGCTATGGCTATGGTTGCTATGGCTATGGTTGCTATGGCTATGGCTGCTATGGCTATGCCTGCTATGGCTATGGCTATGGCTGCGATGGCTATGTATGCTATGGCTATGGCAATGGCTATGGCTGCTATGGCTATGGCTGCTATGCCTATGGCAATGGCTACGGCTGCTATGGCTATGTCTTCTATGGCTACGACTACTATGGCTATCGCTATGGCTCTGACTGCTATGGCTATGGCTATGGCTGCTGTTGCTATGGCTATGGCTGATATGGCTATGGCTATGGCTACTATGCCCATGGCTATGGCTGCTATGGCTATGGTTGCTATGGCTGTGGTTACGGCTATAGCTGCTATGGCTATGGCTAGGGCTGCTATGGCTGTGGCTATTGCTATGTCTAGGCCTATGGCTGCTATGGCTATGGCTATGTGTATGGCTACTATGGCTATGGCTATGGCTGCTATGGCTATGGCTATGGCTACTATGCCCATGGCTATGGCTGCTGTGGCTATGGCTATGGCTGCTACGGCTGTGGCTGCTATGGCTATTGCTGCTATGGGTATGGCGACGGTTGCTATTGCTATTGCGTCTATCTGCTAGGGCTATGGCTATGGCAGTGGCTTCTGAGGCTATGTCTATGGCTAAGGCTGCTATGGCTATGGCTATGGCTGCTTTGGCTATGGCTATAGCTGCATTGGCTGCTGTGGCTATGGCTATGTCTACGGCTGCTATGGCTGTGGCTATGGCTATGGCTGCTATGGAAATAGCTATGGCAGCTATGGCTATGGCTATGGCTGCTATGGCTATGGCTATGGCTATGGCTGCGGTGGCTATGTCTATGGCTGATATGGCTACTGCTTTGGCTATAGCTGCTATGGCTATCGCCATGGCTGCTATGGCTATGGCTATGGCTACGGCTATGGCTGCTATGGCTATGCCTATGGCTATGGCTATGGCTATGGATGCTATGGCTATGGATATGCGAGCTATGGTTATGGCTATGGCTACGGCTATGGCTGCTATGGCCACCATGGCTATGGCAATATCTGCTATGGCTATGGCTATGGTTGCGTCTGCTATGGCTATGGCTGCTACGGCTATGGCTATGGATATGGCTGCTATGGCTATGGCTATGGCTATGGCTGCTATGGCTATGGCTGCTATGGCTGTGTCTATGGCTATGGCTGCTATGGAAATAACTATGGCAACTATGGCTATGGCTATGACTTCTATGGCTACGGCTATGGCTGCTATGGCCACAATGGCTATGGCAATGGCTGCTATGGCTATGGCTATGGCTGCTATGCCTATGGCTACGTGTGTGGCTGCTATGGCTATGGCAATGGCTATTTCTGCTATGGCTATGGCTTCTATGGCTACGGCTATGTCTATGGCTGCTATGGCTATGGCTGTTATGGCTACTATGTCTATGGCTATGGCTTTGTCTGCTATGGGTATGGCTCTGGCTGCTATGGCTATGGCTACGTCTGCTATGGCTATGGCTACGTCTACTATGGCTGCTATGGCTATTACTATGGCTACTATGACAATGGATACGGCTGCTATGGCTATGGCTATTTCTGCTATGGCTATGGCTGCTAAGGCTATGGCTATGGCTGCTATGGCTATGGCTACTATGGCTATGGCTGCTATGGCTAAGGCTATGGCTGCTATGGCTATGGCAGTGGCTATGGCTGCTATGGCTATGGCTATGGGTATGGCTGCTGTGGCTATGGCTATGGCTGATATGGCTATGGCTATGGCTATGGCTGCTATGGCTATGGCTATGGCTGCTATGGCTATGACTGCTATGGCTATGGCTATGCCTATGCCTGCTATGCCTATCGCTTCTATCGCTGTGGCTTTTATGGCTATAGCTATGGCTATGGCTGCTATGGCAATGGCTATGGCTATGTCTGCTATGGCTATGGCCATGGCTATGGCTGCTATGGCTATGGCTATAGCTGCATTGGCTGCTGTGGCTATAGCTATGTCTATGGCTGCTATGGCTGTGGCTATCGCTATGGCTGCTATGGAAATAGCTATGGCGGCTATGGCTATTGCTTTGGCTATAGCTGCTATGGCTATCGCCATGGCTGCTATGGCTATGGCTATGGCTACGGCTATGGCTGCTATGGCTATGCCTATGGCTATGGATATGGCTATGGATGCTATGGCTATGGATATGCGAGCTATGGATATGGCTATGGCTACGGCTATGGCTGCTATGGCCACCATGGCTATGGCAATATCTGCTATGGCTATGGCTATGGTTGCTATGGCTATGGCTGATATGGCTATGGCTATGGCTGCGCTGGCTATGTATGCGATGGCTATGGCTATGGCTATGGCGATGGCTGCTATGGCTATGGCTACGTCTGTGGCTGCTATGGCTAGGGCTGCTATGGATTTGGCTATGGCTGCTATGGCAATGGCTATGGCTATGGCTGCTATGGCTATGGCTATGGCTATGGCTGCTATGGCTATGGCTGCTATGGCTGTGGCTATGGCTGCTATGGCTATGGCTGCTATAGCTATGGCTATGGCTATGGCTGCTATGCCTATCGCTTCTATCGCTATGGCTTTTATGGCTATCGCTATGGCTATGGCTGCTATAGCAATGGCTATGGCTATGGCTGCTATGGCTATGGCCATGGCTATGGCTGCTATGGCTATGGCTATGGTTGCTATGGCTATGGCTGATATGGCTATGGCTATGGCTGCGCTGGCTATGTATGCGATGGCTATGGCTATGGCTATTGCTATGGCTGCTATGGCTATGGCTACGTCTGTGGCTGCTATGGCTAGGGCTGCTATGGATTTGGCTATGGCTGCTATGGCAATGGCTATGGCTATGGCTGCTATGGCTGTGGCTTCTATGGCTATGGTTATGGCTATGGCTGCTATGACTATGGCTGCTATGGCTGCTATGGCTATGGCTATGGCTATGGCAGCTATGGCTATGGTTATGGTGGCTATGGCTATTGCGTCTATAAGCTATGGCTATGGCTATGTCTATGACTGCTATGGCTATGACCATGGCTGCTATAGCTATGGCTGTATCTGCTATGGCTATGGCTATGGCTGCTATGGCTATGGTTATGGCTGCTATGACTATGGCTATGGGTATGACTGCTATGGCTATGGCTTTGGCTGCTATGGCTATGGCTATGGCGGCTATGGCTATGGCTATGGCTATGACTATGGCTTCTATGGCTATGGCTATGACTCCTATGGCTATGGCTATGGCTGCTATGGCTATGGTTATGGCTATAGCTGCTATGCCTATGGCTATGGCTGCTATGGCTATGGCTACGGCTACAATGGCTATGGCAATGTCTAGTATGGCCATGGCTATGGCTGCTATGGCTATGGCTATGGCTGCTATGGCTATGGCTATGGCTGCTATGGCTATGGCTACGTCTGTGGTTGCTATGGCTGTGGCTGCTGTGGCTTTGGCTATGGCTTCTATGGCTATGGGTTCTATGGCTATCGATCTGGCTATGAGTGCTATGGCTATGGCTATGGCTATGGCGGCTATGGCTATGGCTATGGCTATGGCTATGGCTGCTATGGCTGTGTCTATGGCTGCTATGGCTATGTCTATGGCTGCTATGGCTATGGCTATGGCTGCTATGGCTATGGCCATGTCTGCTATGGCTTTGGCTATGTCTACTATGGCTATGTCTGCTATGGCTATGGCTATGTCTACTATGGCTATGTCTGCTCTGGCTATGGCTATGTCTACTATGGCTGCTATGGCTACGACTATGGCTACTATGGCTATGGATACGGCTGCTATGGCTATGGCTATTTCTGCTATGGCTATGGCTGCTATGGCTATGGCTATGGCTGCTACGGCTATGGCTGCTACGGCTATGGCTGCTATGGCTATGGCAATGGCTATGGCTGCTATGGCTGTGGCTTCTATGGCTATGGTTATGGCTATGGCTGCTATGACTATGGCTGCTATGGCTGCTATGGCTATGGCTATGGCTATGGCAGCTATGGCTATGGTTATGGTGGCTATGGCTATTGCGTCTATAAGCTATGGCTATGGCTATGTCTATGACTGCTATGGCTATGACTATGGCTGCTATAGCTATGGCTGTATCTGCTATGGCTATGGCTATGGCTGCTATGGCTATGGTTATGGCTGCTATGACTATGACTATGGGTATGACTGCTATGGCTATGGCTTTGGCTGCTATGGCTATGGCTATGTCTGCTATGGATATGGCAATGGCTACTATGGCCATGGCTATGACTGCTATGGCTATGGCTATGGCTGCTATGGCTATGGCTATGGCTGCCATGGCTATGGCTACGTCTGTGGTTGCTATGGCTGTGGCTGCTGTGGCTTTGGCTATGGCTTCAATGGCTATGGGTTCTATGGCTATCGCTCTGGCTATGAGTGCTATGGCTATGGCTATGGCTATGGCGGCTATGGCTGTGGCTATGGCTATGGCTATGGCTTCTATGGCTATGGCTATGACTCCTATGGCTATGGCTATGGCTGCTATGGCTATGGCTGCTATGGCTATGGCTATGGCTGCTATGGCTGTGGGTATGGCTATAGCTGCTATGGCTATGGTTATGGTGGCTATGGCTATTGCGTCTATAAGCTATGGCTATGGCTATGTCTATGACTGCAATGGCTATAACTGTGGCTGCTATAGCTATGGCTGTATCTGCTATGGCTATGGCTATGGCTGCTATGGCTATGACTTTGGCTGCTATGGCTATGGCTATGGCTGCTATGGCTATGGCAATGGCTAGTATGGCCATGACTATGACTGCTATGGCTATGGCTATTGCTGCTATGGCTGTGGGTATGGATATAGCTGCTGTGGCTATGACTGCTATGGCTATGGCTGCTATGGCTTTGGCTATGGCTTGTATTGGCTATGGCTATGGCTATGGCCGCTATGGCTGTGGCTATGTCTATGGCTGCTATGGCTATGGCTGCTATGACTATGGCTATGACTCCTGTGGCTATGGCTATGGCTGATATGGCTATGGCTATGGCTATGGCTGCTCTGGCTATGGCTATGGCTGCTATGGCTATGGCTACGTCTGTGGCTGCTATGGCAATGGCTGCTATGGCTATGGCTATGTCTATTGCGACTGTGGCTGTGGCTATGGTTGCTATGGCTATTGCGTCTATCTGCTATGGCTATGGCTATGGCTGCTATGGCTATGGCTACGTCTGTGGCTGCTATGGCTAGGGCTGCTATGGATTTGGCTATGGCTGCTATGGCTATGGCTATTGCTGCTATGGCTGTGGGTATGGATATAGCTGCTGTGGCTATGACTGCTATGGCTATGGCTGCTATGGCTTTGGCTATTTCTTGTATTGGCTATGGCTATGGCTATGGCCGCTATGGCTGTGGCTATGTCTATGGCTGCTATGGCTATGGCTGCTATGACTATGGCGATGGCTGCTGTGGCTATGGCTATGGCTGATATGGCTATGGCTATGGCTATGGCTGCTCTGGCTATGGCTATGGCCGCTATGGCTGTGGCTATGTCTATGGCTGCTATGGCTATGGCTGCTATGACTATGGCTATGGCTGCTGTGGCTATTGCTATGGCTGATATGGCTATTGCTTTGGCCATAGCTGCTATGGCTATCGCCATGGCTGCTATGGCTATGGCTATGGCTACGGCTATGGCTGCTATGGCTATGCCTATGGCTATGGCTATGGCTATGGATGCTATGGCTATGGATATGCGAGCTATGGATATGGCTATGGCTACGGCTATGGCTGCTATGGCCACCATGGCTATGGCAATATCTGCTATGGCTATGGTTATGCCTATAGCTGCTATGGCAAAGGCTATGGCAGCTATGGCTATGGCTGCTATGGCTATGGCAATGGCTGCTATGGCTATGGCTGCTATGCCTATCGCTTCTATCGCTATGGCTTTTATGGCTATCGCTGTGGCTATGGCTGCTATGGCAATGGCTATGGTTATGGCTGCTATGGCTATGGCCATGGCTATGGCTGCTATGGCTATGGCTATGGCTATGGTTGCTATGGCTATGGCTGTTATGGCTATGGCTGCTATGGTTATGATTATGGTTGCGATGGCTATGGCTTCTATGGCTATGGCTTCTATGGCTATCGCTATGGCTATGACTGCTATGGCTATGGCTACGGCTATGGCTGCTATGGCTATGGATATGGCTGCTATGGCTGTGTCTATGGCTGCTACGGCTATGTCTGTGGCTGCTATGGCTATGGCTATGGCTGCTTTGGCTATGGCTATAGCTGCATTGGCTGCTGTGGCTATGGCTATGTCTACGGCTGCTATGGCTGTGGCTATGGCTATGGCTGCTATGGAAATAGGTATGGCAGCTATGGCTATGGCTATGGCTGCTATGGCTATGGCTATGGCTATGGCTGCGGTGGCTATGGCTATGGCTGATATGGCTATTGCTTTGGCCATAGCTGCTATGGCTATCGCCATGGCTGCTATGGCTATGGCTATGGCTACGGCTATGGCTGCTATGGCTATGCCTATGGCTATGGCTATGGCTATGGATGCTATGGCTATGGATATGCGAGCTATGGATATGGCTATGGCTACGGCTATGGCTGCTATGGCCACCATGGCTGTGGCAATATCTGCTATGGCTATGGCTATGGTTGCGGCTGCTATGGCTATGGCTGCTACGGCTATGGCTATGGCTATGGCTGCTATGGCTATGGCTATGGCTATGGCTGCTATGGCTATGGCTGCTATGGCTGTGGCTGTGGCTGCTATGGCTATGGCGGCTATAGCTATGGCTATGGCTATGGCTGCTATGCCTATCGCTTCTATCGCTATGGCTTTTATGGCTATCGCTATGGCTATGGCTGCTATAGCAATGGCTATGGCTATGGCTGCTATGGCTATGGCCATGGCTATGGCTGCTATGGCTATGGCTATGGTTGCTATGGCTATGGCTGATATGGCTATGGCTATGGCTGCGCTGGCTACGTATGCGATGGCTATGGCTATGGCTATGGCTATGGCTGCTATGGCTATGGCTACGTCTGTGGCTGCTATGGCTAGGGCTGCTATGGATTTGGCTATGGCTGCTATGGCAATGGCTATGGCTATGGCTGCTATGGCTATGGCTATGGCTATGGTTGCTATGGCTATGGCTGCTATGGCTATGCCTGCTATGGCTATGGCTATGGCTGCGATGGCTATGTATGCTATGGCTATGGCAATGGCTATGGCTGCTATGGCTATGGCTGCTATGCCTATGGCAATGGCTACGGCTGCTATGGCTATGTCTTCTATGGCTACGACTACTATGGCTATCGCTATGGCTCTGACTGCTATGGCTATGGCTATGGCTGCTGTTGCTATGGCTATGGCTGATATGGCTATGGCTATGGCTACTATGCCCATGGCTATGGCTGCTATGGCTATGGTTGCTATGGCTGTGGTTACGGCTATAGCTGCTATGGCTATGGCTAGGGCTGCTATGGCTATGGCTATTGCTATGTCTAGGCCTATGGCTGCTATGGCTATGGCTATGTGTATGGCTACTATGGCTATGGCTATGGCTGCTATGGCTATGGCTATGGCTACTATGCCCATGGCTATGGCTGCTGTGGCTATGGCTATGGCTGCTATGGCTGTTGCTGCTATGGGTATGGCGACGGTTGCTATTGCTATTGCGTCTATCTGCTAGGGCTATGGCTATGGCAGTGGCTTCTGAGGCTATGTCTATGGCTAAGGCTGCTATGGCTATGGCTATGGCTGCTTTGGCTATGGCTATAGCTGCATTGGCTGCTGTGGCTATGGCTATGTCTACGGCTGCTATGGCTGTGGCTATGGCTATGGCTGCTATGGAAATAGCTATGGCAGCTATGGCTATGGCTATGGCTGCTATGGCTATGGCTATGGCTATGGCTGCGGTGGCTATGTCTATGGCTGATATGGCTACTGCTTTGGCTATAGCTGCTATGGCTATCGCCATGGCTGCTATGGCTATGGCTATGGCTACGGCTATGGCTGCTATGGCCATGCCTATGGCTATGGCTATGGCTATGGATGCTATGGCTATGGATATGCGAGCTATGGTTATGGCTATGGCTACGGCTATGGCTGCTATGGCCACCATGGCTATGGCAATATCTGCTATGGCTATGGCTATGGTTGCGTCTGCTATGGCTATGGCTGCTACGGCTATGGCTATGGATATGGCTGCTATGGCTATGGCTATGGCTATGGCTGCTATGGCTATGGCTGCTATGGCTGTGGCTATGGCTGCTATGGCTATGGCTGCTATAGCTATGGCTATGGCTGCTATGCCTATCGCTTCTATCGCTATGGCTTTTATGGCTATCGCTATGGCTATGGCTGCTATAGCAATGGCTATATCTATGGCTGCTATGGCTATGGCCATGGCCATGGCTGCTATGGCTATGGCTATGGCTATGGCTATGGTTGCTATGGCTATGGCTGCTATGGCTATGCCTGCAATGGCTATGGCTATGGCTGCGATGGCTATGTATGCTATGGCTATGGCAATGGGTATGGCTGCTATGGCTATGGCTGCTATGGCTATGGCTATGGCTGCTATGGCTATGGCTGCTATGGCTATGGCGATGGCTACGGCTGCTATGGCTATGGCTTCTATGGCTATGACTTCTATGGCTAGCGCTATGGATATGACTGCTATGGCTATGGCTATGGCTATGGCTATGGCTGCTATGGCTATGCCAATGGCTGCTATGGCTATGGCTATGGCTGCGGCTGCTATGGCTATGGCTGCTGTGGCTTTGGCTATGGCTGCTATGACCATGGCTATGGCTATGGCTAAGGCTGCTATGGCTATGTTTATGTCTATGGCTGCTATGGCTGTGGCTATGGCTATGGCTGCTATGGAAATAACTATGGCAACTATGGCTATGGCTATGACTTCTATGGCTACGGCTATGGCTGCTATGGCCACAATGGCTATGGCAATGGCTGCTATGGCTATGGCTATGGCTGCTATGCCTATGGCTACGTGTGTGGCTGCTATGGCTATGGCAATGGCTATTGCTGCTATGGCTATGGCTTCTATGGCTACGGCTAGGTCTATGGCTGCTATGGCTATGGCTGTTATGGCTACTATGTCTATGGCTATGGCTTTGGCTGCTATGGGTATGGCTCTGGCTGCTATGGCTATGGCTATGTCTGCTATGGCTATGGCTACGTCTACTATGGCTGCTATGGCTATTACTATGGCTACTATGACAATGGATACGGCTGCTATGGCTATGGCTATTTCTGCTATGGCTATGGCTGCTAAGGCTATGGCTATGGCTGCTATGGCTATGGCTGCTATGGCTATGGCTGCTATGGCTAAGGCTATGGCTGCTATGGCTATGGCAGTGGCTATGGCTGCTGTGGCTATGGCTATGGGTATGGCTGCTGTGGCTATGGCTATGGCTGATATGGCTATGGCTATGGCTATGGCTGCTGTTGCTATGGCTATGGCTGATATGGCTATGGCTATGGCTACTATGCCCATGGCTATGGCTGCTATGGCTATGGTTGCTATGGCTGTGGTTACGGCTATAGCTGCTATGGCTATGTCTATTGCTATGTCTAGGCCTATGGCTGCTATGGCTATGGCTATGTGTATGGCTACTATGGCTATGGCTATGGCTGCTATGGCTATGGCTATGGCTACTATGCCCATGGCTATGGCTGCTGTGGCTATGGGTATGGCTGCTATGGCTGTGGCTGCTATGGCTATTGCTGCTATGGGTATGGCGACGGTTGCTATTGCTATTGCGTCTATCTGCTAGGGCTATGGCTATGGCAGTGGCTTCTGAGGCTATGTCTATGGCTAAGGCTGCTATGGCTATGGCTATGGCTGCTTTGGCTATGGCTATAGCTGCATTGGCTGCTGTGGCTATGGCTATGTCTACGGCTGCTATGGCTGTGGCTATGGCTATGGCTGCTATGGAAATAGCTATGGCAGCTATGGCTATGCCTATGGCTGCTATGGCTATGGCTATGGCTATGGCTGCGGTGGCTATGGCTATGGCTGATATGGCTATTGCTTTGGCTATAGCTGCTATGGCTATCGCCATGGCTGCTATGGCTATGGCTATGGCTACGGCTATGGCTGCTATGGCTATGCCTATGGCTATGGCTATGGCTATGGATGCTATGGCTATGGATATGCGAGCTATGGATATGGCTATGGCTACGGCTATGGCTGCTATGGCCACCATGGCTATGGCAATATCTGCTATGGCTATGGCTATGGCTATGGCTGCTATGGCTATGGCTGCTATGCCTATGGCTATGGCTGCTATGGCTATGGCTACGGCTACAATGGCTATGGCAATGGCTAGTATGGCCATGGCTATGGCTGCTATGGCTATGGCTATGGCTGCTATGGCTGTGGGTATGGCTATAGCTGCTGTGGCTATGGCTATGGCTGCTATGGCTATGGCTCCTATGGCTATGGCTGCTATGGCTATGGCTATGGCTGCTATGGCTATGGCAATGGCTATGGCTGCTATGGCTATGGTTTCTATGGCTATGGCTATGGCGTTGGCTGCTATGGCTATGGCTGCTGTGGCTGCTATGGCTATGGCTATGGCTATGGCTGCTATGGCTATGGTTATGGTGGCTATGGCTATTGCGTCTATAAGCTATGGCTATGGCTATGTCTATGACTGCAATGGCTATAACTGTGGCTGCTATAGCTATGGCTGTATCTGCTATGGCTATGGCTATGGCTGCTATGGCTATGACTTTGGCTGCTATGGCTATGGCTATGGCTGCTATGGCTATGGTAATGGCTAGTATGGCCATGGCTATGACTGCTATGGCTATGGCTATTGCTGCTATGGCTGTGGGTATGGATATAGCTGCTGTGGCTATGACTGCTATGGCTATGGCTGCTATGGCTTTGGCTATGGCTTGTATTGGCTATGGCTATGGCTATGGCCGCTATGGCTGTGGCTATGTCTATGGCTGCTATGGCTATGGCTGCTATGACTATGGCTATGTCTATTGCGACTGTGGCTGTGGCTATGGTTGCTATGGCTATTGCGTCTATCTGCTATGGCTATGGCTATTGCTATGGCTTCTATGGCTATGTCTATGGCTAAGGCTGCTATGGTTATGGCTATGGCTGCTATGGCTATGGTTATGGCTATAGCTGCTATGGCAAAGGCTATGGTTGCTATGGCTATGGCTGCTATGGCTATGGCTGCTATGGCTATGGCTATGGTTGCGATGGCTATGGCTTCTATGGCTATGGCTTCTATGGCTATCGCTATGGCTATGACTGCTATGGCTATGGCTACGGCTATGTCTGCTATGGCTATGGCTATGTCTACTATGGCTATGTCTGCTATGGCTATGGCTATGTCTACTATGGCTGCTATGGCTACGACTATGGCTACTATGGCTATGGATACGGCTGCTATGGCTATGGCTATTTCTGCTATGGCTATGGCTGCTATGGCTATGGCTATGGCTGCTACGGCTATGTCTGCTACGGCTATGGCTGCTATGGCTATGGCAATGGCTATGGCTGCTATGGCTGTGGCTTCTATGGCTATGGTTATGGCTATGGCTGCTATGACTATGGCTGCTATGGCTGCTATGGCTATGGCTATGGCTATGGCAGCTATGGCTATGGTTATGGTGGCTATGGCTATTGCGTCTATAAGCTATGGCTATGGCTATGTCTATGACTGCTATGGCTATGACCATGGCTGCTATAGCTATGGCTGTATCTGCTATGGCTATGGCTATGGCTGCTATGGCTATGGTTATGGCTGCTATGACTATGGCTATGGGTATGACTGCTATGGCTATGGCTTTGGCTGCTATGGCTATGGCTATGGCGGCTATGGCTATGGCTATGGCTATGACTATGGCTTCTATGGCTATGGCTATGACTCCTATGGCTATGGCTATGGCTGCTATGGCTATGGTTATGGCTATAGCTGCTATGCCTATGGCTATGGCTGCTATGGCTATGGCTACGGCTACAATGGCTATGGCAATGTCTAGTATGGCCATGGCTATGGCTGCTATGGCTATGGCTATGGTTGCTATGGCTATGGCTGCTATGGCTATGGCTGCTATGGCTATGGCTATGGTTGCGATGGCTATGGCTTCTATGGCTATGGCTTCTATGGCTATCGCTATGGCTATGACTGCTATGGCTATGGCTACGGCTATGGCTGCTATGGCTATGGATATGGCTGCTATGGCTGTGTCTATGGCTGCTATGGCTATGTCTATGGCTGCTATGGCTATGGCTATGGCTGCTATGGCTATGGCCATGTCTGCTATGGCTATGGCTATGTCTACTATGGCTATGTCTGCTATGGCTATGGCTATGTCTACTATGGCTATGTCTGCTATGGCTATGGCTATGTCTACTATGGCTATGTCTGCTATGGCTATGGCTATGTCTACTATGGCTGCTATGGCTACGACTATGGCTACTATGGCTATGGATACGGCTGCTATGGCTATGGCTATTTCTGCTATGGCTATGGCTGCTATGGCTATGGCTATGGCTGCTACGGCTATGTCTGCTACGGCTATGGCTGCTATGGCTATGGCAATGGCTATGGCTGCTATGGCTGTGGCTTCTATGGCTATGGTTATTGCTATGGCTGCTATGACTATGGCTGCTATGGCTGCTATGGCTATGGCTATGGCTATGGCAGCTATGGCTATGGTTATGGTGGCTATGGCTATTGCGTCTATAAGCTATGGCTATGGCTATGTCTATGACTGCTATGGCTATGACCATGGCTGCTATAGCTATGGCTGTATCTGCTATGGCTATGGCTATGGCTGCTATGGCTATGGTTATGGCTGCTATGACTATGGCTATGGGTATGACTGCTATGGCTATGGCTTTGGCTGCTATGGCTATGGCTATGGCGGCTATGGCTATGGCTATGGCTATGACTATGGCTTCTATGGCTATGGCTATGACTCCTATGGCTATGGCTATGGCTGCTATGGCTATGGTTATGGCTATAGCTGCTATGCCTATGGCTATGGCTGCTATGGCTATGGCTACGGCTACAATGGCTATGGCAATGTCTAGTATGGCCATGGCTATGGCTGCTATGGCTATGGCTATGGCTGCTATGGCTATGGCTATGGCTGCTATGGCTATGGCTACGTCTGTGGTTGCTATGGCTGTGGCTGCTGTGGCTTTGGCTATGGCTTCTATGGCTATGGGTTCTATGGCTATCGATCTGGCTATGAGTGCTATGGCTATGGCTATGGCTATGGCAGCTATGGCTATGGCTATGGCTATGGCTATGGCTGCTCTGGCTATGGCTATGGCTGCTATGGCTATGGCTACGTCTGTGGCTGCTATGGCTAGGGCTGCTATGGATTTGGCTATGGCTGCTATGGCTATGGCTATTGCTGCTATGGCTGTGGGTATGGATATAGCTGCTGTGGCTATGACTGCTATGGCTATGGCTGCTATGGCTTTGGCTATTTCTTGTATTGGCTATGGCTATGGCTATGGCCGCTATGGCTGTGGCTATGTCTATGGCTGCTATGGCTATGGCTGCTATGACTATGGCGATGGCTGCTGTGGCTATGGCTATGGCTGATATGGCTATGGCTATGGCTATGGCTGCTCTGGCTATGGCTATGGCCGCTATGGCTGTGGCTATGTCTATGGCTGCTATGGCTATGGCTGCTATGACTATGGCTATGGCTGCTGTGGCTATTGCTATGGCTGATATGGCTATTGCTTTGGCCATAGCTGCTATGGCTATCGCCATGGCTGCTATGGCTATGGCTATGGCTACGGCTATGGCTGCTATGGCTATGCCTATGGCTATGGCTATGGCTATGGATGCTATGGCTATGGATATGCGAGCTATGGATATGGCTATGGCTACGGCTATGGCTGCTATGGCCACCATGGCTATGGCAATATCTGCTATGGCTATGGTTATGCCTATAGCTGCTATGGCAAAGGCTATGGCAGCTATGGCTATGGCTGCTATGGCTATGGCAATGGCTGCTGTGGCTATGGCTGCTATGCCTATCGCTTCTATCGCTATGGCTTTTATGGCTATCGCTGTGGCTATGGCTGCTATGGCAATGGCTATGGTTATGGCTGCTATGGCTATGGCCATGGCTATGGCTGCTATGGCTATGGCTATGGCTATGGTTGCTATGGCTATGGCTGTTATGGCTATGGCTGCTATGGTTATGATTATGGTTGCGATGGCTATGGCTTCTATGGCTATGGCTTCTATGGCTATCGCTATGGCTATGACTGCTATGGCTATGGCTACGGCTATGGCTGCTATGGCTATGGATATGGCTGCTATGGCTGTGTCTATGGCTGCTACGGCTATGTCTGTGGCTGCTATGGCTATGGCTATGGCTGCTTTGGCTATGGCTATAGCTGCATTGGCTGCTGTGGCTATGGCTATGTCTACGGCTGCTATGGCTGTGGCTATGGCTATGGCTGCTATGGAAATAGGTATGGCAGCTATGGCTATGGCTATGGCTGCTATGGCTATGGCTATGGCTATGGCTGCGGTGGCTATGGCTATGGCTGATATGGCTATTGCTTTGGCCATAGCTGCTATGGCTATCGCCATGGCTGCTATGGCTATGGCTATGGCTACGGCTATGGCTGCTATGGCTATGCCTATGGCTATGGCTATGGCTATGGATGCTATGGCTATGGATATGCGAGCTATGGATATGGCTATGGCTACGGCTATGGCTGCTATGGCCACCATGGCTGTGGCAATATCTGCTATGGCTATGGCTATGGTTGCGGCTGCTATGGCTATGGCTGCTACGGCTATGGCTATGGCTATGGCTGCTATGGCTATGGCTATGGCTATGGCTGCTATGGCTATGGCTGCTATGGCTGTGGCTGTGGCTGCTATGGCTATGGCGGCTATAGCTATGGCTATGGCTATGGCTGCTATGCCTATCGCTTCTATCGCTATGGCTTTTATGGCTATCGCTATGGCTATGGCTGCTATAGCAATGGCTATGGCTATGGCTGCTATGGCTATGGCCATGGCTATGGCTGCTATGGCTATGGCTATGGTTGCTATGGCTATGGCTGATATGGCTATGGCTATGGCTGCGCTGGCTACGTATGCGATGGCTATGGCTATGGCTATGGCTATGGCAGCTATGGCTATGGCTATGGCTGCTATGGCTATGGCTATGGCTATGGCTGCTGTGGCTATGGCTATGGCTGATATGGCTATGGCTGTGGCTATGGCTGCTATGGCTATGGCTATGGCTGCTATGGCTATGGCTATGGCTATGGCTGCTGTGGCTATGGCTGCTATGGCTGTGGCTATGGCTGCTATGGCTATGGCTGCTATAGCTATGGCTATGGCTATGGCTGCTATGCCTATCGCTTCTATCGCTATGGCTTTTATGGCTATCGCTATGGCTATGGCTGCTATAGCAATGGCTATGGCTATGGCTGCTATGGCTATGGCCATGGCTATGGCTGCTATGGCTATGGCTATGGTTGCTATGGCTATGGCTGATATGGCTATGGCTATGGCTGCGCTGGCTACGTATGCGATGGCTATGGCTATGGCTATGGCTATGGCTGCTATGGCTATGGCTACGTCTGTGGCTGCTATGGCTAGGGCTGCTATGGATTTGGCTATGGCTGCTATGGCAATGGCTATGGCTATGGCTGCTATGGCTATGGCTATGGCTATGGTTGCTATGGCTATGGCTGCTATGGCTATGCCTGCTATGGCTATGGCTATGGCTGCGATGGCTATGTATGCTATGGCTATGGCAATGGCTATGGCTGCTATGGCTATGGCTGCTA
Source organism: Calliopsis andreniformis (assembly GCF_051401765.1). Classification (NCBI taxonomy): domain Eukaryota; kingdom Metazoa; phylum Arthropoda; class Insecta; order Hymenoptera; family Andrenidae; genus Calliopsis; species Calliopsis andreniformis. Next base: position 3,181,600 of record NW_027480456.1, on the reverse strand, counting down.
TGCCTATGGCAATGGCTACGGCTGCTATGGCTATGTCTTCTATGGCTACGACTACTATGGCTATCGCTATGGCTCTGACTGCTATGGCTATGGCTATGGCTGCTGTTGCTATGGCTATGGCTGATATGGCTATGGCTATGGCTACTATGCCCATGGCTATGGCTGCTATGGCTATGGTTGCTATGGCTGTGGTTACGGCTATAGCTGCTATGGCTATGGCTAGGGCTGCTATGGCTGTGGCTATTGCTATGTCTAGGCCTATGGCTGCTATGGCTATGGCTATGTGTATGGCTACTATGGCTATGGCTATGGCTGCTATGGCTATGGCTATGGCTACTATGCCCATGGCTATGGCTGCTGTGGCTATGGCTATGGCTGCTACGGCTGTGGCTGCTATGGCTATTGCTGCTATGGGTATGGCGACGGTTGCTATTGCTATTGCGTCTATCTGCTAGGGCTATGGCTATGGCAGTGGCTTCTGAGGCTATGTCTATGGCTAAGGCTGCTATGGCTATGGCTATGGCTGCTTTGGCTATGGCTATAGCTGCATTGGCTGCTGTGGCTATGGCTATGTCTACGGCTGCTATGGCTGTGGCTATGGCTATGGCTGCTATGGAAATAGCTATGGCAGCTATGGCTATGGCTATGGCTGCTATGGCTATGGCTATGGCTATGGCTGCGGTGGCTATGTCTATGGCTGATATGGCTACTGCTTTGGCTATAGCTGCTATGGCTATCGCCATGGCTGCTATGGCTATGGCTATGGCTACGGCTATGGCTGCTATGGCTATGCCTATGGCTATGGCTATGGCTATGGATGCTATGGCTATGGATATGCGAGCTATGGTTATGGCTATGGCTACGGCTATGGCTGCTATGGCCACCATGGCTATGGCAATATCTGCTATGGCTATGGCTATGGTTGCGTCTGCTATGGCTATGGCTGCTACGGCTATGGCTATGGATATGGCTGCTATGGCTATGGCTATGGCTATGGCTGCTATGGCTATGGCTGCTATGGCTGTGTCTATGGCTATGGCTGCTATGGAAATAACTATGGCAACTATGGCTATGGCTATGACTTCTATGGCTACGGCTATGGCTGCTATGGCCACAATGGCTATGGCAATGGCTGCTATGGCTATGGCTATGGCTGCTATGCCTATGGCTACGTGTGTGGCTGCTATGGCTATGGCAATGGCTATTGCTGCTATGGCTATGGCTTCTATGGCTACGGCTATGTCTATGGCTGCTATGGCTATGGCTGTTATGGCTACTATGTCTATGGCTATGGCTTTGTCTGCTATGGGTATGGCTCTGGCTGCTATGGCTATGGCTACGTCTGCTATGGCTATGGCTACGTCTACTATGGCTGCTATGGCTATTACTATGGCTACTATGACAATGGATACGGCTGCTATGGCTATGGCTATTTCTGCTATGGCTATGGCTGCTAAGGCTATGGCTATGGCTGCTATGGCTATGGCTACTATGGCTATGGCTGCTATGGCTAAGGCTATGGCTGCTATGGCTATGGCAGTGGCTATGGCTGCTATGGCTATGGCTATGGGTATGGCTGCTGTGGCTATGGCTATGGCTGATATGGCTATGGCTATGGCTATGGCTGCTATGGCTATGGCTATGGCTGCTATGGCTATGACTGCTATGGCTATGGCTATGCCTATGCCTGCTATGCCTATCGCTTCTATCGCTGTGGCTTTTATGGCTATAGCTATGGCTATGGCTGCTATGGCAATGGCTATGGCTATGTCTGCTATGGCTATGGCCATGGCTATGGCTGCTATGGCTATGGCTATAGCTGCATTGGCTGCTGTGGCTATAGCTATGTCTATGGCTGCTATGGCTGTGGCTATCGCTATGGCTGCTATGGAAATAGCTATGGCGGCTATGGCTATTGCTTTGGCTATAGCTGCTATGGCTATCGCCATGGCTGCTATGGCTATGGCTATGGCTACGGCTATGGCTGCTATGGCTATGCCTATGGCTATGGATATGGCTATGGATGCTATGGCTATGGATATGCGAGCTATGGATATGGCTATGGCTACGGCTATGGCTGCTATGGCCACCATGGCTATGGCAATATCTGCTATGGCTATGGCTATGGTTGCTATGGCTATGGCTGATATGGCTATGGCTATGGCTGCGCTGGCTATGTATGCGATGGCTATGGCTATGGCTATGGCGATGGCTGCTATGGCTATGGCTACGTCTGTGGCTGCTATGGCTAGGGCTGCTATGGATTTGGCTATGGCTGCTATGGCAATGGCTATGGCTATGGCTGCTATGGCTATGGCTATGGCTATGGCTGCTATGGCTATGGCTGCTATGGCTGTGGCTATGGCTGCTATGGCTATGGCTGCTATAGCTATGGCTATGGCTATGGCTGCTATGCCTATCGCTTCTATCGCTATGGCTTTTATGGCTATCGCTATGGCTATGGCTGCTATAGCAATGGCTATGGCTATGGCTGCTATGGCTATGGCCATGGCTATGGCTGCTATGGCTATGGCTATGGTTGCTATGGCTATGGCTGATATGGCTATGGCTATGGCTGCGCTGGCTATGTATGCGATGGCTATGGCTATGGCTATTGCTATGGCTGCTATGGCTATGGCTACGTCTGTGGCTGCTATGGCTAGGGCTGCTATGGATTTGGCTATGGCTGCTATGGCAATGGCTATGGCTATGGCTGCTATGGCTGTGGCTTCTATGGCTATGGTTATGGCTATGGCTGCTATGACTATGGCTGCTATGGCTGCTATGGCTATGGCTATGGCTATGGCAGCTATGGCTATGGTTATGGTGGCTATGGCTATTGCGTCTATAAGCTATGGCTATGGCTATGTCTATGACTGCTATGGCTATGACCATGGCTGCTATAGCTATGGCTGTATCTGCTATGGCTATGGCTATGGCTGCTATGGCTATGGTTATGGCTGCTATGACTATGGCTATGGGTATGACTGCTATGGCTATGGCTTTGGCTGCTATGGCTATGGCTATGGCGGCTATGGCTATGGCTATGGCTATGACTATGGCTTCTATGGCTATGGCTATGACTCCTATGGCTATGGCTATGGCTGCTATGGCTATGGTTATGGCTATAGCTGCTATGCCTATGGCTATGGCTGCTATGGCTATGGCTACGGCTACAATGGCTATGGCAATGTCTAGTATGGCCATGGCTATGGCTGCTATGGCTATGGCTATGGCTGCTATGGCTATGGCTATGGCTGCTATGGCTATGGCTACGTCTGTGGTTGCTATGGCTGTGGCTGCTGTGGCTTTGGCTATGGCTTCTATGGCTATGGGTTCTATGGCTATCGATCTGGCTATGAGTGCTATGGCTATGGCTATGGCTATGGCGGCTATGGCTATGGCTATGGCTATGGCTATGGCTGCTATGGCTGTGTCTATGGCTGCTATGGCTATGTCTATGGCTGCTATGGCTATGGCTATGGCTGCTATGGCTATGGCCATGTCTGCTATGGCTTTGGCTATGTCTACTATGGCTATGTCTGCTATGGCTATGGCTATGTCTACTATGGCTATGTCTGCTCTGGCTATGGCTATGTCTACTATGGCTGCTATGGCTACGACTATGGCTACTATGGCTATGGATACGGCTGCTATGGCTATGGCTATTTCTGCTATGGCTATGGCTGCTATGGCTATGGCTATGGCTGCTACGGCTATGGCTGCTACGGCTATGGCTGCTATGGCTATGGCAATGGCTATGGCTGCTATGGCTGTGGCTTCTATGGCTATGGTTATGGCTATGGCTGCTATGACTATGGCTGCTATGGCTGCTATGGCTATGGCTATGGCTATGGCAGCTATGGCTATGGTTATGGTGGCTATGGCTATTGCGTCTATAAGCTATGGCTATGGCTATGTCTATGACTGCTATGGCTATGACTATGGCTGCTATAGCTATGGCTGTATCTGCTATGGCTATGGCTATGGCTGCTATGGCTATGGTTATGGCTGCTATGACTATGACTATGGGTATGACTGCTATGGCTATGGCTTTGGCTGCTATGGCTATGGCTATGTCTGCTATGGATATGGCAATGGCTACTATGGCCATGGCTATGACTGCTATGGCTATGGCTATGGCTGCTATGGCTATGGCTATGGCTGCCATGGCTATGGCTACGTCTGTGGTTGCTATGGCTGTGGCTGCTGTGGCTTTGGCTATGGCTTCAATGGCTATGGGTTCTATGGCTATCGCCCTGGCTATGAGTGCTATGGCTATGGCTATGGCTATGGCGGCTATGGCTGTGGCTATGGCTATGGCTATGGCTTCTATGGCTATGGCTATGACTCCTATGGCTATGGCTATGGCTGCTATGGCTATGGCTGCTATGGCTATGGCTATGGCTGCTATGGCTGTGGGTATGGCTATAGCTGCTATGGCTATGGTTATGGTGGCTATGGCTATTGCGTCTATAAGCTATGGCTATGGCTATGTCTATGACTGCTATGGCTATGACCATGGCTGCTATAGCTATGGCTGTATCTGCTATGGCTATGGCTATGGCTGCTATGGCTATGGTTATGGCTGCTATGACTATGGCTATGGGTATGACTGCTATGGCTATGGCTTTGGCTGCTATGGCTATGGCTATGGCGGCTATGGCTATGGCTATGGCTATGACTATGGCTTCTATGGCTATGGCTATGACTCCTATGGCTATGGCTATGGCTGCTATGGCTATGGTTATGGCTATAGCTGCTATGCCTATGGCTATGGCTGCTATGGCTATGGCTACGGCTACAATGGCTATGGCAATGTCTAGTATGGCCATGGCTATGGCTGCTATGGCTATGGCTATGGCTGCTATGGCTATGGCTATGGCTGCTATGGCTATGGCTACGTCTGTGGTTGCTATGGCTGTGGCTGCTGTGGCTTTGGCTATGGCTTCTATGGCTATGGGTTCTATGGCTATCGATCTGGCTATGAGTGCTATGGCTATGGCTATGGCTATGGCGGCTATGGCTATGGCTATGGCTATGGCTATGGCTGCTATGGCTGTGTCTATGGCTGCTATGGCTATGTCTATGGCTGCTATGGCTATGGCTATGGCTGCTATGGCTATGGCCATGTCTGCTATGGCTTTGGCTATGTCTACTATGGCTATGTCTGCTATGGCTATGGCTATGTCTACTATGGCTATGTCTGCTCTGGCTATGGCTATGTCTACTATGGCTGCTATGGCTACGACTATGGCTACTATGGCTATGGATACGGCTGCTATGGCTATGGCTATTTCTGCTATGGCTATGGCTGCTATGGCTATGGCTATGGCTGCTACGGCTATGGCTGCTACGGCTATGGCTGCTATGGCTATGGCAATGGCTATGGCTGCTATGGCTGTGGCTTCTATGGCTATGGTTATGGCTATGGCTGCTATGACTATGGCTGCTATGGCTGCTATGGCTATGGCTATGGCTATGGCAGCTATGGCTATGGTTATGGTGGCTATGGCTATTGCGTCTATAAGCTATGGCTATGGCTATGTCTATGACTGCTATGGCTATGACTATGGCTGCTATAGCTATGGCTGTATCTGCTATGGCTATGGCTATGGCTGCTATGGCTATGGTTATGGCTGCTATGACTATGACTATGGGTATGACTGCTATGGCTATGGCTTTGGCTGCTATGGCTATGGCTATGTCTGCTATGGATATGGCAATGGCTACTATGGCCATGGCTATGACTGCTATGGCTATGGCTATGGCTGCTATGGCTATGGCTATGGCTGCCATGGCTATGGCTACGTCTGTGGTTGCTATGGCTGTGGCTGCTGTGGCTTTGGCTATGGCTTCAATGGCTATGGGTTCTATGGCTATCGCCCTGGCTATGAGTGCTATGGCTATGGCTATGGCTATGGCGGCTATGGCTGTGGCTATGGCTATGGCTATGGCTTCTATGGCTATGGCTATGACTCCTATGGCTATGGCTATGGCTGCTATGGCTATGGCTGCTATGGCTATGGCTATGGCTGCTATGGCTGTGGGTATGGCTATAGCTGCTATGGCTATGGTTATGGTGGCTATGGCTATTGCGTCTATAAGCTATGGCTATGGCTATGTCTATGACTGCAATGGCTATAACTGTGGCTGCTATAGCTATGGCTGTATCTGCTATGGCTATGGCTATGGCTGCTATGGCTATGACTTTGGCTGCTATGGCTATGGCTATGGCTGCTATGGCTATGGTAATGGCTAGTATGGCCATGACTATGACTGCTATGGCTATGGCTATTGCTGCTATGGCTGTGGGTATGGATATAGCTGCTGTGGCTATGACTGCTATGGCTATGGCTGCTATGGCTTTGGCTATGGCTTGTATTGGCTATGGCTATGGCTATGGCCGCTATGGCTGTGGCTATGTCTATGGCTGCTATGGCTATGGCTGCTATGACTATGGCTATGACTCCTGTGGCTATGGCTATGGCTGATATGGCTATGGCTATGGCTATGGCTGCTCTGGCTATGGCTATGGCTGCTATGGCTATGGCTACGTCTGTGGCTGCTATGGCAATGGCTGCTATGGCTATGGCTATGTCTATTGCGACTGTGGCTGTGGCTATGGTTGCTATGGCTATTGCGTCTATCTGCTATGGCTATGGCTATGGCTGCTATGGCTATGGCTACGTCTGTGGCTGCTATGGCTAGGGCTGCTATGGATTTGGCTATGGCTGCTATGGCTATGGCTATTGCTGCTATGGCTGTGGGTATGGATATAGCTGCTGTGGCTATGACTGCTATGGCTATGGCTGCTATGGCTTTGGCTATTTCTTGTATTGGCTATGGCTATGGCTATGGCCGCTATGGCTGTGGCTATGTCTATGGCTGCTATGGCTATGGCTGCTATGACTATGGCGATGGCTGCTGTGGCTATGGCTATGGCTGCTATGGCTATGGATATGGCTGCTATGGCTGTGTCTATGGCTGCTACGGCTATGTCTGTGGCTGCTATGGCTATGGCTATGGCTGCTTTGGCTATGGCTATAGCTGCATTGGCTGCTGTGGCCATGGCTATGTCTACGGCTGCTATGGCTGTGGCTATGGCTATGGCTGCTATGGAAATAGGTATGGCAGCTATGGCTATGGCTATGGCTGCTATGGCTATGGCTATGGCTATGGCTGCGGTGGCTATGGCTATGGCTGATATGGCTATTGCTTTGGCCATAGCTGCTATGGCTATCGCCATGGCTGCTATGGCTATGGCTATGGCTACGGCTATGGCTGCTATGGCTATGCCTATGGCTATGGCTATGGCTATGGATGCTATGGCTATGGATATGCGAGCTATGGATATGGCTATGGCTACGGCTATGGCTGCTATGGCCACCATGGCTGTGGCAATATCTGCTATGGCTATGGCTATGGTTGCGGCTGCTATGGCTATGGCTGCTACGGCTATGGCTATGGCTATGGCTGCTATGGCTATGGCTATGGCTATGGCTGCTATGGCTATGGCTGCTATGGCTGTGGCTGTGGCTGCTATGGCTATGGCGGCTATAGCTATGGCTATGGCTATGGCTGCTATGCCTATCGCTTCTATCGCTATGGCTTTTATGGCTATCGCTATGGCTATGGCTGCTATAGCAATGGCTATGGCTATGGCTGCTATGGCTATGGCCATGGCTATGGCTGCTATGGCTATGGCTATGGTTGCTATGGCTATGGCTGATATGGCTATGGCTATGGCTGCGCTGGCTACGTATGCGATGGCTATGGCTATGGCTATGGCTATGGCTGCTATGGCTATGGCTACGTCTGTGGCTGCTATGGCTAGGGCTGCTATGGATTTGGCTATGGCTGCTATGGCAATGGCTATGGCTATGGCTGCTATGGCTATGGCTATGGCTATGGTTGCTATGGCTATGGCTGCTATGGCTATGCCTGCTATGGCTATGGCTATGGCTGCGATGGCTATGTATGCTATGGCTATGGCAATGGCTATGGCTGCTATGGCTATGGCTGCTATGCCAATGGCAATGGCTACGGCTGCTATGGCTATGTCTTCTATGGCTACGACTACTATGGCTATCGCTATGGCTCTGACTGCTATGGCTATGGCTATGGCTGCTGTTGCTATGGCTATGGCTGATATGGCTATGGCTATGGCTACTATGCCCATGGCTATGGCTGCTATGGCTATGGTTGCTATGGCTGTGGTTACGGCTATAGCTGCTATGGCTATGGCTAGGGCTGCTATGGCTATGGCTATTGCTATGTCTAGGCCTATGGCTGCTATGGCTATGGCTATGTGTATGGCTACTATGGCTATGGCTATGGCTGCTATGGCTATGGCTATGGCTACTATGCCCATGGCTATGGCTGCTGTGGCTATGGCTATGGCTGCTATGGCTGTTGCTGCTATGGGTATGGCGACGGTTGCTATTGCTATTGCGTCTATCTGCTAGGGCTATGGCTATGGCAGTGGCTTCTGAGGCTATGTCTATGGCTAAGGCTGCTATGGCTATGGCTATGGCTGCTTTGGCTATGGCTATAGCTGCATTGGCTGCTGTGGCTATGGCTATGTCTACGGCTGCTATGGCTGTGGCTATGGCTATGGCTGCTATGGAAATAGCTATGGCAGCTATGGCTATGGCTATGGCTGCTATGGCTATGGCTATGGCTATGGCTGCGGTGGCTATGTCTATGGCTGATATGGCTACTGCTTTGGCTATAGCTGCTATGGCTATTGCCATGGCTGCTATGGCTATGGCTATGGCTACGGCTATGGCTGCTATGGCTATGCCTATGGCTATGGCTATGGCTATGGATGCTATGGCTATGGATATGCGAGCTATGGTTATGGCTATGGCTACGGCTATGGCTGCTATGGCCACCATGGCTATGGCAATATCTGCTATGGCTATGGCTATGGTTGCGTCTGCTATGGCTATGGCTGCTACGGCTATGGCTATGGATATGGCTGCTATGGCTATGGCTATGGCTATGGCTGCTATGGCTATGGCTGCTATGGCTGTGGCTATGGCTGCTATGGCTATGGCTGCTATAGCTATGGCTATGGCTGCTATGCCTATCGCTTCTATCGCTATGGCTTTTATGGCTATCGCTATGGCTATGGCTGCTATAGCAATGGCTATATCTATGGCTGCTATGGCTATGGCCATGGCCATGGCTGCTATGGCTATGGCTATGGCTATGGCTATGGTTGCTATGGCTATGGCTGCTATGGCTATGCCTGCAATGGCTATGGCTATGGCTGCGATGGCTATGTATGCTATGGCTATGGCAATGGGTATGGCTGCTATGGCTATGGCTGCTATGGCTATGGCTATGGCTGCTATGGCTATGGCTGCTATGGCTATGGCGATGGCTACGGCTGCTATGGCTATGGCTTCTATGGCTATGACTTCTATGGCTAGCGCTATGGATATGACTGCTATGGCTATGGCTATGGCTATGGCTATGGCTGCTATGGCTATGCCAATGGCTGCTATGGCTATGGCTATGGCTGCGGCTGCTATGGCTATGGCTGCTGTGGCTTTGGCTATGGCTGCTATGACTATGGCTATGGCTATGGCTAAGGCTGCTATGGCTATGTTTATGTCTATGGCTGCTATGGCTGTGGCTATGGCTATGGCTGCTATGGAAATAACTATGGCAACTATGGCTATGGCTATGACTTCTATGGCTACGGCTATGGCTGCTATGGCCACAATGGCTATGGCAATGGCTGCTATGGCTATGGCTATGGCTGCTATGCCTATGGCTACGTGTGTGGCTGCTATGGCTATGGCAATGGCTATTGCTGCTATGGCTATGGCTTCTATGGCTACGGCTAGGTCTATGGCTGCTATAGCTATGGCTGTTATGGCTACTATGTCTATGGCTATGGCTTTGGCTGCTATGGGTATGGCTCTGGCTGCTATGGCTATGGCTATGTCTGCTATGGCTATGGCTACGTCTACTATGGCTGCTATGGCTATTACTATGGCTACTATGACAATGGATACGGCTGCTATGGCTATGGCTATTTCTGCTATGGCTATGGCTGCTAAGGCTATGGCTATGGCTGCTATGGCTATGGCTGCTATGGCTATGGCTGCTATGGCTAAGGCTATGGCTGCTATGGCTATGGCAGTGGCTATGGCTGCTGTGGCTATGGCTATGGGTATGGCTGCTGTGGCTATGGCTATGGCTGATATGGCTATGGCTATGGCTATGGCTGCTATGGCTATGGCTATGGCTGCTATGGCTATGGCTATGGCTATGGCTGCTGTGGCTATGGCTGCTATGGCTGTGGCTATGGCTGCTATGGCTATGGCTGCTATAGCTATGGCTATGGCTATGGCTGCTATGCCTATCGCTTCTATCGGTATGGCTTTTATGGCTATCGCTATGGCTATGGCTGCTATAGCAATGGCTATGGCTATGGCTGCTATGGCTATGGCCATGGCTATGGCTGCTATGGCTATGGCTATGGTTGCTATGGCTATGGCTGATATGGCTATGGCTATGGCTGCGCTGGCTACGTATGCGATGGCTATGGCTATGGCTATGGCTATGGCTGCTATGGCTATGGCTACGTCTGTGGCTGCTATGGCTAGGGCTGCTATGGATTTGGCTATGGCTGCTATGGCAATGGCTATGGCTATGGCTGCTATGGCTATGGCTATGGCTATGGTTGCTATGGCTATGGCTGCTATGGCTATGCCTGCTATGGCTATGGCTATGGCTGCGATGGCTATGTATGCTATGGCTATGGCAATGGCTATGGCTGCTATGGCTATGGCTGCTATGCCTATGGCAATGGCTACGGCTGCTATGGCTATGTCTTCTATGGCTACGACTACTATGGCTATCGCTATGGCTCTGACTGCTATGGCTATGGCTATGGCTGCTGTTGCTATGGCTATGGCTGATATGGCTATGGCTATGGCTACTATGCCCATGGCTATGGCTGCTATGGCTATGGTTGCTATGGCTGTGGTTACGGCTATAGCTGCTATGGCTATGGCTAGGGCTGCTATGGCTGTGGCTATTGCTATGTCTAGGCCTATGGCTGCTATGGCTATGGCTATGTGTATGGCTACTATGGCTATGGCTATGGCTGCTATGGCTATGGCTATGGCTACTATGCCCATGGCTATGGCTGCTGTGGCTATGGCTATGGCTGCTACGGCTGTGGCTGCTATGGCTATTGCTGCTATGGGTATGGCGACGGTTGCTATTGCTATTGCGTCTATCTGCTAGGGCTATGGCTATGGCAGTGGCTTCTGAGGCTATGTCTATGGCTAAGGCTGCTATGGCTATGGCTATGGCTGCTTTGGCTATGGCTATAGCTGCATTGGCTGCTGTGGCTATGGCTATGTCTACGGCTGCTATGGCTGTGGCTATGGCTATGGCTGCTATGGAAATAGCTATGGCAGCTATGGCTATGGCTATGGCTGCTATGGCTATGGCTATGGCTATGGCTGCGGTGGCTATGTCTATGGCTGATATGGCTACTGCTTTGGCTATAGCTGCCTCTGGCTATCGCCATGGCTGCTATGGCTATGGCTATGGCTACGGCTATGGCTGCTATGGCTATGCCTATGGCTATGGCTATGGCTATGGATGCTATGGCTATGGATATGCGAGCTATGGTTATGGCTATGGCTACGGCTATGGCTGCTATGGCCACCATGGCTATGGCAATATCTGCTATGGCTATGGCTATGGTTGCGTCTGCTATGGCTATGGCTGCTACGGCTATGGCTATGGATATGGCTGCTATGGCTATGGCTATGGCTATGGCTGCTATGGCTATGGCTGCTATGGCTGTGTCTATGGCTATGGCTGCTATGGAAATAACTATGGCAACTATGGCTATGGCTATGACTTCTATGGCTACGGCTATGGCTGCTATGGCCACAATGGCTATGGCAATGGCTGCTATGGCTATGGCTATGGCTGCTATGCCTATGGCTACGTGTGTGGCTGCTATGGCTATGGCAATGGCTATTGCTGCTATGGCTATGGCTTCTATGGCTACGGCTATGTCTATGGCTGCTATGGCTATGGCTGTTATGGCTACTATGTCTATGGCTATGGCTTTGTCTGCTATGGGTATGGCTCTGGCTGCTATGGCTATGGCTACGTCTGCTATGGCTATGGCTACGTCTACTATGGCTGCTATGGCTATTACTATGGCTACTATGACAATGGATACGGCTGCTATGGCTATGGCTATTTCTGCTATGGCTATGGCTGCTAAGGCTATGGCTATGGCTGCTATGGCTATGGCTGCTATGGCTATGGCTGCTATGGCTAAGGCTATGGCTGCTATGGCTATGGCAGTGGCTATGGCTGCTATGGCTATGGCTATGGGTATGGCTGCTGTGGCTATGGCTATGGCTGATATGGCTATGGCTATGGCTATGGCTGCTATGGCTATGGCTATGGCTGCTATGGCTATGACTGCTATGGCTATGGCTATGCCTATGCCTGCTATGCCTATCGCTTCTATCGCTGTGGCTTTTATGGCTATAGCTATGGCTATGGCTGCTATGGCAATGGCTATGGCTATGTCTGCTATGGCTATGGCCATGGCTATGGCTGCTATGGCTATGGCTATAGCTGCATTGGCTGCTGTGGCTATAGCTATGTCTATGGCTGCTATGGCTGTGGCTATCGCTATGGCTGCTATGGAAATAGCTATGGCGGCTATGGCTATTGCTTTGGCTATAGCTGCTATGGCTATCGCCATGGCTGCTATGGCTATGGCTATGGCTACGGCTATGGCTGCTATGGCTATGCCTATGGCTATGGATATGGCTATGGATGCTATGGCTATGGATATGCGAGCTATGGATATGGCTATGGCTACGGCTATGGCTGCTATGGCCACCATGGCTATGGCAATATCTGCTATGGCTATGGCTATGGTTGCTATGGCTATGGCTGATATGGCTATGGCTATGGCTGCGCTGGCTATGTATGCGATGGCTATGGCTATGGCTATGGCGATGGCTGCTATGGCTATGGCTACGTCTGTGGCTGCTATGGCTAGGGCTGCTATGGATTTGGCTATGGCTGCTATGGCAATGGCTATGGCTATGGCTGCTATGGCTATGGCTATGGCTATGGCTGCTATGGCTATGGCTGCTATGGCTGTGGCTATGGCTGCTATGGCTATGGCTGCTATAGCTATGGCTATGGCTATGGCTGCTATGCCTATCGCTTCTATCGCTATGGCTTTTATGGCTATCGCTATGGCTATGGCTGCTATAGCAATGGCTATGGCTATGGCTGCTATGGCTATGGCCATGGCTATGGCTGCTATGGCTATGGCTATGGTTGCTATGGCTATGGCTGATATGGCTATGGCTATGGCTGCGCTGGCTATGTATGCGATGGCTATGGCTATGGCTATTGCTATGGCTGCTATGGCTATGGCTACGTCTGTGGCTGCTATGGCTAGGGCTGCTATGGATTTGGCTATGGCTGCTATGGCAATGGCTATGGCTATGGCTGCTATGGCTATGGCTATGGCTATGGTTGCTATGGCTATGGCTGCTATGGCTATGCCTGCTATGGCTATGGCTATGGCTGCGATGGCTATGTATGCTATGGCTATGGCAATGGCTATGGCTGCTATGGCTATGGCTGTTATAGCTATGGCTATGTCTGCTATGGCTATGGCTATGGCTACGGCGATGGCTGCTATGGCTATGGCTATGGCTGCTTTGGCTATGGCTATAGCTGCGTTGGCTGCTGTGGCTATGGCTATGTCTATGGCTGCTATGGCTGTGGCTATGGCTATGGCTGCTATGGAAATAGCTATGGCAGTTATTGTTATGGCTATGGCTGCTATGGCTATGGCTATGTCTATGGCTGCTGTTGCTATGGCTATGGCTGATATGGCTATGGCTATGGCTACTATGCCCATGGCTATGGCTGCTATGGCTATGGTTGCTATGACTGTGGTTACGGCTATAGCTGCTATGGCTATGGCTAGGGCTGCTATGGCTATGGCTATTGCTATGTCTAGGCCTATGGCTGCTATGGCTATGGCTATGTGTATGGCTACTATGGCTATGGCTATGGCTGCTATGGCTATGGCTATGGCTACTATGCCCATGGCTATGGCTGCTGTGGCTATGGCTATGGCTGCTATGGCTGTGGCTGCTATGGCTATTGCTGCTACGGGTATGGCGACGGTTGCTATTGCTATTCCGTCTATCTGCTAGGGCTATGGCTATGGCAGTGGCTTCTGAGGCTATGTCTATGGCTAAGGCTGCTATGGCTATGGCTATGGCTGCTTTGGCTATGGCTATAGCTGCATTGGCTGCTGTGGCTATGGCTATGTCTACGGCTGCTATGGCTGTGGCTATGGCTATGGCTGCTATGGAAATAGCTATGGCAGCTATGGCTATGCCTATGGCTGCTATGGCTATGGCTATGGCTATGGCTGCGGTGGCTATGGCTATGGCTGATATGGCTATTGGTTTGGCTATAGCTGCTATGGCTATCGCCATGGCTGCTATGGCTATGGCTATGGCTACGGCTATGGCTGATATGGCTATGGCTATGGCTATGGCTGCTATGGCTATGGCTGCTATGGCTATGGCTATGGCTGCTGTGGCTATGGCTATGGCTATGGCCGCTATGCCTATCGTTTCTATCGCTATGGATTTTATGGCTATCGCTATGGCTATGGCTGCTCTGGCAATGGATATGGCTATGACTGCTATGGCTATGGCCATGGCTATGGCTGCTATGGCTATGGCTATGGTTGCTATGGCTATGGCTGATATGGCTATGGCTATGGCTGCGATAGCTATGTATGCGATGGCTATGGCTATGGCTATGGCTATGGCTGCTATGGCTATGGCTACGTCTGTGGCTGCTATGGCTATGGCTGCTGTGGCTTTGGCTATGGCTTCTATGGCTATGGCTTCTATCGCTATGGCTATGAGTGCTATGGCTATGGCTATGGCTATGGCAGCTATGGCTGCTATGGCTATGGCTATGGCTATGGCCGCTATGCCTATCGCTTCTATCGCTATGGCTTTTATGGCTATCGCTATGGCTATGGCTGCTATGGCTATGGCTATGGCTACGGCCATGACTGCTATCGCCACCATGGCAATGGCAATGCCTGCTATGGCTATGGCTATGGCTTAGGCTGCTATGGCTATGGCTTTTATGGCTATCGCTATGGCTATGACTGCTATAGCTATGGCTATGGCTATGGCTGCTATTGCTATGTATGCTATGGCTATGGCAATGGCTATGGCTGCTATGGCTATGGCAGCTATGGCTATGGCCATGGCTGCTATGGCTATGGCTATGGCTGCTATGGCTATGGTTATGGCTATAGCTGCTATGGCTATGGATATGGTTTCTATGGCTATGTCTATGGCTAAGGCTGCTATGGCTATTGCTATGGCTGCTTTGGATATGGCTATAGCTGCATTGGCTGCTGTGGCTATGGCTATGGCTGCATTGGCTATGGCAATGCCTGCTATGGCTATGGCTGCTATGGCTATGGCTATGGCTGCTATGGCTATGGCTGCTATGGCTATGGCTATGGCTGCTATGGCTATGGCTTCTATGGCTACGGCTTTTATGGCTATCGCTATGGCTATGACTGCTATGGCTATTGCTATGGCTATGGCTGCTATGGCTATGGCAATGGCTATGTCTGCTACGGCTATGGCTATGGCTGCTATGGCTATGGTTGTGGTTGCAATGGCTATTGCGTCTATCTGCTATGGCTATGGCTGTGGATATGGCTTCTATGGCTATGTCTATGGCTAAGGCTGCTATGGCTTGGCCATGGCTGCTATGGCTATGGCTATAGCTACATTGGCTGCTGTGGGTATGGCTATGTCTATGGCTGCTATGGCTGTGGTTATGGCTATGGCTTCTATGGAAATAACTATGGCGGATATCGCTATGGCTATAGTTGCGTTGGCTGCTATGGCTATGGCTATGTCTATGGCTGCTATGGCTATGAAAATGTCTATGGCTGCTATGGCTATGGCAATGGCTACTATGGCCATGGTTATGACTGCTATGGCTATGGCTATGGCTGCTATGGCTATGGCAGCTAGGGCTATGGCTATGGCTGCTATTGCTGTGGCTGCTATGGCTATGGCAATGGCTATGGCTGCTATGGCTATGGCTATGGCTATGACTGCTATGGCTATGGCTATGGCTGCTATGGCTATGGCTGCTATGGCTATGGCTATGGCAATGGCTATGGCTGCTATGGCTATGGCTGCTATGGCTACGGCAGTGGCTATGGCTGCTATGACTATGGCTTCTATGGCTATGGCTTCTATGGCTATCGCTATGGCTATGGCTGCTATGGCTATGGCTATGGCTGCTATGGTCATGGCTATGTCTCCTATGGCTATGGCTATGTCTGCTATGGCTATGGCTATGGCTGCCATGGCTATGCCTTTTGTGGCTATGGCTTCTGTGGCTATCACTATGGCCATGGCTGCTTTGGCTATGGCTTTAGCTGCATTGGCTGCTGTGGCTATAGCTATGTCTATGGCTGCTATGGCTGTGGCTATGGCTATGGCTGCTATGGCTTTGGCTATGGCTGATATGTCTATGGCTATGGCTGCTATGGCTATGGCAATGGCTATGGCTGCTATGGCTATGGCTGCTATGGCTATGGTTATGGCTATAGCTGCTATGCCTATGGCTATGGCTGCTATGGCTATGGCTACGGCTACAATGGCTATGGCAATGTCTAGTATGGCCATGGCTATGGCTGCTATGGCTATGGCTATGGCTGCTATGGCTGTGGGTATGGCTATAGCTGCTGTGGCTATGGCTATGGCTGCTATGGCTATGGCTGCTATGGCTTTGGCTATGGCTTGTATTGGGTATGGCTATGGCTATGGCCGCTATTGCTGTGGCTATGTCTATGGCTGCTATGGAAATAGCTATGGCGGCTATGGCTATGGCTATGGCTGCTATGACTATGGCTATGGGTATGGCTGCTGTCGCTATGGCTATGGCTGATATGGCTATGGCTATGGCTATGGCTGCTATGGCTATGGCTGCTATGGCTATGGCTATGGCTGCTGTGGCTATGGCTATGGCTATGGCCGCTATGCCTATCGTTTCTATCGCTATGGATTTTATGGCTATCGCTATGGCTATGGCTGCTCTGGCAATGGATATGGCTATGACTGCTATGGCTATGGCCATGGCTATGGCTGCTATGGCTATGGCTATGGTTGCTATGGCTATGGCTGATATGGCTATGGCTATGGCTGCGATGGCTATGTATGCGATGGCTATGGCTATGGCTATGGCTATGGCTGCTATGGCTATGGCTACGTCTGTGGCTGCTATGGCTAGGGCTGCTATGGATTTGGCTATGGCTGCTATGGCAATGGCTATGGCTATGGCTGCTATGGCTATGGCTATGGCTATGGTTGCTATGGCTATGGCTGCTATGGCTATGGCTATGGTTGCGATGGCTATGGCTTCTATGGCTATGGCTTCTATGGCTATCGCTATGGCTATGACTGCTATGGCTATGGCTACGGCTATGGCTGCTATGGCTATGGATATGGCTGCTATGGCTGTGTCTATGGCTGCTATGGCTATGTCTATGGCTGCTATGGCTATGGCTATGGCTGCTATGGCTATGGCCATGTCTGCTATGGCTATGGCTATGTCTACTATGGCTATGTCTGCTATGGCTATGGCTATGTCTACTATGGCTATGTCTGCTATGGCTATGGCTATGGCTACGGCTATGGCTATGGCTTCTATGGCTATGGCTATGGCTCCTGTGGCTATGGCTATGGCTGCTATGGCTATGGTTATGGCTATAGCTGCTATGCCTATGGCTATGGCTGCTATGGCTATGGCTACGGCTACAATGGCTATGGCAATGGCTAGTATGGCCACGGCTATGGCTGCTATGGCTATGGCTATGGCTGCTATGGCTGCGGGTATGGCTATAGCTGCTGTGGCTATGGCTATGGCTGCTATGGCTATGGCTGCTATGGCTATGGCTGCTATGGCTATGGCTATGGCTGCTATGGCTATGGCAATGCCTGCTATGGATATAGCTATGGCAGGTATGGCTATGGCTATGGCTGCTATGGCTATGGCTATGGCTATGGCTGCTATGGCTTTGGCTATGGCTGATATGTCTATGGCTACGTGTATGGCTGCTATGGCTACGGCAATGGCTACTATGGCCATGGCTATGACTGCTATGGCTATGGCTATGGCTGCTATAGCTATGGCTTCTAGGGCTATGGCTATGGCTGCTATTGCTCTGGCTGCAATGGCTATGGCAATGGCTATGGCTGCTATGGCTATGGCTGCTGTGGCTATGGCTATGGCTGCTATGGCTGTGGTTACGGCTTCTATGGCTATGTCTATGGCTATGTCTGCTATGGCTATGGCTATGGCTGCTCTGGCTTTGGCTATGGCTACTATGGCTGTTATTGCTATGGCTATAACTCCTGTGGCTATGGCTATGCCTGCTATGGCTATGGTTATGGCTATAGCTGCTATGCCTATGGCTATGGCTGCTATGGCTATGGCTACGGCTACAATGGCTATGGCAATGGCTAGTATGGTCATGGCTATGGCTGCTAGGGCTATGGCTATGGCTGCTATGGCTATGGCTACTGCTACAATGGCTATGGCTACGTCTGTGGTTGCTATGGCTGTGGCTGCTGTGGCTTTGGCTATGGCTTCTATGGCTATGGGTTCTATGGCTATCGCTCTGGCTATGAGTGCTATGGCTATGGCTATGGCTATGGCTGCTATGGCTATTGCTATGGCTATGGCTATGGCTTCTATGGCTATGGCTATAACTCCTATGGCTATGGCTATGCCTGCTATGGCTATGGTTATGGCTATAGCTGCTATGCCTATGGCTATGGCTGCTATGGCCATGGCTACGGCTACAATGGCTATGGCAATGGCTAGTATGGCCATGGCTATGGCTGCTAGGGCTATGGCTATGGCTGCTATGGCTGTGGGTATGGCTATAGCTGCTGTGGCTATGGCT
Source organism: Calliopsis andreniformis (assembly GCF_051401765.1). Classification (NCBI taxonomy): domain Eukaryota; kingdom Metazoa; phylum Arthropoda; class Insecta; order Hymenoptera; family Andrenidae; genus Calliopsis; species Calliopsis andreniformis. The sequence continues at coordinate 3,162,537 of NW_027480456.1, read as the reverse complement.
ATGGCTGCTATGGCTATGGCTGCTATGGCTTTGGCTATGGCTTGTATTGGGTATGGCTATGGCTATGGCCGCTATTGCTGTGGCTATGTCTATGGCAGCTATGGAAATAGCTATGGCTGCTATGGCTATGGCTATGGCTATGGCTGCTATGGCTATGGTTATGGTGGCTATGGCTAGCGCGTCTATAAGCTATGGCTATGGCTATGTCTATGACTGCTATGGCTATGACTATGGCTGCTATAGCTTTGGCTGTATCTGCTATGGCTATGGCTATGGCTGCTATGGCTATGGTTATGGCTGCTATGACTATGGCTATGGGTATGGCTGCTATGGCTGTGGCTTTGGCTGCTATGGCTATGGCTATGACTGCTATGGCTATGGCTATGGCTGCTATGGCTGTGGGTATGGCTACAGCTGCTGTGGCTATGGCTATGTCTGCTATGGCTATGGCTGCTATGGCTTTGGCTATGGCTACGGCTGCTGTGGAAATAGCTATGGCAGCTATGGCTATGGCTATGTCTGCTATGGCTATGGCTGCTATGGCTATGGCTATGGCTTTGGCTGCTATGGCTATGGCTATGGCTGCTATGGCTATGGCAATGGCTACTATGGCCATGGCTATGACTGCTATGGCTATGGCTATGGCTGCTATGGCTATGGCTATGGCTGCTATGGCTATGTCTACGTCTGTGGTTGCTATGGCTGTGGCTGCTGTGGCTTTGGCTATGGCTTCTGTGGCTATGGGTTCTATGGCTATCGCTCTGGCTATGAGTGCTGTGGCTATGGCTATGGCTATGGCTGCTATGGCTATGGCTATGGCTATGGCTGTGGCTTCTATGGCTATGGCTATGGTTATGGTGGCTATGGCTATTGCGTCTATAGGCTATGGCTATGGCTATGTCTATGACTGCTATGGCTATTGCGTCTATAGGCTATGGCTATGGCTATGTCTATGACTGCTATGGCTATGACTATGGCTGCTATGGCTATGGCTGCTATGGCTGCTATGGCTATGGCTATGGCTGTGGCTGCTATGGAAATAGCTATGGCTGCTATGGCTATGGCTATGGCTTTGGCTGCTATGGCTATGGTTATGGTGGCTATGGCTAGTGCGTCTATAAGCTATGGCTATGGCTATGTCTATGACTGCTATGGCTATGACTATGGCTGCTATAGCTTTGGCTGTATCTGCTATGGCTATGGCTATGGCTGCTATGGCTATGGTTATGGCTGCTATGACTATAGCTATGGGTATGGCTGCTATGGCTATGGCTATGTCTGCTATGGCTATGGCTGCTATGGCTTTGGCTATTGCTTGTATTGGCTATAGCTATGGCTATGGCTACTATGGCTGTGGCTATGTTTATGGGTGCTATGGCTATGGCTATGGCTATTGCTGCTATGGCTATGGCAATGGCTATGGCTGCTATGGCTGTGGCTTCTATGGCTATGGTTATGGCTATGGCTGCTATGACTATGGCTGCTATGGCTGCTATGGCTATGGCTATGGCTGTGGCAGCTATGGCTATGGTTATGGTGGCTATGGCTATTGCGTCTATAAGCTATGGCTATGGCTATGTCTATGACTGCTATGGCTATGACTATGGCTGCTATAGCTATGGCTGTATCTGCTATGGCTACGGCTATGGCTGCTATGGCTATGGTTATGGCTGCTATGACTATGGCTATGGGTATGGCTGCTATGGCTATGGCTTTGGCTGCTATGGCTATGGCAATGGCTACTATCGCCATGGCTATGACTGCTATGGCTATGGCTATGGCTGCTATGGCTATGTCTATGGCTGCTATGGCTATGGCTACGTCTGTGGTTGCTATGGCTGTGGCTGCTGTGGCTTTGGCTATGGCTTCTATGGCTATGGGTTCTATGGCTATCGCTCTGGCTATGAGTGCTATGGCTATGGCTATGGCTATGGCTATGGCTGCTATGGCTATGGCTATGGCTATGGCTATGGCTTCTATGGCTATGGCTATAACTCCTATGGCTATGGCTACGCCTGCTATAGCTATGGTTATGGCTATAGCTGCTATGCCTATGGCTATGGCTGCTATGGCTATGGCTACGGCTACAATGGCTATGGCAATGGCTAGTATGGCCATGGCTATGGCTGCTATGGCTATGGCTATGGCTGCTATGGCTATGGCTATGGCTATGGCTGCTATGGCTATGGCTATGGCTATGGCCGCTTTGCCTATCGCTTCTATCGCTATGGCTTTTCTGGCTATCGCTATGGCTATGGCTGCTCTGGCTATGGCTATGGCTATGACTGCTATTTCTATGGCCATGGCTATGGCTGCTATGGCTATGGCTATGGTTGCTATGGCTATGGCTGCTGTGGCTTTGGCTATGGCTTGTATTGGCTATAGCTATGGCTATTGCTACTATGGCTGTGGCTATGTTTATGGGTGCTATGGCTATGGCTATGGCTATTGCTGCTATGGCTATGGCAATGGCTATGGCTGCTATGGCTGTGGCTTCTATGGCTATGGTTATGGCTATGGCTGCTATGACTATGGCTGCCATGGCTGCTATGGCTATGGTTATGGCTATGGCTGCTATGTCTATGACTGCTATGGCTATGACTATGGCTGCTATAGCTATGGCTGTATCTGCTATGGCTATGGCTATGGCTGCTATGGCTATGGTTATGGCTGCTATGACTATGGCTATGGGTATGGCTGCTATGGCTATGGCTTTGGCTGCTATGGCTATGGCTATGGCTGCTATGGCTATGGCAATGGCTACTATGGCCATGGCTATGACTGCTATGGCTATGGCTATGGCTGCTATGGCTATGTCTATGGCTGCTATGGCTATGGCTACGTCTGTGGTTGCTATGGCTGTGGCTGCTGTGGCTTTGGCTATGGCTTCTATGGCTATGGGTTCTATGGCTATCGCTCTGGCTATGAGTGCTATGGCTATGGCTATGGCTATGGCTATGGCTGCTATGGCTATGGCTATAGCTATGGCTATGGCTTCTATGGCTATGGCTATAACTCCTATGGCTATGGCTATGCCTGCTATGGCTATGGTTATGGCTATAGCTGCTATGCCTATGGCTATGGCTGCTATGGCTATGGCTACGGCTACAATGGCTATGGCAATGGCTAGTATGGCCATGGCTATGGCTGCTATGGCTATGGCTACGGCTACAATGACTATGGCAATGGCTAGTATGGCCATGGCTATGGCTGCTATGGCTATGGCTATGGCTGCTATGGCTATGGCTATGGCTATGGCTGCTATGGCTATGGCTGTGGCTATGGCCGCTATGCCTATCGCTTCTATCGCTATGGCTTTTCTGGCTATCGCTATGGCTATGGCTGCTCTGGCAATGGCTATGGCTATGACTGCTATGGCTATGGCCATGACTATGGCTGCTATGGCTATGGCTATGGTTGCTATGGCTATGGCTGCTATGGCTTTGGCTATGGCTAGTATTGGCTATAGCTATGGCTATGGCTACTATGGCTGTGGCTATGTTTATGGGTGCTATGGCTATGGCTATGGCTATTGCTGCTATGGCTATGGCTATGGCTATGGCTGCTATGGCTATGGCTATGGCTGCTATGGCTATGGCTGCTATGGCTATGGCTGCTATGGCTATGGCTATGGCTGCGGCTGCTATGTCAATGGCTGCTATGGCTACGGATATGTCTGCTATGGCTGTGTCTATGGCTGCTATGGCTATGTCTATGGCTGCTATGGCTATGGCTACGGCTGCTATGGCTATGGCTGCTATGGCTGTGGTTATGGCTGCTATGGCTATGGCTGCTATGGCTATGGCTATGACTATGGCTGCTATGCCTATCGCTTCTATCGCTATGGCTTTTATGGCTATCGCTGTGGCTATGGCTGCTATGGCTATGGCAATGGCTATGGCTGCTATGGCTGTGGCTTCTATGGCTATGGTTAAGGCTATGGCTGCTATGACTATGGCTGCTATGGCTGCTATGGCTATGGCTATGGCTATGACAGCTATGGCTATGGTTATGGTGGCTATGGCTATTGCGTCTATAAGCTATGGCTATGGCTATGTCTATGACTGCTATGGCTATGACTATGGCTGCTATAGCTATGGCTGTATCTGCTATGGCTATGGCTATGGCTGCTATGGCTATGGTTATGGCTGCTATGACTATGGCTATGGGTATGGCTGCTATGGCTATGGCTTTGGCTGCTATGGCTATGGCTATGACTGCTATGGCTATGGCAATGGCTACTATGGCCATGGCTATGACTGCTATGGCTATGGCTATGGCTGCTATGGCTATGGCAATGGCTGCTATGGCTATGGCTACGTCTGTGGTTGCTATGGCTGTGGCTGCTGTGGCTTTGGCTATGGCTTCTGTGGCTATGGGTTCTATGGCTATCGCTCTGGCTATGAGTGCTGTGGCTATGGCTATGGCTATGGCTGCTATGGCTATGGCTATGGCTATGGCTGTGGCTTCTATGGCTATGGCTATGGTTGTGGTGGCTATGGCTATTGCGTCTATAGGCTATGGCTATGGCTATGTCTATGACTGCTATGGCTATTGCGTCTATAGGCTATGGCTATGGCTATGTCTATGACTGCTATGGCTATGACTATGGCTGCTATGGCTATGGCTGCTATGGCTGCTATGGCTATGGCTATGGCTATGGCTGCTATGGCTATGGTTATGGTGGCTATGGCTATTGCGTCTATAGGCTATGGCTATGGCTATGTCTATGACTGCTATGGCTATGACTATGGCTGCTATAGCTTTGGCTGTATCTGCTATGGCTATGGCTATGCCTGCTATGGCTATGGTTATGGCTGCTATGACTATAGCTATGGGTATGGCTGCTATGGCTATGGCTATGTCTGCTATGGCTATGGCTGCTATGGCTGTGGCTATGGCTGCTATGGCTATGGCTGCTATGGCTATGGCTATGACTATGGCTGCTATGCCTATCGCTTCTATCGCTATGGCTTTTATGGCTATCGCTGTGGCTATGGCTCCTATGGCTATGGCAATGGCTATGGCTGCTATGGCTGTGGCTTCTATGGCTATGGTTATGGCTATGGCTGCTATGACTATGGCTGCCATGGCTGCTATGGCTATGGTTATGGCTATGGCTGCTATGTCTATGACTGCTATGGCTATGACTATGGCTGCTATAGCTATGGCTGTATCTGCTATGGCTATGGCTATGGCTGCTATGGCTATGGTTATGGCTGCTATGACTATGGCTATGGGTATGGCTGCTATGGCTATGGCTTTGGCTGCTATGGCTATGGCTATGGCTGCTATGGCTATGGCAATGGCTACTATGGCCATGGCTATGACTGCTATGGCTATGGCTATGGCTGCTATGGCTATGTCTATGGCTGCTATGGCTATGGCTACGTCTGTGGTTGCTATGGCTGTGGCTGCTGTGGCTTTGGCTATGGCTTCTATGGCTATGGGTTCTATGGCTATCGCTCTGGCTATGAGTGCTATGGCTATGGCTATGGCTATGGCTATGGCTGCTATGGCTATGGCTATAGCTATGGCTATGGCTTCTATGGCTATGGCTATAACTCCTATGGCTATGGCTATGCCTGCTATGGCTATGGTTATGGCTATAGCTGCTATGCCTATGGCTATGGCTGCTATGGCTATGGCTACGGCTACAATGGCTATGGCAATGGCTAGTATGGCCATGGCTATGGCTGCTATGGCTATGGCTACGGCTACAATGACTATGGCAATGGCTAGTATGGCCATGGCTATGGCTGCTATGGCTATGGCTATGGCTGCTATGGCTATGGCTATGGCTATGGCTGCTATGGCTATGGCTGTGGCTATGGCCGCTATGCCTATCGCTTCTATCGCTATGGCTTTTCTGGCTATCGCTATGGCTATGGCTGCTCTGGCAATGGCTATGGCTATGACTGCTATGGCTATGGCCATGACTATGGCTGCTATGGCTATGGCTATGGTTGCTATGGCTATGGCTGCTATGGCTTTGGCTATGGCTTGTATTGGCTATAGCTATGGCTATGGCTACTATGGCTGTGGCTATGTTTATGGGTGCTATGGCTATGGCTATGGCTATTGCTGCTATGGCTATGGCTATGGCTATGGCTGCTATGGCTATGGCTATGGCTGCTATGGCTATGGCTGCTATCGCTATGGCTATGACTGCTATGGCTATTGCTATGGCTATGGCTGCTATGGCTATGGCAATGGCTATGTCTGCTACGGCTATGGCTATGGCTGCTATGGCTATGGTTGTGGTTGCAATAGCTATTGCGTCTATCTGCTATGGCTATGGCTGTGGATATGGCTTCTATGGCTATGTCTATGGCTAAGGCTGCTATGGCTTGGCCATGGCTGCTATGGCTATGGCTATAGCTACATTGGCTGCTGTGGGTATGGCTATGTCTATGGCTGCTATGGCTGTGGTTATGGCTATGGCTTCTATGGAAATAACTATGGCGGCTATCGCTATGGCTATAGTTGCATTGGCTGCTATGGCTATGGCTATGTCTATGGCTGCTATGGCTATGAAAATGTCTATGGCTGCTATGGCTATGGCTATGTCTGCTATGGCTATGGCTATGGCTGCTATGGCTATGGCTGCTATGGCTATGGCTATGGCAATGGCTATGGCTGCTATGGCTATGGCTGCTATGGCTACAGCAGTGGCTATGGCTGCTATGACTATGGCTTCTATGGCTATGGCTTCTATGGCTATCGCTATGGCTATGGCTGCTATGGCTATGGCTATGGCTGCTATGGCCATGGCTATGTCTCCTATGGCTATGGCTATGTCTGCTATGGCTATGGCTATGGCTGCCATGGCTATGCCTTTTGTGGCTATGGCTTCTGTGGCTATCGCTATGGCCATGGCTGCTTTGGCTATGGCTTTAGCTGCATTGGCTGCTGTGGCTATAGCTATGTCTATGGCTGCTATGGCTGTGGCTATGGCTATGGCTGCTATGGCTTTGGCTATGGCTGATATGTCTATGGCTATGGGTATGGCTGCTATGGCTATGGCAATGGCTACTATGGCCATGACTATGACTGCTATGGTTATGGCTATGGCTGCTAGGGCTATGGCTATGGCTGCTATTGCTCTGGCTGCTATGGCTATGGCAATGGTTATGGCTGCTACGGCTAAGGCTGCTCTGGCTATGGCTATGGCTGCTATGGCTATGGCTATAGCTGCTGTGGCTTTGGCTATGGCTACTATGGCTGTTATTGCTATGGCTATGGCTACTATGGCTATGGATACGGCTGCTCTGGCTATGGCTATGGCTATGTCTGCTATGGCTATGGCTATGGCTGCCATGGCTATGCCTTTTCTGGCTATGGCTTCTATAGCTATCGCTATGGCTATGGCTGCTTTGGCTATGGCTTTAGCTGCATTGGCTGCTGTGGCTATGGCTGTGTCTGTGTCTGCTATGGCTGTGGCTATGGCTATGGCTGCTATGGAAATAGTTATGGCAGCAATGGCTATGGCTATGGCTGCTATGGCTACGGCTATGGCTGCTATGGCCACCATGGCTATGTCTATGGCTGCTATGGCTGTGGCTCTGGCTATGGCTGCTATGGATATAGCTATGGCAGCTATGGCTATGACTATGCCTGCTATGGATATAGCTATGGCAGGTATGGCTATGGCTATGGCTGCTATGGCTGTGGCTATGGCTATGGCTGCTATGGCTTTGGCTATGGCTGATATGTCTATGGCTACGTGTATGGCTGCTATGGCTATGGCAATGGCTACTATGGCCATTGCTATGACTGCTATGGCTATGGCTATGGCTGCTATAGCTATGGCTTCAATGGCTATGGGTTCTATGGCTATCGCTCTGGCTATGAGTGCTATGGCTATGGCTATGGCTATGGCGGCTATGGCTATGGCTATGGCTATGGCTACGGCTTCTATGGCTATGGCTATGACTCCTATGGCTATGGCTATGGCTGCTATGGCTATGGTTATGGCTATAGCTGCTATGCCTATGGCTATGGCTGCTATGGCTATGGCTACGGCTACAATGGCTATGGCAATGTCTAGTATGGCCATGGCTATGGCTGCTATGGCTATGGCTATGGCTGCTATGGCTGTGGGTATGGCTATAGCTGCTGTGGCTATGGCTATGGCTGCTATGGCTATGGCTGCTATGGCTTTGGCTATGGCTTGTATTGGGTATGGCTATGGCTATGGCCGCTATTGCTGTGGCTATGTCTATGGCTGCTATGGAAATAGCTATGGCGGCTATGGCTATGGCTATGGCTGCTATGACTATGGCTATGGGTATGGCTGCTGTGGCTATGGCTATGGCTGATATGGCTATGGCTATGGCTATGGCTGCTATGGCTATGGCTGCTATGGCTATGGCTATGGCTGCTGTGGCTATGGCTATGGCTATGGCCGCTATGCCTATCGTTTCTATCGCTATGGATTTTATGGCTATCGCTATGGCTATGGCTGCTCTGGCAATGGATATGGCTATGACTGCTATGGCTATGGCCATGGCTATGGCTATGGCTGCTATGGCTATGGCTACGTCTGTGGCTGCTATGGCTAGGGCTGCTATGGATTTGGCTATGGCTGCTATGGCAATGGCTATGGCTATGGCTGCTATGGCTACGGCTATGGCTATGGTTGCTATGGCTATGGCTGCTATGGCTATGGCTATGGTTGCGATGGCTATGGCTTCTATGGCTATGGCTTCTATGGCTATCGCTATGGCTATGACTGCTATGGCTATGGCTACGGCTATGGCTGCTATGGCTATGGATATGGCTGCTATGGCTGTGTCTATGGCTGCTATGGCTATGTCTATGGCTGCTATGGCTATGGCTATGGCTGCTATGGCTATGGCCATGTCTGCTATGGCTATGGCTATTTCTACTATGGCTATGTCTGCTATGGCTATGGCTATGTCTACTATGGCTATGTCTGCTATGGCTATGGCTATGGCTATGGCTATGGCTTCTATGGCTATGGCTACGGCTATGGCTGCTATGGCTATGGCTGCTATGGCTATGGTTATGGCTATAGCTGCTATGCCTATGGCTATGGCTGCTATGGCTATGGCTACGGCTACAATGGCTATGGCAATGGCTAGTATGGCCATGGCTATGGCTGCTATGGCTATGGCTATGGCTGCTATGGCTGTGGGTATGGCTATAGCTGCTGTGGCTATGGCTATGGCTGCTATGGCTATGGCTCCTATGGCTATGGCTGCTATGGCTATGGCTATGGCTGCTATGGCTATGGCAATGGCTATGGCTGCTATGGCTATGGTTTCTATGGCTATGGTTATGGCGTTGGCTGCTATGGCTATGGCTGCTGTGGCTGCTATGGCTATGGCTATGGCTATGGCTGCTATGGCTATGGTTATGGTGGCTATGGCTATTGCGTCTATAAGCTATGGCTATGGCTATGTCTATGACTGCAATGGCTATAACTGTGGCTGCTATAGCTATGGCTGTATCTGCTATGGCTATGGCTATGGCTGCTATGGCTATGGTTATGGCTGCTATGACTGTGGCTATGGGTATGGCTGCTATGGCTATGTGTTTGGCTGCTATGGCTATGGCTATGGCTGCTATGGCTATGGTAATGGCTAGTATGGCCATGGCTATGACTGCTATGGCTATGGCTATTGCTGCTATGGCTGTGGGTATGGATATAGCTGCTGTGGCTATGACTGCTATGGCTATGGCTGCTATGGCTTTGGCTATGGCTTGTATTGGCTATGGCTATGGCTATGGCCGCTATGGCTGTGGCTATGTCTATGGCTGCTATGGCTATGGCTGCTATGACTATGGCTATGGCTGCTATGGCTATGACTGCTATGGCTATGGCTATGCCTATGGCTGCTATGCCTATCGCTTCTATCGCTGTGGCTTTTATGGCTATAGCTATGGCTATGGCTGCTATGGCAATGGCTATGGCTATGTCTGCTATGGCTATGGCCATGGCTATGGCTGCTATGGCTATGGCTATAGCTGCATTGGCTGCTGTGGCTGTGGCTATGTCTATGGCTGCTATGGCTGTGGCTACCGCTATGGCTGCTATGGAAATAGCTATGGCGGCTATGGCTATGGCTATGGCTGCTATGGCTATGGCTGCTATGGCTATGGCTATGGCTATGGCTGCGGTGGCTATGGCTATGGCTGATATGGCTATTGCTTTGGCTATAGCTGCTATGGCTATCGCCATGGCTGCTATGGCTATGGCTATGGCTACGGCTATGGCTGCTATGGCTATGTCTATGGCTATGGCTATGGCTATGGATGCTATGGCTATGGATATGCGAGCTATGGATATGGCTATGGCTACGGCTATGGCTGCTATGGCCACCATGGCTATGGCAATATCTGCTATGGCTATGGCTATGGTTGCGGCTGCTATGGCTATGGCTGCTACGGCTATGGCTGCTATGGCTATGGCTTCTATGGCTATGGTTATGGCGTTGGCTGCTATGGCTATGGCTATGGCTGCTATGGCTATGGCTGCTATGGCTGTGGCAATGGCTATGGCTGCTATGGCTATGGCTATGGCTGCTATGGCTATGGCTACGTCTGTGGCTGCTATGGCAATGGCTGCTATGGCTCTGGATATGGCTATGGCTATGGTTACTATGGCTCTGGCTATGTCTATGGCTGCTATGGCTATGGCTATGTCTATTGCGACTGTGGCTATGGCTATGGTTGCTATGGCTATTGCGTCTATCTGCTATGGCTATGGCTATTGCTATGGCTTCTATGGCTATGTCTATGGCTAAGGCTGCTATGGTTATGGCTATGGCTGCTATGGCTATGGTTATGGCTATAGCTGCTATGGCAAAGGCTATGGCTGCTATGGCTATGGTTGCTATGGCTATGGCTGCTATGGCTATGGCTGCTATGGCTATGGCTATGGTTGCGATGGCTATGGCTTCTATGGCTATGGCTTCTATGGCTATCGCTATGGCTATGACTGCTATGGCTATGGCTACGGCTATGGCTGCTATGGCTATGGATATGGCTGCTATGGCTGTGTCTATGGCTGCTATGGCTATGTCTATGGCTGCTATGGCTATGGCTATGGCTGCTATGGCTATGGCCATGTCTGCTATGGCTTTGGCTATGTCTACTATGGCTATGTCTGCTATGGCTATGGCTATGTCTACTATGGCTATGTCTGCTATGGCTATGGCTATGTCTACTATGGCTGCTATGCCTACGACTATGGCTACTATGGCTATGGATACGGCTGCTATGGCTATGGCTATTTCTGCTATGGCTATGGCTGCTATGCCTATGGCTATGGCTGCTACGGCTATGGCTGCTACGGGTATGGCTGCTATGGCTATGGCAATGGCTATGGCTGCTATGGCTGTGGCTTCTATGGCTATGGTTATGGCTATGGCTGCTATGACTATGGCTGCTATGGCTGCTATGGCTATGGCTATGGCTATGGCAGCTATGGCTATGGTTATGGTGGCTATGGCTATTGCGTCTATAAGCTATGGCTATGGCTATGTCTATGACTGCTATGGCTATGACTATGGCTGCTATAGCTATGGCTGTATCTGCTATGGCTATGGCTATGGCTGCTATGGCTATGGTTATGGCTGCTATGACTATGGCTATGGGTATGACTGCTATGGCTATGGCTTTGGCTGCTATGGCTATGGCTATGGCTGCTATGGATATGGCAATGGCTACTATGGCCATGGCTATGACTGCTATGGCTATGGCTATGGCTGCTATGGCTATGGCTATGGCTGCCATGGCTATGGCTACGTCTGTGGTTGCTATGGCTGTGGCTGCTGTGGCTTTGGCTATGGCTTCAATGGCTATGGGTTCTATGGCTATCGCTCTGGCTATGAGTGCTATGGCTATGGCTATGGCTATGGCAGCTATGGCTATGGCTATGGCTATGGCTACGGCTTCTATGGCTATGGCTATGACTCCTATGGCTATGGCTATGGCTGCTATGGCTATGGTTATGGCTATAGCTGCTATGCCTATGGCTATGGCTGCTATGGCTATGGCTACGGCTACAATGGCTATGGCAATGTCTAGTATGGCCATGGCTATGGCTGCTATGGCTATGGCTATGGCTGCTATGGCTGTGGGTATGGCTATAGCTGCTGTGGCTATGGCTATGGCTGCTATGGCTATGGCTGCTATGGCTTTGGCTATGGCTTGTATTGGGTATGGCTATGGCTATGGCCGCTATTGCTGTGGCTATGTCTATGGCTGCTATGGAAATAGCTATGGCGGCTATGGCTATGGCTATGGCTGCTATGACTATGGCTATGGGTATGGCTGCTGTGGCTATGGCTATGGCTGCTATGCCTATGGCTATGGCTGCTATGGCTATGGCTACGGCTACAATGGCTATGGCAATGGCTAGTATGGCCATGGCTATGGCTGCTATGGCTATGGCTATGGCTGCTATGGCTGTGGGTATGGCTATAGCTGCTGTGGCTATGGCTATGGCTGCTACGGCTATGGCTCCTATGGCTATGGCTGCTATGGCTATGTCTATGACTGCAATGGCTATAACTGTGGCTGCTATAGCTATGGCTGTATCTGCTATGGCTATGGCTATGGCTGCTATGGCTATGGTTATGGCTGCTATGACTGTGGCTATGGGTATGGCTGCTATGGCTATGACTTTGGCTGCTATGGCTATGGCTATGGCTGCTATGGCTATGGTAATGGCTAGTATGGCCATGGCTATGACTGCTATGGCTATGGCTATTGCTGCTATGGCTGTGGGTATGGATATAGCTGCTGTGGCTATGACTGCTATGGCTATGGCTGCTATGGCTTTGGCTATGGCTTGTATTGGCTATGGCTATGGCTATGGCCGCTATGGCTGTGGCTATGTCTATGGCTGCTATGGCTATGGCTGCTATGACTATGGCTATGGCTGCTGTGGCTATGGCTATGGCTGATATGGCTATGGCTATGGCTATGGCTGCTCTGGCTATGGCTATGGCTGCTATGGCTATGGCTACGTCTGTGGCTGCTATGGCAATGGCTGCTATGGTTATGGCTATGTCTATTGCGACTGTGGCTGTGGCTATGGTTGCTATGGCTATTGCGTCTATCTGCTATGGCTATGGCTATTGCTATGGCTTCTATGGCTATGTCTATGGCTAAGGCTGCTATGGTTACGGCTATGGCTGCTATGGCTATGGTTACGGCTATAGCTGCTATGGCAAAGGCTATGGCTGCTATGGCTATGGTTGCTATGGCTATGGCTGCTATGGCTATGGCTGCTATGGCTATGGCTATGGTTGCGATGGCTATGGCTTCTATGGCTATGGCTTCTATGGCTATCGCTATGGCTATGACTCCTATGGCTATGGCTACGGCTATGGCTGCTATGGCTATGGATATGGCTGCTATGGCTGTGTCTATGGCTGCTATGGCTATGTCTATGGCTGCTATGGCTATGGCTATGGCTGCTATGGCTATGGCCATGTCTGCTATGGCTATGGCTATGTCTACTATGGCTATGTCTGCTATGGCTATGGCTATGTCTACTATGGCTATGTCTGCTATGGCTATGGCTATGTCTACTATGGCTGCTATGGCTACGACTATGGCTACTATGGCTATGGATACGGCTGCTATGGCTATGGCTATTTCTGCTATGGCTATGGCTGCTATGGCTATGGCTATGGCTGCTACGGCTATGGCTGCTACGGCTATGGCTGCTATGGCTATGGCAATGGCTATGGCTGCTATGGCTGTGGCTTCTATGGCTATGGTTATGGCTATGGCTTCTATGACTATGGCTGCTATGGCTGCTATGGCTATGGCTATGGCTATGGCAGCTATGGCTATGGTTATGGTGGCTATGGCTATTGCGTCTATAAGCTATGGCTATGGCTATGTCTATGACTGCTATGGCTATGACTATGGCTGCTATAGCTATGGCTGTATCTGCTATGGCTATGGCTATGGCTGCTATGGCTATGGTTATGGCTGCTATGACTATGGCTATGGGTATGACTGCTATGGCTATGGCTTTGGCTGCTATGGCTATGGCTATGGCGGCTATGGCTATGGCTATGGCTATGGCTATGGCTTCTATGGCGATGGCTATGACTCCTATGGCTATGGCTATGGCTGCTATGGCTATGGTTATGGCTATAGCTGCTATGCCTATGGCTATGGCTGCTATGGCTATGGCTACGGCTACAATGGCTATGGCAATGTCTAGTATGGCCATGGCTATGGCTGCTATGGCTATGGCTATGGCTGCTATGGCTATGGCTATGGCTGCTATGGCTATGGCTGCTATGGCTTTGGCTATGGCTTATATTGGGTATGGCTATGGCTATGGCCGCTATTGCTGTGGCTATGTCTATGGCTGTATGGAAATAGCTATGGCGGCTATGGCTATGGCTATGGCTGCTATGACTATGGCTATGGGTATGGCTGCTGTGGCTATGGCTATGGCTGATATGGCTATGGCTATGGCTATGGCTGCTATGGCTATGGCTGCTATGGCTATGGCTGCTATGGCTATGGCTATGGCTGCTATGGCTATGGCTATGGCTATGGCCGCTATGCCTATCGTTTCTATCGCTATGGCTTTTATGGCTATCGCTATGGCTATGGCTGCTCTGGCAATGGACATGGCTATGACTGCTATGGCTATGGCCATGGCTATGGCTGCTATGGCTATGGCTATGGTTGCTATGGCTATGGCTGATATGGCTATGGCTATGGCTGCGATGGCTATGTATGCGATGGCTATGGCTATGGCTATGGCTATGGCTGCTATGGCTATGGCTACGTCTGTGGCTGCTATGGCTAGGGCTGCTATGGATTTGGCTATGGCTGCTATGGCATTGGCTATGGCTATGGCTGCTATGGCTATGGCTATGGCTATGGTTGCTATGGCTATGGCTGCTATGGCTATGCCTGCTATGGATATGGCTATGGCTGCGATGGCTATGTATGCTATGGCTATGGCAATGGCTATGGCTGCTATGGCTATGGCTGCTATGCCTATGGCAATGGCTACGGCTGCTATGGCTATGTCTTCTATGGCTACGACTACTATGGCCATCGCTATGGCTATGACTGCTATGGCTATTGCTATGGCTATGGCTGCTATGGCTATGGCTATGGCTATGGCTATGGCTGCTATAGCTATGGCTATGTCTGCTATGGCTATGGCTATGGCTACGGCGATGGCTGCTATGGCTATGGCTATGGCTGCTTTGGCTATGACTATAGCTGCGTTGGCTGCTGTGGCTATGGCTATGTCTATGGCTGCTATGGCTGTGGCTATGGCTATGGCTGCTATGGAAATAGCTATGGCAGTTATTGTTATGGCTATGGCTGCTATGGCTATGGCTATCTCTATGGCTGCTGTTGCTATGGCTATGGCTGATATGGCTATGGCTATGGCTACTATGCCCATGGCTATGGCTGCTATGGCTATGGTTGCTATGGCTGTGGTTACGGCTATAGCTGCTATGGCTATGGCTAGGGCTGCTATGGCTATGGCTATTGCTATGTCTAGGACTATGGCTGCTATGGCTATGGCTATGTGTATGGCTACTATGGCTATGGCTATGGCTGCTATGGCTATGGCTATGGCTACTATGCCCATGGCTATGGCTGCTGTGGCTATGGCTATGGCTGCTATGGCTGTGGCTGCTATGGCTATTGCTGCTATGGGTATGGCGACGGTTGCTATTGCTATTGCGTCTATCTGCTAGGGCTATGGCTATGGCAGTGGCTTCTGAGGCTAAGTCTATGGCTAAGGCTGCTATGGCTATGGCTATGGCTGCTTTGGCTATGGCTATAGCTGCATTGGCTGCTGTGGCTATGGCTATGTCTACGGCTGCTATGGCTGTGGCTATGCCTATGGCTGCTATGGAAATAGCTATGGCAGCTATGGCTATGGCTATGGCTGCTATGGCTATGGCTATGGCTATGGCTGCGGTGGCTATGGCTATGGCTGATATGGCTATTGCTTTGGCCATAGCTGCTATGGCTATCGCCATGGCTGCTATGGCCATGGCTATGGCTACGGCTATGGCTGCTATGGCTATGCCTATGGCTATGGCTATGGCTATGGATGCTATGGCTATGGATATGCGAGCTATGGATATGGCTATGGCTACGGCTATGGCTGCTATGGCCACCATGGCTATGGCAATATCTGCTATGGCTATGGCTATGGTTGCGGCTGCTATGGCTATGGCTGCTACGGCTATGGCTATGGCTATGGCTGCTATGGCTATGGCTATGGCTATGGCTGCTATGGCTATGGCTGCTATGGCTATTGCTTTGGCTATAGCTGCTATGGCTATCGCCATGGCTGCTATGGCTATGGCTATGGCTACGGCTATGGCTGCTATGGCTATGCCTATGGCTATGGATGCTATGGCTATGGATGCTATGGCTATGGATATGCGAGCTATGGATATGGCTATGGCTACGGCTATGGCTGCTATGGCCACCATGGCTGTGGCAATATCTGCTATGGCTATGGTTGCGGCTGCTATGGCTGTGGCTGCTACGGCTATGGCTATAGCTATGGCTACTATGCCCATGGCTATGGCTGCTGTGGCTATGGCTATGGCTGCTATGGCTGTGGCTGCTATGGCTATTGCTGCTATGGGTATGGCGACGGTTGCTATTGCTATTGCGTCTATCTGCTAGGGCTATGGCTATGGCAGTGGCTTCTGAGGCTAAGTCTATGGCTAAGGCTGCTATGGCTATGGCTATGGCTGCTTTGGCTATGGCTATAGCTGCATTGGCTGCTGTGGCTATGGCTATGTCTACGGCTGCTATGGCTGTGGCTATGGCTATGGCTGCTATGGAAATAGCTATGGCAGCTATGGCTATGGCTATGGTTATGGCTGCGGTGGCTATGGCTATGGCTGATATGGCTATTGCTTTGGCTATAGCTGCTATGGCTATCGCCATGGCTGCTATGGCTATGGCTATGGCTACGGCTATGGCTGCTATGGCTATGCCTATGGCTATGGCTATGGCTATGGATGCTATGGCTATGGATATGCGAGCTATGGATATGGCTATGGCTACGGCTATGGCTGCTATGGCCACCATGGCTATGGCAATATCTGCTATGGCTATGGCTATGGTTGCGTCTGCTATGGCTATGGCTGCTACGGCTATGGCTATGGCTATGGCTGCTATGGCTATGGCTATGGCTATGGCTGCTATGGCTATGGCTGCTATGGCTGTGGCTATGGCTATGGCTGCTATGGCTATGGCTGCTGCGGCTATGGCTATGGCTGCTATGGCTGTGGTTACGGCTTCTATGGCTATGTCTATGGCTATGTCTGCTATGGCTATGGCTATGGCTGCTCTGGCTTTGGCTATGGCTACTATGGCTGTTATTGCTATGGCTATAACTCCTGTGGCTATGGCTATGCCTGCTATGGCTATGGTTATGGCTATAGCTGCTATGCCTATGGCTATGGCTGCTATGGCTATGGCTACGGCTACAACGGCTATGGCAATGGCTAGTATGGCCATGGCTATGGCTGCTAGGGCTATGGCTATGGCTGCTATGGCTATGGCTACGGCTACAATGGCTATGGCTACGTCTGTGGTTGCCATGGCTGTGGCTGCTGTGGCTTTGGCTATGGCTTCTATGGCTATGGGTTCTATGGCTATCGCTCTGGCTATGAGTGCTATGGCTATGGCTATGGCTATGGCTGCTATGGCTGTGGGTATGGCTACAGCTGCTGTGGCTATGGCTATGTCTGCTATGGCTATGGCTGCTATGGCGTTGGCTATGGCTACGGCTGCTGTGGAAATAGCTATGGCAGCTATGGCTATGGCTATGTCTGCTATGGCTATGGCTGCTATGGCTATGGCTATGGCTTTGGCTGCTATGGCTATGGCTATGGCTGCTATGGCTATGGCAATGGCTACTATGGCCATGGCTATGACTGCTATGGCTATGGCTATGGCTGCTATGGCTATGGCTATGGCTGCTATGGCTATGGCTACGTCTGTGGTTGCTATGGCTGTGGCTGCTGTGGCTTTGGCTATGGCTTCTGTGGCTATGGGTTCTATAAGCTATCGCTCTGGCTATGAGTGCTGTGGCTATGGCTATGGCTATGGCTGCTATGGCTATGGCTATGGCTATGGCTGCTATGGCTATGGTTATGGTGGCTATGGCTATTGCGTCTATAGGCTATGGCTATGGCTATGTCTATGACTGCTATGGCTATGACTATGGCTGCTATAGCTTTGGCTGTATCTGCTATGGCTATGGCTATGGCTGCTATGGCTATGGCTGCTATGGCTTTGGCTATTGCTTGTATTGGCTATAGCTATGGCTATGGCTACTATGGCTGTGGCTATGTTTATGGGTGCTATGGCTATGGCTATGGCTATTGCTGCTATGGCTATGGTTATGTCTGTGGCTGCTATGGCTATGTCTACGGCTGCTATGGCTATGGCTGCTATGGCTGTGGCTATGGCTGCTATGGCTATGGCTGCTATGGCTATGGCTATGACTATGGCTGCTATGCCTATCGCTTCTATCGCTATGGCTTTTATGGCTATCGCTGTGGCTATGGCTGCTATGGCTATGGCAATGGCTATGGCTGCTATGGCTGTGGCTTCTATGGTTATGGTTATGGCTATGGCTGCTATGACTATGGCTGCTATGGCTGCTATGGCTATGGCTATGGCTGTGGCAGCTATGGCTATGGTTATGGTGGCTATGGCTATTGCGTCTATAAGCTATGGCTATGGCTATGTCTATGACTGCTATGGCTATGACTATGGCTGCTATAGCTACGGCTGTATCTGCTATGGCTATGGCTATGGCTGCTATGGCTATGGTTATGGCTGCTATGACTATGGCTATGGGTATGGCTGCTATGGCTATGGCTTTGGCTGCTATGGCTATGGCTATGACTGCTATGGCTATGGCAATGGCTACTATGGCCATGGCTATGACTGCTATGGCTATGGCTATGGCTGCTATGGCTATGTCTATGGCTGCTATGGCTATGGCTACGTCTGTGGTTGCTATGGCTGTGGCTGCTGTGGCTTTGGCTATGGCTTCTATGGCTATGGGTTCTATGGCTATCGCTCTGGCTATGAGTGCTATGGCTATGGCTATGGCTATGGCTATGGCTGCTATGGCTATGGCTATGGCTATGGCTATGGCTATAACTCCTATGGCTATGGCTACGCCTGCTATGGCTATGGTTATGGCTATAGCTGCTATGCCTATGGCTATGGCTGCTATGGCTATGGCTACGGCTACAACGGCTATGGCAATGGCTAGTATGGCCATGGCTATGGCTGCTATGGCTATGGCTATGGCTGCTATGGCTATGGCTATGGCTATGGCTGCTATGGCTATGGCTACGGCTATGGCCGCTATGCCTATCGCTTCTATCGCTATGGCTTTTCTGGCTATCGCTATGGCTATGGCTGCTCTGGCAATGGCTATGGCTATGACTGCTATGGCTATGGCCATGGTTATGGCTGCTATGGCTATGGCTATGGTTGCTATGGCTATGGCTGCTATGGCTTTGGCTATGGCTTGTATTGGCTATAGCTATGGCTATGGCTACTATGGCTGTGGCTATGTTTATGGGTGCTATGGCTATGGCTATGGCTATTGCTGCTATGGCTATGGCTATGGCTATGGCTGCTATGGCTATGGCTATGGCTATGGCTATGGCTGCGATGGCTATGGCTATGGCTGCGGCTGCTATGTCTATGGCTGCTATGGCTACGGATATGTCTGCTATGGCTGTGTCTATGGCTGCTATGGCTATGTCTATAGCTGCTATGGCTATGGCTACGGCTGCTATGGCTATGGCTGCTATGGCTGTGGCTATGGCTGCTATGGCTATGGCTGCTATGGCTATGGCTATGACTATGGCTGCTATGCCTATCGCTTCTATCGCTATGGCCTTTATGGCTATCGCTGTGGCTATGGCTGCTATGGCTATGGCAATGGCTATGGCTGCTATGGCTATGGCAATGGCTATGGCTGCTATGGCTGTGGCTTCTATGGCTATGGTTATGGCTATGGCGATGGCTGCTATGGCTATGGCTACGTCTGTGGCTGCTATGGCTAGGGCTGCTATGGATTTGGCTATGGCTGCTATGGCAATGGCTATGGCTATGGCTGCTATGGCTATGGCTATGGCTATGGCTGCTATGGCTATGGCTGCTATGGCTGTGGCTATGGCTGCTATGGCTATGGCTGCTATAGCTATGGCTATGGCTATGGCTGCTATGCCTATCGCTTCTATCGCTATGGCTTTTATGGCTATCGCTATGGCTATGGCTGCTATAGCAATGGCTATGGCTATGGCTGCTATGGCTATGGCCATGGCTATGGCTGCTATGGCTATGGCTATGGTTGCTATGGCTATGGCTGATATGGCTATGGCTATGGCTGCGCTGGCTATGTATGCGATGGCTATGGCTATGGCTATTGCTATGGCTGCTATGGCTATGGCTACGTCTGTGGCTGCTATGGCTAGGGCTGCTATGGATTTGGCTATGGCTGCTATGGCAATGGCTATGGCTATGGCTGCTATGGCTGTGGCTTCTATGGCTATGGTTATGGCTATGGCTGCTATGACTATGGCTGCTATGGCTGCTATGGCTATGGCTATGGCTATGGCCGCTATGGCTATGGTTATGGTGGCTATGGCTATTGCGTCTATAAGCTATGGCTATGGCTATGTCTATGACTGCTATGGCTATGACCATGGCTGCTATAGCTATGGCTGTATCTGCTATGGCTATGGCTATGGCTGCTATGGCTATGGTTATGGCTGCTATGACTATGGCTATGGGTATGACTGCTATGGCTATGGCTTTGGCTGCTATGGCTATGGCTATGGCGGCTATGGCTATGGCTATGGCTATGACTATGGCTTCTATGGCTATGGCTATGACTCCTATGGCTATGGCTATGGCTGCTATGGCTATGGTTATGGCTATAGCTGCTATGCCTATGGCTATGGCTGCTATGGCTATGGCTACGGCTACAATGGCTATGGCAATGTCTAGTATGGCCATGGCTATGGCTGCTATGGCTATGGCTATGGCTGCTATGGCTATGGCTATGGCTGCTATGGCTATGGCTACGTCTGTGGTTGCTATGGCTGTGGCTGCTGTGGCTTTGGCTATGGCTTCTATGGCTATGGGTTCTATGGCTATCGATCTGGCTATGAGTGCTATGGCTATGGCTATGGCTATGGCGGCTATGGCTATGGCTATGGCTATGGCTATGGCTGCTATGGCTGTGTCTATGGCTGCTATGGCTATGTCTATGGCTGCTATGGCTATGGCTATGGCTGCTATGGCTATGGCCATGTCTGCTATGGCTTTGGCTATGTCTACTATGGCTATGTCTGCTATGGCTATGGCTATGTCTACTATGGCTATGTCTGCTCTGGCTATGGCTATGTCTACTATGGCTGCTATGGCTACGACTATGGCTACTATGGCTATGGATACGGCTGCTATGGCTATGGCTATTTCTGCTATGGCTATGGCTGCTATGGCTATGGCTATGGCTGCTACGGCTATGGCTGCTACGGCTATGGCTGCTATGGCTATGGCAATGGCTATGGCTGCTATGGCTGTGGCTTCTATGGCTATGGTTATGGCTATGGCTGCTATGACTATGGCTGCTATGGCTGCTATGGCTATGGCTATGGCTATGGCAGCTATGGCTATGGTTATGGTGGCTATGGCTATTGCGTCTATAAGCTATGGCTATGGCTATGTCTATGACTGCTATGGCTATGACTATGGCTGCTATAGCTATGGCTGTATCTGCTATGGCTATGGCTATGGCTGCTATGGCTATGGTTATGGCTGCTATGACTATGACTATGGGTATGACTGCTATGGCTATGGCTTTGGCTGCTATGGCTATGGCTATGTCTGCTATGGATATGGCAATGGCTACTATGGCCATGGCTATGACTGCTATGGCTATGGCTATGGCTGCTATGGCTATGGCTATGGCTGCCATGGCTATGGCTACGTCTGTGGTTGCTATGGCTGTGGCTGCTGTGGCTTTGGCTATGGCTTCAATGGCTATGGGTTCTATGGCTATCGCTCTGGCTATGAGTGCTATGGCTATGGCTATGGCTATGGCGGCTATGGCTGTGGCTATGGCTATGGCTATGGCTTCTATGGCTATGGCTATGACTCCTATGGCTATGGCTATGGCTGCTATGGCTATGGCTGCTATGGCTATGGCTATGGCTGCTATGGCTGTGGGTATGGCTATAGCTGCTATGGCTATGGTTATGGTGGCTATGGCTATTGCGTCTATAAGCTATGGCTATGGCTATGTCTATGACTGCAATGGCTATAACTGTGGCTGCTATAGCTATGGCTGTATCTGCTATGGCTATGGCTATGGCTGCTATGGCTATGACTTTGGCTGCTATGGCTATGGCTATGGCTGCTATGGCTATGGCAATGGCTAGTATGGCCATGACTATGACTGCTATGGCTATGGCTATTGCTGCTATGGCTGTGGGTATGGATATAGCTGCTGTGGCTATGACTGCTATGGCTATGGCTGCTATGGCTTTGGCTATGGCTTGTATTGGCTATGGCTATGGCTATGGCCGCTATGGCTGTGGCTATGTCTATGGCTGCTATGGCTATGGCTGCTATGACTATGGCTATGACTCCTGTGGCTATGGCTATGGCTGATATGGCTATGGCTATGGCTATGGCTGCTCTGGCTATGGCTATGGCTGCTATGGCTATGGCTACGTCTGTGGCTGCTATGGCAATGGCTGCTATGGCTATGGCTATGTCTATTGCGACTGTGGCTGTGGCTATGGTTGCTATGGCTATTGCGTCTATCTGCTATGGCTATGGCTATGGCTGCTATGGCTATGGCTACGTCTGTGGCTGCTATGGCTAGGGCTGCTATGGATTTGGCTATGGCTGCTATGGCTATGGCTATTGCTGCTATGGCTGTGGGTATGGATATAGCTGCTGTGGCTATGACTGCTATGGCTATGGCTGCTATGGCTTTGGCTATTTCTTGTATTGGCTATGGCTATGGCTATGGCCGCTATGGCTGTGGCTATGTCTATGGCTGCTATGGCTATGGCTGCTATGACTATGGCGATGGCTGCTGTGGCTATGGCTATGGCTGATATGGCTATGGCTATGGCTATGGCTGCTCTGGCTATGGCTATGGCCGCTATGGCTGTGGCTATGTCTATGGCTGCTATGGCTATGGCTGCTATGACTATGGCTATGGCTGCTGTGGCTATTGCTATGGCTGATATGGCTATTGCTTTGGCCATAGCTGCTATGGCTATCGCCATGGCTGCTATGGCTATGGCTATGGCTACGGCTATGGCTGCTATGGCTATGCCTATGGCTATGGCTATGGCTATGGATGCTATGGCTATGGATATGCGAGCTATGGATATGGCTATGGCTACGGCTATGGCTGCTATGGCCACCATGGCTATGGCAATATCTGCTATGGCTATGGTTATGCCTATAGCTGCTATGGCAAAGGCTATGGCAGCTATGGCTATGGCTGCTATGGCTATGGCAATGGCTGCTATGGCTATGGCTGCTATGCCTATCGCTTCTATCGCTATGGCTTTTATGGCTATCGCTGTGGCTATGGCTGCTATGGCAATGGCTATGGTTATGGCTGCTATGGCTATGGCCATGGCTATGGCTGCTATGGCTATGGCTATGGCTATGGTTGCTATGGCTATGGCTGTTATGGCTATGGCTGCTATGGTTATGATTATGGTTGCGATGGCTATGGCTTCTATGGCTATGGCTTCTATGGCTATCGCTATGGCTATGACTGCTATGGCTATGGCTACGGCTATGGCTGCTATGGCTATGGATATGGCTGCTATGGCTGTGTCTATGGCTGCTACGGCTATGTCTGTGGCTGCTATGGCTATGGCTATGGCTGCTTTGGCTATGGCTATAGCTGCATTGGCTGCTGTGGCTATGGCTATGTCTACGGCTGCTATGGCTGTGGCTATGGCTATGGCTGCTATGGAAATAGGTATGGCAGCTATGGCTATGGCTATGGCTGCTATGGCTATGGCTATGGCTATGGCTGCGGTGGCTATGGCTATGGCTGATATGGCTATTGCTTTGGCCATAGCTGCTATGGCTATCGCCATGGCTGCTATGGCTATGGCTATGGCTACGGCTATGGCTGCTATGGCTATGCCTATGGCTATGGCTATGGCTATGGATGCTATGGCTATGGATATGCGAGCTATGGATATGGCTATGGCTACGGCTATGGCTGCTATGGCCACCATGGCTGTGGCAATATCTGCTATGGCTATGGCTATGGTTGCGGCTGCTATGGCTATGGCTGCTACGGCTATGGCTATGGCTATGGCTGCTATGGCTATGGCTATGGCTATGGCTGCTATGGCTATGGCTGCTATGGCTGTGGCTGTGGCTGCTATGGCTATGGCGGCTATAGCTATGGCTATGGCTATGGCTGCTATGCCTATCGCTTCTATCGCTATGGCTTTTATGGCTATCGCTATGGCTATGGCTGCTATAGCAATGGCTATGGCTATGGCTGCTATGGCTATGGCCATGGCTATGGCTGCTATGGCTATGGCTATGGTTGCTATGGCTATGGCTGATATGGCTATGGCTATGGCTGCGCTGGCTACGTATGCGATGGCTATGGCTATGGCTATGGCTATGGCTGCTATGGCTATGGCTACGTCTGTGGCTGCTATGGCTAGGGCTGCTATGGATTTGGCTATGGCTGCTATGGCAATGGCTATGGCTATGGCTGCTATGGCTATGGCTATGGCTATGGTTGCTATGGCTATGGCTGCTATGGCTATGCCTGCTATGGCTATGGCTATGGCTGCGATGGCAATGTATGCTATGGCTATGGCAATGGCTATGGCTGCTATGGCTATGGCTGCTATGCCTATGGCAATGGCTACGGCTGCTATGGCTATGTCTTCTATGGCTACGACTACTATGGCTATCGCTATGGCTCTGACTGCTATGGCTATGGCTATGGCTGCTGTTGCTATGGCTATGGCTGATATGGCTATGGCTATGGCTACTATGCCCATGGCTATGGCTGCTATGGCTATGGTTGCTATGGCTGTGGTTACGGCTATAGCTGCTATGGCTATGGCTAGGGCTGCTATGGCTATGGCTATTGCTATGTCTAGGCCTATGGCTGCTATGGCTATGGCTATGTGTATGGCTACTATGGCTATGGCTATGGCTGCTATGGCTATGGCTATGGCTACTATGCCCATGGCTATGGCTGCTGTGGCTATGGCTATGGCTGCTATGGCTGTTGCTGCTATGGGTATGGCGACGGTTGCTATTGCTATTGCGTCTATCTGCTAGGGCTATGGCTATGGCAGTGGCTTCTGAGGCTATGTCTATGGCTAAGGCTGCTATGGCTATGGCTATGGCTGCTTTGGCTATGGCTATAGCTGCATTGGCTGCTGTGGCTATGGCTATGTCTACGGCTGCTATGGCTGTGGCTATGGCTATGGCTGCTATGGAAATAGCTATGGCAGCTATGGCTATGGCTATGGCTGCTATGGCTATGGCTATGGCTATGGCTGCGGTGGCTATGTCTATGGCTGATATGGCTACTGCTTTGGCTATAGCTGCTATGGCTATCGCCATGGCTGCTATGGCTATGGCTATGGCTACGGCTATGGCTGCTATGGCCATGCCTATGGCTATGGCTATGGCTATGGATGCTATGGCTATGGATATGCGAGCTATGGTTATGGCTATGGCTACGGCTATGGCTGCTATGGCCACCATGGCTATGGCAATATCTGCTATGGCTATGGCTATGGTTGCGTCTGCTATGGCTATGGCTGCTACGGCTATGGCTATGGATATGGCTGCTATGGCTATGGCTATGGCTATGGCTGCTATGGCTATGGCTGCTATGGCTGTGGCTATGGCTGCTATGGCTATGGCTGCTATAGCTATGGCTATGGCTGCTATGCCTATCGCTTCTATCGCTATGGCTTTTATGGCTATCGCTATGGCTATGGCTGCTATAGCAATGGCTATATCTATGGCTGCTATGGCTATGGCCATGGCCATGGCTGCTATGGCTATGGCTATGGCTATGGCTATGGTTGCTATGGCTATGGCTGCTATGGCTATGCCTGCAATGGCTATGGCTATGGCTGCGATGGCTATGTATGCTATGGCTATGGCAATGGGTATGGCTGCTATGGCTATGGCTGCTATGGCTATGGCTATGGCTGCTATGGCTATGGCTACGGCTACAATGGCTATGGCAATGGCTAGTATGGCCATGGCTATGGCTGCTATGGCTATGGCTATGGCTGCTATGGCTGTGGGTATGGCTATAGCTGCTGTGGCTATGGCTATGGCTGCTATGGCTATGGCTCCTATGGCTATGGCTGCTATGGCTATGGCTATGGCTGCTATGGCTATGGCAATGGCTATGGCTGCTATGGCTATGGTTTCTATGGCTATGGCTATGGCGTTGGCTGCTATGGCTATGACTGCTGTGGCTGCTATGGCTATGGCTATGGCTATGGCTGCTATGGCTATGGTTATGGTGGCTATGGCTATTGCGTCTATAAGCTATGGCTATGGCTATGTCTATGACTGCAATGGCTATAACTGTGGCTGCTATAGCTATGGCTGTATCTGCTATGGCTATGGCTATGGCTGCTATGGCTATGACTTTGGCTGCTATGGCTATGGCTATGGCTGCTATGGCTATGGTAATGGCTAGTATGGCCATGGCTATGACTGCTATGGCTATGGCTATTGCTGCTATGGCTGTGGGTATGGATATAGCTGCTGTGGCTATGACTGCTATGGCTATGGCTGCTATGGCTTTGGCTATGGCTTGTATTGGCTATGGCTATGGCTATGGCCGCTATGGCTGTGGCTATGTCTATGGCTGCTATGGCTATGGCTGCTATGACTATGGCTATGTCTATTGCGACTGTGGCTGTGGCTATGGTTGCTATGGCTATTGCGTCTATCTGCTATGGCTATGGCTATTGCTATGGCTTCTATGGCTATGTCTATGGCTAAGGCTGCTATGGTTATGGCTATGGCTGCTATGGCTATGGTTATGGCTATAGCTGCTATGGCAAAGGCTATGGTTGCTATGGCTATGGCTGCTATGGCTATGGCTGCTATGGCTATGGCTATGGTTGCGATGGCTATGGCTTCTATGGCTATGGCTTCTATGGCTATCGCTATGGCTATGACTGCTATGGCTATGGCTACGGCTATGTCTGCTATGGCTATGGCTATGTCTACTATGGCTATGTCTGCTATGGCTATGGCTATGTCTACTATGGCTGCTATGGCTACGACTATGGCTACTATGGCTATGGATACGGCTGCTATGGCTATGGCTATTTCTGCTATGGCTATGGCTGCTATGGCTATGGCTATGGCTGCTACGGCTATGTCTGCTACGGCTATGGCTGCTATGGCTATGGCAATGGCTATGGCTGCTATGGCTGTGGCTTCTATGGCTATGGTTATGGCTATGGCTGCTATGACTATGGCTGCTATGGCTGCTATGGCTATGGCTATGGCTATGGCAGCTATGGCTATGGTTATGGTGGCTATGGCTATTGCGTCTATAAGCTATGGCTATGGCTATGTCTATGACTGCTATGGCTATGACCATGGCTGCTATAGCTATGGCTGTATCTGCTATGGCTATGGCTATGGCTGCTATGGCTATGGTTATGGCTGCTATGACTATGGCTATGGGTATGACTGCTATGGCTATGGCTTTGGCTGCTATGGCTATGGCTATGGCGGCTATGGCTATGGCTATGGCTATGACTATGGCTTCTATGGCTATGGCTATGACTCCTATGGCTATGGCTATGGCTGCTATGGCTATGGTTATGGCTATAGCTGCTATGCCTATGGCTATGGCTGCTATGGCTATGGCTACGGCTACAATGGCTATGGCAATGTCTAGTATGGCCATGGCTATGGCTGCTATGGCTATGGCTATGGTTGCTATGGCTATGGCTGCTATGGCTATGGCTGCTATGGCTATGGCTATGGTTGCGATGGCTATGGCTTCTATGGCTATGGCTTCTATGGCTATCGCTATGGCTATGACTGCTATGGCTATGGCTACGGCTATGGCTGCTATGGCTATGGATATGGCTGCTATGGCTGTGTCTATGGCTGCTATGGCTATGTCTATGGCTGCTATGGCTATGGCTATGGCTGCTATGGCTATGGCCATGTCTGCTATGGCTATGGCTATGTCTACTATGGCTATGTCTGCTATGGCTATGGCTATGTCTACTATGGCTATGTCTGCTATGGCTATGGCTATGTCTACTATGGCTATGTCTGCTATGGCTATGGCTATGTCTACTATGGCTGCTATGGCTACGACTATGGCTACTATGGCTATGGATACGGCTGCTATGGCTATGGCTATTTCTGCTATGGCTATGGCTGCTATGGCTATGGCTATGGCTGCTACGGCTATGGCTGCTACGGCTATGGCTGCTATGGCTATGGCAATGGCTATGGCTGCTATGGCTGTGGCTTCTATGGCTATGGTTATGGCTATGGCTGCTATGACTATGGCTGCTATGGCTGCTATGGCTATGGCTATGGCTATGGCAGCTATGGCTATGGTTATGGTGGCTATGGCTATTGCGTCTATAAGCTATGGCTATGGCTATGTCTATGACTGCTATGGCTATGACTATGGCTGCTATAGCTATGGCTGTATCTGCTATGGCTATGGCTATGGCTGCTATGGCTATGGTTATGGCTGCTATGACTATGACTATGGGTATGACTGCTATGGCTATGGCTTTGGCTGCTATGGCTATGGCTATGTCTGCTATGGATATGGCAATGGCTACTATGGCCATGGCTATGACTGCTATGGCTATGGCTATGGCTGCTATGGCTATGGCTATGGCTGCCATGGCTATGGCTACGTCTGTGGTTGCTATGGCTGTGGCTGCTGTGGCTTTGGCTATGGCTTCAATGGCTATGGGTTCTATGGCTATCGCTCTGGCTATGAGTGCTATGGCTATGGCTATGGCTATGGCGGCTATGGCTGTGGCTATGGCTATGGCTATGGCTTCTATGGCTATGGCTATGACTCCTATGGCTATGGCTATGGCTGCTATGGCTATGGCTGCTATGGCTATGGCTATGGCTGCTATGGCTGTGGGTATGGCTATAGCTGCTATGGCTATGGTTATGGTGGCTATGGCTATTGCGTCTATAAGCTATGGCTATGGCTATGTCTATGACTGCAATGGCTATAACTGTGGCTGCTATAGCTATGGCTGTATCTGCTATGGCTATGGCTATGGCTGCTATGGCTATGACTTTGGCTGCTATGGCTATGGCTATGGCTGCTATGGCTATGGTAATGGCTAGTATGGCCATGACTATGACTGCTATGGCTATGGCTATTGCTGCTATGGCTGTGGGTATGGATATAGCTGCTGTGGCTATGACTGCTATGGCTATGGCTGCTATGGCTTTGGCTATGGCTTGTATTGGCTATGGCTATGGCTATGGCCGCTATGGCTGTGGCTATGTCTATGGCTGCTATGGCTATGGCTGCTATGACTATGGCTATGACTCCTGTGGCTATGGCTATGGCTGATATGGCTATGGCTATGGCTATGGCTGCTCTGGCTATGGCTATGGCTGCTATGGCTATGGCTACGTCTGTGGCTGCTATGGCAATGGCTGCTATGGCTATGGCTATGTCTATTGCGACTGTGGCTGTGGCTATGGTTGCTATGGCTATTGCGTCTATCTGCTATGGCTATGGCTATGGCTGCTATGGCTATGGCTACGTCTGTGGCTGCTATGGCTAGGGCTGCTATGGATTTGGCTATGGCTGCTATGGCTATGGCTATTGCTGCTATGGCTGTGGGTATGGATATAGCTGCTGTGGCTATGACTGCTATGGCTATGGCTGCTATGGCTTTGGCTATTTCTTGTATTGGCTATGGCTATGGCTATGGCCGCTATGGCTGTGGCTATGTCTATGGCTGCTATGGC
This sequence comes from Calliopsis andreniformis, assembly GCF_051401765.1. Classification (NCBI taxonomy): domain Eukaryota; kingdom Metazoa; phylum Arthropoda; class Insecta; order Hymenoptera; family Andrenidae; genus Calliopsis; species Calliopsis andreniformis. Next base: position 3,132,453 of record NW_027480456.1, on the reverse strand, counting down.
TATGGCTGCTATGACTATGGCGATGGCTGCTGTGGCTATGGCTATGGCTGATATGGCTATGGCTATGGCTATGGCTGCTCTGGCTATGGCTATGGCCGCTATGGCTGTGGCTATGTCTATGGCTGCTATGGCTATGGCTGCTATGACTATGGCTATGGCTGCTGTGGCTATTGCTATGGCTGATATGGCTATTGCTTTGGCCATAGCTGCTATGGCTATCGCCATGGCTGCTATGGCTATGGCTATGGCTACGGCTATGGCTGCTATGGCTATGCCTATGGCTATGGCTATGGCTATGGATGCTATGGCTATGGATATGCGAGCTATGGATATGGCTATGGCTACGGCTATGGCTGCTATGGCCACCATGGCTATGGCAATATCTGCTATGGCTATGGTTATGCCTATAGCTGCTATGGCAAAGGCTATGGCAGCTATGGCTATGGCTGCTATGGCTATGGCAATGGCTGCTGTGGCTATGGCTGCTATGCCTATCGCTTCTATCGCTATGGCTTTTATGGCTATCGCTGTGGCTATGGCTGCTATGGCAATGGCTATGGTTATGGCTGCTATGGCTATGGCCATGGCTATGGCTGCTATGGCTATGGCTATGGCTATGGTTGCTATGGCTATGGCTGTTATGGCTATGGCTGCTATGGTTATGATTATGGTTGCGATGGCTATGGCTTCTATGGCTATGGCTTCTATGGCTATCGCTATGGCTATGACTGCTATGGCTATGGCTACGGCTATGGCTGCTATGGCTATGGATATGGCTGCTATGGCTGTGTCTATGGCTGCTACGGCTATGTCTGTGGCTGCTATGGCTATGGCTATGGCTGCTTTGGCTATGGCTATAGCTGCATTGGCTGCTGTGGCTATGGCTATGTCTACGGCTGCTATGGCTGTGGCTATGGCTATGGCTGCTATGGAAATAGGTATGGCAGCTATGGCTATGGCTATGGCTGCTATGGCTATGGCTATGGCTATGGCTGCGGTGGCTATGGCTATGGCTGATATGGCTATTGCTTTGGCCATAGCTGCTATGGCTATCGCCATGGCTGCTATGGCTATGGCTATGGCTACGGCTATGGCTGCTATGGCTATGCCTATGGCTATGGCTATGGCTATGGATGCTATGGCTATGGATATGCGAGCTATGGATATGGCTATGGCTACGGCTATGGCTGCTATGGCCACCATGGCTGTGGCAATATCTGCTATGGCTATGGCTATGGTTGCGGCTGCTATGGCTATGGCTGCTACGGCTATGGCTATGGCTATGGCTGCTATGGCTATGGCTATGGCTATGGCTGCTATGGCTATGGCTGCTATGGCTGTGGCTGTGGCTGCTATGGCTATGGCGGCTATAGCTATGGCTATGGCTATGGCTGCTATGCCTATCGCTTCTATCGCTATGGCTTTTATGGCTATCGCTATGGCTATGGCTGCTATAGCAATGGCTATGGCTATGGCTGCTATGGCTATGGCCATGGCTATGGCTGCTATGGCTATGGCTATGGTTGCTATGGCTATGGCTGATATGGCTATGGCTATGGCTGCGCTGGCTACGTATGCGATGGCTATGGCTATGGCTATGGCTATGGCAGCTATGGCTATGGCTATGGCTGCTATGGCTATGGCTATGGCTATGGCTGCTGTGGCTATGGCTATGGCTGATATGGCTATGGCTGTGGCTATGGCTGCTATGGCTATGGCTATGGCTGCTATGGCTATGGCTATGGCTATGGCTGCTGTGGCTATGGCTGCTATGGCTGTGGCTATGGCTGCTATGGCTATGGCTGCTATAGCTATGGCTATGGCTATGGCTGCTATGCCTATCGCTTCTATCGCTATGGCTTTTATGGCTATCGCTATGGCTATGGCTGCTATAGCAATGGCTATGGCTATGGCTGCTATGGCTATGGCCATGGCTATGGCTGCTATGGCTATGGCTATGGTTGCTATGGCTATGGCTGATATGGCTATGGCTATGGCTGCGCTGGCTACGTATGCGATGGCTATGGCTATGGCTATGGCTATGGCTGCTATGGCTATGGCTACGTCTGTGGCTGCTATGGCTAGGGCTGCTATGGATTTGGCTATGGCTGCTATGGCAATGGCTATGGCTATGGCTGCTATGGCTATGGCTATGGCTATGGTTGCTATGGCTATGGCTGCTATGGCTATGCCTGCTATGGCTATGGCTATGGCTGCGATGGCTATGTATGCTATGGCTATGGCAATGGCTATGGCTGCTATGGCTATGGCTGCTATGCCTATGGCAATGGCTACGGCTGCTATGGCTATGTCTTCTATGGCTACGACTACTATGGCTATCGCTATGGCTCTGACTGCTATGGCTATGGCTATGGCTGCTGTTGCTATGGCTATGGCTGATATGGCTATGGCTATGGCTACTATGCCCATGGCTATGGCTGCTATGGCTATGGTTGCTATGGCTGTGGTTACGGCTATAGCTGCTATGGCTATGGCTAGGGCTGCTATGGCTGTGGCTATTGCTATGTCTAGGCCTATGGCTGCTATGGCTATGGCTATGTGTATGGCTACTATGGCTATGGCTATGGCTGCTATGGCTATGGCTATGGCTACTATGCCCATGGCTATGGCTGCTGTGGCTATGGCTATGGCTGCTACGGCTGTGGCTGCTATGGCTATTGCTGCTATGGGTATGGCGACGGTTGCTATTGCTATTGCGTCTATCTGCTAGGGCTATGGCTATGGCAGTGGCTTCTGAGGCTATGTCTATGGCTAAGGCTGCTATGGCTATGGCTATGGCTGCTTTGGCTATGGCTATAGCTGCATTGGCTGCTGTGGCTATGGCTATGTCTACGGCTGCTATGGCTGTGGCTATGGCTATGGCTGCTATGGAAATAGCTATGGCAGCTATGGCTATGGCTATGGCTGCTATGGCTATGGCTATGGCTATGGCTGCGGTGGCTATGTCTATGGCTGATATGGCTACTGCTTTGGCTATAGCTGCTATGGCTATCGCCATGGCTGCTATGGCTATGGCTATGGCTACGGCTATGGCTGCTATGGCTATGCCTATGGCTATGGCTATGGCTATGGATGCTATGGCTATGGATATGCGAGCTATGGTTATGGCTATGGCTACGGCTATGGCTGCTATGGCCACCATGGCTATGGCAATATCTGCTATGGCTATGGCTATGGTTGCGTCTGCTATGGCTATGGCTGCTACGGCTATGGCTATGGATATGGCTGCTATGGCTATGGCTATGGCTATGGCTGCTATGGCTATGGCTGCTATGGCTGTGTCTATGGCTATGGCTGCTATGGAAATAACTATGGCAACTATGGCTATGGCTATGACTTCTATGGCTACGGCTATGGCTGCTATGGCCACAATGGCTATGGCAATGGCTGCTATGGCTATGGCTATGGCTGCTATGCCTATGGCTACGTGTGTGGCTGCTATGGCTATGGCAATGGCTATTGCTGCTATGGCTATGGCTTCTATGGCTACGGCTATGTCTATGGCTGCTATGGCTATGGCTGTTATGGCTACTATGTCTATGGCTATGGCTTTGTCTGCTATGGGTATGGCTCTGGCTGCTATGGCTATGGCTACGTCTGCTATGGCTATGGCTACGTCTACTATGGCTGCTATGGCTATTACTATGGCTACTATGACAATGGATACGGCTGCTATGGCTATGGCTATTTCTGCTATGGCTATGGCTGCTAAGGCTATGGCTATGGCTGCTATGGCTATGGCTACTATGGCTATGGCTGCTATGGCTAAGGCTATGGCTGCTATGGCTATGGCAGTGGCTATGGCTGCTATGGCTATGGCTATGGGTATGGCTGCTGTGGCTATGGCTATGGCTGATATGGCTATGGCTATGGCTATGGCTGCTATGGCTATGGCTATGGCTGCTATGGCTATGACTGCTATGGCTATGGCTATGCCTATGCCTGCTATGCCTATCGCTTCTATCGCTGTGGCTTTTATGGCTATAGCTATGGCTATGGCTGCTATGGCAATGGCTATGGCTATGTCTGCTATGGCTATGGCCATGGCTATGGCTGCTATGGCTATGGCTATAGCTGCATTGGCTGCTGTGGCTATAGCTATGTCTATGGCTGCTATGGCTGTGGCTATCGCTATGGCTGCTATGGAAATAGCTATGGCGGCTATGGCTATTGCTTTGGCTATAGCTGCTATGGCTATCGCCATGGCTGCTATGGCTATGGCTATGGCTACGGCTATGGCTGCTATGGCTATGCCTATGGCTATGGATATGGCTATGGATGCTATGGCTATGGATATGCGAGCTATGGATATGGCTATGGCTACGGCTATGGCTGCTATGGCCACCATGGCTATGGCAATATCTGCTATGGCTATGGCTATGGTTGCTATGGCTATGGCTGATATGGCTATGGCTATGGCTGCGCTGGCTATGTATGCGATGGCTATGGCTATGGCTATGGCGATGGCTGCTATGGCTATGGCTACGTCTGTGGCTGCTATGGCTAGGGCTGCTATGGATTTGGCTATGGCTGCTATGGCAATGGCTATGGCTATGGCTGCTATGGCTATGGCTATGGCTATGGCTGCTATGGCTATGGCTGCTATGGCTGTGGCTATGGCTGCTATGGCTATGGCTGCTATAGCTATGGCTATGGCTATGGCTGCTATGCCTATCGCTTCTATCGCTATGGCTTTTATGGCTATCGCTATGGCTATGGCTGCTATAGCAATGGCTATGGCTATGGCTGCTATGGCTATGGCCATGGCTATGGCTGCTATGGCTATGGCTATGGTTGCTATGGCTATGGCTGATATGGCTATGGCTATGGCTGCGCTGGCTATGTATGCGATGGCTATGGCTATGGCTATTGCTATGGCTGCTATGGCTATGGCTACGTCTGTGGCTGCTATGGCTAGGGCTGCTATGGATTTGGCTATGGCTGCTATGGCAATGGCTATGGCTATGGCTGCTATGGCTGTGGCTTCTATGGCTATGGTTATGGCTATGGCTGCTATGACTATGGCTGCTATGGCTGCTATGGCTATGGCTATGGCTATGGCAGCTATGGCTATGGTTATGGTGGCTATGGCTATTGCGTCTATAAGCTATGGCTATGGCTATGTCTATGACTGCTATGGCTATGACCATGGCTGCTATAGCTATGGCTGTATCTGCTATGGCTATGGCTATGGCTGCTATGGCTATGGTTATGGCTGCTATGACTATGGCTATGGGTATGACTGCTATGGCTATGGCTTTGGCTGCTATGGCTATGGCTATGGCGGCTATGGCTATGGCTATGGCTATGACTATGGCTTCTATGGCTATGGCTATGACTCCTATGGCTATGGCTATGGCTGCTATGGCTATGGTTATGGCTATAGCTGCTATGCCTATGGCTATGGCTGCTATGGCTATGGCTACGGCTACAATGGCTATGGCAATGTCTAGTATGGCCATGGCTATGGCTGCTATGGCTATGGCTATGGCTGCTATGGCTATGGCTATGGCTGCTATGGCTATGGCTACGTCTGTGGTTGCTATGGCTGTGGCTGCTGTGGCTTTGGCTATGGCTTCTATGGCTATGGGTTCTATGGCTATCGATCTGGCTATGAGTGCTATGGCTATGGCTATGGCTATGGCGGCTATGGCTATGGCTATGGCTATGGCTATGGCTGCTATGGCTGTGTCTATGGCTGCTATGGCTATGTCTATGGCTGCTATGGCTATGGCTATGGCTGCTATGGCTATGGCCATGTCTGCTATGGCTTTGGCTATGTCTACTATGGCTATGTCTGCTATGGCTATGGCTATGTCTACTATGGCTATGTCTGCTCTGGCTATGGCTATGTCTACTATGGCTGCTATGGCTACGACTATGGCTACTATGGCTATGGATACGGCTGCTATGGCTATGGCTATTTCTGCTATGGCTATGGCTGCTATGGCTATGGCTATGGCTGCTACGGCTATGGCTGCTACGGCTATGGCTGCTATGGCTATGGCAATGGCTATGGCTGCTATGGCTGTGGCTTCTATGGCTATGGTTATGGCTATGGCTGCTATGACTATGGCTGCTATGGCTGCTATGGCTATGGCTATGGCTATGGCAGCTATGGCTATGGTTATGGTGGCTATGGCTATTGCGTCTATAAGCTATGGCTATGGCTATGTCTATGACTGCTATGGCTATGACTATGGCTGCTATAGCTATGGCTGTATCTGCTATGGCTATGGCTATGGCTGCTATGGCTATGGTTATGGCTGCTATGACTATGACTATGGGTATGACTGCTATGGCTATGGCTTTGGCTGCTATGGCTATGGCTATGTCTGCTATGGATATGGCAATGGCTACTATGGCCATGGCTATGACTGCTATGGCTATGGCTATGGCTGCTATGGCTATGGCTATGGCTGCCATGGCTATGGCTACGTCTGTGGTTGCTATGGCTGTGGCTGCTGTGGCTTTGGCTATGGCTTCAATGGCTATGGGTTCTATGGCTATCGCTCTGGCTATGAGTGCTATGGCTATGGCTATGGCTATGGCGGCTATGGCTGTGGCTATGGCTATGGCTATGGCTTCTATGGCTATGGCTATGACTCCTATGGCTATGGCTATGGCTGCTATGGCTATGGCTGCTATGGCTATGGCTATGGCTGCTATGGCTGTGGGTATGGCTATAGCTGCTATGGCTATGGTTATGGTGGCTATGGCTATTGCGTCTATAAGCTATGGCTATGGCTATGTCTATGACTGCAATGGCTATAACTGTGGCTGCTATAGCTATGGCTGTATCTGCTATGGCTATGGCTATGGCTGCTATGGCTATGACTTTGGCTGCTATGGCTATGGCTATGGCTGCTATGGCTATGGTAATGGCTAGTATGGCCATGACTATGACTGCTATGGCTATGGCTATTGCTGCTATGGCTGTGGGTATGGATATAGCTGCTGTGGCTATGACTGCTATGGCTATGGCTGCTATGGCTTTGGCTATGGCTTGTATTGGCTATGGCTATGGCTATGGCCGCTATGGCTGTGGCTATGTCTATGGCTGCTATGGCTATGGCTGCTATGACTATGGCTATGACTCCTGTGGCTATGGCTATGGCTGATATGGCTATGGCTATGGCTATGGCTGCTCTGGCTATGGCTATGGCTGCTATGGCTATGGCTACGTCTGTGGCTGCTATGGCAATGGCTGCTATGGCTATGGCTATGTCTATTGCGACTGTGGCTGTGGCTATGGTTGCTATGGCTATTGCGTCTATCTGCTATGGCTATGGCTATGGCTGCTATGGCTATGGCTACGTCTGTGGCTGCTATGGCTAGGGCTGCTATGGATTTGGCTATGGCTGCTATGGCTATGGCTATTGCTGCTATGGCTGTGGGTATGGATATAGCTGCTGTGGCTATGACTGCTATGGCTATGGCTGCTATGGCTTTGGCTATTTCTTGTATTGGCTATGGCTATGGCTATGGCCGCTATGGCTGTGGCTATGTCTATGGCTGCTATGGCTATGGCTGCTATGACTATGGCGATGGCTGCTGTGGCTATGGCTATGGCTGATATGGCTATGGCTATGGCTATGGCTGCTCTGGCTATGGCTATGGCCGCTATGGCTGTGGCTATGTCTATGGCTGCTATGGCTATGGCTGCTATGACTATGGCTATGGCTGCTGTGGCTATTGCTATGGCTGATATGGCTATTGCTTTGGCCATAGCTGCTATGGCTATCGCCATGGCTGCTATGGCTATGGCTATGGCTACGGCTATGGCTGCTATGGCTATGCCTATGGCTATGGCTATGGCTATGGATGCTATGGCTATGGATATGCGAGCTATGGATATGGCTATGGCTACGGCTATGGCTGCTATGGCCACCATGGCTATGGCAATATCTGCTATGGCTATGGTTATGCCTATAGCTGCTATGGCAAAGGCTATGGCAGCTATGGCTATGGCTGCTATGGCTATGGCAATGGCTGCTATGGCTATGGCTGCTATGCCTATCGCTTCTATCGCTATGGCTTTTATGGCTATCGCTGTGGCTATGGCTGCTATGGCAATGGCTATGGTTATGGCTGCTATGGCTATGGCCATGGCTATGGCTGCTATGGCTATGGCTATGGCTATGGTTGCTATGGCTATGGCTGTTATGGCTATGGCTGCTATGGTTATGATTATGGTTGCGATGGCTATGGCTTCTATGGCTATGGCTTCTATGGCTATCGCTATGGCTATGACTGCTATGGCTATGGCTACGGCTATGGCTGCTATGGCTATGGATATGGCTGCTATGGCTGTGTCTATGGCTGCTACGGCTATGTCTGTGGCTGCTATGGCTATGGCTATGGCTGCTTTGGCTATGGCTATAGCTGCATTGGCTGCTGTGGCCATGGCTATGTCTACGGCTGCTATGGCTGTGGCTATGGCTATGGCTGCTATGGAAATAGGTATGGCAGCTATGGCTATGGCTATGGCTGCTATGGCTATGGCTATGGCTATGGCTGCGGTGGCTATGGCTATGGCTGATATGGCTATTGCTTTGGCCATAGCTGCTATGGCTATCGCCATGGCTGCTATGGCTATGGCTATGGCTACGGCTATGGCTGCTATGGCTATGCCTATGGCTATGGCTATGGCTATGGATGCTATGGCTATGGATATGCGAGCTATGGATATGGCTATGGCTACGGCTATGGCTGCTATGGCCACCATGGCTGTGGCAATATCTGCTATGGCTATGGCTATGGTTGCGGCTGCTATGGCTATGGCTGCTACGGCTATGGCTATGGCTATGGCTGCTATGGCTATGGCTATGGCTATGGCTGCTATGGCTATGGCTGCTATGGCTGTGGCTGTGGCTGCTATGGCTATGGCGGCTATAGCTATGGCTATGGCTATGGCTGCTATGCCTATCGCTTCTATCGCTATGGCTTTTATGGCTATCGCTATGGCTATGGCTGCTATAGCAATGGCTATGGCTATGGCTGCTATGGCTATGGCCATGGCTATGGCTGCTATGGCTATGGCTATGGTTGCTATGGCTATGGCTGATATGGCTATGGCTATGGCTGCGCTGGCTACGTATGCGATGGCTATGGCTATGGCTATGGCTATGGCTGCTATGGCTATGGCTACGTCTGTGGCTGCTATGGCTAGGGCTGCTATGGATTTGGCTATGGCTGCTATGGCAATGGCTATGGCTATGGCTGCTATGGCTATGGCTATGGCTATGGTTGCTATGGCTATGGCTGCTATGGCTATGCCTGCTATGGCTATGGCTATGGCTGCGATGGCTATGTATGCTATGGCTATGGCAATGGCTATGGCTGCTATGGCTATGGCTGCTATGCCTATGGCAATGGCTACGGCTGCTATGGCTATGTCTTCTATGGCTACGACTACTATGGCTATCGCTATGGCTCTGACTGCTATGGCTATGGCTATGGCTGCTGTTGCTATGGCTATGGCTGATATGGCTATGGCTATGGCTACTATGCCCATGGCTATGGCTGCTATGGCTATGGTTGCTATGGCTGTGGTTACGGCTATAGCTGCTATGGCTATGGCTAGGGCTGCTATGGCTATGGCTATTGCTATGTCTAGGCCTATGGCTGCTATGGCTATGGCTATGTGTATGGCTACTATGGCTATGGCTATGGCTGCTATGGCTATGGCTATGGCTACTATGCCCATGGCTATGGCTGCTGTGGCTATGGCTATGGCTGCTATGGCTGTTGCTGCTATGGGTATGGCGACGGTTGCTATTGCTATTGCGTCTATCTGCTAGGGCTATGGCTATGGCAGTGGCTTCTGAGGCTATGTCTATGGCTAAGGCTGCTATGGCTATGGCTATGGCTGCTTTGGCTATGGCTATAGCTGCATTGGCTGCTGTGGCTATGGCTATGTCTACGGCTGCTATGGCTGTGGCTATGGCTATGGCTGCTATGGAAATAGCTATGGCAGCTATGGCTATGGCTATGGCTGCTATGGCTATGGCTATGGCTATGGCTGCGGTGGCTATGTCTATGGCTGATATGGCTACTGCTTTGGCTATAGCTGCTATGGCTATTGCCATGGCTGCTATGGCTATGGCTATGGCTACGGCTATGGCTGCTATGGCTATGCCTATGGCTATGGCTATGGCTATGGATGCTATGGCTATGGATATGCGAGCTATGGTTATGGCTATGGCTACGGCTATGGCTGCTATGGCCACCATGGCTATGGCAATATCTGCTATGGCTATGGCTATGGTTGCGTCTGCTATGGCTATGGCTGCTACGGCTATGGCTATGGATATGGCTGCTATGGCTATGGCTATGGCTATGGCTGCTATGGCTATGGCTGCTATGGCTGTGGCTATGGCTGCTATGGCTATGGCTGCTATAGCTATGGCTATGGCTGCTATGCCTATCGCTTCTATCGCTATGGCTTTTATGGCTATCGCTATGGCTATGGCTGCTATAGCAATGGCTATATCTATGGCTGCTATGGCTATGGCCATGGCCATGGCTGCTATGGCTATGGCTATGGCTATGGCTATGGTTGCTATGGCTATGGCTGCTATGGCTATGCCTGCAATGGCTATGGCTATGGCTGCGATGGCTATGTATGCTATGGCTATGGCAATGGGTATGGCTGCTATGGCTATGGCTGCTATGGCTATGGCTATGGCTGCTATGGCTATGGCTGCTATGGCTATGGCGATGGCTACGGCTGCTATGGCTATGGCTTCTATGGCTATGACTTCTATGGCTAGCGCTATGGATATGACTGCTATGGCTATGGCTATGGCTATGGCTATGGCTGCTATGGCTATGCCAATGGCTGCTATGGCTATGGCTATGGCTGCGGCTGCTATGGCTATGGCTGCTGTGGCTTTGGCTATGGCTGCTATGACTATGGCTATGGCTATGGCTAAGGCTGCTATGGCTATGTTTATGTCTATGGCTGCTATGGCTGTGGCTATGGCTATGGCTGCTATGGAAATAACTATGGCAACTATGGCTATGGCTATGACTTCTATGGCTACGGCTATGGCTGCTATGGCCACAATGGCTATGGCAATGGCTGCTATGGCTATGGCTATGGCTGCTATGCCTATGGCTACGTGTGTGGCTGCTATGGCTATGGCAATGGCTATTGCTGCTATGGCTATGGCTTCTATGGCTACGGCTAGGTCTATGGCTGCTATAGCTATGGCTGTTATGGCTACTATGTCTATGGCTATGGCTTTGGCTGCTATGGGTATGGCTCTGGCTGCTATGGCTATGGCTATGTCTGCTATGGCTATGGCTACGTCTACTATGGCTGCTATGGCTATTACTATGGCTACTATGACAATGGATACGGCTGCTATGGCTATGGCTATTTCTGCTATGGCTATGGCTGCTAAGGCTATGGCTATGGCTGCTATGGCTATGGCTGCTATGGCTATGGCTGCTATGGCTAAGGCTATGGCTGCTATGGCTATGGCAGTGGCTATGGCTGCTGTGGCTATGGCTATGGGTATGGCTGCTGTGGCTATGGCTATGGCTGATATGGCTATGGCTATGGCTATGGCTGCTATGGCTATGGCTATGGCTGCTATGGCTATGGCTATGGCTATGGCTGCTGTGGCTATGGCTGCTATGGCTGTGGCTATGGCTGCTATGGCTATGGCTGCTATAGCTATGGCTATGGCTATGGCTGCTATGCCTATCGCTTCTATCGGTATGGCTTTTATGGCTATCGCTATGGCTATGGCTGCTATAGCAATGGCTATGGCTATGGCTGCTATGGCTATGGCCATGGCTATGGCTGCTATGGCTATGGCTATGGTTGCTATGGCTATGGCTGATATGGCTATGGCTATGGCTGCGCTGGCTACGTATGCGATGGCTATGGCTATGGCTATGGCTATGGCTGCTATGGCTATGGCTACGTCTGTGGCTGCTATGGCTAGGGCTGCTATGGATTTGGCTATGGCTGCTATGGCAATGGCTATGGCTATGGCTGCTATGGCTATGGCTATGGCTATGGTTGCTATGGCTATGGCTGCTATGGCTATGCCTGCTATGGCTATGGCTATGGCTGCGATGGCTATGTATGCTATGGCTATGGCAATGGCTATGGCTGCTATGGCTATGGCTGCTATGCCTATGGCAATGGCTACGGCTGCTATGGCTATGTCTTCTATGGCTACGACTACTATGGCTATCGCTATGGCTCTGACTGCTATGGCTATGGCTATGGCTGCTGTTGCTATGGCTATGGCTGATATGGCTATGGCTATGGCTACTATGCCCATGGCTATGGCTGCTATGGCTATGGTTGCTATGGCTGTGGTTACGGCTATAGCTGCTATGGCTATGGCTAGGGCTGCTATGGCTGTGGCTATTGCTATGTCTAGGCCTATGGCTGCTATGGCTATGGCTATGTGTATGGCTACTATGGCTATGGCTATGGCTGCTATGGCTATGGCTATGGCTACTATGCCCATGGCTATGGCTGCTGTGGCTATGGCTATGGCTGCTACGGCTGTGGCTGCTATGGCTATTGCTGCTATGGGTATGGCGACGGTTGCTATTGCTATTGCGTCTATCTGCTAGGGCTATGGCTATGGCAGTGGCTTCTGAGGCTATGTCTATGGCTAAGGCTGCTATGGTTATGGCTATGGCTGCTTTGGCTATGGCTATAGCTGCATTGGCTGCTGTGGCTATGGCTATGTCTACGGCTGCTATGGCTGTGGCTATGGCTATGGCTGCTATGGAAATAGCTATGGCAGCTATGGCTATGGCTATGGCTGCTATGGCTATGGCTATGGCTATGGCTGCGGTGGCTATGTCTATGGCTGATATGGCTACTGCTTTGGCTATAGCTGCTATGGCTATCGCCATGGCTGCTATGGCTATGGCTATGGCTACGGCTATGGCTGCTATGGCTATGCCTATGGCTATGGCTATGGCTATGGATGCTATGGCTATGGATATGCGAGCTATGGTTATGGCTATGGCTACGGCTATGGCTGCTATGGCCACCATGGCTATGGCAATATCTGCTATGGCTATGGCTATGGTTGCGTCTGCTATGGCTATGGCTGCTACGGCTATGGCTATGGATATGGCTGCTATGGCTATGGCTATGGCTATGGCTGCTATGGCTATGGCTGCTATGGCTGTGTCTATGGCTATGGCTGCTATGGAAATAACTATGGCAACTATGGCTATGGCTATGACTTCTATGGCTACGGCTATGGCTGCTATGGCCACAATGGCTATGGCAATGGCTGCTATGGCTATGGCTATGGCTGCTATGCCTATGGCTACGTGTGTGGCTGCTATGGCTATGGCAATGGCTATTGCTGCTATGGCTATGGCTTCTATGGCTACGGCTATGTCTATGGCTGCTATGGCTATGGCTGTTATGGCTACTATGTCTATGGCTATGGCTTTGTCTGCTATGGGTATGGCTCTGGCTGCTATGGCTATGGCTACGTCTGCTATGGCTATGGCTACGTCTACTATGGCTGCTATGGCTATTACTATGGCTACTATGACAATGGATACGGCTGCTATGGCTATGGCTATTTCTGCTATGGCTATGGCTGCTAAGGCTATGGCTATGGCTGCTATGGCTATGGCTGCTATGGCTATGGCTGCTATGGCTAAGGCTATGGCTGCTATGGCTATGGCAGTGGCTATGGCTGCTATGGCTATGGCTATGGGTATGGCTGCTGTGGCTATGGCTATGGCTGATATGGCTATGGCTATGGCTATGGCTGCTATGGCTATGGCTATGGCTGCTATGGCTATGACTGCTATGGCTATGGCTATGCCTATGCCTGCTATGCCTATCGCTTCTATCGCTGTGGCTTTTATGGCTATAGCTATGGCTATGGCTGCTATGGCAATGGCTATGGCTATGTCTGCTATGGCTATGGCCATGGCTATGGCTGCTATGGCTATGGCTATAGCTGCATTGGCTGCTGTGGCTATAGCTATGTCTATGGCTGCTATGGCTGTGGCTATCGCTATGGCTGCTATGGAAATAGCTATGGCGGCTATGGCTATTGCTTTGGCTATAGCTGCTATGGCTATCGCCATGGCTGCTATGGCTATGGCTATGGCTACGGCTATGGCTGCTATGGCTATGCCTATGGCTATGGATATGGCTATGGATGCTATGGCTATGGATATGCGAGCTATGGATATGGCTATGGCTACGGCTATGGCTGCTATGGCCACCATGGCTATGGCAATATCTGCTATGGCTATGGCTATGGTTGCTATGGCTATGGCTGATATGGCTATGGCTATGGCTGCGCTGGCTATGTATGCGATGGCTATGGCTATGGCTATGGCGATGGCTGCTATGGCTATGGCTACGTCTGTGGCTGCTATGGCTAGGGCTGCTATGGATTTGGCTATGGCTGCTATGGCAATGGCTATGGCTATGGCTGCTATGGCTATGGCTATGGCTATGGCTGCTATGGCTATGGCTGCTATGGCTGTGGCTATGGCTGCTATGGCTATGGCTGCTATAGCTATGGCTATGGCTATGGCTGCTATGCCTATCGCTTCTATCGCTATGGCTTTTATGGCTATCGCTATGGCTATGGCTGCTATAGCAATGGCTATGGCTATGGCTGCTATGGCTATGGCCATGGCTATGGCTGCTATGGCTATGGCTATGGTTGCTATGGCTATGGCTGATATGGCTATGGCTATGGCTGCGCTGGCTATGTATGCGATGGCTATGGCTATGGCTATTGCTATGGCTGCTATGGCTATGGCTACGTCTGTGGCTGCTATGGCTAGGGCTGCTATGGATTTGGCTATGGCTGCTATGGCAATGGCTATGGCTATGGCTGCTATGGCTATGGCTATGGCTATGGTTGCTATGGCTATGGCTGCTATGGCTATGCCTGCTATGGCTATGGCTATGGCTGCGATGGCTATGTATGCTATGGCTATGGCAATGGCTATGGCTGCTATGGCTATGGCTGTTATAGCTATGGCTATGTCTGCTATGGCTATGGCTATGGCTACGGCGATGGCTGCTATGGCTATGGCTATGGCTGCTTTGGCTATGGCTATAGCTGCGTTGGCTGCTGTGGCTATGGCTATGTCTATGGCTGCTATGGCTGTGGCTATGGCTATGGCTGCTATGGAAATAGCTATGGCAGTTATTGTTATGGCTATGGCTGCTATGGCTATGGCTATGTCTATGGCTGCTGTTGCTATGGCTATGGCTGATATGGCTATGGCTATGGCTACTATGCCCATGGCTATGGCTGCTATGGCTATGGTTGCTATGACTGTGGTTACGGCTATAGCTGCTATGGCTATGGCTAGGGCTGCTATGGCTATGGCTATTGCTATGTCTAGGCCTATGGCTGCTATGGCTATGGCTATGTGTATGGCTACTATGGCTATGGCTATGGCTGCTATGGCTATGGCTATGGCTACTATGCCCATGGCTATGGCTGCTGTGGCTATGGCTATGGCTGCTATGGCTGTGGCTGCTATGGCTATTGCTGCTACGGGTATGGCGACGGTTGCTATTGCTATTCCGTCTATCTGCTAGGGCTATGGCTATGGCAGTGGCTTCTGAGGCTATGTCTATGGCTAAGGCTGCTATGGCTATGGCTATGGCTGCTTTGGCTATGGCTATAGCTGCATTGGCTGCTGTGGCTATGGCTATGTCTACGGCTGCTATGGCTGTGGCTATGGCTATGGCTGCTATGGAAATAGCTATGGCAGCTATGGCTATGCCTATGGCTGCTATGGCTATGGCTATGGCTATGGCTGCGGTGGCTATGGCTATGGCTGATATGGCTATTGGTTTGGCTATAGCTGCTATGGCTATCGCCATGGCTGCTATGGCTATGGCTATGGCTACGGCTATGGCTGATATGGCTATGGCTATGGCTATGGCTGCTATGGCTATGGCTATGGCTGCTGTGGCTATGGCTATGGCTATGGCCGCTATGCCTATCGTTTCTATCGCTATGGATTTTATGGCTATCGCTATGGCTATGGGTGCTCTGGCAATGGATATGGCTATGACTGCTATGGCTATGGCCATGGCTATGGCTGCTATGGCTATGGCTATGGTTGCTATGGCTATGGCTGATATGGCTATGGCTATGGCTGCGATAGCTATGTATGCGATGGCTATGGCTATGGCTATGGCTATGGCTGCTATGGCTATGGCTACGTCTGTGGCTGCTATGGCTATGGCTGCTGTGGCTTTGGCTATGGCTTCTATGGCTATGGCTTCTATCGCTATGGCTATGAGTGCTATGGCTATGGCTATGGCTATGGCAGCTATGGCTGCTATGGCTATGGCTATGGCTATGGCCGCTATGCCTATCGCTTCTATCGCTATGGCTTTTATGGCTATCGCTATGGCTATGGCTGCTATGGCTATGGCTATGGCTACGGCCATGACTGCTATCGCCACCATGGCAATGGCAATGCCTGCTATGGCTATGGCTATGGCTTAGGCTGCTATGGCTATGGCTTTTATGGCTATCGCTATGGCTATGACTGCTATAGCTATGGCTATGGCTATGGCTGCTATTGCTATGTATGCTATGGCTATGGCAATGGCTATGGCTGCTATGGCTATGGCAGCTATGGCTATGGCCATGGCTGCTATGGCTATGGCTATGGCTGCTATGGCTATGGTTATGGCTATAGCTGCTATGGCTATGGATATGGTTTCTATGGCTATGTCTATGGCTAAGGCTGCTATGGCTATTGCTATGGCTGCTTTGGATATGGCTATAGCTGCATTGGCTGCTGTGGCTATGGCTATGGCTGCATTGGCTATGGCAATGCCTGCTATGGCTATGGCTGCTATGGCTATGGCTATGGCTGCTATGGCTATGGCTGCTATGGCTATGGCTATGGCTGCTATGGCTATGGCTTCTATGGCTACGGCTTTTATGGCTATCGCTATGGCTATGACTGCTATGGCTATTGCTATGGCTATGGCTGCTATGGCTATGGCAATGGCTATGTCTGCTACGGCTATGGCTATGGCTGCTATGGCTATGGTTGTGGTTGCAATGGCTATTGCGTCTATCTGCTATGGCTATGGCTGTGGATATGGCTTCTATGGCTATGTCTATGGCTAAGGCTGCTATGGCTTGGCCATGGCTGCTATGGCTATGGCTATAGCTACATTGGCTGCTGTGGGTATGGCTATGTCTATGGCTGCTATGGCTGTGGTTATGGCTATGGCTTCTATGGAAATAACTATGGCGGATATCGCTATGGCTATAGTTGCGTTGGCTGCTATGGCTATGGCTATGTCTATGGCTGCTATGGCTATGAAAATGTCTATGGCTGCTATGGCTATGGCAATGGATACTATGGCCATGGTTATGACTGCTATGGCTATGGCTATGGCTGCTATGGCTATGGCAGCTAGGGCTATGGCTATGGCTGCTATTGCTGTGGCTGCTATGGCTATGGCAATGGCTATGGCTGCTATGGCTATGGCTATGGCTATGACTGCTATGGCTATGGCTATGGCTGCTATGGCTATGGCTGCTATGGCTATGGCTATGGCAATGGCTATGGCTGCTATGGCTATGGCTGCTATGGCTACGGCAGTGGCTATGGCTGCTATGACTATGGCTTCTATGGCTATGGCTTCTATGGCTATCGCTATGGCTATGGCTGCTATGGCTATGGCTATGGCTGCTATGGCCATGGCTATGTCTCCTATGGCTATGGCTATGTCTGCTATGGCTATGGCTATGGCTGCCATGGCTATGCCTTTTGTGGCTATGGCTTCTGTGGCTATCACTATGGCCATGGCTGCTTTGGCTATGGCTTTAGCTGCATTGGCTGCTGTGGCTATAGCTATGTCTATGGCTGCTATGGCTGTGGCTATGGCTATGGCTGCTATGGCTTTGGCTATGGCTGATATGTCTATGGCTATGGCTGCTATGGCTATGGCAATGGCTATGGCTGCTATGGCTATGGCTGCTATGGCTATGGTTATGGCTATAGCTGCTATGCCTATGGCTATGGCTGCTATGGCTATGGCTACGGCTACAATGGCTATGGCAATGTCTAGTATGGCCATGGCTATGGCTGCTATGGCTATGGCTATGGCTGCTATGGCTGTGGGTATGGCTATAGCTGCTGTGGCTATGGCTATGGCTGCTATGGCTATGGCTGCTATGGCTTTGGCTATGGCTTGTATTGGGTATGGCTATGGCTATGGCCGCTATTGCTGTGGCTATGTCTATGGCTGCTATGGAAATAGCTATGGCGGCTATGGCTATGGCTATGGCTGCTATGACTATGGCTATGGGTATGGCTGCTGTCGCTATGGCTATGGCTGATATGGCTATGGCTATGGCTATGGCTGCTATGGCTATGGCTGCTATGGCTATGGCTATGGCTGCTGTGGCTATGGCTATGGCTATGGCCGCTATGCCTATCGTTTCTATCGCTATGGATTTTATGGCTATCGCTATGGCTATGGCTGCTCTGGCAATGGATATGGCTATGACTGCTATGGCTATGGCCATGGCTATGGCTGCTATGGCTATGGCTATGGTTGCTATGGCTATGGCTGATATGGCTATGGCTATGGCTGCGATGGCTATGTATGCGATGGCTATGGCTATGGCTATGGCTATGGCTGCTATGGCTATGGCTACGTCTGTGGCTGCTATGGCTAGGGCTGCTATGGATTTGGCTATGGCTGCTATGGCAATGGCTATGGCTATGGCTGCTATGGCTATGGCTATGGCTATGGTTGCTATGGCTATGGCTGCTATGGCTATGGCTATGGTTGCGATGGCTATGGCTTCTATGGCTATGGCTTCTATGGCTATCGCTATGGCTATGACTGCTATGGCTATGGCTACGGCTATGGCTGCTATGGCTATGGATATGGCTGCTATGGCTGTGTCTATGGCTGCTATGGCTATGTCTATGGCTGCTATGGCTATGGCTATGGCTGCTATGGCTATGGCCATGTCTGCTATGGCTATGGCTATGTCTACTATGGCTATGTCTGCTATGGCTATGGCTATGTCTACTATGGCTATGTCTGCTATGGCTATGGCTATGGCTACGGCTATGGCTATGGCTTCTATGGCTATGGCTATGGCTCCTGTGGCTATGGCTATGGCTGCTATGGCTATGGTTATGGCTATAGCTGCTATGCCTATGGCTATGGCTGCTATGGCTATGGCTACGGCTACAATGGCTATGGCAATGGCTAGTATGGCCACGGCTATGGCTGCTATGGCTATGGCTATGGCTGCTATGGCTGCGGGTATGGCTATAGCTGCTGTGGCTATGGCTATGGCTGCTATGGCTATGGCTGCTATGGCTATGGCTGCTATGGCTATGGCTATGGCTGCTATGGCTATGGCAATGCCTGCTATGGATATAGCTATGGCAGGTATGGCTATGGCTATGGCTGCTATGGCTATGGCTATGGCTATGGCTGCTATGGCTTTGGCTATGGCTGATATGTCTATGGCTACGTGTATGGCTGCTATGGCTACGGCAATGGCTACTATGGCCATGGCTATGACTGCTATGGCTATGGCTATGGCTGCTATAGCTATGGCTTCTAGGGCTATGGCTATGGCTGCTATTGCTCTGGCTGCAATGGCTATGGCAATGGCTATGGCTGCTATGGCTATGGCTGCTGTGGCTATGGCTATGGCTGCTATGGCTGTGGTTACGGCTTCTATGGCTATGTCTATGGCTATGTCTGCTATGGCTATGGCTATGGCTGCTCTGGCTTTGGCTATGGCTACTATGGCTGTTATTGCTATGGCTATAACTCCTGTGGCTATGGCTATGCCTGCTATGGCTATGGTTATGGCTATAGCTGCTATGCCTATGGCTATGGCTGCTATGGCTATGGCTACGGCTACAATGGCTATGGCAATGGCTAGTATGGTCATGGCTATGGCTGCTAGGGCTATGGCTATGGCTGCTATGGCTATGGCTACTGCTACAATGGCTATGGCTACGTCTGTGGTTGCTATGGCTGTGGCTGCTGTGGCTTTGGCTATGGCTTCTATGGCTATGGGTTCTATGGCTATCGCTCTGGCTATGAGTGCTATGGCTATGGCTATGGCTATGGCTGCTATGGCTATTGCTATGGCTATGGCTATGGCTTCTATGGCTATGGCTATAACTCCTATGGCTATGGCTATGCCTGCTATGGCTATGGTTATGGCTATAGCTGCTATGCCTATGGCTATGGCTGCTATGGCCATGGCTACGGCTACAATGGCTATGGCAATGGCTAGTATGGCCATGGCTATGGCTGCTAGGGCTATGGCTATGGCTGCTATGGCTGTGGGTATGGCTATAGCTGCTGTGGCTATGGCTATGGCTGCTATGGCTATGGCTGCTATGGCTTTGGCTATGGCTTGTATTGGGTATGGCTATGGCTATGGCCGCTATTGCTGTGGCTATGTCTATGGCAGCTATGGAAATAGCTATGGCTGCTATGGCTATGGCTATGGCTATGGCTGCTATGGCTATGGTTATGGTGGCTATGGCTAGCGCGTCTATAAGCTATGGCTATGGCTATGTCTATGACTGCTATGGCTATGACTATGGCTGCTATAGCTTTGGCTGTATCTGCTATGGCTATGGCTATGGCTGCTATGGCTATGGTTATGGCTGCTATGACTATGGCTATGGGTATGGCTGCTATGGCTGTGGCTTTGGCTGCTATGGCTATGGCTATGACTGCTATGGCTATGGCTATGGCTGCTATGGCTGTGGGTATGGCTACAGCTGCTGTGGCTATGGCTATGTCTGCTATGGCTATGGCTGCTATGGCTTTGGCTATGGCTACGGCTGCTGTGGAAATAGCTATGGCAGCTATGGCTATGGCTATGTCTGCTATGGCTATGGCTGCTATGGCTATGGCTATGGCTTTGGCTGCTATGGCTATGGCTATGGCTGCTATGGCTATGGCAATGGCTACTATGGCCATGGCTATGACTGCTATGGCTATGGCTATGGCTGCTATGGCTATGGCTATGGCTGCTATGGCTATGTCTACGTCTGTGGTTGCTATGGCTGTGGCTGCTGTGGCTTTGGCTATGGCTTCTGTGGCTATGGGTTCTATGGCTATCGCTCTGGCTATGAGTGCTGTGGCTATGGCTATGGCTATGGCTGCTATGGCTATGGCTATGGCTATGGCTGTGGCTTCTATGGCTATGGCTATGGTTATGGTGGCTATGGCTATTGCGTCTATAGGCTATGGCTATGGCTATGTCTATGACTGCTATGGCTATTGCGTCTATAGGCTATGGCTATGGCTATGTCTATGACTGCTATGGCTATGACTATGGCTGCTATGGCTATGGCTGCTATGGCTGCTATGGCTATGGCTATGGCTGTGGCTGCTATGGAAATAGCTATGGCTGCTATGGCTATGGCTATGGCTTTGGCTGCTATGGCTATGGTTATGGTGGCTATGGCTAGTGCGTCTATAAGCTATGGCTATGGCTATGTCTATGACTGCTATGGCTATGACTATGGCTGCTATAGCTTTGGCTGTATCTGCTATGGCTATGGCTATGGCTGCTATGGCTATGGTTATGGCTGCTATGACTATAGCTATGGGTATGGCTGCTATGGCTATGGCTATGTCTGCTATGGCTATGGCTGCTATGGCTTTGGCTATTGCTTGTATTGGCTATAGCTATGGCTATGGCTACTATGGCTGTGGCTATGTTTATGGGTGCTATGGCTATGGCTATGGCTATTGCTGCTATGGCTATGGCAATGGCTATGGCTGCTATGGCTGTGGCTTCTATGGCTATGGTTATGGCTATGGCTGCTATGACTATGGCTGCTATGGCTGCTATGGCTATGGCTATGGCTGTGGCAGCTATGGCTATGGTTATGGTGGCTATGGCTATTGCGTCTATAAGCTATGGCTATGGCTATGTCTATGACTGCTATGGCTATGACTATGGCTGCTATAGCTATGGCTGTATCTGCTATGGCTACGGCTATGGCTGCTATGGCTATGGTTATGGCTGCTATGACTATGGCTATGGGTATGGCTGCTATGGCTATGGCTTTGGCTGCTATGGCTATGGCAATGGCTACTATCGCCATGGCTATGACTGCTATGGCTATGGCTATGGCTGCTATGGCTATGTCTATGGCTGCTATGGCTATGGCTACGTCTGTGGTTGCTATGGCTGTGGCTGCTGTGGCTTTGGCTATGGCTTCTATGGCTATGGGTTCTATGGCTATCGCTCTGGCTATGAGTGCTATGGCTATGGCTATGGCTATGGCTATGGCTGCTATGGCTATGGCTATGGCTATGGCTATGGCTTCTATGGCTATGGCTATAACTCCTATGGCTATGGCTACGCCTGCTATAGCTATGGTTATGGCTATAGCTGCTATGCCTATGGCTATGGCTGCTATGGCTATGGCTACGGCTACAATGGCTATGGCAATGGCTAGTATGGCCATGGCTATGGCTGCTATGGCTATGGCTATGGCTGCTATGGCTATGGCTATGGCTATGGCTGCTATGGCTATGGCTATGGCTATGGCCGCTTTGCCTATCGCTTCTATCGCTATGGCTTTTCTGGCTATCGCTATGGCTATGGCTGCTCTGGCTATGGCTATGGCTATGACTGCTATTTCTATGGCCATGGCTATGGCTGCTATGGCTATGGCTATGGTTGCTATGGCTATGGCTGCTGTGGCTTTGGCTATGGCTTGTATTGGCTATAGCTATGGCTATTGCTACTATGGCTGTGGCTATGTTTATGGGTGCTATGGCTATGGCTATGGCTATTGCTGCTATGGCTATGGCAATGGCTATGGCTGCTATGGCTGTGGCTTCTATGGCTATGGTTATGGCTATGGCTGCTATGACTATGGCTGCCATGGCTGCTATGGCTATGGTTATGGCTATGGCTGCTATGTCTATGACTGCTATGGCTATGACTATGGCTGCTATAGCTATGGCTGTATCTGCTATGGCTATGGCTATGGCTGCTATGGCTATGGTTATGGCTGCTATGACTATGGCTATGGGTATGGCTGCTATGGCTATGGCTTTGGCTGCTATGGCTATGGCTATGGCTGCTATGGCTATGGCAATGGCTACTATGGCCATGGCTATGACTGCTATGGCTATGGCTATGGCTGCTATGGCTATGTCTATGGCTGCTATGGCTATGGCTACGTCTGTGGTTGCTATGGCTGTGGCTGCTGTGGCTTTGGCTATGGCTTCTATGGCTATGGGTTCTATGGCTATCGCTCTGGCTATGAGTGCTATGGCTATGGCTATGGCTATGGCTATGGCTGCTATGGCTATGGCTATAGCTATGGCTATGGCTTCTATGGCTATGGCTATAACTCCTATGGCTATGGCTATGCCTGCTATGGCTATGGTTATGGCTATAGCTGCTATGCCTATGGCTATGGCTGCTATGGCTATGGCTACGGCTACAATGGCTATGGCAATGGCTAGTATGGCCATGGCTATGGCTGCTATGGCTATGGCTACGGCTACAATGACTATGGCAATGGCTAGTATGGCCATGGCTATGGCTGCTATGGCTATGGCTATGGCTGCTATGGCTATGGCTATGGCTATGGCTGCTATGGCTATGGCTGTGGCTATGGCCGCTATGCCTATCGCTTCTATCGCTATGGCTTTTCTGGCTATCGCTATGGCTATGGCTGCTCTGGCAATGGCTATGGCTATGACTGCTATGGCTATGGCCATGACTATGGCTGCTATGGCTATGGCTATGGTTGCTATGGCTATGGCTGCTATGGCTTTGGCTATGGCTTGTATTGGCTATAGCTATGGCTATGGCTACTATGGCTGTGGCTATGTTTATGGGTGCTATGGCTATGGCTATGGCTATTGCTGCTATGGCTATGGCTATGGCTATGGCTGCTATGGCTATGGCTATGGCTGCTATGGCTATGGCTGCTATGGCTATGGCTGCTATGGCTATGGCTATGGCTGCGGCTGCTATGTCAATGGCTGCTATGGCTACGGATATGTCTGCTATGGCTGTGTCTATGGCTGCTATGGCTATGTCTATGGCTGCTATGGCTATGGCTACGGCTGCTATGGCTATGGCTGCTATGGCTGTGGTTATGGCTGCTATGGCTATGGCTGCTATGGCTATGGCTATGACTATGGCTGCTATGCCTATCGCTTCTATCGCTATGGCTTTTATGGCTATCGCTGTGGCTATGGCTGCTATGGCTATGGCAATGGCTATGGCTGCTATGGCTGTGGCTTCTATGGCTATGGTTAAGGCTATGGCTGCTATGACTATGGCTGCTATGGCTGCTATGGCTATGGCTATGGCTATGACAGCTATGGCTATGGTTATGGTGGCTATGGCTATTGCGTCTATAAGCTATGGCTATGGCTATGTCTATGACTGCTATGGCTATGACTATGGCTGCTATAGCTATGGCTGTATCTGCTATGGCTATGGCTATGGCTGCTATGGCTATGGTTATGGCTGCTATGACTATGGCTATGGGTATGGCTGCTATGGCTATGGCTTTGGCTGCTATGGCTATGGCTATGACTGCTATGGCTATGGCAATGGCTACTATGGCCATGGCTATGACTGCTATGGCTATGGCTATGGCTGCTATGGCTATGGCAATGGCTGCTATGGCTATGGCTACGTCTGTGGTTGCTATGGCTGTGGCTGCTGTGGCTTTGGCTATGGCTTCTGTGGCTATGGGTTCTATGGCTATCGCTCTGGCTATGAGTGCTGTGGCTATGGCTATGGCTATGGCTGCTATGGCTATGGCTATGGCTATGGCTGTGGCTTCTATGGCTATGGCTATGGTTGTGGTGGCTATGGCTATTGCGTCTATAGGCTATGGCTATGGCTATGTCTATGACTGCTATGGCTATTGCGTCTATAGGCTATGGCTATGGCTATGTCTATGACTGCTATGGCTATGACTATGGCTGCTATGGCTATGGCTGCTATGGCTGCTATGGCTATGGCTATGGCTATGGCTGCTATGGCTATGGTTATGGTGGCTATGGCTATTGCGTCTATAGGCTATGGCTATGGCTATGTCTATGACTGCTATGGCTATGACTATGGCTGCTATAGCTTTGGCTGTATCTGCTATGGCTATGGCTATGCCTGCTATGGCTATGGTTATGGCTGCTATGACTATAGCTATGGGTATGGCTGCTATGGCTATGGCTATGTCTGCTATGGCTATGGCTGCTATGGCTGTGGCTATGGCTGCTATGGCTATGGCTGCTATGGCTATGGCTATGACTATGGCTGCTATGCCTATCGCTTCTATCGCTATGGCTTTTATGGCTATCGCTGTGGCTATGGCTCCTATGGCTATGGCAATGGCTATGGCTGCTATGGCTGTGGCTTCTATGGCTATGGTTATGGCTATGGCTGCTATGACTATGGCTGCCATGGCTGCTATGGCTATGGTTATGGCTATGGCTGCTATGTCTATGACTGCTATGGCTATGACTATGGCTGCTATAGCTATGGCTGTATCTGCTATGGCTATGGCTATGGCTGCTATGGCTATGGTTATGGCTGCTATGACTATGGCTATGGGTATGGCTGCTATGGCTATGGCTTTGGCTGCTATGGCTATGGCTATGGCTGCTATGGCTATGGCAATGGCTACTATGGCCATGGCTATGACTGCTATGGCTATGGCTATGGCTGCTATGGCTATGTCTATGGCTGCTATGGCTATGGCTACGTCTGTGGTTGCTATGGCTGTGGCTGCTGTGGCTTTGGCTATGGCTTCTATGGCTATGGGTTCTATGGCTATCGCTCTGGCTATGAGTGCTATGGCTATGGCTATGGCTATGGCTATGGCTGCTATGGCTATGGCTATAGCTATGGCTATGGCTTCTATGGCTATGGCTATAACTCCTATGGCTATGGCTATGCCTGCTATGGCTATGGTTATGGCTATAGCTGCTATGCCTATGGCTATGGCTGCTATGGCTATGGCTACGGCTACAATGGCTATGGCAATGGCTAGTATGGCCATGGCTATGGCTGCTATGGCTATGGCTACGGCTACAATGACTATGGCAATGGCTAGTATGGCCATGGCTATGGCTGCTATGGCTATGGCTATGGCTGCTATGGCTATGGCTATGGCTATGGCTGCTATGGCTATGGCTGTGGCTATGGCCGCTATGCCTATCGCTTCTATCGCTATGGCTTTTCTGGCTATCGCTATGGCTATGGCTGCTCTGGCAATGGCTATGGCTATGACTGCTATGGCTATGGCCATGACTATGGCTGCTATGGCTATGGCTATGGTTGCTATGGCTATGGCTGCTATGGCTTTGGCTATGGCTTGTATTGGCTATAGCTATGGCTATGGCTACTATGGCTGTGGCTATGTTTATGGGTGCTATGGCTATGGCTATGGCTATTGCTGCTATGGCTATGGCTATGGCTATGGCTGCTATGGCTATGGCTATGGCTGCTATGGCTATGGCTGCTATCGCTATGGCTATGACTGCTATGGCTATTGCTATGGCTATGGCTGCTATGGCTATGGCAATGGCTATGTCTGCTACGGCTATGGCTATGGCTGCTATGGCTATGGTTGTGGTTGCAATAGCTATTGCGTCTATCTGCTATGGCTATGGCTGTGGATATGGCTTCTATGGCTATGTCTATGGCTAAGGCTGCTATGGCTTGGCCATGGCTGCTATGGCTATGGCTATAGCTACATTGGCTGCTGTGGGTATGGCTATGTCTATGGCTGCTATGGCTGTGGTTATGGCTATGGCTTCTATGGAAATAACTATGGCGGCTATCGCTATGGCTATAGTTGCATTGGCTGCTATGGCTATGGCTATGTCTATGGCTGCTATGGCTATGAAAATGTCTATGGCTGCTATGGCTATGGCTATGTCTGCTATGGCTATGGCTATGGCTGCTATGGCTATGGCTGCTATGGCTATGGCTATGGCAATGGCTATGGCTGCTATGGCTATGGCTGCTATGGCTACAGCAGTGGCTATGGCTGCTATGACTATGGCTTCTATGGCTATGGCTTCTATGGCTATCGCTATGGCTATGGCTGCTATGGCTATGGCTATGGCTGCTATGGCCATGGCTATGTCTCCTATGGCTATGGCTATGTCTGCTATGGCTATGGCTATGGCTGCCATGGCTATGCCTTTTGTGGCTATGGCTTCTGTGGCTATCGCTATGGCCATGGCTGCTTTGGCTATGGCTTTAGCTGCATTGGCTGCTGTGGCTATAGCTATGTCTATGGCTGCTATGGCTGTGGCTATGGCTATGGCTGCTATGGCTTTGGCTATGGCTGATATGTCTATGGCTATGGGTATGGCTGCTATGGCTATGGCAATGGCTACTATGGCCATGACTATGACTGCTATGGTTATGGCTATGGCTGCTAGGGCTATGGCTATGGCTGCTATTGCTCTGGCTGCTATGGCTATGGCAATGGTTATGGCTGCTACGGCTAAGGCTGCTCTGGCTATGGCTATGGCTGCTATGGCTATGGCTATAGCTGCTGTGGCTTTGGCTATGGCTACTATGGCTGTTATTGCTATGGCTATGGCTACTATGGCTATGGATACGGCTGCTCTGGCTATGGCTATGGCTATGTCTGCTATGGCTATGGCTATGGCTGCCATGGCTATGCCTTTTCTGGCTATGGCTTCTATAGCTATCGCTATGGCTATGGCTGCTTTGGCTATGGCTTTAGCTGCATTGGCTGCTGTGGCTATGGCTGTGTCTGTGTCTGCTATGGCTGTGGCTATGGCTATGGCTGCTATGGAAATAGTTATGGCAGCAATGGCTATGGCTATGGCTGCTATGGCTACGGCTATGGCTGCTATGGCCACCATGGCTATGTCTATGGCTGCTATGGCTGTGGCTCTGGCTATGGCTGCTATGGATATAGCTATGGCAGCTATGGCTATGACTATGCCTGCTATGGATATAGCTATGGCAGGTATGGCTATGGCTATGGCTGCTATGGCTGTGGCTATGGCTATGGCTGCTATGGCTTTGGCTATGGCTGATATGTCTATGGCTACGTGTATGGCTGCTATGGCTATGGCAATGGCTACTATGGCCATTGCTATGACTGCTATGGCTATGGCTATGGCTGCTATAGCTATGGCTTCAATGGCTATGGGTTCTATGGCTATCGCTCTGGCTATGAGTGCTATGGCTATGGCTATGGCTATGGCGGCTATGGCTATGGCTATGGCTATGGCTACGGCTTCTATGGCTATGGCTATGACTCCTATGGCTATGGCTATGGCTGCTATGGCTATGGTTATGGCTATAGCTGCTATGCCTATGGCTATGGCTGCTATGGCTATGGCTACGGCTACAATGGCTATGGCAATGTCTAGTATGGCCATGGCTATGGCTGCTATGGCTATGGCTATGGCTGCTATGGCTGTGGGTATGGCTATAGCTGCTGTGGCTATGGCTATGGCTGCTATGGCTATGGCTGCTATGGCTTTGGCTATGGCTTGTATTGGGTATGGCTATGGCTATGGCCGCTATTGCTGTGGCTATGTCTATGGCTGCTATGGAAATAGCTATGGCGGCTATGGCTATGGCTATGGCTGCTATGACTATGGCTATGGGTATGGCTGCTGTGGCTATGGCTATGGCTGATATGGCTATGGCTATGGCTATGGCTGCTATGGCTATGGCTGCTATGGCTATGGCTATGGCTGCTGTGGCTATGGCTATGGCTATGGCCGCTATGCCTATCGTTTCTATCGCTATGGATTTTATGGCTATCGCTATGGCTATGGCTGCTCTGGCAATGGATATGGCTATGACTGCTATGGCTATGGCCATGGCTATGGCTATGGCTGCTATGGCTATGGCTACGTCTGTGGCTGCTATGGCTAGGGCTGCTATGGATTTGGCTATGGCTGCTATGGCAATGGCTATGGCTATGGCTGCTATGGCTACGGCTATGGCTATGGTTGCTATGGCTATGGCTGCTATGGCTATGGCTATGGTTGCGATGGCTATGGCTTCTATGGCTATGGCTTCTATGGCTATCGCTATGGCTATTACTGCTATGGCTATGGCTACGGCTATGGCTGCTATGGCTATGGATATGGCTGCTATGGCTGTGTCTATGGCTGCTATGGCTATGTCTATGGCTGCTATGGCTATGGCTATGGCTGCTATGGCTATGGCCATGTCTGCTATGGCTATGGCTATTTCTACTATGGCTATGTCTGCTATGGCTATGGCTATGTCTACTATGGCTATGTCTGCTATGGCTATGGCTATGGCTATGGCTATGGCTTCTATGGCTATGGCTACGGCTATGGCTGCTATGGCTATGGCTGCTATGGCTATGGTTATGGCTATAGCTGCTATGCCTATGGCTATGGCTGCTATGGCTATGGCTACGGCTACAATGGCTATGGCAATGGCTAGTATGGCCATGGCTATGGCTGCTATGGCTATGGCTATGGCTGCTATGGCTGTGGGTATGGCTATAGCTGCTGTGGCTATGGCTATGGCTGCTATGGCTATGGCTCCTATGGCTATGGCTGCTATGGCTATGGCTATGGCTGCTATGGCTATGGCAATGGCTATGGCTGCTATGGCTATGGTTTCTATGGCTATGGTTATGGCGTTGGCTGCTATGGCTATGGCTGCTGTGGCTGCTATGGCTATGGCTATGGCTATGGCTGCTATGGCTATGGTTATGGTGGCTATGGCTATTGCGTCTATAAGCTATGGCTATGGCTATGTCTATGACTGCAATGGCTATAACTGTGGCTGCTATAGCTATGGCTGTATCTGCTATGGCTATGGCTATGGCTGCTATGGCTATGGTTATGGCTGCTATGACTGTGGCTATGGGTATGGCTGCTATGGCTATGTGTTTGGCTGCTATGGCTATGGCTATGGCTGCTATGGCTATGGTAATGGCTAGTATGGCCATGGCTATGACTGCTATGGCTATGGCTATTGCTGCTATGGCTGTGGGTATGGATATAGCTGCTGTGGCTATGACTGCTATGGCTATGGCTGCTATGGCTTTGGCTATGGCTTGTATTGGCTATGGCTATGGCTATGGCCGCTATGGCTGTGGCTATGTCTATGGCTGCTATGGCTATGGCTGCTATGACTATGGCTATGGCTGCTATGGCTATGACTGCTATGGCTATGGCTATGCCTATGGCTGCTATGCCTATCGCTTCTATCGCTGTGGCTTTTATGGCTATAGCTATGGCTATGGCTGCTATGGCAATGGCTATGGCTATGTCTGCTATGGCTATGGCCATGGCTATGGCTGCTATGGCTATGGCTATAGCTGCATTGGCTGCTGTGGCTGTGGCTATGTCTATGGCTGCTATGGCTGTGGCTACCGCTATGGCTGCTATGGAAATAGCTATGGCGGCTATGGCTATGGCTATGGCTGCTATGGCTATGGCTGCTATGGCTATGGCTATGGCTATGGCTGCGGTGGCTATGGCTATGGCTGATATGGCTATTGCTTTGGCTATAGCTGCTATGGCTATCGCCATGGCTGCTATGGCTATGGCTATGGCTACGGCTATGGCTGCTATGGCTATGTCTATGGCTATGGCTATGGCTATGGATGCTATGGCTATGGATATGCGAGCTATGGATATGGCTATGGCTACGGCTATGGCTGCTATGGCCACCATGGCTATGGCAATATCTGCTATGGCTATGGCTATGGTTGCGGCTGCTATGGCTATGGCTGCTACGGCTATGGCTGCTATGGCTATGGCTTCTATGGCTATGGTTATGGCGTTGGCTGCTATGGCTATGGCTATGGCTGCTATGGCTATGGCTGCTATGGCTGTGGCAATGGCTATGGCTGCTATGGCTATGGCTATGGCTGCTATGGCTATGGCTACGTCTGTGGCTGCTATGGCAATGGCTGCTATGGCTCTGGATATGGCTATGGCTATGGTTACTATGGCTCTGGCTATGTCTATGGCTGCTATGGCTATGGCTATGTCCATTGCGACTGTGGCTATGGCTATGGTTGCTATGGCTATTGCGTCTATCTGCTATGGCTATGGCTATTGCTATGGCTTCTATGGCTATGTCTATGGCTAAGGCTGCTATGGTTATGGCTATGGCTGCTATGGCTATGGTTATGGCTATAGCTGCTATGGCAAAGGCTATGGCTGCTATGGCTATGGTTGCTATGGCTATGGCTGCTATGGCTATGGCTGCTATGGCTATGGCTATGGTTGCGATGGCTATGGCTTCTATGGCTATGGCTTCTATGGCTATCGCTATGGCTATGACTGCTATGGCTATGGCTACGGCTATGGCTGCTATGGCTATGGATATGCCTGCTATGGCTGTGTCTATGGCTGCTATGGCTATGTCTATGGCTGCTATGGCTATGGCTATGGCTGCTATGGCTATGGCCATGTCTGCTATGGCTTTGGCTATGTCTACTATGGCTATGTCTGCTATGGCTATGGCTATGTCTACTATGGCTATGTCTGCTATGGCTATGGCTATGTCTACTATGGCTGCTATGGCTACGACTATGGCTACTATGGCTATGGATACGGCTGCTATGGCTATGGCTATTTCTGCTATGGCTATGGCTGCTATGCCTATGGCTATGGCTGCTACGGCTATGGCTGCTACGGGTATGGCTGCTATGGCTATGGCAATGGCTATGGCTGCTATGGCTGTGGCTTCTATGGCTATGGTTATGGCTATGGCTGCTATGACTATGGCTGCTATGGCTGCTATGGCTATGGCTATGGCTATGGCAGCTATGGCTATGGTTATGGTGGCTATGGCTATTGCGTCTATAAGCTATGGCTATGGCTATGTCTATGACTGCTATGGCTATGACTATGGCTGCTATAGCTATGGCTGTATCTGCTATGGCTATGGCTATGGCTGCTATGGCTATGGTTATGGCTGCTATGACTATGGCTATGGGTATGACTGCTATGGCTATGGCTTTGGCTGCTATGGCTATGGCTATGGCTGCTATGGATATGGCAATGGCTACTATGGCCATGGCTATGACTGCTATGGCTATGGCTATGGCTGCTATGGCTATGGCTATGGCTGCCATGGCTATGGCTACGTCTGTGGTTGCTATGGCTGTGGCTGCTGTGGCTTTGGCTATGGCTTCAATGGCTATGGGTTCTATGGCTATCGCTCTGGCTATGAGTGCTATGGCTATGGCTATGGCTATGGCAGCTATGGCTATGGCTATGGCTATGGCTACGGCTTCTATGGCTATGGCTATGACTCCTATGGCTATGGCTATGGCTGCTATGGCTATGGTTATGGCTATAGCTGCTATGCCTATGGCTATGGCTGCTATGGCTATGGCTACGGCTACAATGGCTATGGCAATGTCTAGTATGGCCATGGCTATGGCTGCTATGGCTATGGCTATGGCTGCTATGGCTGTGGGTATGGCTATAGCTGCTGTGGCTATGGCTATGGCTGCTATGGCTATGGCTGCTATGGCTTTGGCTATGGCTTGTATTGCGTATGGCTATGGCTATGGCCGCTATTGCTGTGGCTATGTCTATGGCTGCTATGGAAATAGCTATGGCGGCTATGGCTATGGCTATGGCTGCTATGACTATGGCTATGGGTATGGCTGCTGTGGCTATGGCTATGGCTGATATGGCTATGGCTATGGCTATGGCTGCTATGGCTATGGCTGCTATGGCTATGGCTATGGCTGCTGTGGCTATGGCTATGGCTATGGCCGCTATGCCTATCGTTTCTATCGCTATGGATTTTATGGCTATCGCTATGGCTATGGCTGCTCTGGCAATGGATATGGCTATGACTGCTATGGCTATGGCCATGGCTATGGCTATGGCTGCTATGGCTATGGCTACGTCTGTGGCTGCTATGGCTAGGGCTGCTATGGATTTGGCTATGGCTGCTATGGCAATGGCTATGGCTATGGCTGCTATGGCTATGGCTACGTCTGTGGCTGCTATGGCTAGGGCTGCTATGGATTTGGCTATGGCTGCTATGGCAATGGCTATGGCTATGGCTGCTGTGGCTATGGCTATGGCTGATATGGCTATGGCTACGGCTATGGCTGCTATGGCTATGGATATGGCTACTATGGCTGTGTCTATGGCTGCTATGGCTATGTCTATGGCTGCTATGGCTATGGCTATGGCTGCTATGGCTATGGCCATGTCTGCTATGGCTATGGCTATGTCTACTATGGCTATGTCTGCTATGGCTATGGCTATGTCTACTAAGGCTATGTCTGCTATGGCTATGGCTATGGCTATGGCTATGGCTTCTATGGCTATAGCTATGACTCCTGTGGCTATGGCTATGGCTGCTATGGCTATGGTTATGGCTATAGCTGCTATGCCTATGGCTATGGCTGCTATGGCTATGGCTACGGCTACAATGGCTATGGCAATGGCTAGTATGGCCATGGCTATGGCTGCTATGGCTATGGCTATGGCTGCTATGGCTGTGGGTATGGCTATAGCTGCTGTGGCTATGGCTATGGCTGCTACGGCTATGGCTCCTATGGCTATGGCTGCTATGGCTATGTCTATGACTGCAATGGCTATAACTGTGGCTGCTATAGCTATGGCTGTATCTGCTATGGCTATGGCTATGGCTGCTATGGCTATGGTTATGGCTGCTATGACTGTGGCTATGGGTATGGCTGCTATGGCTATGACTTTGGCTGCTATGGCTATGGCTATGGCTGCTATGGCTATGGTAATGGCTAGTATGGCCATGGCTATGACTGCTATGGCTATGGCTATTGCTGCTATGGCTGTGGGTATGGATATAGCTGCTGTGGCTATGACTGCTATGGCTATGGCTGCTATGGCTTTGGCTATGGCTTGTATTGGCTATGGCTATGGCTATGGCCGCTATGGCTGTGGCTATGTCTATGGCTGCTATGGCTATGGCTGCTATGACTATGGCTATGGCTGCTGTGGCTATGGCTATGGCTGATATGGCTATGGCTATGGCTATGGCTGCTCTGGCTATGGCTATGGCTGCTATGGCTATGGCTACGTCTGTGGCTGCTATGGCAATGGCTGCTATGGTTATGGCTATGTCTATTGCGACTGTGGCTGTGGCTATGGTTGCTATGGCTATTGCGTCTATCTGCTATGGCTATGGCTATTGCTATGGCTTCTATGGCTATGTCTATGGCTAAGGCTGCTATGGTTACGGCTATGGCTGCTATGGCTATGGTTACGGCTATAGCTGCTATGGCAAAGGCTATGGCTGCTATGGCTATGGTTGCTATGGCTATGGCTGCTATGGCTATGGCTGCTATGGCTATGGCTATGGTTGCGATGGCTATGGCTTCTATGGCTATGGCTTCTATGGCTATCGCTATGGCTATGACTCCTATGGCTATGGCTACGGCTATGGCTGCTATGGCTATGGATATGGCTGCTATGGCTGTGTCTATGGCTGCTATGGCTATGTCTATGGCTGCTATGGCTATGGCTATGGCTGCTATGGCTATGGCCATGTCTGCTATGGCTATGGCTATGTCTACTATGGCTATGTCTGCTATGGCTATGGCTATGTCTACTATGGCTATGTCTGCTATGGCTATGGCTATGTCTACTATGGCTGCTATGGCTACGACTATGGCTACTATGGCTATGGATACGGCTGCTATGGCTATGGCTATTTCTGCTATGGCTATGGCTGCTATGGCTATGGCTATGGCTGCTACGGCTATGGCTGCTACGGCTATGGCTGCTATGGCTATGGCAATGGCTATGGCTGCTATGGCTGTGGCTTCTATGGCTATGGTTATGGCTATGGCTTCTATGACTATGGCTGCTATGGCTGCTATGGCTATGGCTATGGCTATGGCAGCTATGGCTATGGTTATGGTGGCTATGGCTATTGCGTCTATAAGCTATGGCTATGGCTATGTCTATGACTGCTATGGCTATGACTATGGCTGCTATAGCTATGGCTGTATCTGCTATGGCTATGGCTATGGCTGCTATGGCTATGGTTATGGCTGCTATGACTATGGCTATGGGTATGACTGCTATGGCTATGGCTTTGGCTGCTATGGCTATGGCTATGGCGGCTATGGCTATGGCTATGGCTATGGCTATGGCTTCTATGGCGATGGCTATGACTCCTATGGCTATGGCTATGGCTGCTATGGCTATGGTTATGGCTATAGCTGCTATGCCTATGGCTATGGCTGCTATGGCTATGGCTACGGCTACAATGGCTATGGCAATGTCTAGTATGGCCATGGCTATGGCTGCTATGGCTATGGCTATGGCTGCTATGGCTATGGCTATGGCTGCTATGGCTATGGCTGCTATGGCTTTGGCTATGGCTTATATTGGGTATGGCTATGGCTATGGCCGCTATTGCTGTGGCTATGTCTATGGCTGTATGGAAATAGCTATGGCGGCTATGGCTATGGCTATGGCTGCTATGACTATGGCTATGGGTATGGCTGCTGTGGCTATGGCTATGGCTGATATGGCTATGGCTATGGCTATGGCTGCTATGGCTATGGCTGCTATGGCTATGGCTGCTATGGCTATGGCTATGGCTGCTATGGCTATGGCTATGGCTATGGCCGCTATGCCTATCGTTTCTATCGCTATGGCTTTTATGGCTATCGCTATGGCTATGGCTGCTCTGGCAATGGACATGGCTATGACTGCTATGGCTATGGCCATGGCTATGGCTGCTATGGCTATGGCTATGGTTGCTATGGCTATGGCTGATATGGCTATGGCTATGACTGCGATGGCTATGTATGCGATGGCTATGGCTATGGCTATGGCTATGGCTGCTATGGCTATGGCTACGTCTGTGGCTGCTATGGCTAGGGCTGCTATGGATTTGGCTATGGCTGCTATGGCATTGGCTATGGCTATGGCTGCTATGGCTATGGCTATGGCTATGGTTGCTATGGCTATGGCTGCTATGGCTATGCCTGCTATGGATATGGCTATGGCTGCGACGGCTATGTATGCTATGGCTATGGCAATGGCTATGGCTGCTATGGCTATGGCTGCTATGCCTATGGCAATGGCTACGGCTGCTATGGCTATGTCTTCTATGGCTACGACTACTATGGCCATCGCTATGGCTATGACTGCTATGGCTATTGCTATGGCTATGGCTGCTATGGCTATGGCTATGGCTATGGCTATGGCTGCTATAGCTATGGCTATGTCTGCTATGGCTATGGCTATGGCTACGGCGATGGCTGCTATGGCTATGGCTATGGCTGCTTTGGCTATGACTATAGCTGCGTTGGCTGCTGTGGCTATGGCTATGTCTATGGCTGCTATGGCTGTGGCTATGGCTATGGCTGCTATGGAAATAGCTATGGCAGTTATTGTTATGGCTATGGCTGCTATGGCTATGGCTATCTCTATGGCTGCTGTTGCTATGGCTATGGCTGATATGGCTATGGCTATGGCTACTATGCCCATGGCTATGGCTGCTATGGCTATGGTTGCTATGGCTGTGGTTACGGCTATAGCTGCTATGGCTATGGCTAGGGCTGCTATGGCTATGGCTATTGCTATGTCTAGGACTATGGCTGCTATGGCTATGGCTATGTGTATGGCTACTATGGCTATGGCTATGGCTGCTATGGCTATGGCTATGGCTACTATGCCCATGGCTATGGCTGCTGTGGCTATGGCTATGGCTGCTATGGCTGTGGCTGCTATGGCTATTGCTGCTATGGGTATGGCGACGGTTGCTATTGCTATTGCGTCTATCTGCTAGGGCTATGGCTATGGCAGTGGCTTCTGAGGCTAAGTCTATGGCTAAGGCTGCTATGGCTATGGCTATGGCTGCTTTGGCTATGGCTATAGCTGCATTGGCTGCTGTGGCTATGGCTATGTCTACGGCTGCTATGGCTGTGGCTATGCCTATGGCTGCTATGGAAATAGCTATGGCAGCTATGGCTATGGCTATGGCTGCTATGGCTATGGCTATGGCTATGGCTGCGGTGGCTATGGCTATGGCTGATATGGCTATTGCTTTGGCCATAGCTGCTATGGCTATCGCCATGGCTGCTATGGCCATGGCTATGGCTACGGCTATGGCTGCTATGGCTATGCCTATGGCTATGGCTATGGCTATGGATGCTATGGCTATGGATATGCGAGCTATGGATATGGCTATGGCTACGGCTATGGCTGCTATGGCCACCATGGCTATGGCAATATCTGCTATGGCTATGGCTATGGTTGCGGCTGCTATGGCTATGGCTGCTACGGCTATGGCTATGGCTATGGCTGCTATGGCTATGGCTATGGCTATGGCTGCTATGGCTATGGCTGCTATGGCTATTGCTTTGGCTATAGCTGCTATGGCTATCGCCATGGCTGCTATGGCTATGGCTATGGCTACGGCTATGGCTGCTATGGCTATGCCTATGGCTATGGATGCTATGGCTATGGATGCTATGGCTATGGATATGCGAGCTATGGATATGGCTATGGCTACGGCTATGGCTGCTATGGCCACCATGGCTGTGGCAATATCTGCTATGGCTATGGTTGCGGCTGCTATGGCTGTGGCTGCTACGGCTATGGCTATAGCTATGGCTACTATGCCCATGGCTATGGCTGCTGTGGCTATGGCTATGGCTGCTATGGCTGTGGCTGCTATGGCTATTGCTGCTATGGGTATGGCGACGGTTGCTATTGCTATTGCGTCTATCTGCTAGGGCTATGGCTATGGCAGTGGCTTCTGAGGCTAAGTCTATGGCTAAGGCTGCTATGGCTATGGCTATGGCTGCTTTGGCTATGGCTATAGCTGCATTGGCTGCTGTGGCTATGGCTATGTCTACGGCTGCTATGGCTGTGGCTATGGCTATGGCTGCTATGGAAATAGCTATGGCAGCTATGGCTATGGCTATGGTTATGGCTGCGGTGGCTATGGCTATGGCTGATATGGCTATTGCTTTGGCTATAGCTG
Source organism: Calliopsis andreniformis (assembly GCF_051401765.1). Taxonomy (NCBI): domain Eukaryota; kingdom Metazoa; phylum Arthropoda; class Insecta; order Hymenoptera; family Andrenidae; genus Calliopsis; species Calliopsis andreniformis. Next base: position 3,094,408 of record NW_027480456.1, on the reverse strand, counting down.
CTATGGCTATCGCCATGGCTGCTATGGCTATGGCTATGGCTACGGCTATGGCTGCTATGGCTATGCCTATGGCTATGGCTATGGCTATGGATGCTATGGCTATGGATATGCGAGCTATGGATATGGCTATGGCTACGGCTATGGCTGCTATGGCCACCATGGCTATGGCAATATCTGCTATGGCTATGGCTATGGTTGCGTCTGCTATGGCTATGGCTGCTACGGCTATGGCTATGGCTATGGCTGCTATGGCTATGGCTATGGCTATGGCTGCTATGGCTATGGCTGCTATGGCTGTGGCTATGGCTGCTATGGCTATGGCTGCTATAGCTATGGCTATGGCTATGGCTGCTATGCCTATCGCTTCTATCGCTATGGCTTTTATGGCTATCGCTATGGCTATGGCTGCTATAGCAATGGCTATGGCTATGGCTGCTATGGCTATGGCCATGGCTGCTATGCCTATGGCTACGTGTGTGGCTGCTATGGCTATGGCAATGGCTATTGCTGCTATGGCTATGGCTTCTATGGCTACGGCTATGTCTATGGCTGCTATGGCTATGGCTGCTATGGCTACTATGTCTATGGCTATGGCTTTGGCTGCTATGCGTATGGCTCTGGCTGCTATGGCTATGGCTATGTCTGCTATGGCTATGGCTACGTCTACTATGGCTGCTATGGCTATTACTATGGCTACTATGACAATGGATACGGCTGCTATGGCTATGGCTATTTCTGCTATGGCTATGGCTGCTAAGGCTATGGCTATGGCTGCTATGGCTATGGCTGCTATGGCTATGGCTGCTATGGCTAAGGCTATGGCTGCTATGGCTATGGCAGTGGCTATGGCTGCTATGGCTATGGCTATGGGTATGGCTGCTGTGGCCATGGCTATGGCTGATATGGCTATGGCTATGGCTATGGCTGCTATGGCTATGGCTATGGCTGCTATGGCTATGACTGCTATGGCTATGACTATGCCTATGGCTGCTATGCCTATCGCTTCTATCGCTGTGGCTTTTATGGCTATAGCTATGGCTATGGCTGCTATGGCAATGGCTATGGCTATGTCTGCTATGGCTATGGCCATGGCTATGGCTGCTATGGCTATGGCTATAGCTGCATTGGCTGCTGTGGCTATAGCTATGTCTATGGCTGCTATGGCTGTGGCTATCGCTATGGCTGCTATGGAAATAGCTATGGCGGCTATGGCTATGGCTATGGCTGCTATGGCTATGGCTATGGCTATGGCTGCGGTGGCTATGGCTATGGCTGATATGGCTATTGCTTTGGCTATAGCTGCTATGGCTATCGCCATGGCTGCTATGGCTATGGCTATGGCTACGGCTATGGCTGCTATGGCTATGCCTATGGCTATGGCTATGGCTATGGATGCTATGGCTATGGATATGCGAGCTATGGATATGGCTATGGCTACGGCTATGGCTGCTATGGCCACCATGGCTATGGCAATATCTGCTATGGCTATGGCTATGGTTGCGGCTGCTATGGCTATGGCTGCTACGGCTATGGCTGCTATGGCTATGGCTTCTATGGCTATGGTTATGGCGTTGGCTGCTATGGCTATGGCTATGGCTGCTACGGCTATGGCTGCTATGGCTATGGCTATGGCTGTTATGGCTATGGCTGCTATGGCTGTGGCAATGGCTATGGCTGCTATGGCTATGGCTATGGCTGCTATGGCTATGGCTACGTCTGTGGCTGCTATGGCTATGGTTGCTATGGCTATGGCTGCTATGGCTATGGCTGCTATGGCTATGGCTATGGTTGCGATGGCTATGGCTTCTATGGCTATGGCTTCTATGGCTATCGCTATGGCTATGACTGCTATGGCTATGGCTACGGCTATGGCTGCTATGGCTATGGATATGGCTTCTATAGCTATGGCTTCTATGGCTATCGCTATGGCTATGGCTGGTATGGCTATGGCAATGGCTGCTATGGCTATGGTTATGGCTATAGATGCTATGGCTATGGCTATGGCTGCTATGGCTATGGCTACGTCTGTGGCTGCTATGGCTATGGCTGCTATGGATTTGGCTATGGCTGCTATGGCTATGGCTGGTATGGCTATGGCTATGGCTGCTATGGCTATGGCTGCTATGGCTATGGCTATGGCTGTTATGGCTATGACTGCTATGGTTGTGGCTATGGCTATGGCTATGTCTATGGCGATGGCTGCTATGGCTATGGCTATGGCTGCTTTGGCTATGGCTATAGCTGCATTGGCTGCTGTGGCTATGGATATGTCTACGGCGGCTATGGCTGTGGCTATGGCTACGGCTGCTATGGAAATAGCTACGGGAGCTATGGCTATGGCTATGGCTGCTATGGCTATGGCTACGGCTATGATTGCTATGGCTATGGCTATGGCTATGGCTGCTATGGCTATGGCTATGGGTGCTATGGATATGGCTATGGCTGATATGGTTATGGCTATGGCTATGGCTGCTATGGCTATGGGTATGGCTGCTATGGCTGTGGCTGCTATGGCTATGGCTATGGCTATGGCTGCTACGGCTATGGCTGCTATGGCTATGGCTATGGCTGTTATGGCTATGGCTGCTATGGCTGTGGCAATGGCTATGGCTGCTATGGCTATGGCTATGGCTGCTATGGCTATGGCTACGCCTGTGGCTGCTATGGCAATGGCTGCTATGGCTATGGCTATGGCTATGGCTGCTACGGCTATGGCTGCTATGGCTATGGCTATGGCTATGGTTGCTATGGCTATGGCTGCTATGGCTATGCCTGCTATGGATATGGCTATGGCTGCGATGGCTATGTATGCTATGGCTATGGCAATGGCTATGGCTGCTATGGCTATGGCTGCTATGCCTATGGCAATGGCTACGGCTGCTATGGCTATGTCTTCTATGGCTACGACTACTATGGCCATCGCTATGGCTATGACTGCTATGGCTATTGCTATGGCTATGGCTGCTATGGCTATGGCTATGGCTATGGCTATGGCTGCTATAGCTATGGCTATGTCTGCTATGGCTATGGCTATGGCTACGGCGATGGCTGCTATGGCTATGGCTATGGCTGCTTTGGCTATGACTATAGCTGCGTTGGCTGCTGTGGCTATGGCTATGTCTATGGCTGCTATGGCTGTGGCTATGGCTATGGCTGCTATGGAAATAGCTATGGCAGTTATTGTTATGGCTATGGCTGCTATGGCTATGGCTATCTCTATGGCTGCTGTTGCTATGGCTATGGCTGATATGGCTATGGCTATGGCTACTATGCCCATGGCTATGGCTGCTATGGCTATGGTTGCTATGGCTGTGGTTACGGCTATAGCTGCTATGGCTATGGCTAGGGCTGCTATGGCTATGGCTATTGCTATGTCTAGGACTATGGCTGCTATGGCTATGGCTATGTGTATGGCTACTATGGCTATGGTTATGGCTGCTATGGCTATGGCTATGGCTACTATGCCCATGGCTATGGCTGCTGTGGCTATGGCTATGGCTGCTATGGCTGTGGCTGCTATGGCTATTGCTGCTATGGGTATGGCGACGGTTGCTATTGCTATTGCGTCTATCTGCTAGGGCTATGGCTATGGCAGTGGCTTCTGAGGCTAAGTCTATGGCTAAGGCTGCTATGGCTATGGCTATGGCTGCTTTGGCTATGGCTATAGCTGCATTGGCTGCTGTGGCTATGGCTATGTCTACGGCTGCTATGGCTGTGGCTATGCCTATGGCTGCTATGGAAATAGCTATGGCAGCTATGGCTATGGCTATGGCTGCTATGGCTATGGCTATGGCTATGGCTGCGGTGGCTATGGCTATGGCTGATATGGCTATTGCTTTGGCCATAGCTGCTATGGCTATCGCCATGGCTGCTATGGCCATGGCTATGGCTACGGCTATGGCTGCTATGGCTATGCCTATGGCTATGGCTATGGCTATGGATGCTATGGCTATGGATATGCGAGCTATGGATATGGCTATGGCTACGGCTATGGCTGCTATGGCCACCATGGCTATGGCAATATCTGCTATGGCTATGGCTATGGTTGCGGCTGCTATGGCTATGGCTGCTACGGCTATGGCTATGGCTATGGCTGCTATGGCTATGGCTATGGCTATGGCTGCTATGGCTATGGCTGCTATGGCTATTGCTTTGGCTATAGCTGCTATGGCTATCGCCATGGCTGCTATGGCTATGGCTATGGCTACGGCTATGGCTGCTATGGCTATGCCTATGGCTATGGATGCTATGGCTATGGATGCTATGGCTATGGATATGCGAGCTATGGATATGGCTATGGCTACGGCTATGGCTGCTATGGCCACCATGGCTGTGGCAATATCTGCTATGGCTATGGTTGCGGCTGCTATGGCTGTGGCTGCTACGGCTATGGCTATAGCTATGGCTACTATGCCCATGGCTATGGCTGCTGTGGCTATGGCTATGGCTGCTATGGCTGTGGCTGCTATGGCTATTGCTGCTATGGGTATGGCGACGGTTGCTATTGCTATTGCGTCTATCTGCTAGGGCTATGGCTATGGCAGTGGCTTCTGAGGCTAAGTCTATGGCTAAGGCTGCTATGGCTATGGCTATGGCTGCTTTGGCTATGGCTATAGCTGCATTGGCTGCTGTGGCTATGGCTATGTCTACGGCTGCTATGGCTGTGGCTATGGCTATGGCTGCTATGGAAATAGCTATGGCAGCTATGGCTATGGCTATGGTTATGGCTGCGGTGGCTATGGCTATGGCTGATATGGCTATTGCTTTGGCTATAGCTGCTATGGCTATCGCCATGGCTGCTATGGCTATGGCTATGGCTACGGCTATGGCTGCTATGGCTATGCCTATGGCTATGGCTATGGCTATGGATGCTATGGCTATGGATATGCGAGCTATGGATATGGCTATGGCTACGGCTATGGCTGCTATGGCCACCATGGCTATGGCAATATCTGCTATGGCTATGGCTATGGTTGCGTCTGCTATGGCTATGGCTGCTACGGCTATGGCTATGGCTATGGCTGCTATGGCTATGGCTATGGCTATGGCTGCTATGGCTATGGCTGCTATGGCTGTGGCTATGGCTGCTATGGCTATGGCTGCTATAGCTATGGCTATGGCTATGGCTGCTATGCCTATCGCTTCTATCGCTATGGCTTTTATGGCTATCGCTATGGCTATGGCTGCTATAGCAATGGCTATGGCTATGGCTGCTATGGCTATGGCCATGGCTGCTATGCCTATGGCTACGTGTGTGGCTGCTATGGCTATGGCAATGGCTATTGCTGCTATGGCTATGGCTTCTATGGCTACGGCTATGTCTATGGCTGCTATGGCTATGGCTGCTATGGCTACTATGTCTATGGCTATGGCTTTGGCTGCTATGCGTATGGCTCTGGCTGCTATGGCTATGGCTATGTCTGCTATGGCTATGGCTACGTCTACTATGGCTGCTATGGCTATTACTATGGCTACTATGACAATGGATACGGCTGCTATGGCTATGGCTATTTCTGCTATGGCTATGGCTGCTAAGGCTATGGCTATGGCTGCTATGGCTATGGCTGCTATGGCTATGGCTGCTATGGCTAAGGCTATGGCTGCTATGGCTATGGCAGTGGCTATGGCTGCTATGGCTATGGCTATGGGTATGGCTGCTGTGGCCATGGCTATGGCTGATATGGCTATGGCTATGGCTATGGCTGCTATGGCTATGGCTATGGCTGCTATGGCTATGACTGCTATGGCTATGACTATGCCTATGGCTGCTATGCCTATCGCTTCTATCGCTGTGGCTTTTATGGCTATAGCTATGGCTATGGCTGCTATGGCAATGGCTATGGCTATGTCTGCTATGGCTATGGCCATGGCTATGGCTGCTATGGCTATGGCTATAGCTGCATTGGCTGCTGTGGCTATAGCTATGTCTATGGCTGCTATGGCTGTGGCTATCGCTATGGCTGCTATGGAAATAGCTATGGCGGCTATGGCTATGGCTATGGCTGCTATGGCTATGGCTATGGCTATGGATGCTATGGCTATGGATATGCGAGCTATGGATATGGCTATGGCTACGGCTATGGCTGCTATGGCCACCATGGCTATGGCAATATCTGCTATGGCTATGGCTATGGTTGCGGCTGCTATGGCTATGGCTGCTACGGCTATGGCTGCTATGGCTATGGCTTCTATGGCTATGGTTATGGCGTTGGCTGCTATGGCTATGGCTATGGCTGCTACGGCTATGGCTGCTATGGCTATGGCTATGGCTGTTATGGCTATGGCTGCTATGGCTGTGGCAATGGCTATGGCTGCTATGGCTATGGCTATGGCTGCTATGGCTATGGCTACGTCTGTGGCTGCTATGGCTATGGTTGCTATGGCTATGGCTGCTATGGCTATGGCTGCTATGGCTATGGCTATGGTTGCGATGGCTATGGCTTCTATGGCTATGGCTTCTATGGCTATCGCTATGGCTATGACTGCTATGGCTATGGCTACGGCTATGGCTGCTATGGCTATGGATATGGCTTCTATAGCTATGGCTTCTATGGCTATCGCTATGGCTATGGCTGGTATGGCTATGGCAATGGCTGCTATGGCTATGGTTATGGCTATAGATGCTATGGCTATGGCTATGGCTGCTATGGCTATGGCTACGTCTGTGGCTGCTATGGCTATGGCTGCTATGGATTTGGCTATGGCTGCTATGGCTATGGCTGGTATGGCTATGGCTATGGCTGCTATGGCTATGGCTGCTATGGCTATGGCTATGGCTGTTATGGCTATGACTGCTATGGTTGTGGCTATGGCTATGGCTATGTCTATGGCGATGGCTGCTATGGCTATGGCTATGGCTGCTTTGGCTATGGCTATAGCTGCATTGGCTGCTGTGGCTATGGATATGTCTACGGCGGCTATGGCTGTGGCTATGGCTACGGCTGCTATGGAAATAGCTACGGGAGCTATGGCTATGGCTATGGCTGCTATGGCTATGGCTACGGCTATGATTGCTATGGCTATGGCTATGGCTATGGCTGCTATGGCTATGGCTATGGGTGCTATGGATATGGCTATGGCTGATATGGTTATGGCTATGGCTATGGCTGCTATGGCTATGGGTATGGCTGCTATGGCTGTGGCTGCTATGGCTATGGCTATGGCTATGGCTGCTACGGCTATGGCTGCTATGGCTATGGCTATGGCTGTTATGGCTATGGCTGCTATGGCTGTGGCAATGGCTATGGCTGCTATGGCTATGGCTATGGCTGCTATGGCTATGGCTACGCCTGTGGCTGCTATGGCAATGGCTGCTATGGCTATGGCTATGGCTATGGCTGCTACGGCTATGGCTGCTATGGCTATGGCTATGGCTGTTATGGCTATGGTTGCTATGGCTATGGCTGCTATGGCTATGGCTATGGTTGCGATGGCTATGGCTTCTATGGCTATGGCTTCTATGGCTATCGCTATGGCTATGACTGCTATGGCTATGGCTACGGCTATGGCTGCTATGGCTATGGATATGGCTGCTATGGCTGTGTCTATGGCTGCTATGGCTATGTCTATGGCTGCTATGGCTATGGCTATGGCTGCTATGGCTATGGCTATGGCTATGGCCGCTATGGCTGTGGCTATGTCTATGGCTGCTATGGCTATGGCTGCTATGACTATGGCTATGGCTGCTGTGGCTATGGCTATGGCTGATATGGCTATGGCTATGGCTATGGCTGCTCTGGCTATGGCTGCTATGACTATGGCTATGGCTGCTATGGCTATGACTGCTATGGCTATGGCTGCTATGGCTATGGTTATGGCTGCTATGGCTATAGCTATGGCTGCTACGGCTATGGCTGCTATGGCTATGGCAATGGCTACTATGGCCATGGCTATGACTGCTATGGCTATGGCTATTGCTGCTATGGCTATGGCTTCTATGGCTATCGCTATGGCTATGGCTGCTATGGCTATGGCTATGGCTGCTATGGCCATGGCTGTGTCTCCTATGGCTATGGCTATGTCTGCTATGGCTACGGCTATGGCTGCCATGGCTATGCCTTTTGTGGCTATGGCTTATGTGGCTATCGCTATGGCCATGGCTGCTTTGGCTATGGCTTTAGCTGCATTGGCTGCTGTGGCTATAGCTATGTCTATGGCTGCTATGGCTGTGGCTATGGCTATGGCTGCTATGGCTTTGGCTATGGCTGATATGTCTATGGCTATGGGTATGGCTGCTATGGCTATGGCAATGGCTACTATGGCCATGACTATGACTGCTATGGTTATGGCTATGGCTGCTAGGGCTATGGCTATGGCTGCTATTGCTCTGGCTGCTATGGCTATGGCAATGGTTATGGCTGCTACGGCTATGGCTGCTGTGGCTATGGCTGTGGCTGCTATGGCTGTGGTTACGGATGCTATGGCTATGGCTAAGGCTGCTCTGGCTATGGCTATGGCTGCTATGGCTATGGCTATAGCTGCTGTGGCTTTGGCTATGGCTACTATGGCTGTTATTGCTATGGCTATGGCTACTATGGCTATGGATACGGCTGCTCTGGCTATGGCTATGGCTATGTCTGCTATGGCTCTGGCTATGGCTGCCATGGCTATGCCTTTTCTGGCCATGGCTTCTATAACTATCGCTATGGCTATGGCTGCTTTGGCTATGGCTTTAGCTGCATTGGCTGCTGTGGCTATGGCTGTGTCTGTGTCTGCTATGGCTGTGGCTATGGCTATGGCTGCTATGGAAATAGTTATGGCAGCAATGGCTATGGCTATGGCTGCTATGGCTATGGCTATGGCTGCTATGGCCACCATGGCTATGTCTATTGCTGCTATGGCTGTGGCTCTGGCTATGGCTGCTATGGATATAGCTATGGCAGCTATGGCTATGACTATGCCTGCTATGGATATAGCTATGGCAGTTATGGCTATGGCTATGGCTGCTATGGCTATGGCTATGGCTATGGCTGCTATGGCTTTGGCTATGGCTGATATGTCTATGGCTACGTGTATGGCTGCTATGGCTATGGCAATGGCTACTATGGCCATGGCTATGACTGCTATGGCTATGGCTATGGCTGCTATAGCTATGGCTTCTAGGGCTATGGCTATGGCTGCTATTGTTCTGGCTGCAATGGCTATGGCAATGGCTATGGCTGCTATGGCTATGGCTGCTGTGGCTATGGCTATGGCTGCTATGGCTGTGGTTACGGCTTCTATGGCTATGTCTATGGCTATGTCTGCTATGGCTATGGCTATGGCTGCTCTGGCTTTGGCTATGGCTACTATGGCTGTTATTGCTATGGCTATAACTCCTGTGGCTATGGCTATGCCTGCTATGGCTATGGTTATGGCTATAGCTGCTATGCCTATGGCTATGGCTGCTATGGCTATGGCTACGGCTACAATGGCTATGGCAATGGCTAGTATGGTCATGGCTATGGCTGCTAGGGCTATGGCTATGGCTGCTATGGCTATGGCTACGGCTACAATGGCTATGGCTACGTCTGTGGTTGCTATGGCTGTGGCTGCTGTGGCTTTGGCTATGGCTTCTATGGCTATGGGTTCTATGGCTATCGCTCTGGCTATGAGTGCTATGGCTATGGCTATGGCTATGGCTGCTATGGCTATGGCTATGGCTATGGCTATGGCTTCTATGGCTATGGCTATAACTCCTATGGCTATGGCTATGCCTGCTATGGCTATGGTTATGGCTATAGCTGCTATGCCTATGGCTATGGCTGCTATGGCCATGGCTACGGCTACAATGGCTATGGCAATGGCTAGTATGGCCATGGCTATGGCTGCTAGGGCTATGGCTATGGCTGCTATGGCTGTGGGTATGGCTATAGCTGCTGTGGCTATGGCTATGGCTGCTATGGCTATGGCTGCTATGGCTTTGGCTATGGCTTGTATTGGGTATGGCTATGGCTATGGCCGCTATTGCTGTGGCTATGTCTATGGCTGCTATGGAAATAGCTATGGCTGCTATGGCTATGGCTATGGCTATGGCTGCTATGGCTATGGTTATGGTGGCTATGGCTAGTGCGTCTATAAGCTATGGCTATGGCTATGTCTATGACTGCTATGGCTATGACTATGGCTGCTATAGCTTTGGCTGTATCTGCTATGGCTATGGCTATGGCTGCTATGGCTATGGTTATGGCTGCTATGACTATGGCTATGGGTATGGCTGCTATGGCTGTGGCTTTGGCTGCTATGGCTATTGCTACGACTGCTATGGCTATGGCTATGGCTGCTGTGGCTGTGGGTATGGCTACAGCTGCTGTGGCTATGGCTATGTCTGCTATGGCTATGGCTGCTATGGCTATGGCTATGGCTTTGGCTGCTATGGCTATGGCTATGGCTGCTATGGCTATGGCAATGGCTACTATGGCCATGGCTATGACTGCTATGGCTATGGCTATGGCTGCTATGGCTATGGCTATGGCTGCTATGGCTATGGCTACGTCTGTGGTTGCTATGGCTGTGGCTGCTATGGCTATGGCTATGGCTGCTATGGCTATGGTTATGGTGGCTATGGCTATTGCGTCTATAGGCTATGGCTATGGCTATGTCTATGACTGCTATGGCTATGACTATGGCTGCTATAGCTTTGGCTGTATCTGCTATGGCTATGGCTATGGCTGCTATGGCTATGGTTATGGCTGCTATGACTATAGCTATGGGTATGGCTGCTATGGCTATGGCTATGAGTGCTATGGCTATGGCTATGGCAATGGCTACTATGGCCATGACTATGACTGCTATGGTTATGGCTATGGCTGCTAGGGCTATGGCTATGGCTGCTATTGCTCTGGCTGCTATGGCTATGGCAATGGTTATGGCTGCTACGGCCATGGCTGCTGTGGCTATGGCTGTGGCTGCTATGGCTGTGGTTACGGATGCTATGGCTATGGCTAAGGCTGCTCTGGCTATGGCTATGGCTGCTATGGCTATGGCTATAGCTGCTGTGGCCTTGGCTATGGCTACTATGACTGTTATTGCTATGGCTATGGCTACTATGGCTATGGATACGGCTGCTCTGGCTATGGCTATGGCTATGTCTGCTATGGCTATGGCTATGGCTGCCATGGCTATGCCTTTTCTGGCTATGGCTTCTATAGCTATCGCTATGGCTATGGCTGCTTTGGCTATGGCTTTAGCTGCATTGGCTGCTGTGGCTATGGCTGTGTCTGTGTCTGCTATGGCTGTGGCTATGGCTATGGCTGCTATGGAAATAGTTATGGCAGCAATGGCTATGGCTATGGCTGCTATGGCTACGGCTATGGCTGCTATGGCCACCATGGCTATGTCTATGGCTGCTATGGCTGTGGCTCTGGCTATGGCTGCTATGGATATAGCTATGGCAGCTATGGCTATGACTATGCCTGCTATGGATATAGCTATGGCAGGTATGGCTGTGGCTATGGCTGCTATGGCTATGGCTATGGCTATGGCTGCTATGGCTTTGGCTATGGCTGATATGTCTATGGCTACGTGTATGGCTGCTATGGCTATGGCAATGGCTACTATGGCCATTGCTATGACTGCTATGGCTATGGCTATGGCTGCTATAGCTATGGCTTCTAGGGCTATGGCTATGGCTGCTATTGCTCTGGCTGCAATGGCTATGGCAATGGCTATGGCTGCTATGGCTATGGCTGCTGCGGCTATGGCTATGGCTGCTATGGCTGTGGTTACGGCTTCTATGGCTATGTCTATGGCTATGTCTGCTATGGCTATGGCTATGGCTGCTCTGGCTTTGGCTATGGCTACTATGGCTGTTATTGCTATGGCTATAACTCCTGTGGCTATGGCTATGCCTGCTATGGCTATGGTTATGGCTATAGCTGCTATGCCTATGGCTATGGCTGCTATGGCTATGGCTACGGCTACAACGGCTATGGCAATGGCTAGTATGGCCATGGCTATGGCTGCTAGGGCTATGGCTATGGCTGCTATGGCTATGGCTACGGCTACAATGGCTATGGCTACGTCTGTGGTTGCCATGGCTGTGGCTGCTGTGGCTTTGGCTATGGCTTCTATGGCTATGGGTTCTATGGCTATCGCTCTGGCTATGAGTGCTATGGCTATGGCTATGGCTATGGCTGCTATGGCTGTGGGTATGGCTACAGCTGCTGTGGCTATGGCTATGTCTGCTATGGCTATGGCTGCTATGGCGTTGGCTATGGCTACGGCTGCTGTGGAAATAGCTATGGCAGCTATGGCTATGGCTATGTCTGCTATGGCTATGGCTGCTATGGCTATGGCTATGGCTTTGGCTGCTATGGCTATGGCTATGGCTGCTATGGCTATGGCAATGGCTACTATGGCCATGGCTATGACTGCTATGGCTATGGCTATGGCTGCTATGGCTATGGCTATGGCTGCTATGGCTATGGCTACGTCTGTGGTTGCTATGGCTGTGGCTGCTGTGGCTTTGGCTATGGCTTCTGTGGCTATGGGTTCTATAAGCTATCGCTCTGGCTATGAGTGCTGTGGCTATGGCTATGGCTATGGCTGCTATGGCTATGGCTATGGCTATGGCTGCTATGGCTATGGTTATGGTGGCTATGGCTATTGCGTCTATAGGCTATGGCTATGGCTATGTCTATGACTGCTATGGCTATGACTATGGCTGCTATAGCTTTGGCTGTATCTGCTATGGCTATGGCTATGGCTGCTATGGCTATGGTTATGGCTGCTATGACTATAGCTATGGGTATGGCTGCTATGGCTATGGCTATGTCTGCTATGGCTATGGCTGCTATGGCTTTGGCTATTGCTTGTATTGGCTATAGCTATGGCTATGGCTACTATGGCTGTGGCTATGTTTATGGGTGCTATGGCTATGGCTATGGCTATTGCTGCTATGGCTATGGTTATGTCTGTGGCTGCTATGGCTATGTCTACGGCTGCTATGGCTATGGCTGCTATGGCTGTGGCTATGGCTGCTATGGCTATGGCTGCTATGGCTATGGCTATGACTATGGCTGCTATGCCTATCGCTTCTATCGCTATGGCTTTTATGGCTATCGCTGTGGCTATGGCTGCTATGGCTATGGCAATGGCTATGGCTGCTATGGCTGTGGCTTCTATGGTTATGGTTATGGCTATGGCTGCTATGACTATGGCTGCTATGGCTGCTATGGCTATTGCTATGGCTGTGGCAGCTATGGCTATGGTTATGGTGGCTATGGCTATTGCGTCTATAAGCTATGGCTATGGCTATGTCTATGACTGCTATGGCTATGACTATGGCTGCTATAGCTACGGCTGTATCTGCTATGGCTATGGCTATGGCTGCTATGGCTATGGTTATGGCTGCTATGACTATGGCTATGGGTATGGCTGCTATGGCTATGGCTTTGGCTGCTATGGCTATGGCTATGACTGCTATGGCTATGGCAATGGCTACTATGGCCATGGCTATGACTGCTATGGCTATGGCTATGGCTGCTATGGCTATGTCTATGGCTGCTATGGCTATGGCTACGTCTGTGGTTGCTATGGCTGTGGCTGCTGTGGCTTTGGCTATGGCTTCTATGGCTATGGGTTCTATGGCTATCGCTCTGGCTATGAGTGCTATGGCTATGGCTATGGCTATGGCTATGGCTGCTATGGCTATGGCTATGGCTATGGCTATGGCTATAACTCCTATGGCTATGGCTACGCCTGCTATGGCTATGGTTATGGCTATAGCTGCTATGCCTATGGCTATGGCTGCTATGGCTATGGCTACGGCTACAACGGCTATGGCAATGGCTAGTATGGCCATGGCTATGGCTGCTATGGCTATGGCTATGGCTGCTATGGCTATGGCTATGGCTATGGCTGCTATGGCTATGGCTACGGCTATGGCCGCTATGCCTATCGCTTCTATCGCTATGGCTTTTCTGGCTATCGCTATGGCTATGGCTGCTCTGGCAATGGCTATGGCTATGACTGCTATGGCTATGGCCATGGTTATGGCTGCTATGGCTATGGCTATGGTTGCTATGGCTATGGCTGCTATGGCTTTGGCTATGGCTTGTATTGGCTATAGCTATGGCTATGGCTACTATGGCTGTGGCTATGTTTATGGGTGCTATGGCTATGGCTATGGCTATTGCTGCTATGGCTATGGCTATGGCTATGGCTGCTATGGCTATGGCTATGGCTATGGCTATGGCTGCGATGGCTATGGCTATGGCTGCGGCTGCTATGTCTATGGCTGCTATGGCTACGGATATGTCTGCTATGGCTGTGTCTATGGCTGCTATGGCTATGTCTATAGCTGCTATGGCTATGGCTACGGCTGCTATGGCTATGGCTGCTATGGCTGTGGCTATGGCTGCTATGGCTATGGCTGCTATGGCTATGGCTATGACTATGGCTGCTATGCCTATCGCTTCTATCGCTATGGCCTTTATGGCTATCGCTGTGGCTATGGCTGCTATGGCTATGGCAATGGCTATGGCTGCTATGGCTATGGCAATGGCTATGGCTGCTATGGCTGTGGCTTCTATGGCTATGGTTATGGCTATGGCTGCTATGACTATGGCTGCTATGGCTGCTATGGCTATGGTTATGGCTATGGCTGCTATGTCTATGACTGCTATGGCTATGACTATGGCTGCTATAGCTATGGCTGTATCTGCTATGGCTATGGCTATGGCTGCTATGGCTATGGTTATGGCTGCTATGACTATGGCTATGGGTATGGCTGCTATGGCTATGGCTTTGGCTGCTATGGCTATGGCTATGGCTGCTATGGCTATGGCAATGGCTACTATGGCCATGGCTATGACTGCTATGGCTATGGCTATGGCTGCTATGGCTATGTCTATGGCTGCTATGGCTATGGCTACGTCTGTGGTTGCTATGGCTGTGGCTGCTGTGGCTTTGGCTATGGCTTCTATGGCTATGGGTTTTATGGCTATCGCTCTGGCTATGAGTGCTATGGCTATGGCTATGGCTATGGCTATGGCTGCTATGGCTATGGCTATAGCTATGGCTATGGCTTCTATGGCTATGGCTATAACTCCTATGGCTATGGCTATGCCTGCTATGGCTATGGTTATGGCTATAGCTGCTATGCCTATGGCTATGGCTGCTATGGCTATGGCTACGGCTACAATGGCTATGGCAATGGCTAGTATGGCCATGGCTATGGCTGCTATGGCTATGACTACGGCTGCAATGGCTATGGCAATGGCTAGTATGGCCATGGCTATGGCTGCTATGGCTATGGCAATGGCTATGGCTGCTATGGCTCTGGCTGCTTTGGCTATGGCTATAGCTGCGGCTGCTGTGGCTATGACTGCTATGGCTATGGCTATGGCTGCTTTCGCTAGGGCTATAGCTGCATTGGCTGCTGTGGCTATGGCTATGTCTATGGCTGCTATGGCTGTGGCTCTGGCTATGGCTGCTATGGATATAGCTATGGCAGCTATGGCTATGACTATGCCTGCTTTGGATATAGGTATGGCAGGTATGGCTATGGCTATGACTGCTATGGCTATGGCTATGGCTATGGCTGCTATGGCTTTGGCTATGGCTGATATGGCTATGGCTATGGGTATGGCTGCTATGGCTATGGTAATGGCTACTATGGCCATGGTTATGACTGCTATGGCTATGGCTATGGCTGCTATGGCTATGGCAGCTAGGGCTATGGCTATGGCTGCTATTGCTGTGGCTGCTATGGCTATGGCAATGGCTATGGCTGCTATGGCTATGGCTATGGCTATGACTGCTATGGCTATGGCTATGGCTGCTATGGCTATGGCTGCTATGGCTATGGCTATGGCTATGACTGCTATGGCTATGGCTATGGCTGCTATGGCTATGGCTGCTATGGCTATGGCTATGGCAATGGCTATGGCTGCTATGGCTATGGCTGCTATGGCTACGGCAGTGGCTATGGCTGCTATGACTATGGCTTCTATGGCTATGGCTTCTATGGCTATCGCTATGGCTATGGCTGCTATGGCTATGGCTATGGCTGCTATGGCTATGGCTATGGCTGCTATGGCCATGGCTATGTCTCCTATGGCTATGGCTATGTCTGCTATGGCTATGGCTATGGCCGCAATGGCTATGCCTTTTGTGGCTATGGCTTCTGTGGCTATCGCTATGGCCATGGCTGCTTTGGCTATGGCTTTAGCTGCATTGGCTGCTGTGGCTATAGCTATGTCTATGGCTGCTATGGCTGTGGCTATGGCTATGGCTGCTATGGCTTTGGCTATGGCTGATATGTCTATGGCTATGGGTATGGCTGCTATGGCTATGGCAATGGCTACTATGGCCATGACTATGACTGCTATGGTTATGGCTATGGCTGCTAGGGCTATGGCTATGGCTGCTATTGCTCCGGCTGCTATGGCTATGGCAATGGTTATGGCTGCTACGGCTATGGCTGCTGTGGCTATGGCTGTGGCTGCTATGGCTGTGGTTACGGATGCTATGGCTATGGCTAAGGCTGCTCTGGCTATGGCTATGGCTGCTATGGCTATGGCTATAGCTGCTGTGGCTTTGGCTATGGCTACTATGGCTGTTATTGCTATGGCTATGGCTACTATGGCTATGGATACGGCTGCTCTGGCTATGGCTATGGCTATGTCTGCTATGGCTATGGCTATGGCTGCCATGGCTATGCCTTTTCTGGCTATGGCTTCTATAGCTATCGCTATGGCTATGGCTGCTTTGGCTATGGCTTTAGCTGCATTGGCTGCTGTGGCTATGGCTGTGTCTGTGTCTGCTATGGCTGTGGCTATGGCTATGGCTGCCATGGAAATAGTTATGGCAGCAATGGCTATGGCTATGGCTGCTATGGCTACGGCTATGGCTGCTATGGCCACCATGGCTATGTCTATGGCTGCTATGGCTGTAGCTCTGGCTATGGCTGCTATGGATATATCTATGGCAGCTATGGCTATGACTATGCCTGCTATGGATATAGCTATGGCAGGTATGGCTATGGCTATGGCTGCTATGGCTATGGCTATGGCTATGGCTGCTATGGCTTTGGCTATGGCTGATATGTCTATGGCTACGTGTATGGCTGCTATGGCTATGGCAATGGCTACTATGGCCATTGCTATGACTGCTATGGCTATGGCTATGGCTGCTATAGCTATGGCTTCTAGGGCTATGGCTATGGCTGCTATTGCTCTGCCTGCAATGGCTATGGCAATGGCTATGGCTGCTATGGCTATGGCTGCTGTGGCTATGGCTATGGCTGCTATGGCTGTGGTTACGGCTTCTATGGCTATGTCTATGGCTATGTCTGCTATGGCTATGGCTATGGCTGCTCTGGCTTTGGCTATGGCTACTATGGCTGTTATTGCTATGGCTATAACTCCTGTGGCTATGGCTATGCCTGCTATGGCTATGGTTATGGCTATAGCTGCTATGCCTATGGCTATGGCTGCTATGGCTATGGCTACGGCTACAATGGCTATGGCAATGGCTAGTATGGCCATGGCTATGGCTGCTAGGGCTATGGCTATGGCTGCTATGGCTATGGCTACGGCTACAATGGCTATGGCTACGTCTGTGGTTGCTATGGCTGTGGCTGCTGTGGCTTTGGCTATGGCTTCTATGGCTATGGGTTCTATGGCTATCGCTCTGGCTATGAGTGCTATGGCTATGGCTATGGCTATGGCTGCTATGGCTGTGGGTATGGCTACAGCTGCTGTGGCTATGGCTATGTCTGCTATGGCTATGGCTGCTATGGCGTTGACTATGGCTACGGCTGCTGTGGAAATAGCTATGGCAGCTGTGGCTATGGCTATGTCTGCTATGGCTATGGCTGCTATGGCTATGGCTATGGCTTTGGCTGCTATGGCTATGGCTATGGCTGCTATGGCTATGGCAATGGCTACTATTGCCATGGCTATGACTGCTATGGCTATGGCTATGGCCGCTATGGCTATGGCTATGGCTGCTATGGCTATGGCTACGTCTGTGGTTGCTATGGCTGTGGCTGCTGTGGCTTTGGCTATGGCTTCTGTGGCTATGGGTTCTATGGCTATCGCTCTGGCTATGAGTGCTGTGGCTATGGCTATGGCTATGGCTGCTATGGCTATGGCTATGGCTATGGCTGTGGCTTCTATGGCTATGGCTATGGTTATGGTGGCTATGGCTATTGCGTCTATAGGCTATGGCTATGGCTATGTCTATGACTGCTATGGCTATTGCGTCTATAGGCTATGGCTATGGCTATGTCTATGACTGCTATGGCTATGACTATGGCTGCTATGGCTATGGCTGCTATGGCTGCTATGGCTATGGCTATGGCTATGGCTGCTATGGCTATGGTTATGGTGGCTATGGCTATTGCGTCTATAGGCTATGGCTATGGCTATGTCTATGACTGCTATGGCTATGACTATGGCTGCTATAGCTTTGGCTGTATCTGCTATGGCTATGGCTATGGCTGCTATGGCTATGGTTATGGCTGCTATGACTATAGCTATGGGTATGGCTGCTATGGCTATGGCTATGTCTGCTATGGCTATGGCTGCTATGGCTTTGGCTATTGCCTGTATTGGCTATAGCTATGGCTATGGCTACTATGGCTGTGGCTATGTTTATGGGTGCTATGGCTATGGCTATGGCTATTGCTGCTATGGCTATGGCTATGTCTATGGCTGCTATGGCTATGGCTACGGCTGCTATGGCTATGGCTGCTATGGCTGTGGCTATGGCTGCTATGGCTATGGCTGCTACGGCTATGGCTATGACTATGGCTGCTATGCCTATCGCATCTATCGCTATGGCTTTTATAGCTATCGCTGTGGCTATGGCTGCTATGGGTATGGCAATGGCTATGGCTGCTATGGCTGTGGCTTCTATGGCTATGGTTATGGCTATGGCTGCTATGACTATGGCTGCTATGGCTGCTATGGCTATGGCTATGGCTGTGGCAGCTATGGCTATGGTTATGGTGGCTATGGCTATTGCGTCAATAAACTATGGCTATGGCTATGTCTATGACTGCTATGGCTATGACTATGGCTGCTATAGCTACGGCTGTATCTGCTATGGCTATGGCTATGGCTGCTATGGCTATGGTTATGGCTGCTATGACTATGGCTATGGGTATGGCTGCTATGGCTATGGCTTTGGCTGCTATGGCTATGGCTATGACTGCTATGGCTATGGCAATGGCTACTATGGCCATGGCTATGACTGCTATGGCTATGGCTATGGCTGCTATGGCTATGCCTATGGCTGCTATGGCTATGGCTACGTCTGTGGTTGCTATGGCTGTGGCTGCTTTGGCTTTGGCTATGGCTTCTATGGCTATGGGTTCTATGGCTATCGCTCTGGCTATGAGTGCTATGGCTATGGCTATGGCTGCTATGGCTATGGCTATGGCTATAGCTATGGCTTCTATAGCTATGGCTATAACTCCTATGGCTATGGCTACGCCTGCTATGGCTATGGTTATGGCTATAGCTGCTATGCCTATGGCTATGGCTGCTATGGCTATGGCTACGGCTACAATGGCTATGGCAATGGCTAGTATGGCCATGGCTATGGCTGCTATGGCTATGGCTATGGCTGCTATGGCTATGGCTATGGCTTTGGCTGCTATGGCTATGGCTATGACTGCTATGGCTATGGCAATGGCTACTATGGCCATTGCTATGACTGCTATGGCTATGGCTATGGCTGCTATAGCTATGGCTTCTAGGGCTATGGCTATGGCTGCTATTGCTCTGCCTGCAATGGCTATGGCAATGGCTATGGCTGCTATGGCTATGGCTGCTGTGGCTATGGCTATGGCTGCTATGGCTGTGGTTACGGCTTCTATGGCTATGTCTATGGCTATGTCTGCTATGGCTATGGCTATGGCTGCTCTGGCTTTGGCTATGGCTACTATGGCTGTTATTGCTATGGCTATAACTCCTGTGGCTATGGCTATGCCTGCTATGGCTATGGTTATGGCTATAGCTGCTATGCCTATGGCTATGGCTGCTATGGCTATGGCTACGGCTACAATGGCTATGGCAATGGCTAGTATGGCCATGGCTATGGCTGCTAGGGCTATGGCTATGGCTGCTATGGCTATGGCTACGGCTACAATGGCTATGGCTACGTCTGTGGTTGCTATGGCTGTGGCTGCTGTGGCTTTGGCTATGGCTTCTATGGCTATGGGTTCTATGGCTATCGCTCTGGCTATGAGTGCTATGGCTATGGCTATGGCTATGGCTGCTATGGCTGTGGGTATGGCTACAGCTGCTGTGGCTATGGCTATGTCTGCTATGGCTATGGCTGCTATGGCGTTGACTATGGCTACGGCTGCTGTGGAAATAGCTATGGCAGCTGTGGCTATGGCTATGTCTGCTATGGCTATGGCTGCTATGGCTATGGCTATGGCTTTGGCTGCTATGGCTATGGCTATGGCTGCTATGGCTATGGCAATGGCTACTATTGCCATGGCTATGACTGCTATGGCTATGGCTATGGCCGCTATGGCTATGGCTATGGCTGCTATGGCTATGGCTACGTCTGTGGTTGCTATGGCTGTGGCTGCTGTGGCTTTGGCTATGGCTTCTGTGGCTATGGGTTCTATGGCTATCGCTCTGGCTATGAGTGCTGTGGCTATGGCTATGGCTATGGCTGCTATGGCTATGGCTATGGCTATGGCTGTGGCTTCTATGGCTATGGCTATGGTTATGGTGGCTATGGCTATTGCGTCTATAGGCTATGGCTATGGCTATGTCTATGACTGCTATGGCTATTGCGTCTATAGGCTATGGCTATGGCTATGTCTATGACTGCTATGGCTATGACTATGGCTGCTATGGCTATGGCTGCTATGGCTGCTATGGCTATGGCTATGGCTATGGCTGCTATGGCTATGGTTATGGTGGCTATGGCTATTGCGTCTATAGGCTATGGCTATGGCTATGTCTATGACTGCTATGGCTATGACTATGGCTGCTATAGCTTTGGCTGTATCTGCTATGGCTATGGCTATGGCTGCTATGGCTATGGTTATGGCTGCTATGACTATAGCTATGGGTATGGCTGCTATGGCTATGGCTATGTCTGCTATGGCTATGGCTGCTATGGCTTTGGCTATTGCCTGTATTGGCTATAGCTATGGCTATGGCTACTATGGCTGTGGCTATGTTTATGGGTGCTATGGCTATGGCTATGGCTATTGCTGCTATGGCTATGGCTATGTCTATGGCTGCTATGGCTATGGCTACGGCTGCTATGGCTATGGCTGCTATGGCTGTGGCTATGGCTGCTATGGCTATGGCTGCTACGGCTATGGCTATGACTATGGCTGCTATGCCTATCGCATCTATCGCTATGGCTTTTATGGCTATCGCTGTGGCTATGGCTGCTATGGGTATGGCAATGGCTATGGCTGCTATGGCTGTGGCTTCTATGGCTATGGTTATGGCTATGGCTGCTATGACTATGGCTGCTATGGCTGCTATGGCTATGGCTATGGCTGTGGCAGCTATGGCTATGGTTATGGTGGCTATGGCTATTGCGTCAATAAACTATGGCTATGGCTATGTCTATGACTGCTATGGCTATGACTATGGCTGCTATAGCTACGGCTGTATCTGCTATGGCTATGGCTATGGCTGCTATGGCTATGGTTATGGCTGCTATGACTATGGCTATGGGTATGGCTGCTATGGCTATGGCTTTGGCTGCTATGGCTATGGCTATGACTGCTATGGCTATGGCAATGGCTACTATGGCCATGGCTATGACTGCTATGGCTATGGCTATGGCTGCTATGGCTATGCCTATGGCTGCTATGGCTATGGCTACGTCTGTGGTTGCTATGGCTGTGGCTGCTTTGGCTTTGGCTATGGCTTCTATGGCTATGGGTTCTATGGCTATCGCTCTGGCTATGAGTGCTATGGCTATGGCTATGGCTGCTATGGCTATGGCTATGGCTATAGCTATGGCTTCTATAGCTATGGCTATAACTCCTATGGCTATGGCTACGCCTGCTATGGCTATGGTTATGGCTATAGCTGCTATGCCTATGGCTATGGCTGCTATGGCTATGGCTACGGCTACAATGGCTATGGCAATGGCTAGTATGGCCATGGCTATGGCTGCTATGGCTATGGCTATGGCTGCTATGGCTATGGCTATGGCTATGGCTGCTATGGCTATGGCTATGGCTATGGCCGGTATGCCTATCGCTTCTATCGCTATGGCTTTTCTGGCTATCGCTATGGCCATGGCTGCTCTGGCAATGGCTATGGCTATGACTGCTATGGCTATGGCCATGGCTATGGCTGCTATGGCTATGGCTATGGCTATGGCTATGGCTGCGATGGCTATGGCTATGGCTGCGGCTGCTATGTCTATGGCTGCTATGGCTACGGATATGTCTGCTATGGCTGTGTCTATGGCTGCTATGGCTATGTCTATGGCTGCTATGGCTATGGCTACGGCTGCTATGGCTATGGCTGCTATGGCTGTGGGTATGGCTACAGCTGCTGTGGCTATGGCTATGTCTGCTATGGCTATGGCTGCTATGGCTTTGGCTATGGCTACGGCTGCTGTGGAAATAGCTATGGCAGCTATGGCTATGGCTATGTCTGCTATGGCTATGGCTGCTATGGCTATGGCTATGTCTTTGGCTGCTATGGCTATGGCTATGGCTGCTATGGCTATGGCAATGGCTACTATGGCCATGGCTATGACTGCTATGGCTATGGCTATGGCTGCTATGGCTATGGCTATGGCTGCTATGGCTATGGCTACGTCTGTGGTTGCTATGGCTGTGGCTGCTGTGGCTTTGGCTATGGCTTCTGTGGCTATGGGTTCTATGGCTATCGCTCTGGCTATGAGTGCTGTGGCTATGGCTATGGCTATGGCTGCTATGGCTATGGCTATGGCTATGGCTGTGGCTTCTATGGCTATGGCTATGGTTATGGTGGCTATGGCTATTGCGTCTATAGGCTATGGCTATGGCTATGTCTATGACTGCTATGGCTATTGCGTCTATAGGCTATGGCTATGGCTATGTCTATGACTGCTATGGCTATGACTATGGCTGCTATGGCTATGGCTGCTATGGCTGCTATGGCTATGGCTATGGCTATGGCTGCTATGGCTATGGTTACGGTGGCTATGGCTATTGCGTCTATAGGCTATGGCTATGGCTATGTCTATGACTGCTATGGCTATGACTATGGCTGCTATAGCTTTGGCTGTATCTGCTATGGCTATGGCTATGGCTGCTATGGCTATGGTTATGGCTGCTATGACTATAGCTATGGGTACGGCTGCTATGGCTATGGCTATGTCTGCTATGGCTATGGCTGCTATGGCTGTGGCTATGGCTGCTATGGCTATGGCTGCTATGGCTATGGCTATGACTATGGCTGCTATGCCTATCGCTTCTATCGCTATGGCTTTTATGGCTATCGCTGTGGCTATGGCTCCTATGGCTATGGCAATGGCTATGGCTGCTATGGCTGTGGCTTCTATGGCTATGGTTATGGCTATGGCTGCTATGACTATGGCTGCTATGGCTGCTATGGCTATGGTTATGGCTATGGCTGCTATGTCTATGACTGCTATGGCTATGACTATGGCTGCTATAGCTATGGCTGTATCTGCTATGGCTATGGCTATGGCTGCTATGGCTATGGTTATGGCTGCTATGACTATGGCTATGGGTATGGCTGCTATGGCTATGGCTTTGGCTGCTATGGCTATGGCTATGGCTGCTATGGCTATGGCAATGGCTCCTATGGCCATGGCTATGACTGCTATGGCTATGGCTATGGCTGCTATGGCTATGTCTATGGCTGCTATGGCTATGGCTACGTCTGTGGTTGCTATGGCTGTGGCTGCTGTGGCTTTGGCTATGGCTTCTATGGCTATGGGTTCTATGGCTATCGCTCTGGCTATGAGTGCTATGGCTATGGCTATGGCTATGGCTATGGCTGCTATGGCTATGGCTATAGCTATGGCTATGGCTTCTATGGCTATGGCTATAACTCCTATGGCTATGGCTATGCCTGCTATGGCTATGGTTATGGCTATAGCTGCTATGCCTATGGCTATGTCTGCTATGGCTATGGCTACGGATACAATGGCTATGGCAATGGCTAGTATGGCCATGGCTATGGCTGCTATGGCTATGGCTACGGCTACAATGGCTATGGCAATGGCTAGTATGGCCATGGCTATGGCTGCTATGGCTATGGCTATGGCTGCTATGGCTATGGCTATGGCTATGGCTGCTATGGCTATGGCTATGGCTATGGCCGCTATGCCTATCGCTTCTATCGCTATGGCTTTTCTGGCTATCGCTATGGCTATGGCTGCTCTGGCAATGGCTATGGCTATGACTGCTATGGCTATGGCCATGACTATGGCTGCTATGGCTATGGCTATGGTTGCTATGGCTATGGCTGCTATGGCTTTGGCTATGGCTTGTATTGGCAATAGCTATGGCTATGGCTACTATGGCTGTGGCTATGTTTATGGGTGCTATGGCTATGGCTATGGCTATTGCTGCTATGGCTATGGTTATGGCTATGGCTGCTATGGCTATGGCTATGGCTGCTATGGCTATGGCTGCTATGGCTATGGCTATGGCTATGGCTGCTATGGCTATGGCTTCTATGGCTATGGCTTTTATGGCTATCGCTATGGCTATGACTGTTATGGCTATTGCTATGGCTATGGCTGCTATGGCTATGGCAATGGCTATGTCTGCTACGGCTATGGCTATGGCAGCTATGGCTATGGTTGTGTTTGCAATGGCTATTGCGTCTATCTGCTATGGCTATGGCTGTGGATATGGCTTCTATGGCTATGTCTATGGCTAAGGCTGCTATGGCTTGGCCATGGCTGCTATGGCTATGGCTATAGCTACATTGGCTGCTGTGGGTATGGCTATGTCTATGGCTGCTATGGCTGTGGTTATGGCTATGGCTTCTATGGAAATAACTACGGCGGCTATCGCTATGGCTATAGTTGCATTGGCTGCTATGGCTATGGCTATGTCTATGGCTGCTATGGCTATGAAAATGTCTATGGCTGCTATGGCTATGGCTATGTCTGCTATGGCTATGGCTATGGCTGCTTTGGCTATGGCTATAGCTGGGGCTGCTGTGGCTATGGCTGCTATGGCTATGGCTATGGCTGCTTTCGCTAGGGCTATAGCTGCATTGGCTGCTGTGGCTATGGCTATGTCTATGGCTGCTATGGCTGTGGCTCTGGCTATGGCTGCTATGGATATAGCTATGGCAGCTATGGCTATGACTATGCCTGCTTTGGATATAGCTATGGCAGGTATGGCTATGGCTATGACTGCTATGGCTATGGCTATGGCTATGGCTGCTATGGCTTTGGCTATGGCTGATATGGCTATGGCTATGGGTATGGCTGCTATGGCTATGGCAATGGCTACTATGGCCATGGTTATGACTGCTATGGCTATGGCTATGGCTGCTATGGCTATGGCAGCTAGGGCTATGGCTATGGCTGCTATTGCTGTGGCTGCTATGGCTATGGCAATGGCTATGGCTGCTATGGCTATGGCTATGGCTATGACTGCTATGGCTATGGCTATGGCTGCTATGGCTATGGCTGCTATGGCTATGGCTATGGCAATGGCTATGGCTGCTATGGCTATGGCTGCTATGGCTACGGCAGTGGCTATGGCTGCTATGACTATGGCTTCTATGGCTATGGCTTCTATGGCTATCGCTATGGCTATGGCTGCTATGGCTATGGCTATGGCTGCTATGGCCATGGCTATGTCTCCTATGGCTATGGCTATGTCTGCTATGGCTATGGCTATGGCTGCCATGGCTATGCCTTTTGTGGCTATTGCTTCTGTGGCTATCGCTATGGCCATGGCTGCTTTGGCTATGGCTTTAGCTGCATTGGCTGCTGTGGCTATAGCTATGTCTATGTCTGCTATGGCTGTGGCTATGGCTATGGCTGCTATGGCTTTGGCTATGGCTGGTATGTCTATGGCTATGGGTATGGCTGCTATGGCTATGGCAATGGCTACTATGGCCATGACTATGAATGCTATGGTTATGGCTATGGCTGCTAGGGCTGTGGCTATGGCTGCTATTGCTCTGGCTGCTATGGCTATGGCAATGGTTATGGCTGCTACGGCTATGGCTGCTGTGGCTATGGCTGTGGCTGCTATGGCTGTGGTTACGGATGCTATGGCTATGGCTAAGGCTGCTCTGTCTATGGCTATGGCTGCTATGGCTATGGCTATAGCTGCTGTGGCTTTGGCTATGGCTACTATGGCTGTTATTGCTATGGCTATGGCTACTATGGCTATGGATACGGCTGCTCTGGCTATGGCTATGGCTATGTCTGCTATGGCTATGGCTATGGCTGCCATGGCTATGCCTTTTCTGGCTATGGCTTCTATAGCTATCGCTATGGCTATGGCTGCTTTGGCTATGGCTTTAGCTGCATTGGCTGCTGTGGCTATGGCTGTGTCTGTGTCTGCTATGGCTGTGGCTATGGCTATGGCTGCTATGGAAATAGTTATGGCAGCAATGGCTATGGCTATGGCTGCTATGGCTACGGCTATGGCTGCTATGGCCACCATGGCTATGTCTATGGCTGCTATGGCTGTGGCTCTGGCTATGGCTGCTATGGATATAGCTATGGCAGCTATGGCTATGACTATGCCTGCTATGGATATAGCTATGGCAGGTATCGGCTATGGCTATGGCTGCTATGGCTATGGCTATGGCTATGGCTGCTATGGCTTTGGCTATGACTGATATGTCTATGGCTACGTGTATGGCTGCTATGGCTATGGCAATGGCTACTATGGCCATTGCTATGACTGCTATGGCTATGGCTATGGCTGCTATAGCTATGGCTTCTAGGGCTATGGCTATGGCTGCTATTGCTCTGGCTGCAATGGCTATGGCAATGGCTATGGCTGCTATGGCTATGGCTGCTGTGGCTATGGCTATGGCTGCTATGGCTGTGGTTACGGCTTCTATGGCTATGTCTATGGCTATGTCTGCTATGGCTATGGCTGCTCTGGCTTTGGCTATGGCTACTATGGCTGTTATTGCTATGGCTATAACTCCTGTGGCTATGGCTATGCCTGCTATGGCTATGGTTATGGCTATAGCTGCTATGCCTATGGCTATGGCTGCTATGGCTATGGCTACGGCTACAATGGCTATGGCAATGGCTAGTATGGCCATGGCTATGGCTGCTAGGGCTATGGCTATGGCTGCTATGGCTATGGCTACGGCTACAATGGCTATGGGTACGTCTGTGGTTGCTATGGCTGTGGCTGCTGTGGCTTTGGCTATGGCTTCTATGGCTATGGGTTCTATGGCTATCGCTCTGGCTATGAGTGCTATGGCTATGGCTATGGCTATGGCTGCTATGGCTGTGGGTATGGCTACAGCTGCTGTGGCTATGGCTATGTCTGCTATGGCTATGGCTGCTATGGCGTTGGCTATGGCTACGGCTGCTGTGGAAATAGCTATGGCAGCTATGGCTATGGCTATGTCTGCTATGGCTATGGCTGCTATGGCTATGGCTATGGCTTTGGCTGCTATGGCTATGGCTATGGCTGCTATGGCTATGGCAATGGCTACTATGGCCATGGCTATGACTGCTATGGCTATGGCTATGGCTGCTATGGCTATGGCTATGGCTGCTATGGCTATGGCTACGTCTGTGGTTGCTATGGCTGTGGCTGCTGTGGCTTTGGCTATGGCTTCTGTGGCTATGTGTTCTATGGCTATCGCTCTGGCTATGAGTGCTGTGGCTATGGCTATGGCTATGGCTGCTATGGCTATGGCTATGGCTATGGCTGTGGCTTCTATGGCTATGGCTATGGTTATGGTGGCTATGGCTATTGCGTCTATAGGCTATGGCTATGGCTATGTCTATGACTGCTATGGCTATTGCGTCTATAGGCTATGGCTATGGCTATGTCTATGACTGCTATGGCTATGACTATGGCTGCTATGGCTGTGGCTATGGCTGCTATGGCTATGGCTGCTATGGCTATGGCTATGACTATGGCTGCTATGCCTATCGCTTCTATCGCTATGGCTTTTATGGCTATCGCTGTGGCTATGGCTGCTATGGGTATGGCAATGGCTATGGCCGCTATGGCTGTGGCTTCTATGGCTATGGTTATGGCTATGGCTGCTATGACTATGGCTGCTATGGCTGCTATGGCTATGGCTATGGCTGTGGCAGCTATGGCTATGGTTATGGTGTCTATGGCTATTGCGTCAATAAACTATGGCTATGGCTATGTCTATGACTGCTATGGCTATGACTATGGCTGCTATAGCTACGGCTGTATCTGCTATGGCTATGGCTATGGCTGCTATGGCTATGGTTATCCCTGCTATGACTATGGCGATGGGTATGGCTGCTATGGCTATGGCTTTGGCTGCTATGGCTATGGCTATGACTGCTATGGCTATGGCAATGGCTACTATGGCCATGGCTATGACTGCTATGGCTATGGCTATGGCTGCTATGGCTATGTCTATGGCTGCTATGGGTATGGCTACGTCTGTGGTTGCTATGGCTGTGGCTGCTTTGGCTTTGGCTATGGCTTCTATGGCTATGGGTTCTATGGCTATCGCTCTGGCTATGAGTGCTATGGCTATGGCTATGGCTATGGCTATGGCTGCTATGGCTATGGCTATGGCTATAGCTATGGCTTCTATGGCTATGGCTATAACTCCTATGGCTATGGCTACGCCTGCTATGGCTATGGTTATGGCTATAGCTGCTATGCCTATGGCTATGGCTGCTATGGCTATGGCTACGGCTACAATGGCTATGGCAATGGCTAGTATGGCCATGGCTATGGCTGCTATGGCTATGGCTATGGCTGCTATGGCTATGGCTATGGCTATGGCTGCTATGGCTATGGCTATGGCTATGGCCGCTATGCCTATCGCTTCTATCGCTATGGCTTTTCTGGCTATCGCTATGGCTATGGCTGCTCTGGCAATGGCTATGGCTATGACTGCTATGGCTATGGTTATGGCTGCTATGACTATGGCGATGGGTATGGCTGCTATGGCTATGGCTTTGGCTGCTATGGCTATGGCTATGACTGCTATGGCTATGGCAATGGCTACTATGGCCATGGCTATGACTGCTATGGCTATGGCTATGGCTGCTATGGCTATGTCTATGGCTGCTATGGCTATGGCTACGTCTGTGGTTGCTATGGCTGTGGCTGCTTTGGCTTTGGCTATGGCTTCTATGGCTATGGGTTCTATGGCTATCGCTCTGGCTATGAGTGCTATGGCTATGGCTATGGCTATGGCTATGGCTGCTATGGCTATGGCTATGGCTATAGCTATGGCTTCTATGGCTATGGCTATAACTCCTATGGCTATGGCTACGCCTGCTATGGCTATGGTTATGGCTATAGCTGCTATGCCTATGGCTATGGCTGCTATGGCTATGGCTACGGCTACAATGGCTATGGCAATGGCTAGTATGGCCATGGCTATGGCTGCTATGGCTATGGCTATGGCTGCTATGGCTATGGCTATGGCTATGGCTGCTATGGCTATGGCTATGGCTATGGCCGCTATGCCTATCGCTTCTATCGCTATGGCTTTTCTGGCTATCGCTATGGCTATGGCTGCTCTGGCAATGGCTATGGCTATGACTGCTATGGCTATGGCCATGGCTATGGCTGCTATGGCTATGGCTATGGTTGCTATGGCTATGGCTGCTATGGCTTTGGCTATGGCTTGTATTGGCTATAGCTATGGCTATGGCTACTATGGCTGTGGCTATGTTTATGGGTGCTATGGCTATGGCTATGGCTATTGCTGCTATGGCTATGGCTATGGCTATGGCTGCTATGGCTATGGCTATGGCTATGGCTATGGCTGCGATGGCTATGGCTATGGCTGCGGCTGCTATGTCTATGGCTGCTATGGCTACGGATATGTCTGCTATGGCTGTGTCTATGGCTGCTATGGCTATGTCTATGCCTGCTATGGCTATGGCTACGGCTGCTATGGCTATGGCTGCTATGGCTGTGGGTATGGCTACAGCTGCTGTGGCTATGGCTATGTCTGCTATGGCTATGGCTGCTATGGCTTTGGCTATGGCTACGGCTGCTCTGGAAATAGCTATGGCAGCTATGGCTATGGCTATGTCTGCTATGGCTATGGCTCCTATGGCTATGGCTATAGCTGTGGCTGCTATGGCTATGGCTATGGCTGCTATGGCTATGGCAATGGCTACTATGGCCATGGCTATGACTGCTATGGCTATGGCTCTGGCTGCTATGGCTATGGCTATGGCTGCTATGGCTATGGCTACGTCTGTGGTTGCTATGGCTGTGGCTGCTGTGGCTTTGGCTATGGCTTCTGTGGCTATGGGTTCTATGGCTATCGCTCTGGCTATGAGTGCTGTGGCTATGGCTATGGCTATGGCTGCTATGGCTATGGCTATGGCTATGGCTGTGGCTTCTATGGCTATGGCTATGGTTATGGTGGCTATGGCTATTGCGTCTATAGGCTATGGCTATGGCTATGTCTATGACTGCTATGGCTATTGCGTCTATAGGCTATGGCTATGGCTATGTCTATGACTGCTATGGCTATGACTATGGCTGCTATGGCTATGGCTGCTATGGCTGCTATGGCTATGGCTATGGCTATGGCTGCTATGGCTATGGTTATGGTGGCTATGGCTATTGCGTCTATAGGCTATGGCTATGGCTATGTCTATGACTGCTATGGCTATGACTATGGCTGCTATAGCTTTGGCTGTATCTGCTATGGCTATGGCTATGGCTGCTATGGCTATGGTTATGGCTGCTATGACTATAGCTATGGGTATGGCTGCTATGGCTATGGCTATGTCTGCTATGGCTATGGCTGCTATGGCTGTGGCTATGGCTGCTATGGCTATGGCTGCTATGGCTATGGCTATGACTATGGCTGCTATGCCTATCGCTTCTATCGCTATGTCTTTTATGGCTATCGCTGTGGCTATGGCTCCTATGGCTATGGCAATGGCTATGGCTGCTATGGCTGTGGCTTCTATGGCTATGGTTATGGCTATGGCTGCTATGACTATGGCTGCTGTGGCTTTGGCTATGGCTTCTATGGCTATGGGTTCTATGGCTATCGCTCTGGCTATGAGTGCTATGGCTATGGCTATGGCTATGGCTATGGCTGCTATGGCTATGGCTATAGCTATGGCTATGGCTTCTATGGCTATGGCTATAACTCCTATGGCTATGGCTATGCCTGCTATGGCTATGGTTATGGCTATAGCTGCTATGCCTATGGCTATGGCTGCTATGGCTATGGCTACGGCTACAATGGCTATGGCAATGGCTAGTATGGCCATGGCTATGGCTGCTATGGCTATGGCTACGGCTACAATGGCTATGGCAATGGCTAGTATGGCCATGGCTATGGCTGCTATGGCTATGGCAATGGCTGCTATGGCTATGGCTATGGCTATGGCTGCTATGGCTATGGCTATGGCTATGGCCGCTATGCCTATCGCTTCTATCGCTATGGCTTTTCTGGCTATCGCTATGGCTATGGCTGCTCTGGCAATGGCTATGGCTATGACTGCTATGGCTATGGCCATGACTATGGCTGCTATGGCTATGGCTATGGTTGCTATGGCTATGGCTGCTATGGCTTTGGCTATGGCTTGTATTGGCTATAGCTATGGCTATGGCTACTATGGCTGTGGCTATGTTTATGGGTGCTATGGCTATGGCTATGGCTATTGCTGCTATGGCTATGGCTATGGCTATGGCTGCTATGGCTATGGCTATGGCTGCTATGGCTATGGCTGCTATGGTTATGGCTATGGCTATGGCTGCTATGGCTATGGCTTCTATGGCTATGGCTTTTATGGCTATCGCTATGGCTATGACTGCTATGGCTATTGCTATGGCTATGGCTGCTATGGCTATGGCAATGGCTATGTCTGCTACGGCTATGGCTATGGCTGCTATGGCTATGGTTGTGGTTGCAATGGCTATTGCGTCTATCTGCTATGGCTATGGCTGTGGATATGGCTTCTATGGCTATGTCTATGGCTAAGGCTGCTATGGCTTGGCCATGGCTGCTATGGCTATGGCTATAGCTACATTGGCTGCTGTGGGTATGGCTATGTCTATGGCTGCTATGGCTGTGGTTATGGCTATGGCTTTTATGGAAATAACTATGGCGGCTATCGCTATGGCTATAGTTGCATTGGCTGCTATGGCTATGGCTATGTCTATGGCTGCTATGGCTATGAAAATGTCTATGGCTGCTATGGCTATGGCTATGTCTGCTATGGCTATGGCTATGGCTGCTTTGGCTATGGCTATAGCTGGGGCTGCTGTGGCTATGGCTGCTATGGCTATGGCTATGGCTGCTTTCGCTAGGGCTATAGCTGCATTGGCTGCTGTGGCTATGGCTATGTCTATGGCTGCTATGGCTGTGGCTCTGGCTATGCCTGCTACGGATATAGCTATGGCAGCTATGGCTATGACTATGCCTGCTTTGGATATAGCTATGGCAGGTATGGCTATGGCTATGACTGCTATGGCTATGGCTATGGCTATGGCTGCTATGGCTTTGGCTATGGCTGATATGGCTATGGCTATGGGTATGGCTGCTATGGCTATGGCAATGGCTACTATGGCCATGGTTATGACTGCTATGGCTATGGCTATGGCTGCTATGGCTATGGCAGCTACGGCTATGGCTATGGCTGCTATTGCTGTGGCTGCTATGGCTATGGCAATGGCTATGGCTGCTATGGCTATGGCTATGGCTATGACTGCTATGGCTATGGCTATGGCTGCTATGGCTATGGCTGCTATGGCTATGGCTATGGCAATGGCTATGGCTGCTATGGCTATGGCTGCTATGGCTACGGCAGTGGCTATGGCTGCTATGACTATGGCTTCTATGGCTATGGCTTCTATGGCTATCGCTATGGCTATGGCTGCTATGGCTATGGCTATGGCTGCTATGGCCATGGCTATGTCTCCTATGGCTATGGCTATGTCTGCTATGGCTATGGCTATGGCTGCCATGGCTATGCCTTTTGTGGCTATGGCTTCTGTGGCTATCGCTATGGCCATGGCTGCTTTGGCTATGGCTTTAGCTGCATTGGCTGCTGTGGCTATAGCTATGTCTATGGCTGCTATGGCTGTGGCTATGGCTATGGCTGCTATGGCTTTGGCTATGGCTGGTATGTCTATGGCTATGGGTATGGCTGCTATGGCTATGGCAATGGCTACTATGGCCATGACTATGACTGCTATGGTTATGGCTATGGCTGCTAGGGCTATGGCTATGGCTGCTATTGCTCTGGCTGCTATGGCTGTGGCAATGGTTATGGCTGCTACGGCTATGGCTGCTGTGGCTATGGCTGTGGCTGCTATGGCTGTGGTTACGGATGCTATGGCTATGGCTAAGGCTGCTCTGTCTATGGCTATGGCTGCTATGGCTATGGCTATAGCTGCTGTGGCTTTGGCTATGGCTACTATGGCTGTTATTGCTATGGCTATGGCTACTATGGCTATGGATACGGCTGCTCTGGCTATGGCTATGGCTATGTCTGCTATGGCTATGGCTATGGCTGCCATGGCTATGCCTTTTCTGGCTATGGCTTCTATAGCTATCGCTATGGCTATGGCTGCTTTGGCTATGGCTTTAGCTGCATTGGCTGCTGTGGCTATGGCTGTGTCTGTGTCTGCTATGGCTGTGGCTATGGCTATGGCTGCTATGGAAATAGTTATGGCAGCAATGGCTATGGCTATGGCTGCTATGGCTACGGCTATGGCTGCTATGGCCACCATGGCTATGTCTATGGCTGCTATGGCTGTGGCTCTGGCTATGGCTGCTATGGATATAGCTATGGCAGCTATGGCTATGACTATGCCTGCTATGGATATAGCTATGACAGGTATGGCTATGGCTATGGCTGCTATGGCTATGGCTATGGCTATGGCTGCTATGGCTTTGGCTATGACTGATATGTCTATGGCTACGTGTATGGCTGCTATGGCTATGGCAATGGCTACTATGGCCATTGCTATGACTGCTATGGCTATGGCTATGGCTGCTATAGCTATGGCTTCTAGGGCTATGGCTATGGCTGCTATTGCTCTGGCTGCAATGGCTATGGCAATGGCTATGGCTGCTATGGCTATGGCTGCTGTGGCTATGGCTATGGCTGCTATGGCTGTGGTTACGGCTTCTATGGCTATGTCTATGGCTATGTCTGCTATGGCTATGGCTATGGCTGCTCTGGCTTTGGCTATGGCTACTATGGCTGTTATTGCTATGGCTATAACTCCTGTGGCTATGGCTATGCCTGCTATGGCTATGGTTATGGCTATAGCTGCTATGCCTATGGCTATGGCTGCTATGGCTATGGCTACGGCTACAATGGCTATGGCAATGGCTAGTATGGCCATGGCTATGGCTGCTAGGGCTATGGCTATGGCTGCTATGGCTATGGCTACGGCTACAATGGCTATGGGTACGTCTGTGGTTGCTATGGCTGTGGCTGCTGTGGCTTTGGCTATGGCTTCTATGGCTATGGGTTCTATGGCTATCGCTCTGGCTATGAGTGCTATGGCTATGGCTATGGCTATGGCTATGGTTATGGCTGCTATGACTATGGCTATGGGTATGGCTGCTATGGCTATGGCTTTGGCTGCTATGGCTATGGCTATGGCTGCTATGGCTATGGCAATGGCTACTATGGCCATGGCTATGACTGCTATGGCTATGGCTATGGCTGCTATGGCTATGTCTATGGCTGCTATGGCTATGGCTACGTCTGTGGTTGCAATGGCTGTGGCTGCTGTGGCTTTGGCTATGGCTTCTATGGCTATGGGTTCTATGGCTATCGCTCTGGCTATGAGTGCTATGGCTATGGCTATGGCTATGGCTATGGCTGCTATGGCTATGGCTATAGCTATGGCTATGGCTTCTATGGCTATGGCTATAACTCCTATGGCTATGGCTATGCCTGCTATGGCTATGGTTATGGCTATAGCTGCTATGCCTATGGCTATGGCTGCTATGGCTATGGCTACGGCTACAATGGCTATGGCAATGGCTAGTATGGCCATGGCTATGGCTGCTATGGCTATGGCTACGGCTACAATGGCTATGGCAATGGCTAGTATGGCCATGGCTATGGCTGCTATGGCTATGGCTATGGCTGCTATGGCTATGGCTATGGCTATGGCTGCTATGGCTATGGCTATGGCTATGGCCGCTATGCCTATCGCTTCTATCGCTATGGCTTTTCTGGCTATCGCTATGGCTATGGCTGCTCTGGCAATGGCTATGGCTATGACTGCTATGGCTATGGCCTTGACTATGGCTGCTATGGCTATGGCTATGGTTGCTATGGCTATGGCTGCTATGGCTTTGGCTATGGCTTGTATTGGCTATAGCTATGGCTATGGCTACTATGGCTGTGGCTATGTTTATGGGTGCTATGGCTATGGCTATGGCTATTGCTGCTATGGCTATGGCTATGGCTATGGCTGCTATGGCTATGGCTATGGCTATGGCTATGGCTAGGATGGCTATGGCTATGGCTGCGGCTGCTATGTCTATGGCTGCTATGGCTACGGATATGTCTGCTATGGCTGTGTCTATGGCTGCTATGGCTAT
Organism: Calliopsis andreniformis; assembly: GCF_051401765.1. Taxonomy (NCBI): domain Eukaryota; kingdom Metazoa; phylum Arthropoda; class Insecta; order Hymenoptera; family Andrenidae; genus Calliopsis; species Calliopsis andreniformis. The sequence goes on along the minus strand of NW_027480456.1, from coordinate 3,058,742 downwards.
GTCTATGGCTGCTATGGCTATGGCTACGGCTGCTATGGCTATGGCTGCTATGGCTGTGGCTATGGCTGCTATGGCTATGGCTGCTATGGCTATGGCTATGACTATGGCTGCTATGCCTATCGCTTCTATCGCTATGGCTTTTATGGCTATCGCTGTGGCTATGGCTGCTATGGCTATGGCAATGGCTATGGCTGCTATGGCTGTGGCTTCTATGGCTATGGTTATGGCTATTTCCTGCTATGACTATGGCTGCTATGGCTGCTATGGCTATGGCTATGGCTATGGCAGCTATGGCTATGGTCATGGTGGCTATGGCTATTGCGTCTATAAGCTATGGCTATGGCTATGTCTATGACTGCTATGGCTATGACTATGGCTGCTATAGCTATGGCTGTATCTGCTATGGCTATGGCTATGGCTGCTATGGCTATGGTTATGGCTGCTATGACTATGGCTATGGGTATGGCTGCTATGGCTATGGCTTTGGCTGCTATGGCTATGGCTATGGCTGCTGTGGCTATGGCTATGGCTATGGCTGTGGCTTCTATGGCTATGGCTATGGCTATGGCTGCTATAGCTATGGCTGTTATGGCTATGGCTATGGCTGCGATGGCTATGGCTTCAATGGCTATGGCTTCTATGGCTATCGCTATGGCTATGACTGCTATGGCTATGGCTATGGCTATGGCTGCTATGGCTATGGCTATGGCTATGGCTGCTATGGCTATGGTTATGGCTGCTATGACTATAGCTATGGGTATAGCTGCTATGGCTATGGCTATGGCTGCTATGGCTATGGCTACGTCTGTGGTTGCTATGGCTGTGGCTGCTGGGGCTTTGGCTATGGCTTCTATGGCTATGGGTTCTATGGCTATCGCTCTGGCTATGAGTGCTATGGCTATGGCTATGGCTATGGCGGCTATGGCTATGGCTATGGCTATGGCTATGGCTTCTATGGCTATGGGTATGACTCCTATGGCTATGGCTATGGCTGCTATGGCTATGGCTATGGCTGCTATTGCTATGGCTGCTATGGCTGTGGCTATGGCTGCTATGGCTATGGCTGCTATGGCTATGGCTATGGCTATGGCTATGGCTGCTATGCCTATCGCTTCTATTGCTATGGCTTTTATGGCTATCGCTATGGCTATGGCTGCTATGGCAATGGCTACGGTTATGGCTGCTATGGCTATGGCCGTGGCTATGGCTGCTATGGCTATGGCTATGGCTATGGTTGCTATGGCTATGGCTGCTATGGCTATGGCTGCTATGGCTATGGCTATGGCTGCGATGGCTATGGCTTCAATCGCTATGGCTTCTATGGCTATCGCTATGGCTATGACTGCTATGGCTATTGCTATGGCTGTGGCTGATATGGCTATGGCTGTGGCTACGGCTATGGCTGCTATAGCTATGGCTATGTCTGCTATGGCTATGGCTGTGGCTACGACTATGGCTACTATGGCTATGGATACGGCTGCTATGGCTATGGCTATTTCTGCTATGGTTATGGCTGCTATGGCTATGGCTATGGCTCCTACGGCTATGGCTGCTATGGCTATGGCTGCTATGGCTATGGCTGTGGCTATGGCTGCTATGGCTATGGCTGCTATGGCTATGGCTGCCATGGCTATGGCTATCGCTGCTATGGCTATGGCTGCTATGGCTATGGCAATGGCTATGGCTGCTATGGCTATGGCTTCTATGGCTATGGTTATGGCTATGGCTGCTATGGCTATGGCTGCTATGGCTGCTATGGCCATGGCTATGGCTATGGCTGCTATGGCTATGGTTATGGTGGCTATGGCTATTGCGTCTATAAGCTATGGCTATGGCTATGTCTATGACTGCTATGGCTATGACTATGGCTGCTATAGCTTTGGCTGTATCTGCTATGGCTATGGCTATGGCTACTATGGCCATGGCTATGACTGCTATGGGTATGGCTATGGCTGCTATGGCTGTGGGTATGGCTATAGCTGCTGTGGCTATGGCTATGTGTGCTATGGCTATGGCTGCTATGGCTTTGGCTATGGCTTGTATTGGCTATAGCTATGGCTATGGCTACTATGGCTGTGGCTATGTTTATAGCTGCTATGGCTATGGCTATTGCTATTGCTGCTATGGCTATGGCTATGGCTATGGCTGCTATGGCTATGGCTATGGCTATGGCTATGGCTGCGATGGCTATGGCTATGGCTGCGGCTGCTATGTCTATGGCTGCTATGGCTACGGATATGTCTGCTATGGCTGTGTCAATGTCTGCTATGGCTACGTCTATGGCTGCTATGGCTATGGCTACGTCTGCTATGGCTATGGCTGCTATGGCTGTGGCTACGGCTGCTATGGCTATGGCTGCTATGGCTATGGCTATGGCTATGGCTGCTATGCCTATCGATTCTATCGCTATGGCTTTTATGGCTATCGCTGTGGCTATGGCTGCTATGGCAATGGCTATGGTTATGGCTGCTATGGCTATGGCCATGGCTATGGCTGCTATGGCTATGGCTATGGCTATGGTTGCTATGGCTATGGTTGCTATGGCTATGGCTGCTATGGCTATGCCTGCTATGGCTATGGCTATGCCTGCGATGGCTATGTATGCTATGGCTATGGCAATGGCTATGGCTGCTATGGCTATGGCTGCTATGGCTATGGCTATGGCTGCTATGGCTATGGCTGCTATGGCTGTGGCAATGGCTATGGCTGCTATGGCTATGGCTATGGCTGCTATGGCTATGGCTACGTCTGTGGCTGCTATGGCTATGGCTGCTATGGCTCTGGATATGGCTATGGCTATGGCTACTATGGCTCTGGCTATGTCTATGGCTGCTATGGCTATGGCTATGTCTATTGCGACTATGGCTATGGCTATGGTTGCTATGGCTATTGCGTCTATCTGCTATGGCTATGGCTATTGCTATGGCTTCTATCTCTATGTCTATGGCTAAGGCTGCTATGGTTATGGCTATGGCTGCTATGGCTATGGTTATGGCTATAGCTGCTATGGCAAAGGCTATGGCTGCTATGGCTATGGCTGCTATGGCTATGGCAATGGCTGCTATGGCTATGGCTGCTATGCCTATCGCTTCTATCGCTATGGCTTTTATGGCTATCGCTGTGGCTATGGCTGCTATGGCAATGGCTATGGTTATGGCTGCTATGGCTATGGCCATGGCTATGGCTGCTATGGCTATGGCTATGGCTATGGTTGCTATGGCTATGGCTGCTATGGCTATGGCTGCTATGGCTATGGCTATGGTTGCGATGGCTATGGCTTCTATGGCTATGGCTTCTATGGCTATCGCTATGGCTATGACTGCTATGGCTATGGCTACGGCTGTGGCTGCTATGGCTATGGATATGGCTGCTATGGCTGTGTCTATGTCTGCTATGGCTATGTCTATGGCTGCTATGGCTATGGCTATGGCTGCTATGGCTATGGCCATGTCTGCTATGGCTATGGCTATGTCTACTATGGCTATGTCTGCTATGGCTATGGCTATGTCTACTATGGCTATGTCTCCTATGGCTATGGCTATGTCTACTATGGCTGATATGGCTACGACTATGGCTACTATGGCTATGGATACGGCTGCTATGGCTATAGCTGTTTCTGCTATGGCTATGGCTGCTATGGCTATGGCTATGGCTGCTACGGCTATGGCTGCTACGGCTATGGCTGCTATGGCTATGGCAATGGCTATGGCTGCTATGGCTGTGGCTTCTATGGCTATGGTTATGGCTATGGCTGCTATGACTATGGCTGCTATGGCTGCTATGGCTATGGCTATGGCTATGGCAGCTATGGCTATGGTTATGGTGGCTATGGCTATTGCGTCTATAAGCTATGGCTATGGCTATGTCTATGACTGCTATGGCTATGACTATGGCTGCTATAGCTATGGCTGTATCTGCTATGGCTATGGCTATGTCTGCTATGGCTATGGTTATGGCTGCTATGACTATGGCTATGGGTATGACTGCTATGGCTATGGCTTTGGCTGCTATGGCTATGGCTATGGCTGCTATGGCTATTGCAATGGCTACTATGGCCATGGCTATGACTGCTATGGCTATGGCTATGGCTGCTATGGCTATGGCTATGGCTGCTATGGCTATGGCTACGTCTGTGGTTGCTATGGCTGTGGCTGCTGTGGCTTTGGCTATGGCTTCTATGGCTATGGGTTCTATGGCTATCGCTCTGGCTATGAGTGCTATGGCTATGGCTATTTCTATGGCGGCTATGGCTATGGCTATGGCTATGGCTATGGCTTCTATGGCTATGGCTATGACTCCTATGGCTATGGCTATAGCTGCTATGGCTATGGTTATGGCTATAGCTGCTATGCCTATGGCTATGGCTGCTATGGCTATGGCTACGGCTACAATGGCTATGGCAATGGCTAGTATGGCCATGGCTGTGGCTGCTATGGCTATGGCTATGGCTGCTATGGCTGTGGGTATGGTTATAGCTGCTGTGGCTATGGCTATGGCTGCTATGGCTATGGCTGCTATGGCTTTGGCTATGGCTTATATTGGGTATGGCTATGGCTATGGCCGCTATTGCTGTGGCTATGTCTATGGCTGTATGGAAATAGCTATGGCGGCTATGGCTATGGCTATGGCTGCTATGACTATGGCTATGGGTATGGCTGCTGTGGCTATGGCTATGGCTGATATGGCTATGGCTATGGCTATGGCTGCTATGGCTATGGCTGCTATGGCTATGGCTATGGCTGCTATGCCTATGGCTATGGCTATGGCCGCTATGCCTATCGTTTCTATCGCTATGGCTTTTATGGCTATCGCTATGGCTATGGCTGCTCTGGCAATGGATATGGCTATGACTGCTATGGCTATGGCCATGGCTATGGCTGCTATGGCTAGGGCTATGGTTGCTATGGCTATGGCTCATATGGCTATGGCTATGGCGGCGATGGCTATGTATGCGATGGCTATGGCTATGGCTATGGCTACGTCTGTGGCTGCTATGGCTAGGGCTGCTATGGATTTGGCTATGGCTGCTATGGCTATGGCTGCTATGGCTATGGCAATGGCTGCTATGGCTATGGCTGCTATGCCTATCGCTTCTATCGCTATGGCTTTTATGGCTATCGCTGTGGCTATGGCTGCTATGGCAATGGCTATGGTTATGGCTGCTATGGCTATGGCCATGGCTATGGCTGCTATGGCTATGGCTATGGCTATGGTTGCTATGGCTATGGCTGCTATGGCTATGGCTGCTATGGCTATGGCTATGGTTGCGATGGCTATGGCTTCTATGGCTATGGCTTCTATGGCTATCGCTATGGCTATGACTGCTATGGCTATGGCTACGGCTGTGGCTGCTATGGCTATGGATATGGCTGCTATGGCTGTGTCTATGTCTGCTATGGCTATGTCTATGGCTGCTATGGCTATGGCTATGGCTGCTATGGCTATGGCCATGTCTGCTATGGCTATGGCTATGTCTACTATGGCTATGTCTGCTATGGCTATGGCTATGTCTACTATGGCTATGTCTCCTATGGCTATGGCTATGTCTACTATGGCTGATATGGCTACGACTATGGCTACTATGGCTATGGATACGGCTGCTATGGCTATGGCTGTTTCTGCTATGGCTATGGCTGCTATGGCTATGGCTATGGCTGCTACGGCTATGGCTGCTACGGCTATGGCTGCTATGGCTATGGCAATGGCTATGGCTGCTATGGCTGTGGCTTCTATGGCTATGGTTATGGCTATGGCTGCTATGACTATGGCTGCTATGGCTGCTATGGCTATGGCTATGGCTATGGCAGCTATGGCTATGGTTATGGTGGCTATGGCTATTGCGTCTATAAGCTATGGCTATGGCTATGTCTATGACTGCTATGGCTATGACTATGGCTGCTATAGCTATGGCTGTATCTGCTATGGCTATGGCTATGTCTGCTATGGCTATGGTTATGGCTGCTATGACTATGGCTATGGGTATGACTGCTATGGCTATGGCTTTGGCTGCTATGGCTATGGCTATGGCTGCTATGGCTATTGCAATGGCTACTATGGCCATGGCTATGACTGCTATGGCTATGGCTATGGCTGCTATGGCTATGGCTATGGCTGCTATGGCTATGGCCACGTCTGTGGTTGCTATGGCTGTGGCTGCTGTGGCTTTGGCTATGGCTTCTATGGCTATGGGTTCTATGGCTATCGCTCTGGCTATGAGTGCTATGGCTATGGCTATTTCTATGGCGGCTATGGCTATGGCTATGGCTATGGCTATGGCTTCTATGGCTATGGCTATGACTCCTATGGCTATGGCTATAGCTGCTATGGCTATGGTTATGGCTATAGCTGCTATGCCTATGGCTATGGCTGCTATGGCTATGGCTACGGCTACAATGGCTATGGCAATGGCTAGTATGGCCATGGCTATGGCTGCTATGGCTATGGCTATGGCTGCTATGGCTGTGGGTATGGTTATAGCTGCTGTGGCTATGGCTATGGCTGCTATGGCTATGGCTGCTATGGCTTTGGCTATGGCTTATATTGGGTATGGCTATGGCTATGGCCGCTATTGCTGTGGCTATGTCTATGGCTGTATGGAAATAGCTATGGCGGCTATGGCTATGGCTATGGCTGCTATGACTATGGCTATGGGTATGGCTGCTGTGGCTATGGCTATGGCTGCTATGGCTATGGCTGCTATGGCTATGGCTATGGCTGCTATGCCTATGGCTATGGCTATGGCCGCTATGCCTATCGTTTCTATCGCTATGGCTTTTATGGCTATCGCTATGGCTATGGCTGCTCTGGCAATGGATATGGCTATGACTGCTATGGCTATGGCCATGGCTATGGCTGCTATGGCTAGGGCTATGGTTGCTATGGCTATGGCTGATATGGCTATGGCTATGGCGGCGATGGCTATGTATGCGATGGCTATGGCTATGGCTATGGCTATGGCTGCTATGGCTATGGCTACGTCTGTGGCTGCTATGGCTAGGGCTGCTATGGATTTGGCTATGGCTGCTATGGCAATGGCTACGTCTGTGGCTGCTATGGCTATGGCTGCTATGGCTCTGGATATGGCTATGGCTATGGCTACTATGGCTCTGGCTATGTCTATGACTGCTATGGCTATGGCTATGTCTATTGCGACTATGGCTGTGGCTATGGTTGCTATGGCTATTGCGTCTATCTGCTATGGCTATGGCTATTGCTATGGCGTCTATGGCTATGTCTATGGCTAAGGCTGCTATGGTTATGGCTATGGCTGCTATGGCTATTGTTATGCCTATAGCTGCTATGGCAAAGGCTATGGCAGCTATGGCTATGGCTGCTATGGCTATGGCAATGGCTGCTATGGCTATGGCTGCTATGCCTATCGCTTCTATCCCTATGGCTTTTATGGCTATCGCTGTGGCTATGGCTGCTATGGCAATGGCTATGGTTATGGCTGCTATGGCTATGGCCATGGCTATGGCTGCTATGCCTATCGCTTCTATCGCTATGGCTTTTCTGGCTATCGCTATGGCTATGGCTGCTCTGGCAATGGCTATGGCTATGGCTGCTATGGCTTTGGCTATGGCTTGTATTGGCTATAGCTATGGTTATGGCTACTATGGCTGTGGCTATGTTTATGGGTGCTATGGCTATGGCTATGGCTGCTATGGCTATGGCTATGGCTATGGCTATGGCTAGGATGGCTATGGCTATGGCCGCGGCTGCTATGTCTATGGCTGCTATGGCTACGGATATGTCTGCTATGGCTGTGTCTATGGCTGCTATGGCTATGTCTATGGCTGCTATGGCTATGGCTACGGCTGCTATGGCTATGGCTGCTATGGCTGTGGCTATGGCTGCTATGGCTATGGCTGCTATGGCTATGGCTATGACTATGGCTGCTATGCCTATCGCTTCTATCGCTATGGCTTTTATGGCTATCGCTGTGGCTATGGCTGCTATGGCTATGGCAATGGCTATGGCTGCTATGGCTGTGGCTTCTATGGCTATGGTTATGGCTATTTCCTGCTATGACTATGGCTGCTATGGCTGCTATGGCTATGGCTATGGCTATGGCAGCTATGGCTATGGTCATGGTGGCTATGGCTATTGCGTCTATAAGCTATGGCTATGGCTATGTCTATGACTGCTATGGCTATGACTATGGCTGCTATAGCTATGGCTGTATCTGCTATGGCTATGGCTATGGCTGCTATGGCTATCGTTATGGCTGCTATGACTATGGCTATGGGTATGGCTGCTATGGCTATGGCTTTGGCTGCTATGGCTATGGCTATGGCTGCTGTGGCTATGGCTATGGCTATGGCTGTGGCTTCTATGGCTATGGCTATGACTCCTATGGCTATGGCTATGGCTGCTATGGCTATGGCTGTTATGGCTATGGCTATGGCTGCGATGGCTATGGCTTCAATGGCTATGGCTTCTATGGCTATCGCTATGGCTATGACTGCTATGGCTATGGCTATGGCTATGGCTGCTATGGCTATGGCTATGGCTATGGCTGCTATGGCTATGGTTATGGCTGCTATGACTATAGCTATGGGTATAGCTGCTATGGCTATGGCTATGGCTGCTATGGCTATAGCTATGTCTATGGCTGCTATGGCTGTGGCTATCGCTATGGCTGCTATGGAAATAGCTATGGCGGCTACGGCTATGGCTATGGCTGCTATGGCTATGGCTGCTATGGCTATGGCTATGGCTATGGCTGCGGTGGCTATGGCTATGGCTGATATGGCTATTGCTTTGGCTATAGCTGCTATGGCTATCGCCATGGCTGCTATGGCTATGGCTATGGCTACTGGTCTGGCTGCTATGGCTATGCCTATGGCTATGGCTATGGCTATGGATGCTAGGGCTATGGATATGCGAGCTATGGATATGGCTATTGCTACGGCTATGGCTGCTATGGCCACCATGGCTATGGCAATATCTGCTATGGCTATGGCTATGGTTGCGGCTGCTATGGCTATGGCTGCTACGGCTATGGCTGCTATGGCTATGGCTTCTATGGCTATGGTTATGGCGTTGGCTGCTATGGCTATGGCTATGGCTGCTATGGCTATGGCTGCTATGGCTGTGGCAATGGCTATGGCTGCTATGGCTATGGCTATGGCTGCTATGGCTATGGCTACGTCTGTGGCTGCTATGGCTATGGCTGCTATGGCTCTGGATATGGCTATGGCTATGGCTACTATGGCTCTGGCTATGTCTATGGCTGCTATGGCTATGGCTATGTCTATTGCGACTATGGCTGTGGCAATGGTTGCTATGGCTATTGCGTCTATCTGCTATGGCTATGGCTATTGCTATGGCGTCTATGGCTATGTCTATGGCTAAGGCTGCTATGGTTATGGCTATGGCTGCTATGGCTATTGTTATGCCTATAGCTGCTATGGCAAAGGCAATGGCAGCTATGGCTATGGCTGCTATGGCTATGGCAATGGCTGCTATGGCTATGGCTATGGCTGCTTTGGCTATGGCTATAGCTGCATTGGCTGCTGTGGCTATGGCTATGTCTACGGCTGCTATGGCTGTGGCTATGGCTATGGCTGCTATGGAAATAGCTATGGCAGCTATGGCTATGGCTATGGCTGCTATGGCTATGGCTATGGCTATGGCTGCGGTGGCTATGGCTATGGCTGATATGGCTATTGCTTTGGCCATAGCTGCTATGGCTATCGCCATGGCTGCTATGGCTATGGCTATGGCTACGGCTATGGCTGCTATGGCTATGCCTATGGCTACGGCTATGGCTATGGATGCTATGGCTATGGATATGCGAGCTATGGATATGGCTATGGCTACGGCTATGGCTGCTATGGCCACCATGGCTATGGCAATATCTGCTATGGCTATGGCTATGGTTGCGGCTGGTATGGCTATGGCTGCTACGGCTATGGCTATGGCTATGGCTGCTATGGCTATGGCTACGGCTATGGCTGCTATGGCTATGCCTATGGCAACGGCTATGGCTATGGATGCTATGGCTATGGATATGCGAGCTATGGATATGGCTATGGCTACGGCTATGGCTGCTATGGCCACCATGGCTATGGCAATATCTGCTATGGCTATGGCTATGGTTGCGGCTGCTATGGCTATGGCTATGGTTGCGGCTGCTATGGCTATGACTGCTATGGCTATGGCTATGCCTATGGCTGCTATGCCTATCGCTTCTATCGCTGTGGCTTTTATGGCTATAGCTATGGCTATGGCTGCTATGGCAATGGCTATGGCTATGTCTGCTATGGCTATGGCCATGGCTATGGCTGCTATGGCTATGGCTATAGCTGCATTGGCTGCTGTGGCTATAGCTATGTCTATGGCTGCTATGGCTGTGGCTATCGCTATGGCTGCTATGGAAATAGCTATGGCGGCTACGGCTATGGCTATGGCTGCTATGGCTATGGCTGCTATGGCTATGGCTATGGCTATGGCTGCGGTGGCTATGGCTATGGCTGATATGGCTATTGCTTTGGCTATAGCTGCTATGGCTATCGCCATGGCTGCTATGGCTATGGCTATGGCTACTGGTCTGGCTGCTATGGCTATGCCTATGGCTATGGCTATGGCTATGGATGCTAGGGCTATGGATATGCGAGCTATGGATATGGCTATGGCTACGGCTATGGCTGCTATGGCCACCATGGCTATGGCAATATCTGCTATGGCTATGGCTATGGTTGCGGCTGCTATGGCTATGGCTGCTACGGCTATGGCTGCTATGGCTATGACTTCTATGGCTATGGTTATGGCGTTGGCTGCTATGGCTATGGCTATGGCTGCTATGGCTATGGCTGCTATGGCTGTGGCAATGGCTATGGCTGCTATGGTTATGGCTATGGCTGCTATGGCTATGGCTACGTCTGTGGCTGCTATGGCTATGGCTGCTATGGCTCTGGATATGGCTATGGCTATGGCTACTATGGCTCTGGCTATGTCTATGGCTGCTATGGCTATGGCTATGTCTATTGCGACTATGGCTGTGGCTATGGTTGCTATGGCTATTGCGTCTATCTGCTATGGCTATGGCTATTGCTATGGCGTCTATGGCTATGTCTATGGCTAAGGCTGCTATGGTTATGGCTATGGCTGCTATGGCTATTGTTATGCCTATAGCTGCTATGGCAAAGGCTATGGCAGCTATGGCTATGGCTGCTGTGGCTATGGCAATGGCTGCTATGGCTATGGCTATGGCTGCTTTGGCTATGGCTATAGCTGCATTGGCTGCTGTGGCTATGGCTATGTCTACGGCTGCTATGGCTGTGGCTATGGCTATGGCTGCTATGGAAATAGCTATGGCAGCTATGGCTATGGCTATGGCTGCTATGGCTATGGCTATGGCTATGGCTGCGGTGGCTATGGCTATGGCTGATATGGCTATTGCTTTGGCCATAGCTGCTATGGCTATCGCCATGGCTGCTATGGCTATGGCTATGGCTACGGCTATGGCTGCTATGGCTATGCCTATGGCTACGGCTATGGCTATGGATGCTATGGCTATGGATATGCGAGCTATGGATATGGCTATGGCTACGGCTATGGCTGCTATGGCCACCATGGCTATGGCAATATCTGCTATGGCTATGGCTATGGTTGCGGCTGCTATGGCTATGGCTGCTACGGCTATGGCTATGGCTATGGCTGCTATGGCTATGGCTACGGCTATGGCTGCTATGGCTATGCCTATGGCTACGGCTATGGCTATGGATGCTATGGCTATGGATATGCGAGCTATGGATATGGCTATGGCTACGGCTATGGCTGCTATGGCCACCATGGCTATGGCAATATCTGCTATGGCTATGGCTATGGTTGCGGCTGCTATGGCTATGACTGCTATGGCTATGGCTATGCCTATGGCTGCTATGCCTATCGCTTCTATCGCTGTGGCTTTTATGGCTATAGCTATGGCTATGGCTGCTATGGCAATGGCTATGGCTATGTCTGCTATGGCTATGGCCATGGCTATGGCTGCTATGGCTATGGCTATAGCTGCATTGGCTGCTGTGGCTATAGCTATGTCTATGGCTGCTATGGCTGTGGCTATCGCTATGGCTGCTATGGAAATAGCTATGGCGGCTACGGCTATGGCTATGGCTGCTATGGCTATGGCTGCTATGGCTATGGCTATGGCTATGGCTGCGGTGGCTATGGCTATGGCTGATATGGCTATTGCTTTGGCTATAGCTGCTATGGCTATCGCCATGGCTGCTATGGCTATGGCTATGGCTACTGGTCTGGCTGCTATGGCTATGCCTATGGCTATGGCTATGGCTATGGCTGCTATGCCTATCGCTTCTATTTCCTATGGCTTTTATGGCTATCGCTGTGGCTATGGCTGCTATGGCAATGGCTATGGTTATGGCTGCTATGGCTATGGCCATGGCTATGGCTGCTATGCCTATCGCTTCTATCGCTATGGCTTTTCTGGCTATCGCTATGGCTATGACTGCTATGGCTATGGCTATGGCTGTGGCTGATATGGCTATGGCTGTGGCTACGGCTATGGCTGCTATAGCTATGGCTATGTCTGCTATGGCTATGGCTGTGGCTACGACTATGGCTACTATGGCTATGGATACGGCTGCTATGGCTATGGCTATTTCTGCTATGGTTATGGCTGCTATGGCTATGGCTATGGCTGCTACGGCTATGGCTGCTATGGCTATGGCTGCTATGGCTATGGCTGTGGCTATGGCTGCTATGGCTATGGCTGCTATGGCTATGGCTGCCATGGCTATGGCTATCGCTGCTATGGCTATGGCTGCTATGGCTATGGCAATGGCTATGGCTGCTATGGCTATGGCTTCTATGGCTATGGTTATGGCTATGGCTGCTATGGCTATGGCTGCTATGGCTGCTATGGCCATGGCTATGGCTATGGCTGCTATGGCTATGGTTATGGTGGCTATGGCTATTGCGTCTATAAGCTATGGCTATGGCTATGTCTATGACTGCTATGGCTATGACTATGGCTGCTATAGCTTTGGCAGTATCTGCTATGGCTATGGCTATGGCTACTATGGCCATGGCTATGACTGCTATGGGTATGGCTATGGCTGCTATGGCTGTGGGTATGGCTATAGCTGCTGTGGCTATGGCTATGTCTGCTATGGCTATGGCTGCTATGGCTTTGGCTATGGCTTGTATTGGCTATAGCTATGGCTATGGCTACTATGGCTGTGGCTATGTTTATAGCTGCTATGGCTATGGCTATTGCTATTGCTGCTATGGCTATGGCTATGGCTATGGCTGCTATGGCTATGGCTATGGCTATGGCTATGGCTGCGATGGCTATGGCTATGGCTGCGGCTGCTATGTCTATGGCTGCTATGGCTACGGATATGTCTGCTATGGCTGTGTCAATGGCTGCTATGGCTACGTCTATGGCTGCTATGGCTATGGCTACGTCTGCTATGGCTATGGCTGCTATGGCTGTGGCTATGGCTGCTATGGCTATGGCTGCTATGGCTATGGCTATGGCTATGGCTGCTATGCCTATCGCTTCTATCGCTATGGCTTTTATGGCTATCGCTGTGGCTATGGCTGCTATGGCAATGGCCATGGTTATGGCTGCTATGGCTATGGCCATGGCTATGGCTGCTATGGCTATGGCTATGGCTATGGTTGCTATGGCTATGGTTGCTATGGCTATGGCTGCTATGGCTATGCCTGCTATGGCTATGGCTATGCCTGCGATGGCTATGTATGCTATGGCTATGGCAATGGCTATGGCTGCTATGGCTATGGCTGCTATGGCTATGGCTATGGCTGCTATGGCTATGGCTGCTATGGCTGTGGCAATGGCTATGGCTGCTATGGCTATGGCTATGGCTGCTATGGCTATGGCTACGTATGTGGCTGCTATGGCTATGGCTGCTATGGCTCTGGATATGGCTATGGCTATGGCTACTATGGCTCTGGCTATGTCTATGGCTGCTATGGCTATGGCTATGTCTATTGCGACTATGGCTATGGCTATGGTTGCTATGGCTATTGCGTCTATCTGCTATGGCTATGGCTATTGCTATGGCTTCTATCTCTATGTCTATGGCTAAGGCTGCTATGGTTATGGCTATGGCTGCTATGGCTATGGTTATGGCTATAGCTGCTATGGCAAAGGCTATGGCTGCTATGGCTATGGCTGCTATGGCTATGGCAATGGCTGCTATGGCTATGGCTGCTATGCCTATCGCTTCTATCGCTATGGCTTTTATGGCTATCGCTGTGGCTATGGCTGCTATGGCAATGGCTATGGTTATGGCTGCTATGGCTATGGCCATGGCTATGGCTGCTATGGCTATGGCTATGGCTATGGTTGCTATGGCTATGGCTGCTATGGCTATGGCTGCTATGGCTATGGCTATGGTTGCGATGGCTATGGCTTCTATGGCTATGGCTTCTATGGCTATCGCTATGGCTATGACTGCTATGGCTATGGCTACGGCTGTGGCTGCTATGGCTATGGATATGGCTGCTATGGCTGTGTCTATGTCTGCTATGGCTATGTCTGTGGCTGCTATGGCTATGGCTATGGCTGCTATGGCTATGGCCATGTCTGCTATGGCTATGGCTATGTCTACTATGGCTATGTCTGCTATGGCTATGGCTATGTCTACTATGGCTATGTCTCCTATGGCTATGGCTATGTCTACTATGGCTGATATGGCTACGACTATGGCTACTATGGCTATGGATACGGCTGCTATGGCTATGGCTGTTTCTGCTATGGCTATGGCTATGGCTGCTACGGCTATGGCTGCTACGGCTATGGCTGCTATGGCTATGGCAATGGCTATGGCTGCTATGGCTGTGGGTATGGTTATAGCTGCTGTGGCTATGGCTATGGCTGCTATGGCTATGGCTGCTATGGCTTTGGCTATGGCTTATATTGGGTATGGCTATGGCTATGGCCGCTATTGCTGTGGCTATGTCTATGGCTGTATGGAAATAGCTATGGCGGCTATGGCTATGGCTATGGCTGCTATGACTATGGCTATGGGTATGGCTGCTGTGGCTATGGCTATGGCTGATATGGCTATGGCTATGGCTATGGCTGCTATGGCTATGGCTGCTATGGCTATGGCTATGGCTGCTATGCCTATGGCTATGGCTATGGCCGCTATGCCTATCGTTTCTATCGCTATGGCTTTTATGGCTATCGCTATGGCTATGGCTGCTCTGGCAATGGATATGGCTATGACTGCTATGGCTATGGCCATGGCTATGGCTGCTATGGCTAGGGCTATGGTTGCTATGGCTATGGCTGATATGGCTATGGCTATGGCGGCGATGGCTATGTATGCGATGGCTATGGCTATGGCTATGGCTATGGCTGCTATGGCTATGGCTACGTCTGTGGCTGCTATGGCTAGGGCTGCTATGGATTTGGCTATGGCTGCTATGGCAATGGCTATGGCTATGGCTGCTATGGAAGTAGCTATGGCAGTTATTGTTATGGCTATGGCTGCTATGGCTATGGCTATGGCTATGGCTGCTGTTGCTATGGCTATGGCTGATATGGCTATGGCTATGGCTACTATGCCCATGGCTATGGCTGCTATGGCTATGGTTGCTATGGCTGTGGTTACGGCTATAGCTGCTATGGCTATGGCTAGGGCTGCTATGGCTATGGCTATTGCTATGTCTAGGCCTATGGCTGCTATTACTATGGCTATGTGTATGGCTACCATGGCTATGGCTATGGCTGCTATGGCTATGGCTATGGCTACTATGCCCATGGCTATGGCTGCTGTGGCTATGGCTATGGCTGCTATGGCTGCGGCTGCTATGGCTATTGCTGCTATGGGTATGGCGACGGTTGCTATTGCTATTGCGTCTATCTGCTAGGGCTAGGGCTATGGCAGTGGCTTCTGAGGCTATGTCTATGGCTAAGGCTGCTATGGGTATGGCTCTGGCTGCTATGGCTATGGCTACGTCTACTATGGCTGCTATGGCTATTACTATGGCTACTATGACAATGGATACGGCTGCTATGGCTATGACTATTTCTGCTATGGCTATGGCTGCTAAGGCTATGGCTATGGCTGCTATGGCTATGGCTGCTATGGCTATGGCTGCTATGGCTAAGGCTATGGCTGCTATGGCTATGGCAATGGCTATGGCTGCTATGGCTATGGCTATGGGTATGGCTGCTGTGGCTATGGCTATGGCTGATATGGCTATGGCTATGGCTATGGCTGCTATGGCTATGGCTATGGCTGCTATGGCTAAGGCTATGGCTGCTATGGCTATGGCTATGGTTGCTATGGCTATTGCTGATATGGCTATGGCTATGGCTGCGATGGCTATGTATGCGATGGCTATGGCTATGGCTATGGCTATGGCTGCTATGGCTATGGCTACGTCTGTGGCTGCTATGGCTAGGGCTGCTATGGATTTGGCTATGGCTGCTATGACTATGGCTATGGCTATGGCTAAGGCTGCTATGGCTATGTTTATGTCTATGGCTGCTATGGCTGTGGCTATGGCTAAGGCTGCAATGGCTATGTTTATGTCTATGGCTGCTATGGCTGTGGCTATGGCTATGGCTGCTATGGAAATAACTATGGCAACTATGGCTATGGCTATGGCTTCTATGGCTACGGCTATGGCTGCTATGGCCACAATGGCTATGGCAATGGCTGCTATGGCTATGGCTATGGCTGCTATGCCTATGGCTACGTGTGTGGCTGCTATGGCTATGGCAATGGCTATTGCTGCTCTGGCTATGGCTGATGTGGCTATGGCTATGGCTATGGCTGCTATGGCTATGGCTATGGCTGCTATGGCTATGACTGCTATGGCTATGGCTATGCCTTTGGCTGCTATGCCTATCGCTTCTATCGCTGTGGCTTTTATGGCTATAGCTATATCTATGGCTGCTATGGCAATGGCTATGGCTATGTCTGCTATGGCTATGGCCATGGCTATGGCTGCTATGGCTATGGCTATAGCTGCATTGGCTGCTGTGGCTGTGGCTATGTCTATGGCTGCTATGGCTGTGGCTATCGCTATGGCTGCTATGGAAATAGCTATGGCGGCTATGGCTATGGCTATGGCTGCTATGGCTATGGCTGCTATGGCTATGGCTATGGCTATGGCTGCGGTGGCTATGGCTATGGCTGATATGGCTATTGCTTTGGCTATAGCTGCTATGGCTATCGCCATGGCTGCTATGGCTATGGCTATGGCTACGGCTATGGCTGCTATGGCTATGCCTATGGCTATGGCTATGGCTATGGATGCTATTGTTATGGATATGCGAGCTATGGATATGGATATGGCTACGGCTATGGCTGCTATGGCCACCATGGCTATGGCAATATCTGCTATGGCTATGGCTATGGTTGCGGCTGCTATGGCTATGGCTGCTACGGCTATGGCTGCTATGGCTATGGCTTCTATGGCTATGGTTATGGCGTTGGCTGCTATGGCTATGGCTATGGCTGCTATGGCTATGGCTGCTATGGCTGTGGCAATGGCTATGGCTGCTATGGCTATGGCTATGGATGCTATGGCTATGGATATGCGAGCTATGGATATGGATATGGCTACGGCTATGGCTGCTATGGCCACCATGGCTATGGCAATATCTGCTATGGCTATGGCTATGGTTGCGGCTGCTATGGCTATGGCTGCTACGGCTATGGCTGCTATGACTATGGCTTCTATGGCTATGGTTATGGCGTTGGCTGCTATGGCTATGGCTATGGCTGCTATGGCTATGGCTGCTATGGCTGTGGCAATGGCTATGGCTGCTATGGCTATGGCTATGGCTGCTATGGCTATGGCTACGTCTGTGGCTGCTATGGCTATGGCTGCTATGGCTCTGGATATGGCTATGGCTATGGCTACTATGGCTCTGGCTATGTCTATGGCTGCTATGGCTATCGCTATGTCTATTGCGACTGTGGCTATGGCTATGGTTGCTATGGCTATTGCGTCTATCTGCTATGGCTATGGCTATTGCTATGGCTTCTATGGCTATGTCTATGGCTAAGGCTGCTATGGTTATGGCTATGGCTGCTATGGCTATGGTTATGGCTATAGCTGCTATGGCAAAGGCTATGGCTGCTATGGCTATGGTTGCTATGGCTATGGCTGCTATGGCTATGGCTGCTATGGCTATGGCTATGGTTGCGATGGCTATGGCTTCTATGGCTATGGCTTCTATGGCTATCGCTATGGCTATGACTGCTATGGCTATGGCTACGGCTATGGCTGCTATGGCTATGGCAGCTATGGCTATGGTTATGGTGGCTATGGCTATTGCGTCTATAAGCTATGGCTATGGCTATGTCTATGACTGCTATGGCTATGACTATGGCTGCTATAGCTATGGCTGTATCTGCTATGGCTATGGCTATGGCTGCTATGGCTATGGTTATGGCTGCTATGACTATGGCTATGGGTATGACTGCTATGGCTATGGCTTTGGCTGCTATGGCTATGGCTATGGCTGCTATGGCTATGGCAATGGCTACTATGGCCATGGCTATGACTGCTATGGCTATGGCTATGGCTGCTATGGCTATGGCTATGGCTGCCATGGCTATGGCTACGTCTGTGGTTGCTATGGCTGTGGCTGCTGTGGCTTTGGCTATGGCTTCTATGGCTATGGGTTCTATGGCTATCGCTCTGGCTATGAGTGCTATGGCTATGGCTATGGCTAAGGCGGCTATGGCTATGGCTATGGCTATGGCTATGGCTTCTATGGCTATGGCTATGACTCCTATGGCTATGTCTATGGCTGCTATGGCTATGGTTATGGCTATAGCTGCTATGCCTACGGCTGTGGCTGCTATGGCTATGGCTACGGCTACAATGGCTATGGCAATGGCTAGTATGGCCATGGCTATGGCTGCTATGGCTATGGCTATGGCTGCTATGGCTGTGGGTATGGCTATAGCTGCTGTGGCTATGGCTATGGCTGCTATGGCTATGGCTGCTATGGCTTTGGCTATGGCTTGTATTGGGTATGGCTATGGCTATGGCCGCTATTGCTGTGGCTATATCTATGGCTGCTATGGAAATAGCTATGGCGGCTATGGCTATGGCTATGGCTGCTATGACTATGGCTATGGGTATTGCTGCTGTGGCTATGGCTATGGCTGATATGGCTATGGCTATGGCTATGGCTGCTATGGCTATGGCTGCTATGGCTATGGCTATGGCTGCTATGGCTATGGCTATGGCTATGGCCGCTATGCCTATCGTTTCTATCGCTATGGATTTTATGGCTATCGCTATGGCTATGGCTGCTCTGGCAATGGATATGGCTATGACTGCTATGGCTATGGCCATGGCTATGGCTGCTATGGCTATGGCTATGGTTGCTATGGCTATGGCTGATATGGCTATGGCTATGGCTGCGATGGCTATGTATGCGATGGCTATGGCTATGGCTATGGCTATGGCTGCTATGGCTATGGCTACGTCTGTGGCTGCTATGGCTACGGCTGCTATGGATTTGGCTATGGCTGCTATGGCAATGGCTATGGCTATGGCTGCTATGGCTATGGCTATGGCTATGGTTGCTATGGCTATGGCTGCTATGGCTATGGCTATGGTTGCGATGGCTATGGCTTCTATGGGTATGGCTTCTATGGCTATCGCTATGGCTATGACTGCTATGGCTATGGCTACGGCTATGGCTGCTATGGCTATGGATATGGCTGCTATGGCTGTGTCTATGGCTGCTATGGCTATGTCTATGGCTGCTATGGCTATGGCTATGCCTGCTATGGCTATGGCCATGTCTGCTATGGCTATGGCTATGTCTACTATGGCTATGTCTGCTATGGCTATGGCTATGTCTACTATGGCTATGTCTGCTATGGCTATGGCTATGTCTACTATTGCTGCTATGGCTACGACTATGGCTACTATGGCTATGGATACGGCTGCTATGGCTATGGCTATTTCTGCTATGGCTATGGCTGCTATGGCTATGGCTATGGCTGCTACGGCTATGGCTGCTACGGCTATGGCTGCTATGGCTATGGCTATGGCTATGGCAGCTATGGCTATGGTTATGGTGGCTATGGCTATTGCGTCTATAAGCAATGGCTATGGCTATGGCTATGGCTATGGCTGCTATGGCTTTGGCTATGGCTGATATGGCTATGGCTATGGGTATGGCTGCTATGGCTATGGCAATGGCTACTATGGCCATGGTTATGACTACTATGGCTATGGCTATGGCTGTTATGGCTATGGCTGCTAGGACTATGGCTATGGCTGCTATTGCTGTGGCTGCTATGGCTATGGCAATGGCTATGGCTGCTATGGCTATGGCTATGGCTATGACTGCTATGGCTATGGCTATGGCTGCTATGGCTATGGCTGCTATGGCTATGGCTATGGCAATGGCTATGGCTGGTATGGCTATGGCTGCTATGGCAATGGCTATGGCTATGGCTGCTATGGCTATGGCTATGGCTATGGTTGCTATGGCTATGGCTGCTATGGCTATGGCTATGGTTGCGATGGCTATGGCTTCTATGGCTATGGCTTCTATGGCTATCGCTATGGCTATGACTGCTATGGCTATGGCTACGGCTATGGCTGCTATGGATATGGATATGGCTGCTATGGCTGTGTCTATGGCTGCTATGGCTATGTCTATGGCTGCTATGGCTATGGCTATGGCTGCTATGGCTATGGCCATGTCTGCTATGGCTATGGCTATGTCTACTATGGCTATGTCTGCTATGGCTATGGCTATGTCTACTATGGCTATGTCTGCTATGGCTATGGCTATGTCTACTATGGCTGCTATGGCTACGACTATGGCTACTATGGCTATGGATACGGCTGCTATGGCTATGGCTATTTCTGCTATGGCTATGGCTTCTATGGCTATGGCTATGGCTGCTACGGCTATGGCTGCTACGGCTATGGCTGCTATGGCTATGGCAATGGCTATGGCTGCTATGGCTGTGGCTTCTATGGCTATGGTTATGGCTATGGCTGCTATGACTATGGCTGCTATGGCTGCTATGGCTATGGCTATGGCTATGGCAGCTATGGCTATGGTTATGGTGGCTATGGCTATTGCGTCTATAAGCAATGGCTATGGCTATGGCTATGGCTATGGCTATGGCTGCTATGGCTTTGGCTATGGCTGATATGGCTATGGCTATGGGTATGGCTGCTATGGCTATGGCAATGGCTACTATCGCCATGGTTATGACTACTATGGCTATGGCTATGGCTGCTATGGCTATGGCTGCTAGGGCTATGGCTATGGCTGCTATTGCTGTGGCTGCTATGGCTATGGCAATGGCTATGGCTGCTATGGCTATGGCTATGGCTATGACTGCTATGGCTATGGCTATGGCTGCTATGGCTATGGCTGCTATGGCTATGGCTATGGCAATGGCTATGGCTGCTATGGCTATGGCTGCTATGGCTACGGCAGTGGCTATGGCTGCTATGACTATGGCTTCTATGGCTATGGCTTCTACGGCTATCGCTATGGCTATGGCTGCTATGGCTATGGCTGCTATGGCCATGGCTATGTCTCCTATGGCTATGGCTATGTCTGCTATGGCTATGGCTATGGCTGCCATGGCTATGCCTTTTGTGGCTATGGCTTCTGTGGCTATCGCTATGGCCATGGCTGCTTTGGCTATGGCTTTAGCTGCATTGGCTGCTGTGGCTATAGCTATGTCTATGGCTGCTATGGCTGTGGCTATGGCTATGGCTGCTATAGCTTTGGCTATGGCTGATATGTCTATGGCTATGGGTATGGCTGCTATGGCTATGGCAATGGCTACTATGGCCATGACTATGACTGCTATGGTTATGGCTATGGCTGCTATAGCTATGGCTGCTAGGGCTATGGCTATGGCTGCTATTGCTCTGGCTGCTATGGCTATGGCAATGGTTATGGCTGCTACGGCTATGGCTGCTGTGGCTATGGCTGTGGCTGCTATGGTTGTGGTTACGGATGCTATGGCTATGGCTAGGGCTGCTCTGGCTATGGCTATGCCTGCTATGGCTATGGCTATAGCTGCTGTGGCTTTGGCTATGGCTACTATGGCTGTTATTGCTGTGCCTATGGCTACTATGGCTATAGATACGGCTGCTCTGGCTATGGCTATGGCTATGTCTGCTATGGCTATGGCTATGGCTGCCATGGCTATGCCTTTTGTGGCTATGGCTTCTATGGCTATCGCTATGGCTATGGCTGCTTTGGCTATGGCTTTAGCTGCATTGGCTGCTGTGGCTATGGCTATGTCTATGGCTGCTATGGCTGTGGCTATGGCTATGGCTGCTATGGAAATAGCTATGGCAGCAATGGCTATGGCTATGTCTGCTACGGCTATGGCTATGGCTGCTATGTCCACCATGGCCATGGCAATGGCTGCTGTGGCTATGGCTATGGCTGCTATGACTATGGCTACGTCTGTGGCTGCTATGGCTATGGCTATGGCTACGGCTATGGCTGCTATGGCTATGGCTATGGCTATGGCTATGGCTGCTATGGCTATGGCTATTGCTGCTATGGCTATGGCTATGGCTGCTATGGCTATGGCTATGGCTACGGCTATGGCTGCTATGGCTATGGCTTTGGCTATGGCTGCTATGGCTATGGCTATTGCTGCTATGGCTATGGCTATGGCTACGGCCATGACTGCTATCGCCACCGTGGCTATGGCAATGCCTGCTATGGCTATGGCTATGGCTGGGGCTGCTATGGTTATGGCTTTTATGGCTATCGCTATGGGTATGACTGCTATGGCTATGGCTATGGCTGCTATTGCTATGTATGCTATGGCTATGGCAATGGCTATGGCGGCTATGGCTATGGCAGCTATGGCTATGGCCATGGCTGCTATGGCTATGGCTATGGCTGCTATGGCTATGGTTATGGCTATAGCTGCTATGGCTATGGCTATGGCTTCTATGGCTATGTCTATGGCTAAGGCTGCTATGGCTATTGCTATGGCTGCTTTGGATATAGCTATAGCTGCATTGGCTGCTGTGGCTATGGCTATGGCTGCATTGGCTATGGCTATAGCTGCATTCGCTGCTGTGGCTATGGCTACGTCTATGGCTGCTATGGCTGTGGCTCTGGCTGCTTTGTCTATGGCTATAGCTGCATTGTCTGCTGTGGCTATGTCAATGTCTATGGCTGCTATGGCTGTGGCTATGGCTATGGCTGCTATGGAAATATCTATGGCGGCTATGGCTATGGCTATAGCTGCTATGGCTTTGGTTATGGCTATGGCTGCTGTGGCTGTGGCCATTGCTGATATGGCTATGGCTATGGCTATGGCTGCTATGGCTATGGCTATGGCTGCTATGGCTATGGCTATGGCTGCTATGGCAATGGCTGCTGTGGCTTTGCCTATGGCTGCTATGGCTATGGCTATGGCTGCTATGGCTATGGTTATGGATATGGCTGCTATGGCTATGGCTATGGCTGCTATGGCTATGGCTATTCCTGCTTTGGCTATGGCTATAGCTGCATTGGCTGCTGTGGCTATGACTATGTCTATGGCTGCTATGGCTGTGGCTATGGCTGTTCTGACTATGGCTACGTCTGTGTCTGCTATGGCTATGGCTGCTATGGCTTTGCCTATGGCTGCTATGGCTATGGCTATGGCTATGGCTGCTATGGCTATGGCTATGGCTGCTCTGGCTATGGCCTGGCTGCTATGGCTATGGCTATGGCTGCTGTGGCTTTGGCTATGGCTACTATGGCTGCAATGGCTATGGCTGTGGCTGCTATGGCTATGGCTATGGATATGGCTGCTATGGCCACGCCTATGTCTGGTATGGCCATGGCCATGGCTGCTATGGCTATGGCTATGGCTGCTATGGCTATGGCTATGGCTGCTACGTCTACCGCGATGACTGCTATGGCTATGCCTATGGCTATGGCTGCTATGGCTATGGCTATGGTTATGTCTGCTATGGCTATGGCTATGGCTATGGCTTCTATGGCTATGGCTACTATGGCTATGGATACGGCTGCTATGGCTATTACTGTGGCTGTGGCTATAGGTTCTATGGCTGCCTCTATGGCTGCTATGGCTGTTGCTATGGCTATGGCTGCTATGGCTATGTCTACGTCTGCAATGGCTATGGCTATCGCTGCTTCTGCTATAGGTATGGCTGCTATGGCTATGGCTATGGCCGCCATGACAATGGCTATGCGTGCTATGGCTATGGCTGTGACTGGTGTGGCTATGGCTATAGCTGCTATGGCTATGGCTATGGCTATTGCTGCTATGGCTATGGCAACGGCTATGGCTGCTGTGGCTATGTCTTCTATGGCTATGGCTATGGCTATGGCTGCTATGGCTATGGCTGCTATGGCTACTATGGCTATGGCTATGGCTTTGGCTGCTATGGCTATCGCTATGACTACTGCTATGGCTGCTGTGTCTATGAAAATATCTATGGCTGCTATGGCTATGGCTATGGCTGCTATGGCTATGGCTATGGCTGCTTTGGCTATGGCTATAGCTGCGGCTGCTATGGCTATGGCTGCTATGGCTATGGCTATGGCTGCTTTCGCTAGGGCTATAGCTGCATTGGCTGCTGTGGCTATGGCTATGTCTATGGCTGCTATGGCTGTGGCTCTGGCTATGTCTGCTATGGATATAGCTATGGCAGCTATGGCTATGACTATGCCTGCTATGGATATAGCTATGGCAGGTATGGCTATGGCTATGGCTGCTATGGCTATGGCTATGGCTATGGCTGCTATGGCTTTGGCTATGGCTGATATGGCTATGGCTATGGGTATGGCTGCTATGGCTATGGCAATGGCTACTATGGCCATGGCTATGACTGCTATGGCTATGGCTATGGCTGTTATGGCTATGGCTGCTAGAGCTATGGCTATGGCTGCTATTGCTCTGGCTGCTATGGCTATGACAATGGCTATGACTGCTATGGCTATGGCTGCTGTGGCTATGGCTATGGCTGCTATGGCTGTGGTTACGGCTGCTATGGCTATGGCTATGGCTGCTCTGGCCATGGCTATGGCTGCTGTGGCTATGTCTATGGCTGTTGTGGCTTTGGCTATAGCTGCTATGGCTATGGCTATGGCTATTGCTGCTATGGCTATGGCAACGGCTATGGCTGCTGTGGCTATGTCTTCTATGGCTATGGCTATGGCTATGGCTGCTATGGCTATGGCTGCTATGGCTACTATGGCTATGGCTATGGCTTTGGCTGCTATGGCTATCGCTATGACTACTGCTATGGCTGCTGTGTCTATGAAAATATCTATGGCTGCTATGGCTATGGCTATGGCTGCTATGGCTATGGCTATGGCTAGGATGGCTATGGCTATGGCTGCGGCTGCTATGTCTATGGCTGCTATGGCTACGGATATGTCTGCTATGGCTGTGTCTATGGCTGCTATGGCTATGTCTATGGCTGCTATGGCTATGGCTACGGCTGCTATGGCTATGGCTGCTATGGCTGTGGCTATGGCTGCTATGGCTATGGCTGCTATGGCTATGGCTATGACTATGGCTGCTATGCCTATCGCTTCTATCGCTATGGCTTTTATGGCTATCGCTGTGGCTATGGCTGCTATGGCTATGGCAATGGCTATGGCTGCTATGGCTGTGGCTTCTATGGCTATGGTTATGGCTATTTCGTGCTATGACTATGGCTGCTATGGCTGCTATGGCTATGGCTATGGCTATGGCAGCTATGGCTATGGTCATGGTGGCTATGGCTATTGCGTCTATAAGCTATGGCTATGGCTATGTCTATGACTGCTATGGCTATGACTATGGCTGCTATAGCTATGGCTGTATCTGCTATGGCTATGGCTATGGCTGCTATGGCTATGGTTATGGCTGCTATGACTATGGCTATGGGTATGGCTGCTATGGCTATGGCTTTGGCTGCTATGGCTATGGCTATGGCTGCTGTGGCTATGGCTATGGCTATGGCTGTGGCTTCTATGGCTATGGCTATGACTCCTATGGCTATGGCTATGGCTGCTATGGCTATGGCTGTTATGGCTATGGCTATGGCTGCGATGGCTATGGCTTCAATGGCTATGGCTTCTATGGCTATCGCTATGGCTATGACTGCTATGGCTATGGCTATGGCTATGGCTGCTATGGCTATGGCTATGGCTATGGCTGCTATGGCTATGGTTATGGCTGCTATGACTATAGCTATGGGTATAGCTGCTATGGCTATGGCTATGGCTGCTATGGCTATAGCTATGTCTATGGCTGCTATGGCTGTGGCTATCGCTATGGCTGCTATGGAAATAGCTATGGCGGCTACGGCTATGGCTATGGCTGCTATGGCTATGGCTGCTATGGCTATGGCTATGGCTATGGCTGCGGTGGCTATGGCTATGGCTGATATGGCTATTGCTTTGGCTATAGCTGCTATGGCTATCGCCATGGCTGCTATGGCTATGGCTATGGCTACTGGTCTGGCTGCTATGGCTATGCCTATGGCTATGGCTATGGCTATGGATGCTAGGGCTATGGATATGCGAGCTATGGATATGGCTATTGCTACGGCTATGGCTGCTATGGCCACCATGGCTATGGCAATATCTGCTATGGCTATGGCTATGGTTGCGGCTGCTATGGCTATGGCTGCTACGGCTATGGCTGCTATGGCTATGGCTTCTATGGCTATGGTTATGGCGTTGGCTGCTATGGCTATGGCTATGGCTGCTATGGCTATGGCTGCTATGGCTGTGGCAATGGCTATGGCTGCTATGGCTATGGCTATGGCTGCTATGGCTATGGCTACGTCTGTGGCTGCTATGGCTATGGCTGCTATGGCTCTGGATATGGCTATGGCTATGGCTACTATGGCTCTGGCTATGTCTATGGCTGCTATGGCTATGGCTATGTCTATTGCGACTATGGCTGTGGCTATGGTTGCTATGGCTATTGCGTCTATCTGCTATGGCTATGGCTATTGCTATGGCGTCTATGGCTATGTCTATGGCTAAGGCTGGTATGGTTATGGCTATGGCTGCTATGGCTATTGTTATGCCTATAGCTGCTATGGCAAAGGCAATGGCAGCTACGGCTATGGCTGCTATGGCTATGGCAATGGCTGCTATGGCTATGGCTATGGCTGCTTTGGCTATGGCTATAGCTGCATTGGCTGCTGTGGCTATGGCTATGTCTACGGCTGCTATGGCTGTGGCTATGGCTATGGCTGCTATGGAAATAGCTATGGCAGCTATGGCTATGGCTATGGCTGCTATGGCTATGGCTATGGCTATGGCTGCGGTGGCTATGGCTATGGCTGATATGGCTATTGCTTTGGCCATAGCTGCTATGGCTATCGCCATGGCTGCTATGGCTATGGCTATGGCTACGGCTATGGCTGCTATGGCTATGCCTATGGCTACGGCTATGGCTATGGATGCTATGGCTATGGATATGCGAGCTATGGATATGGCTATGGCTACGGCTATGGCTGCTATGGCCACCATGGCTATGGCAATATCTGCTATGGCTATGGCTATGGTTGCGGCTGCTATGGCTATGGCTGCTACGGCTATGGCTATGGCTATGGCTGCTATGGCTATGGCTACGGCTATGGCTGCTATGGCTATGCCTATGGCTACGGCTATGGCTATGGATGCTATGGCTATGGATATGCGAGCTATGGATATGGCTATGGCTACGGCTATGGCTGCTATGGCCACCATGGCTATGGCAATATCTGCTATGGCTATGGCTATGGTTGCGGCTGCTATGGCTATGACTGCTATGGCTATGGCTATGCCTATGGCTGCTATGCCTATCGCTTCTATCGCTGTGGCTTTTATGGCTATAGCTATGGCTATGGCTGCTATGGCAATGGCTATGGCTATGTCTGCTATGGCTATGGCCATGGCTATGGCTGCTATGGCTATGGCTATAGCTGCATTGGCTGCTGTGGCTATAGCTATGTCTATGGCTGCTATGGCTGTGGCTATCGCTAAGGCTGCTATGGTTATGGCTATGGCTGCTATGGCTATGGTTATGGCTATAGCTGCTATGGCAAAGGCTATGGCTGCTATGGCTATGGCTGCTATGGCTATGGCAATGGCTGCTATGGCTATGGCTGCTATGCCTATCGCTTCTATCGCTATGGCTTTTATGGCTATCGCTGTGGCTATGGCTGCTATGGCAATGGCTATGGTTATGGCTGCTATGGCTATGGCCATGGCTATGGCTGCTATGGCTATGGCTATGGCTATGGTTGCTATGGCTATGGCTGCTATGGCTATGGCTGCTATGGCTATGGCTATGGTTGCGATGGCTATGGCTTCTATGGCTATGGCTTCTATGGCTATCGCTATGGCTATGACTGCTATGGCTATGGCTACGGCTGTGGCTGCTATGGCTATGGATATGGCTGCTATGGCTGTGTCTATGTTTGCTATGGCTATGTCTATGGCTGCTATGGCTATGGCTATGGCTGCTATGGCTATGGCCATGTCTGCTATGGCTATGGCTATGTCTACTATGGCTATGTCTGCTATGGCTATGGCTATGTCTACTATGGCTATGTCTCCTATGGCTATGGCTATGTCTACTATGGCTGATATGGCTACGACTATGGCTACTATGGCTATGGATACGGCTGCTATGGCTATGGCTGTTTCTGCTATGGCTATGGCTATGGCTGCTACGGCTATGGCTGCTACGGCTATGGCTGCTATGGCTATGGCAATGGCTATGGCTGCTATGGCTGTGGGTATGGTTATAGCTGCTGTGGCTATGGCTATGGCTGCTATGGCTATGGCTGCTATGGCTTTGGCTATGGCTTATATTGGGTATGGCTATGGCTATGGCCGCTATTGCTGTGGCTATGTCTATGGCTGTATGGAAATAGCTATGGCGGCTATGGCTATGGCTATGGCTGCTATGACTATGGCTATGGGTATGGCTGCTGTGGCTATGGCTATGGCTGATATGGCTATGGCTATGGCTATGGCTGCTATGGCTATGGCTGCTATGGCTATGGCTATGGCTGCTATGCCTATGGCTATGGCTATGGCCGCTATGCCTATCGTTTCTATCGCTATGGCTTTTATGGCTATCGCTATGGCTATGGCTGCTCTGGCAATGGATATGGCTATGACTGCTATGGCTATGGCCATGGCTATGGCTGCTATGGCTAGGGCTATGGTTGCTATGGCTATGGCTGATATGGCTATGGCTATGGCGGCGATGGCTATGTATGCGATGGCTATGGCTATGGCTATGGCTATGGCTGCTATGGCTATGGCTACGTCTGTGGCTGCTATGGCTAGGGCTGCTATGGATTTGGCTATGGCTGCTATGGCAATGGCTATGGCTATGGCTGCTATGGAAGTAGCTATGGCAGTTATTGTTATGGCTATGGCTGCTATGGCTATGGCTATGGCTATGGCTGCTGTTGCTATGGCTATGGCTGATATGGCTATGGCTATGGCTACTATGCCCATGGCTATGGCTGCTATGGCTATGGTTGATATGGCTGTGGTTACGGCTATAGCTGCTATGGCTATGGCTAGGGCTGCTATGGCTATGGCTATTGCTATGTCTAGGCCTATGGCTGCTATTACTATGGCTATGTGTATGGCTACCATGGCTATGGCTATGGCTGCTATGGCTATGGCTATGGCTACTATGCCCATGGCTATGGCTGCTGTGGCTATGGCTATGGCTGCTATGGCTGCGGCTGCTATGGCTATTGCTGCTATGGGTATGGCGACGGTTGCTATTGCTATTGCGTCTATCTGCTAGGGCTAGGGCTATGGCAGTGGCTTCTGAGGCTATGTCTATGGCTAAGGCTGCTATGGGTATGGCTCTGGCTGCTATGGCTATGGCTACGTCTACTATGGCTGCTATGGCTATTACTATGGCTACTATGACAATGGATACGGCTGCTATGGCTATGACTATTTCTGCTATGGCTATGGCTGCTAAGGCTATGGCTATGGCTGCTATGGCTATGGCTGCTATGGCTATGGCTGCTATGGCTAAGGCTATGGCTGCTATGGCTATGGCAATGGCTATGGCTGCTATGGCTATGGCTATGGGTATGGCTGCTGTGGCTATGGCTATGGCTGATATGGCTATGGCTATGGCTATGGCTGCTATGGCTATGGCTATGGCTGCTATGGCTAAGGCTATGGCTGCTATGGCTATGGCTATGGTTGCTATGGCTATTGCTGATATGGCTATGGCTATGGCTGCGATGGCTATGTATGCGATGGCTATGGCTATGGCTATGGCTATGGCTGCTATGGCTATGGCTACGTCTGTGGCTGCTATGGCTAGGGCTGCTATGGATTTGGCTATGGCTGCTATGGCAATGGCTATGGCTATGGCTGCTATGGCTATGGCTATGGCTATGGTTGCTATGGCTATGGCTGCTTTGGCTATGCCTGCTATGGCTATGGCTATGGCTGCGATGGCTATGTATGCTATGGCTATGGCAATGGCTATGGCTGCTATGGCTATGGCTGCTATGCCTATGGCAATGGCTACGGCTGCTATGGCTATGTCTTCTATGGCTACGACTACTATGGCTATCGCTATGGCTATGACTGCTATGGCTATGGCTATGGCTATGGCTGCTATGGCTATGGCTATGGCTATGGCTATGGCTGCTATAGCTATGGCTATGTCTGCTATGGCTATGGCTATGGCTACGGCGATGGCTGCTGTGGCTATGGCTATGGCTGCTTTGGCTATGGCTATAGCTGCGTTGGCTGCTGTGGCTATGGCTATGTCTATGGCTGCTATGGCTGTGGCTATGGCTATGGCTGCTATGGAAATAGCTATGGCAGTTATTGTTATGGCTATGGCTGCTATGGCTATGGCTATGGCTATGGCTGCTGTTGCTATGGCTATGGCTGATATGGCTATGGCTATGGCTACTATGCCCATGGCTATGGCTGCTACGGCTATGGTTGCTATGGCTGTGGTTACGGCTATAGCTGCTATGGCTATGGCTAGGGCTGCTATGGCTATGGCTATTGCTATGTCTAGGCCTATGGCTGCTATGGCTATGGCTATGTGTATGGCTACTATGGCTATGGCTATGGCTGCTATGGCTCTGGCTATGGCTACTATGCCCATGGCTATGGCTGCTGTGGCTATGGCTATGGCTGCTATGGCTGTGGCTGCTATGGCTATTGCTGCTATGGGTATGGCGACGGTTGCTATTGCTATTGCGTCTATCTGCTAGGGCTATGGCTATGGCAGTGGGTTCTGAGGCTATGCCTATGGCTAAGGCTGCTATGGCTATGGATATGGCTGCTTTGGCTATGGCTATAGCTGCATTGGCTGCTGTGGCTGTGGCTATGTCTACGGCTGCTATGGCTGTGGCTATGGCTATGGCTGCTATGGAAATAGCTATGGCAGCTATGGCTATGGCTATGGCTGCTATGGCTATGGCTATGGCTATGGCTGCGGTGGCTATGGCTATGGCTGAAATGGCTATTGCTTTGGCTATAGCTGCTATGGCTACCGCCATGGCTGCTATGGCTATGGCTATGGCTACGGCTATGGCTGCTATGGCTATGCCTATGGCTATGGCTATGTCTATGGCTGCTATGGCCACCATGGCTATGGCAATATCTGCTATGGCTATGGCTATGGTTGCGGCTGCTATGGCTATGGCTGCTACGGCTATGGCTATGGCTATGGCTGCTACGGCTATGGCTATGGCTTGTATGGCTATGGCAATGGCTACTATGGCCATGGCTATGGCTGCTATGGCTATGGCAATGGCTGCTATGGCTATGGTTATGGCTATAGATGCTATGGCTATGGCTATGGCTGCTATGGCTATGGCTACGTCTGTGGCTGCTATGGCTATGGCTGCTATGGATTTGGCTATGGCTGCTACGGCTATGGCTGGTATGGCTATGGCTATGGCTGCTATGGCTATGGCTGCTATGGCTATGGCTATGGCTATGGCTGCTACGGCTATGGCTGCTATGGCTATGGCTATGGCTGTTATGGCTATGACTGCTATGGTTGTGGCTATGGCTATGGCTATGTCTATGGCGATGGCTGCTATGGCTATGGCTATGGCTGCTTTGGCTATGGCTATAGCTGCATTGGCTGCTGTGGCTATGGATATGTCTACGGCGGCTATGGCTGTGGCTATGGCTACGGCTGCTATGGAAATAGCTATGGGAGCTATGGCTATGTCTATGGCTGCTATGGCTATGGCTACGGCTATGGCTGCTATGGCTATGGCTATGGCTATGGCTGCTATGGCTATGGCTATGGGTGCTATGGATATGGCTATGACTGATATGGTTATGGCTATGGCTATGGCTGCTATGGCTATGGGTATGGCTGCTATGGCTGTGGCTGCTATGGCTATGGCTATGGCTATGGCGGCTATGGCTATGGCAGCTATGGCTATGGCCATGGCTGCTATGGCTATGGCTATGGCTGCTATGGCTATGGTTATGGCTATAGCTGCTATGGCTATGGCTATGGCTTCTATGGCTATGTCTATGGCTAAGGCTGCTATGGCTATTGCTATGGCTGCTTTGGATATAGCTATAGCTGCATTGGCTGCTGTGGCTATGGCTATGGCTGCATTGGCTATGGCTATAGCTGCATTCGCTGCTGTGGCTATGGCTACGTCTATGGCTGCTATGGCTGTGGCTCTGGCTGCTTTGTCTATGGCTATAGCTGCATTGTCTGCTGTGGCTATGTCAATGTCTATGGCTGCTATGGCTGTGGCTATGGCTATGGCTGCTATGGAAATATCTATGGCGGCTATGGCTATGGCTATAGCTGCTATGGCTTTGGTTATGGCTATGGCTGCTGTGGCTGTGGCCATTGCTGATATGGCTATGGCTATGGCTATGGCTGCTATGGCTATGGCTATGGCTGCTATGGCTATGGCTATGGCTGCTATGGCAATGGCTGCTGTGGCTTTGCCTATGGCTGCTATGGCTATGGCTATGGCTGCTATGGCTATGGTTATGGATATGGCTGCTATGGCTATGGCTATGGCTGCTATGGCTATGGCTATTCCTGCTTTGGCTATGGCTATAGCTGCATTGGCTGCTGTGGCTATGACTATGTCTATGGCTGCTATGGCTGTGGCTATGGCTGTTCTGACTATGGCTACGTCTGTGTCTGCTATGGCTATGGCTGCTATGGCTTTGCCTATGGCTGCTATGGCTATGGCTATGGCTATGGCTGCTATGGCTATGGCTATGGCTGCTCTGGCTATGGCCTGGCTGCTATGGCTATGGCTATGGCTGCTGTGGCTTTGGCTATGGCTACTATGGCTGCAATGGCTATGGCTGTGGCTGCTATGGCTATGGCTATGGATATGGCTGCTATGGCCACGCCTATGTCTGGTATGGCCATGGCCATGGCTGCTATGGCTATGGCTATGGCTGCTATGGCTATGGCTATGGCTGCTACGTCTACCGCGATGACTGCTATGGCTATGCCTATGGCTATGGCTGCTATGGCTATGGCTATGGTTATGTCTGCTATGGCTATGGCTATGGCTATGGCTTCTATGGCTATGGCTACTATGGCTATGGATACGGCTGCTATGGCTATTACTGTGGCTGTGGCTATAGGTTCTATGGCTACCTCTATGGCTGCTATGGCTGTTGCTATGGCTATGGCTGCTATGGCTATGTCTACGTCTGCAATGGCTATGGCTATCGCTGCTTCTGCTATAGGTATGGCTGCTATGGCTATGGCTATGGCCGCCATGACAATGGCTATGCGTGCTATGGCTATGGCTGTGACTGGTTTGGCTATGGCTATAGCTGCTATGGCTATGGCTATGGCTATTGCTGCTATGGCTATGGCAACGGCTATGGCTGCTGTGGCTATGTCTTCTATGGCTATGGCTATGGCTATGGCTGCTATGGCTATGGCTGCTATGGCTACTATGGCTATGGCTATGGCTTTGGCTGCTATGGCTATCGCTATGACTACTGCTATGGCTGCTGTGTCTATGAAAATATCTATGGCTGCTATGGCTATGGCTATGGCTGCTATGGCTATGGCTATGGCTGCTTTGGCTATGGCTATAGCTGCGGCTGCTATGGCTATGGCTGCTATGGCTATGGCTATGGCTGCTTTCGCTAGGGCTATAGCTGCATTGGCTGCTGTGGCTATGGCTATGTCTATGGCTGCTATGGCTGTGGCTCTGGCTATGTCTGCTATGGATATAGCTATGGCAGCTATGGCTATGACTATGCCTGCTATGGATATAGCTATGGCAGGTATGGCTATGGCTATGGCTGCTATGGCTATGGCTATGGCTATGGCTGCTATGGCTTTGGCTATGGCTGATATGGCTATGGCTATGGGTATGGCTGCTATGGCTATGGCAATGGCTACTATGGCCATGGCTATGACTGCTATGGCTATGGCTATGGCTGTTATGGCTATGGCTGCTAGAGCTATGGCTATGGCTGCTATTGCTCTGGCTGCTATGGCTATGACAATGGCTATGACTGCTATGGCTATGGCTGCTGTGGCTATGGCTATGGCTGCTATGGCTGTGGTTACGGCTGCTATGGCTATGGCTATGGCTGCTCTGGCCATGGCTATGGCTGCTGTGGCTATGTCTATGGCTGTTGTGGCTTTGGCTATAGCTGCTATGGCTATGGCTATGGCTATTGCTGCTATGGCTATGGCAACGGCTATGGCTGCTGTGGCTATGTCTTCTATGGCTATGGCTATGGCTATGGCTGCTATGGCTATGGCTGCTATGGCTACTATGGCTATGGCTATGGCTTTGGCTGCTATGGCTATCGCTATGACTACTGCTATGGCTGCTGTGTCTATGAAAATATCTATGGCTGCTATGGCTATGGCTATGGCTGCTATGGCTATGGCTATGGCTGCTTTGGCTATGGCTATAGCTGCGGCTGCTATGGCTATGGCTGCTATGGCTATGGCTATGGCTGCTTTCGCTAGGGCTATAGCTGCATTGGCTGCTGTGGCTATGGCTATGTCTATGGCTGCTATGGCTGTGGCTCTGGCTATGTCTGCTATGGATATAGCTATGGCAGCTATGGCTATGACTATGCCTGCTATGGATATAGCTATGGCAGGTATGGCTATGGCTATGGCTGCTATGGCTATGGCTATGGCTATGGCTGCTATGGCTTTGGCTATGGCTGATATGGCTATGGCTATGGGTATGGCTGCTATGGCTATGGCAATGGCTACTATGGCCATGGCTATGACTGCTATGGCTATGGCTATGGCTGTTATGGCTATGGCTGCTAGAGCTATGGCTATGGCTGCTATTGCTCTGGCTGCTATGGCTATGACAATGGCTATGACTGCTATGGCTATGGCTGCTGTGGCTATGGCTATGGCTGCTATGGCTGTGGTTACGGCTGCTATGGCTATGGCTATGGCTGCTCTGGCCATGGCTATGGCTGCTGTGGCTATGTCTATGGCTGTTGTGGCTTTGGCTATTGCTACTATGGCTGTTATTGCTATGGCTATGGCTACTATGGCTATGGATACGGCTGCTCTGGCTATGGCTATGGCTATGTCTGCAATGGCTATGGCTATGGCTGCATTGGCTATGGCTATAGCTGCATTAGCTGCTGTGGCTATGGCTATGTCTATGGCTGCTATGGCTGTGTCTCTGGCTGCTTTGTCTATGGCTATAGCTGCATTGGCTGCTGTGGCTATGTCTATGTCTATGGCTGCTATGGCTGCGGCTACGGCTATGGCTGTTATGGAAGTAGCTATGGCAGCTATGGCTATGGCTATGGCTGCTATGGCTATGGCTATGGCTATGGCTGCTATGGCTATGGCAATGGCTTCTATGGCTATGGCTTTTATGGCTTTCGCTATGGCTATGACTGCTATGGCTATTGCTATGGCTATGGCTGCTATGGCTATGGCAATGGCTATGTCTGCTATGGCTATGTCTGTGGCTGCTATGGCTATGGTTGTGGTTGCAATGGCTATTGCGTCTATCTGCTATGGCTATGGCCGTGGATATGGCTTCTATGGCTATGTCTATGGCTAAGGCTTCTATGGCTTGGCTATGGCTGCTATGGCTTGGCTATTGCTGCTATGGCTATGGCTATTGCTGCATTGGCTGCTGTGGCTATGGCTATGTCTATGGCTGCTATGGCTGTGGTTATGACTATGGCTTCTATGGAAATAACTATGGCGGATATCGCTATGCCTATAGCTGCATTGGCTGCTATGGCTATGGCTATGTCTATGGCTGCTATGGCTGTGGCTATGGCTATGGCTGCTATGGAAATATCTATGGCGTCTATGGCTATGGCTATAGCTGCTATGGCTATGGCTATGGCTATGGCTGATGTGGCTGTGGCTATTGCTGATATGGCTATGGCTAAGGCTATGGCTGGTATGGCCATTGTCATGGCTGCTATGGCTATTGCTATGGCTGCTATGGCAATGTCTATGGCTACGGCTATGGCTGCTAGGGCCACCATGGCTAAGGCAATGGCTGCTATGGCTATGGCTATGGCTGCGGCTGCAATGGCTATGGCTGCTTTGGCTATGGTTATGGCAGCTATGGCTATGGCTATGGATATGCCTGCTATGGCTATGGCTATGACTGCTATGGCTATGGCTATGGCTGCTGTTGCTTTGGCTATGGCTACTATGGCTGCTATGGCTATGGCTATGGCTGCTATGGCTATGGCTATGGCTATGGCTGCTCTGGCTTTGGCTATGGCTACTATGGCTGTTATTGCTATGGCTATGGTTACTATGGCTATGGATACGGCTGCTCTGGCTATGGCTATGGCTATGTCTGCTATGGCTATGGCTATGGCTGCCATGGCTATGCCTTTTGTGGCTATGGCTTCTATGGCTATCGCTATGGCTATGGCTGCTTTGGCTATGGCTTTAGCTGCATTGGCTGCTGTGGCTATGGCTGTGTCTATGTCTGCTATGGCTGTGGCTATGGCTATGGCTGCTATGGAAATAGTTATGGCAGCAACGGCTATGGCTATGGCTGCTATGGCTATGGCTATGGCTGCTAAGGCCACCATGGCTATGTCTATGGCTGCTATGGCTGTGGCTCTGGCTATGGCTGCTATGGATATAGCTATGGCAGCTATGGCTATGACTATGCCTGCTATGGATATAGCTACGGCAGGTATGGCTATGGCTATGGCTGCTATGGCTATGGCTATGGCCATGGCTGCTATGGCTTTGGCTATGGCTGATATGTCTATGGCTACGTGTATGGCTGCTATGGCTATGGCAATGGCTACTATGGCCATGGCTATGACTGCTATGGCTATGGCTATGGCTGCTATAGCTATTGCTTCTAGGGCTATGGCTATGGCTGCTATTGCTCTGGCTGCAATGGCTATGGCAATGGCTATGGCTGCTATGGGTGTGGCTGCTGTGGCTATGGCTATGGCTGCTATGGCTGTGGTTACGGCTTCGATGGCTATGTCTATGGCTGCTCTGGCTATGGCTATGTCTGCTATGGCTATGGCTATGGCTGCTCTGGCTTTGGCTATGGCTACTATGGCTGTTATTGCTATGGCTATGGCTACTATGGCTATGGATACGGCTGCTCTGGCTATGGCTATGGCTATGTCTGCTATGGCTATGGCTATGGCTGCCATGGCTATGCCTTTTGTGGCTATGGCTTCTATGGCTATCGCTATGGCTATGGCTGCTTTGGCTATGGCTTTAGCTGCATTGGCTGCTGTAGCTGTGGCTATGTCTATGCCTGCTATGGCTATGGCTATGGCTATGGCTGCTATGGCTATGGCTATGGCTGCTATGGCTATGGCTATGGATATGGCTGCTATGGCTATGGCTATGGCTGCTATGGCTATGGCTATGGCTGCTTTGGCTATGGCTATAGCTGCATTGGCTGCTGTGGCTATGGCTATATCTATGGCTGCTATGGCTGTGGCTATGGCTGTTCTGACTATGGCTACGTCTGTGGCTGCTATGGCTATGGCTGCTATGGCTTTGCCTATGGCTGCTATGGCTATGGCTATGGCTATGGCTGCTATGGCTATGGCTATGGCTGCTCTGGCTATGGCTATGGCTGCTATGGCTATGGCTACGGCTGCTGTGGCTTTGGCTATGTCTACTATGGCTGCAATGGCTATGGCTGTGGCTGCTATGGCTATGGCTATGGATATGGCTGCTATGGCCACGGCTATGTCTGGTATGGCCATGGCCATGGCTGCTATGGCTATGGCTATGGCTGCTATGGCTATGGCTATGGCTGCTACGGCTACCGCGATGACTGCTATGGCTATGCCTATGGCTATGGCTGCTATGGCTATGGCTATGGCTATGGTTATGTCTGCTATGGCTATGGCTATGGCTATGGCTTCTATGGCTATGGCTACTATGGCTATGGATACGGCTGCTATGGCTATTACTGTGGCTGTGGCTATAGGTTCTATGGCTGCCTCTATGGCTGCTATGGCTATTGCTATGGCTATGGCTGCTATGGCTATGTCTACGTCTGCAATGGCTATGGCTATCGCTGCTTCTGCTATAGGTATGGCTGCTATGGAAATATCTATGGCGTTTATGGCTATGGCTATAGCTGCTATGGCTATGGCTATGGCTATGGCTGGTATGGCCATGGCCATGGCTGCTATGGCTATTGCTATGGCTGCTATGGCAATGGCTATGGCTACGGCTATGGCTGCTAGGGCCACCATGGCTAAGGCAATGGCTGCTATGGCTATGGCTATGGCTGCGGCTGCAATGGCTATGGCTGCTTTGGCTATGGTTATGGCTGCTATGGCTATGGCTATGGATATGTCTGCTATGGCTATGGCTATGACTGCTATGGCTGTGGCTATGGCTGCTGTGGCTTTGGCTATGGCTACCATGGCTGCTATGGCTATGGCTATGGCTGCTATTGCTATGGCTATGGATATGGCTGCTATGGCTACGGCTATGTCTGGTATGGCCATGGCTATGTCTGCTATGGCTATGGCTATGGCTGCTATGGCTATGGCTATGGCTGCTATGGCTTTGGCTATGGCTGCTACGGCTGCCGCGAGGACTGCTATGGCTATGGCTATGGCTCTGGCTGCTATGGCTATTGCTATGGCTATGGCTGCTATGGCTATGTCTACGTCTGCTATGGCTATGGCTATCGCTGCGTCTGCTATGGCTATGGCTGCTATGGCTATGGCTATAGCCGCCATGACAATGGCTACGCGTGCTATGGCTATGGCCGTGACTGGTTTGGCTATGGCTATAGCTGCTATGGCTATGGCTATGGCTATGGCTGCTATGGCTATGGCAATGGCCATGGCTGCTATGGCTATGGCTTCTATGGCTATGGCTATGGCTATGGCTGCTATGGCTATGGCTGCTATGGCTACTATGGCTATGGCTATGGCTTTGGCTGCCATGGCTATAGCTATGGCTGCTATGGCCATTGCTGCTATGGCTATGGCTGCTATGGCTATGGCTGCTATGGCTATGGCTATGACTGCTATGGCTATGTATGCTATGACTATGGCCATGGCTGCTATGGCTATGCCTATGGCTGCTATGGCTATCGCTATGGCTACTGCTATGGCTGCTATGGGTATGAAAATGTCTACGGCTGCAATGGCTATGGCTATGGCTGTTATGGCTATGGTTATGACTATGGCTGCTATGGCCATGCCTATGGCTGCTATGGATATCGCTATGGCTCTGGCTATGGCTGCTATGGCTATGGCTATGGCTATGGCTGCAATGGCTATGGCAATGGCTACTATGGCCATGGCTATGACTGCTATGGCTATGGCTATGGCTGCCATGGCTATGCCTTTTATGGCTATGGCTTCTATGGCTATCGCTATGGCTATGACTGCTGTGGCTATGGCTACGGCTGCTGTGGCTCTAGCTATGGCTGCTATGGCTATGGCTATGGCTAAGGCTGCTGTGGCTATGGCTATGGCTGCATTGGCTACGGCTATAGCTGCATTGGCTGCTGTGGCTATGGCTATGTGTATGGCTGCTATGGCTGTGGCTCTGGCTGCTTTGGCTATGGCTATAGCTGGATTGGCTGCTGTGGCTATGTCTATGTCTATGGCTGCTATGGCTGTGGCTATCGCTATGGCTGCTATAGAAATAGCTATGATGGCTAAGACTATGGCTATGGCTGCTATGGCTGTGGGTATGGCTATAGCTGCTGTGGCTATGGCTATGGCTGCTATGGCTATGGCTATGGCTTCGGCTATGTCTGCTATGGCTATGGTTATGGCTGCTATGGCTATGGCTATGGGTATGGCTGCTATGGCAATGGCTTTGGCTGCTATGGCTATGGCTATGGCTGCTATGGCTATGGCAATGGCTACT
The DNA here is from genome assembly GCF_051401765.1 of Calliopsis andreniformis. Lineage (NCBI taxonomy): Eukaryota > Metazoa > Arthropoda > Insecta > Hymenoptera > Andrenidae > Calliopsis > Calliopsis andreniformis. Next base: position 3,018,417 of record NW_027480456.1, on the reverse strand, counting down.
ATGGCTTTGGCTATGGCTGATATGTCTATGGCTACGTGTATGGCTGCTATGGCTATGGCAATGGCTACTATGGCCATGGCTATGACTGCTATGGCTATGGCTATGGCTGCTATAGCTATTGCTTCTAGGGCTATGGCTATGGCTGCTAATGCTCTGGCTGCAATGGCTATGGCAATGGCTATGGCTGCTATGGGTGTGGCTGCTGTGGCTATGGCTATGGCTGCTATGGCTGTGGTTACGGCTTCGATGGCTATGTCTATGGCTGCTCTGGCTATGGCTATGTCTGCTATGGCTATGGCTATGGCTGCTCTGGCTTTGGCTATGGCTACTATGGCTGTTATTGCTATGGCTATGGCTACTATGGCTATGGATACGGCTGCTCTGGCTATGGCTATGGCTATGTCTGCTATGGCTATGGCTATGGCTGCCATGGCTATGCCTTTTGTGGCTATGGCTGCTATGGCTATCGCTATGGCTATGGCTGCTTTGGCTATTGCTTTAGCTGCATTGGCTGCTGTAGCTGTGGCTATGTCTATGCCTGCTATGGCTATGGCTATGGCTATGGCTGCTATGGCTATGGCTATGGCAATGGCTGCTACGGCTATGGCAATGGCTGCTATGGCTATGGCAATGGTTGCTATGGCAATGGCTGCTATGGCTATGGCTATGGCTGCTATGGCTATGGCAATGGCTATGTCTGCTACGGCTATGCCTATGGCTGCTATGGCTATGGTTGTGGTTGCAATGGCTATTGCGTCTATCTGCTATGGCTATGGCTGTGGATATGGCTTCTATGGCTAAGGCTGCTATGGCTTGGCTATGGCTGCTATGGCTGTGGCTATGGCTGCTATGGCAATGGCTACGTCTGTGGCTGCTTTGGCTATGGCTGCTGTGGCTTTGCCTATGGCTGCTATGGCTATGGCTATGGCTGCTATGGCTATGGCTATGGATATGGCTGCTATGGCTATGGCTATGGCTGCTATGGCTATGGCTATGGCTGCTTTGGCTATGGCTATAGCTGCATTGGCTGCTGTGGCTATGGATATGTCTATGGCTGCTATGGCTGTGGCTATGGCTGTTCTGACTATGGCTACGTCTGTGGCTGCTATGGCTACGGCTGCTATGGCTTTGCCTATGGCTGCTATGGCTATGGCTATGGCTATGGCTGCTATGGCTATGGCTATGGCTGCTCTGGCTATGGCTATGGCTGCTATGGCTATGGCTATGGCTGCTGTGGCTTTGCTATGGCTACTATGGCTGCTATGGCTATGGCTATGGCTGCTATGGCTATGGCTATGGATATGGTTGCTATGGCCACGGCTATGTCTGGTATGGCCATGGCTATGGCTGCTATGGCTATGTCTACGTCTGCAGTGGCTATGGCTATCGCTGCGTCTGCTATAGGTATGGCTGCTATGGCTATGGCTATGGTCGCCATGACAATGGCTATGCGTGCTATGGCTATGGCCGTGACTGGTTTGGCTATGGCTATAGCTGCTATGGCTATGGCTATGGCTATTGCTGCTATGGCTATGGGAACGGCTATGGCTGCATTGGCTATGGCTATAGCTGCATTCGCTGCTGTGGCTATGGCTACGTCTATGGCTGCTATGGCTGTGGCTCTGGCTGCTTTGTCTATGGCTATAGCTGCATTGTCTGCTGTGGCTATGTCAATGTCTATGGCTGCTATGGCTGTGGCTATGGCTATGGCTGCTATGGAAATATCTATGGCGGCTATGGCTATGGCTATAGCTGCTATGGCTTTGGTTATGGCTATGGCTGCTGTGGCTGTGGCCATTGCTGATATGGCTATGGCTATGGCTATGGCTGCTATGGCTATGGCTATGGCTGCTATGGCTATGGCTATGGCTGCTATGGCAATGGCTGCTGTGGCTTTGCCTATGGCTGCTATGGCTATGGCTATGGCTGCTATGGCTATGGTTATGGATATGGCTGCTATGGCTATGGCTATGGCTGCTATGGCTATGGCTATTCCTGCTTTGGCTATGGCTATAGCTGCATTGGCTGCTGTGGCTATGACTATGTCTATGGCTGCTATGGCTGTGGCTATGGCTGTTCTGACTATGGCTACGTCTGTGTCTGCTATGGCTATGGCTGCTATGGCTTTGCCTATGGCTGCTATGGCTATGGCTATGGCTATGGCTGCTATGGCTATGGCTATGGCTGCTCTGGCTATGGCCTGGCTGCTATGGCTATGGCTATGGCTGCTGTGGCTTTGGCTATGGCTACTATGGCTGCAATGGCTATGGCTGTGGCTGCTATGGCTATGGCTATGGATATGGCTGCTATGGCCACGCCTATGTCTGGTATGGCCATGGCCATGGCTGCTATGGCTATGGCTATGGCTGCTATGGCTATGGCTATGGCTGCTACGTCTACCGCGATGACTGCTATGGCTATGCCTATGGCTATGGCTGCTATGGCTATGGCTATGGTTATGTCTGCTATGGCTATGGCTATGGCTATGGCTTCTATGGCTATGGCTACTATGGCTATGGATACGGCTGCTATGGCTATTACTGTGGCTGTGGCTATAGGTTCTATGGCTACCTCTATGGCTGCTATGGCTGTTGCTATGGCTATGGCTGCTATGGCTATGTCTACGTCTGCAATGGCTATGGCTATCGCTGCTTCTGCTATAGGTATGGCTGCTATGGCTATGGCTATGGCCGCCATGACAATGGCTATGCGTGCTATGGCTATGGCTGTGACTGGTTTGGCTATGGCTATAGCTGCTATGGCTATGGCTATGGCTATTGCTGCTATGGCTATGGCAACGGCTATGGCTGCTGTGGCTATGTCTTCTATGGCTATGGCTATGGCTATGGCTGCTATGGCTATGGCTGCTATGGCTACTATGGCTATGGCTATGGCTTTGGCTGCTATGGCTATCGCTATGACTACTGCTATGGCTGCTGTGTCTATGAAAATATCTATGGCTGCTATGGCTATGGCTATGGCTGCTATGGCTATGGCTATGGCTGCTTTGGCTATGGCTATAGCTGCGGCTGCTATGGCTATGGCTGCTATGGCTATGGCTATGGCTGCTTTCGCTAGGGCTATAGCTGCATTGGCTGCTGTGGCTATGGCTATGTCTATGGCTGCTATGGCTGTGGCTCTGGCTATGTCTGCTATGGATATAGCTATGGCAGCTATGGCTATGACTATGCCTGCTATGGATATAGCTATGGCAGGTATGGCTATGGCTATGGCTGCTATGGCTATGGCTATGGCTATGGCTGCTCTGGCTATGGCTATGTCTGCTATGGCTATGGCTATGGCTGCTCTGGCTTTGGCTATGGCTACTATGGCTGTTATTGCTATGGCTATGGCTACTATGGCTATGGAGACGGCTGCTCTGGCTATGGCTATGGCTATGTCTGCTATGGCTATGGCTATGGCTGCCATGGCTATGCCTTTTGTGGCTATGGCTTCTATGGCTATCGCTATGGCTATGGCTGCTTTGGCTATGGCTTTAGCTGCATTGGCTGCTGTAGCTGTGGCTATGTCTATGCCTGCTATGGCTATGGCTATGGCTATGGCTGCTATGGCTATGGCTATGGCAATGGCTGCTACGGCTATGGCAATGGCTGCTATGGCTATGGCAATGGCTGCTATGGCAATGGCTGCTATGGCTATGGCTATGGCTGCTATGGCTATGGCAATGGCTATGTCTGCTACGGCTATGCCTATGGCTGCTATGGCTATGGTTGTGGTTGCAATGGCTATTGCGTCTATCTGCTATGGCTATGGCTGTGGATATGGCTTCTATGGCTAAGGCTGCTATGGCTTGGCTATGGCTGCTATGGCTGTGGCTATGGCTGCTATGGCAATGGCTACGTCTGTGGCTGCTTTGGCTATGGCTGCTGTGGCTTTGCCTATGGCTGCTATGGCTATGGCTATGGCTGCTATGGCTATGGCTATGGATATGGCTGCTATGGCTATGGCTATGGCTGCTATGGCTATGGCTATGGCTGCTTTGGCTATGGCTATAGCTGCATTGGCTGCTGTGGCTATGGATATGTCTATGGCTGCTATGGCTGTGGCTATGGCTGTTCTGACTATGGCTACGTCTGTGGCTGCTATGGCTACGGCTGCTATGGCTTTGCCTATGGCTGCTATGGCTATGGCTATGGCTATGGCTGCTATGGCTATGGCTATGGCTGCTCTGGCTATGGCTATGGCTGCTATGGCTATGGCTATGGCTGCTGTGGCTTTGCTATGGCTACTATGGCTGCTATGGCTATGGCTATGTCTGCTATGGCTATGGCTATGGATATGGTTGCTATGGCCACGGCTATGTCTGGTATGGCCATGGCTATGGCTGCTATGGCTATGGCTATGGCTGCTATGGCTATGGCTATGGCTGCTACGGCTACCGCGATGACTGCTATGGCTATGCCTATGGCTATGGCTGCTATGGCTATGGCTATGGTTATGTCTGCTATGGCTATGGCTATGGCTTTGGCTTCTATGGCTATGGCTACTATGGCTATGGATACGGCTGCTGTGGCTACTACTGTGGCTGTGGCTATAGGTTCTATGGCCGCCTCTATGGCTGCTATGGCTATGTCTACGTCTGCAGTGGCTATGGCTATCGCTGCGTCTGCTATAGGTATGGCTGCTATGGCTATGGCTATGGTCGCCATGACAATGGCTATGCGTGCTATGGCTATGGCCGTGACTGGTTTGGCTATGGCTATAGCTGCTATGGCTATGGCTATGGCTATTGCTGCTATGGCTATGGGAACGGCTATGGCTGCTGTGGCTATGTCTTCTATGGCTATGGCTATGGCTATGGCTGCTATGGCTATGGCTGCTATGGCTACTATGGCTATGGCTATGGCTTTGGCTGCTATGTCTATGGCTATGGCTGCTATGGCCATTGCTGCTATGCCTATGGCTGCTATTGCTATGGCTATGGCTATGGCTGCTGTGGCTGTTGCTATGGCTGATATGGGTATGGCTATGGCTATGGCTGCTATGGCTATGGCTATGACTACGGCTATGGCTGCTATGGGTATGGCTATGGCTATGGCTGCTATGGCTATGGCTATGGCTGCTATGGCTATGGCTATGGCTATGGCTGCTCTGGCTTTGGCTATGGCTACTATGGCTGTTATTGCTATGGCTATGGTTACTATGGCTATGGATACGGCTGCTCTGGCTATGGCTATGGCTATGTCTGCTACGGCTATGGCTATGGCTGCCATGGCTATGCCTTTTGTGGCTATTGCTTCTATGGCTATCGCTATGGCTATGGCTGCTTTGGCTATGGCTTTAGCTGCATTGGCTGCTGTGGCTATGGCTGTGTCTATGTCTGCTATGGCTGTGGCTATGGCTATGGCTGCTATGGAAATAGTTATGGCAGCAATGGCTATGGCTATGGCTGCTATGGCTATGGCTATGGCAATGGCTGCTACGGCTATGGCAATGGCTGCTATGGCTATGGCAATGGCTGCTATGGCTATGGCTGCTATGGCTATGGCTATGGCTGCTATGGCTATGGCAATAGCTGCTATGGCTATGGCAATGGCTGCTATGGCTATGGCTGCTATGGCTATGGCTATGGCTGCTATGGCTATGGCAATGGCTATGTCTGCTACGGCTATGCCTATGGCTGCTATGGCTATGGTTGTGGTTGCAATGGCTATTGCGTCTATCTGCTATGGCTATGGCTGTGGATATGGCTTCTATGGCTATGTCTATGGCTAAGGCTGCTATGGCTTGGCTATGGCTGCTATGGCTGTGGCTATGGCTGCTATGGCAATGGCTACGTCTGTGGCTGCTTTGGCTATGGCTGCTGTGGCTTTGCCTATGGCTGCTATGGCTATGGCTATGGCTGCTATGGCTATGGCTATGGATATGGCTGCTATGGCTATGGCTATGGCTGCTATGGCTATGGCTATGGCTGCTTTGGCTATGGCTATAGCTGCATTGGCTGCTGTGGCTATGGATATGTCTATGGCTGCTATGGCTGTGGCTATGGCTGTTCTGACTATGGCTACGTCTGTGGCTGCTATGGCTACGGCTGCTATGGCTTTGCCTATGGCTGCTATGGCTATGGCTATGGCTATGGCTGCTATGGCTATGGCTATGGCTGCTCTGGCTATGGCTATGGCTGCTATGGCTATGGCTATGGCTGCTGTGGCTTTGCTATGGCTACTATGGCTGCTATGGCTATGGCTATGGCTGCTATGGCTATGGCTATGGATATGGCTGCTATGGCCACGGCTATGTCTGGTATGGCCATGGCTATGGCTGCTATGGCTATGGCTATGGCTGCTATGGCTATGGCTATGGCTGCTACGGCTACCGCGATGACTGCTGTGGCTATGCCTATGGCTATGGCTGCTATGGCTATGGCTATGGTTATGTCTGCTATGGCTATGGCTATGGCTATGGCTACTATGGCTATGGATACGGCTGCTATGGCTACTACTGTGGCTGTGGCTATAGGTTCTATGGCCGCCTCTATGGCTGCTATGGCTATGTCTACGTCTGCAGTGGCTATGGCTATCGCTGCGTCTGCTATAGGTATGGCTGCTATGGCTATGGCTATGGTCGCCATGACAATGGCTATGCGTGCTATGGCTATGGCCGTGACTGGTTTGGCTATGGCTATAGCTGCTATGGCTATGGCTATGGCTATTGCTGCTATGGCTATGGCAACGGCTATGGCTGCTGTGGCTATGTCTTCTATGGCTATGGCTATGGCTATGGCTGCTATGGCTATGGCTGCTAAGGCTACTATGGCTATGGCTATGGCTTTGGCTGCTATGTCTATGGCTATGGCTGCTATGGCCATTGCTGCTATGCCTATGGCTGCTATTGCTATGGCTATGGCTATTGCTGCTGTGGCTGTTGCTATGGCTGATATGGGTATGGCTATGGCTATGGCTGCTATGGCTATGGCTGCTAAGGCTACTATGGCTATGGCTATGGCTTTGGCTGCTATGTCTATGGCTATGACTGCTATAGCTATGGCTATGGCTGCTATTGCTATGTATGCTATGGCTATGGCAATGGCTATGGCTGCTATGGCTATTGCAGCTATGGCTATGGCCATTGCTGCTATGGCTATGGCTATGGCTGCTATGGCTATGGTTATGGCTATGGCTGCTATGGCTATGGCTATGGATATGGCTGCTATGGCTATGGCTATGGCTGCTATGGCTATGGCTATGGCTGCTTTGGATATGGCTATAGCTGCATTGGCTGCTGTGGCTATGGCTATATCTATGGCTGCTATGGCTGTGGCTATGGCTGTTCTGACTATGGCTACGTCTGTGGCTGCTATGGCTATGGCTGCTATGGCTTTGCCTATGGCTGCTATGGCTATGGCTATATCTATGGCTGCTATGGCTATGGCTATGGCTGCTCTGGCTATGGCTATGGCTGCTATGGCTATGGCTACGGCTGCTGTGGCTTTGGCTATGTCTACTATGGCTGCAATGGCTATGGCTGTGGCTGCTATGGCTATGGCTATGGATATGGCTGCTATGGCCACGGCTATGTCTGATATGGCCATGGCCATGGCTGCTATGGCTATGGCTATTGCTGCTATGGCTATGGCAACGGCTATGGCTGCTGTGGCTATGTCTTCTATGGCTATGGCTATGGCTATGGCTGCTATGGCTATGGCTGCTATGGCTACTATGGCTATGGCTATGGCTTTGGCTGCTATGGCTATCGCTATGACTACTGCTATGGCTGCTGTGTCTATGAAAATATCTATGGCTGCTATGGCTATGGCTATGGCTGCTATGGCTATGGCTATGGCTGCTTTGGCTATGGCTATAGCTGCGGCTGCTATGGCTATGGCTGCTATGGCTATGGCTATGGCTGCTTTCGCTAGGGCTATAGCTGCATTGGCTGCTGTGGCTATGGCTATGTCTATGGCTGCTATGGCTGTGGCTCTGGCTATGTCTGCTATGGATATAGCTATGGCAGCTATGGCTATGACTATGCCTGCTATGGATATAGCTATGGCAGGTATGGCTATGGCTATGGCTGCTATGGCTATGGCTATGGCTATGGCTGCTATGGCTTTGGCTATGGCTGATATGGCTATGGCTATGGGTATGGCTGCTATGGCTATGGCAATGGCTACTATGGCCATGGCTATGACTGCTATGGCTATGGCTATGGCTGTTATGGCTATGGCTGCTAGAGCTATGGCTATGGCTGCTATTGCTCTGGCTGCTATGGCTATGACAATGGCTATGACTGCTATGGCTATGGCTGCTGTGGCTATGGCTATGGCTGCTATGGCTGTGGTTACGGCTGCTATGGCTATGGCTATGGCTGCTCTGGCCATGGCTATGGCTGCTGTGGCTATGTCTATGGCTGTTGTGGCTTTGGCTATTGCTACTATGGCTGTTATTGCTATGGCTATGGCTACTATGGCTATGGATACGGCTGCTCTGGCTATGGCTATGGCTATGTCTGCAATGGCTATGGCTATGGCTGCATTGGCTATGGCTATAGCTGCATTGGCTGCTGTGGCTATGGCTATGTCTATGGCTGCTATGGCTGTGTCTCTGGCTGCTTTGTCTATGGCTATAGCTGCATTGGCTGCTGTGGCTATGTCTATGTCTATGGCTGCTATGGCTGCGGCTACGGCTATGGCTGTTATGGAAGTAGCTATGGCAGCTATGGCTATGGCTATGGCTGCTATGGCTATGGCTATGGCTATGGCTGCTATGGCTATGGCAATGGCTTCTATGGCTATGGCTTTTATGGCTTTCGCTATGGCTATGACTGCTATGGCTATTGCTATGGCTATGGCTGCTATGGCTATGGCAATGGCTATGTCTGCTATGGCTATGTCTGTGGCTGCTATGGCTATGGTTGTGGTTGCAATGGCTATTGCGTCTATCTGCTATGGCTATGGCCGTGGATATGGCTTCTATGGCTATGTCTATGGCTAAGGCTGCTATGGCTTGGCTATGGCTGCTATGGCTTGGCTATTGCTGCTATGGCTATGGCTATAGCTGCATTGGCTGCTGTGGCTATGGTTATGTCTATGGCTGCTATGGCTGTGGTTATGACTATGGCTTCTATGGAAATAACTATGGCGGATATCGCTATGCCTATAGCTGCATTGGCTGCTATGGCTATGGCTATGTCTATGGCTGCTATGGCTGTGGCTATGGCTATGGCTGCTATGGAAATATCTATGGCGTCTATGGCTATGGCTATAGCTGCTATGGCTATGGCTATGGCTATGGCTGCTGTGGCTGTGGCTATTGCTGATATGGCTATGGCTAAGGCTATGGCTGGTATGGCCATGGTCATGGCTGCTATGGCTATTGCTATGGCTGCTATGGCAATGTCTATGGCTACGGCTATGGCTGCTAGGGCCACCATGGCTAAGGCAATGGCTGCTATGGCTATGGCTATGGCTGCGGCTGCAATGGCTATGGCTGCTTTGGCTATGGTTATGGCAGCTATGGCTATGGCTATGGATATGCCTGCTATGGCTATGGCTATGACTGCTATGGCTATGGCTATGGCTGCTGTTGCTTTGGCTATGGCTACTATGGCTGCTATGGCTATGGCTATGGCTGCTATGGCTATGGCTATGGCTATGGCTGCTCTGGCTTTGGCTATGGCTACTATGGCTGTTATTGCTATGGCTATGGTTACTATGGCTATGGATACGGCTGCTCTGGCTATGGCTATGGCTATGTCTGCTATGGCTATGGCTATGGCTGCCATGGCTATGCCTTTTGTGGCTATGGCTTCTATGGCTATCGCTATGGCTATGGCTGCTTTGGCTATGGCTTTAGCTGCATTGGCTGCTGTGGCTATGGCTGTGTCTATGTCTGCTATGGCTGTGGCTATGGCTATGGCTGCTATGGAAATAGTTATGGCAGCAACGGCTATGGCTATGGCTGCTATGGCTATGGCTATGGCTGCTAAGGCCACCATGGCTATGTCTATGGCTGCTATGGCTGTGGCTCTGGCTATGGCTGCTATGGATATAGCTATGGCAGCTATGGCTATGACTATGCCTGCTATGGATATAGCTACGGCAGGTATGGCTATGGCTATGGCTGCTATGGCTATGGCTATGGCCATGGCTGCTATGGCTTTGGCTATGGCTGATATGTCTATGGCTACGTGTATGGCTGCTATGGCTATGGCAATGGCTACTATGGCCATGGCTATGACTGCTATGGCTATGGCTATGGCTGCTATAGCTATTGCTTCTAGGGCTATGGCTATGGCTGCTATTGCTCTGGCTGCAATGGCTATGGCAATGGCTATGGCTGCTATGGGTGTGGCTGCTGTGGCTATGGCTATGGCTGCTATGGCTGTGGTTACGGCTTCGATGGCTATGTCTATGGCTGCTCTGGCTATGGCTATGTCTGCTATGGCTATGGCTATGGCTGCTCTGGCTTTGGCTATGGCTACTATGGCTGTTATTGCTATGGCTATGGCTACTATGGCTATGGATACGGCTGCTCTGGCTATGGCTATGGCTATGTCTGCTATGGCTATGGCTATGGCTGCCATGGCTATGCCTTTTGTGGCTATGGCTTCTATGGCTATCGCTATGGCTATGGCTGCTTTGGCTATGGCTTTAGCTGCATTGGCTGCTGTAGCTGTGGCTATGTCTATGCCTGCTATGGCTATGGCTATGGCTATGGCTGCTATGGCTATGGCTATGGCTGCTATGGCTATGGCTATGGATATGGCTGCTATGGCTATGGCTATGGCTGCTATGGCTATGGCTATGGCTGCTTTGGCTATGGCTATAGCTGCATTGGCTGCTGTGGCTATGGCTATATCTATGGCTGCTATGGCTGTGGCTATGGCTGTTCTGACTATGGCTACGTCTGTGGCTGCTATGGCTATGGCTGCTATGGCTTTGCCTATGGCTGCTATGGCTATGGCTATGGCTATGGCTGCTATGGCTATGGCTATGGCTGCTCTGGCTATGGCTATGGCTGCTATGGCTATGGCTACGGCTGCTGTGGCTTTGGCTATGTCTACTATGGCTGCAATGGCTATGGCTGTGGCTGCTATGGCTATGGCTATGGATATGGCTGCTATGGCCACGGCTATGTCTGGTATGGCCATGGCCATGGCTGCTATGGCTATGGCTATGGCTGCTATGGCTATGGCTATGGCTGCTACGGCTACCGCGATGACTGCTATGGCTATGCCTATGGCTATGGCTGCTATGGCTATGGCTATGGCTATGGTTATGTCTGCTATGGCTATGGCTATGGCTATGGCTTCTATGGCTATGGCTACTATGGCTATGGATACGGCTGCTATGGCTATTACTGTGGCTGTGGCTATAGGTTCTATGGCTGCCTCTATGGCTGCTATGGCTATTGCTATGGCTATGGCTGCTATGGCTATGTCTACGTCTGCAATGGCTATGGCTATCGCTGCTTCTGCTATAGGTATGGCTGCTATGGAAATATCTATGGCGTTTATGGCTATGGCTATAGCTGCTATGGCTATGGCTATGGCTATGGCTGGTATGGCCATGGCCATGGCTGCTATGGCTATTGCTATGGCTGCTATGGCAATGGCTATGGCTACGGCTATGGCTGCTAGGGCCACCATGGCTAAGGCAATGGCTGCTATGGCTATGGCTATGGCTGCGGCTGCAATGGCTATGGCTGCTTTGGCTATGGTTATGGCTGCTATGGCTATGGCTATGGATATGTCTGCTATGGCTATGGCTATGACTGCTATGGCTGTGGCTATGGCTGCTGTGGCTTTGGCTATGGCTACCATGGCTGCTATGGCTATGGCTATGGCTGCTATTGCTATGGCTATGGATATGGCTGCTATGGCTACGGCTATGTCTGGTATGGCCATGGCTATGTCTGCTATGGCTATGGCTATGGCTGCTATGGCTATGGCTATGGCTGCTATGGCTTTGGCTATGGCTGCTACGGCTGCCGCGAGGACTGCTATGGCTATGGCTATGGCTCTGGCTGCTATGGCTATTGCTATGGCTATGGCTGCTATGGCTATGTCTACGTCTGCTATGGCTATGGCTATCGCTGCGTCTGCTATGGCTATGGCTGCTATGGCTATGGCTATAGCCGCCATGACAATGGCTACGCGTGCTATGGCTATGGCCGTGACTGGTTTGGCTATGGCTATAGCTGCTATGGCTATGGCTATGGCTATGGCTGCTATGGCTATGGCAATGGCCATGGCTGCTATGGCTATGGCTTCTATGGCTATGGCTATGGCTATGGCTGCTATGGCTATGGCTGCTATGGCTACTATGGCTATGGCTATGGCTTTGGCTGCCATGGCTATAGCTATGGCTGCTATGGCCATTGCTGCTATGGCTATGGCTGCTATGGCTATGGCTGCTATGGCTATGGCTATGACTGCTATGGCTATGTATGCTATGACTATCGCCATGGCTGCTATGGCTATGCCTATGGCTGCTATGGCTATCGCTATGGCTACTGCTATGGCTGCTATGGGTATGAAAATGTCTACGGCTGCAATGGCTATGGCTATGGCTGTTATGGCTATGGTTATGACTATGGCTGCTATGGCCATGCCTATGGCTGCTATGGATATCGCTATGGCTCTGGCTATGGCTGCTATGGCTATGTCTATGGCTGCTATGGCTATGGCTATGGCTATGGCTGCAATGGCTATGGCAATGGCTACTATGGCCATGGCTATGACTGCTATGGCTATGGCTATGGCTGCCATGGCTATGCCTTTTATGGCTATGGCTTCTATGGCTATCGCTATGGCTATGACTGCTGTGGCTATGGCTACGGCTGCTGTGGCTCTAGCTATGGCTGCTATGGCTATGGCTATGGCTAAGGCTGCTGTGGCTATGGCTATGGCTGCATTGGCTACGGCTATAGCTGCATTGGCTGCTGTGGCTATGGCTATGTGTATGGCTGCTATGGCTGTGGCTCTGGCTGCTTTGGCTATGGCTATAGCTGGATTGGCTGCTGTGGCTATGTCTATGTCTATGGCTGCTATGGCTGTGGCTATCGCTATGGCTGCTATAGAAATAGCTATGATGGCTAAGACTATGGCTATGGCTGCTATGGCTGTGGGTATGGCTATAGCTGCTGTGGCTATGGCTATGGCTGCTATGGCTATGGCTATGGCTTCGGCTATGTCTGCTATGGCTATGGTTATGGCTGCTATGGCTATGGCTATGGGTATGGCTGCTATGGCAATGGCTTTGGCTGCTATGGCTATGGCTATGGCTGCTATGGCTATGGCAATGGCTACTATGGCTTTGGCTATGGCTGATATGTCTATGGCTACGTGTATGGCTGCTATGGCTATGGCAATGGCTACTATGGCAATGGCTATGACTGCTATGGCTATGGCTATGGCTGCTATAGCTATTGCTTCTAGGGCTATGGCTATGGCTGCTATTGCTCTGGCTGCAATGGCTATGGCAATGGCTATGGCTGCTATGGGTGTGGCTGCTGTGGCTATGGCTATGGCTGCTATGGCTGTGGTTACGGCTTCGATGGCTATGTCTATGGCTGCTCTGGCTATGGCTATGTCTGCTATGGCTATGGCTATGGCTGCTCTGGCTTTGGCTATGGCTACTATGGCTGTTATTGCTATGGCTATGGCTACTATGGCTATGGATACGGCTGCTCTGGCTATGGCTATGGCTATGTCTGCTATGGCTATGGCTATGGCTGCCATGGCTATGCCTTTAGTGGCTATGGCTTCTATGGCTATCGCTATGGCTATGGCTGCTTTGGCTATGGCTTTAGCTGCATTGGCTGCTGTAGCTGTGGCTATGTCTATGCCTGCTATGGCTATGGCTATGGCTATGGCTGCTATGGCTATGGCTATGGCAATGGCTGCTACGGCTATGGCAATGGCTGCTATGGCTATGGCAATGGCTGCTATGGCAATGGCTGCTATGGCTATGGCTATGGCTGCTATGGCTATGGCAATGGCTATGTCTGCTACGGCTATGCCTATGGCTGCTATGGCTATGGTTGTGGTTGCAATGGCTATTGCGTCTATCTGCTATGGCTATGGCTGTGGATATGGCTTCTATGGCTAAGGCTGCTATGGCTTGGCTATGGCTGCTATGGCTGTGGCTATGGCTGCTATGGCAATGGCTACGTCTGTGGCTGCTTTGGCTATGGCTGCTGTGGCTTTGCCTATGGCTGCTATGGCTATGGCTATGGCTGCTATGGCTATGGCTATGGATATGGCTGCTATGGCTATGGCTATGGCTGCTATGGCTATGGCTATGGCTGCTTTGGCTATGGCTATAGCTGCATTGGCTGCTGTGGCTATGGATATGTCTATGGCTGCTATGGCTGTGGCTATGGCTGTTCTGACTATGGCTACGTCTGTGGCTGCTATGGCTACGGCTGCTATGGCTTTGCCTATGGCTGCTATGGCTATGGCTATGGCTATGGCTGCTATGGCTATGGCTATGGCTGCTCTGGCTATGGCTATGGCTGCTATGGCTATGGCTATGGCTGCTGTGGCTTTGCTATGGCTACTATGGCTGCTATGGCTATGGCTATGGCTGCTATGGCTATGGCTATGGATATGGTTGCTATGGCCACGGCTATGTCTGGTATGGCCATGGCTATGGCTGCTATGGCTATGGCTATGGCTGCTATGGCTATGGCTATGGCTGCTACGGCTACCGCGATGACTGCTATGGCTATGCCTATGGCTATGGCTGCTATGGCTATGGCTATGGTTATGTCTGCTATGGCTATGGCTATGGCTTTGGCTTCTATGGCTATGGCTACTATGGCTATGGATACGGCTGCTGTGGCTACTACTGTGGCTGTGGCTATAGGTTCTATGGCCGCCTCTATGGCTGCTATGGCTATGTCTACGTCTGCAGTGGCTATGGCTATCGCTGCGTCTGCTATAGGTATGGCTGCTATGGCTATGGCTATGGTCGCCATGACAATGGCTATGCGTGCTATGGCTATGGCCGTGACTGGTTTGGCTATGGCTATAGCTGCTATGGCTATGGCTATGGCTATTGCTGCTATGGCTATGGGAACGGCTATGGCTGCTGTGGCTATGTCTTCTATGGCTATGGCTATGGCTATGGCTGCTATGGCTATGGCTGCTATGGCTACTATGGCTATGGCTATGGCTTTGGCTGCTATCTCTATGGCTATGGCTGCTATGGCCATTGCTGCTATGCCTATGGCTGCTATTGCTATGGCTATGGCTATGGCTGCTGTGGCTGTTGCTATGGCTGATATGGGTATGGCTATGGCTATGGCTGCTATGGCTATGGCTATGACTACGGCTATGGCTGCTATGGGTATGGCTATGGCTATGGCTGCTATGGCTATGGCTATGGCTGCTATGGCTATGGCTATGGCTATGGCTGCTCTGGCTTTGGCTATGGCTACTATGGCTGTTATTGCTATGGCTATGGTTACTATGGCTATGGATACGGCTGCTCTGGCTATGGCTATGGCTATGTCTGCTACGGCTATGGCTATGGCTGCCATGGCTATGCCTTTTGTGGCTATTGCTTCTATGGCTATCGCTATGGCTATGGCTGCTTTGGCTATGGCTTTAGCTGCATTGGCTGCTGTGGCTATGGCTGTGTCTATGTCTGCTATGGCTGTGGCTATGGCTATGGCTGCTATGGAAATAGTTATGGCAGCAATGGCTATGGCTATGGCTGCTATGGCTATGGCTATGGCAATGGCTGCTACGGCTATGGCAATGGCTGCTATGGCTATGGCAATGGCTGCTATGGCTATGGCTGCTATGGCTATGGCTATGGCTGCTATGGCTATGGCAATAGCTGCTATGGCTATGGCAATGGCTGCTATGGCTATGGCTGCTATGGCTATGGCTATGGCTGCTATGGCTATGGCAATGGCTATGTCTGCTACGGCTATGCCTATGGCTGCTATGGCTATGGTTGTGGTTGCAATGGCTATTGCGTCTATCTGCTATGGCTATGGCTGTGGATATGGCTTCTATGGCTATGTCTATGGCTAAGGCTGCTATGGCTTGGCTATGGCTGCTATGGCTGTGGCTATGGCTGCTATGGCAATGGCTACGTCTGTGGCTGCTTTGGCTATGGCTGCTGTGGCTTTGCCTATGGCTGCTATGGCTATGGCTATGGCTGCTATGGCTATGGCTATGGATATGGCTGCTATGGCTATGGCTATGGCTGCTATGGCTATGGCTATGGCTGCTTTGGCTATGGCTATAGCTGCATTGGCTGCTGTGGCTATGGATATGTCTATGGCTGCTATGGCTGTGGCTATGGCTGTTCTGACTATGGCTACGTCTGTGGCTGCTATGGCTACGGCTGCTATGGCTTTGCCTATGGCTGCTATGGCTATGGCTATGGCTATGGCTGCTATGGCTATGGCTATGGCTGCTCTGGCTATGGCTATGGCTGCTATGGCTATGGCTATGGCTGCTGTGGCTTTGCTATGGCTACTATGGCTGCTATGGCTATGGCTATGGCTGCTATGGCTATGGCTATGGATATGGCTGCTATGGCCACGGCTATGTCTGGTATGGCCATGGCTATGGCTGCTATGGCTATGGCTATGGCTGCTATGGCTATGGCTATGGCTGCTACGGCTACCGCGATGACTGCTGTGGCTATGCCTATGGCTATGGCTGCTATGGCTATGGCTATGGTTATGTCTGCTATGGCTATGGCTATGGCTATGGCTACTATGGCTATGGATACGGCTGCTATGGCTACTACTGTGGCTGTGGCTATAGGTTCTATGGCCGCCTCTATGGCTGCTATGGCTAGGTCTACGTCTGCAGTGGCTATGGCTATCGCTGCGTCTGCTATAGGTATGGCTGCTATGGCTATGGCTATGGTCGCCATGACAATGGCTATGCGTGCTATGGCTATGGCCGTGACTGGTTTGGCTATGGCTATAGCTGCTATGGCTATTGCTATGGCTATTGCTGCTATGGCTATGGCAACGGCTATGGCTGCTGTGGCTATGTCTTCTATGGCTATGGCTATGGCTATGGCTGCTATGGCTATGGCTGCTAAGGCTACTATGGCTATGGCTATGGCTTTGGCTGCTATGTCTATGGCTATGGCTGCTATGGCCATTGCTGCTATGCCGATGGCTGCTATTGCTATGGCTATGGCTATTGCTGCTGTGGCTGTTGCTATGGCTGATATGGGTATGGCTATGGCTATGGCTGCTATGGCTATGGCTGCTAAGGCTACTATGGCTATGGCTATGGCTTTGGCTGCTATGTCTATGGCTATGACTGCTATGGCTATGGCTATGGCTGCTATTGCTATGTATGCTATGGCTATGGCAATGGCTATGGCTGCTATGGCTATTGCAGCTATGGCTATGGCCATTGCTGCTATGGCTATGGCTATGGCTGCTATGGCTATGGTTATGGCTATGGCTGCTATGGCTATGGCTATGGATATGGCTGCTATGGCTATGGCTATGGCTGCTATGGCTATGGCTATGGCTGCTTTGGATATGGCTATAGCTGCATTGGCTGCTGTGGCTATGGCTATATCTATGGCTGCTATGGCTGTGGCTATGGCTGTTCTGACTATGGCTACGTCTGTGGCTGCTATGGCTATGGCTGCTATGGCTTTGCCTATGGCTGCTATGGCTATGGCTATATCTATGGCTGCTATGGCTATGGCTATGGCTGCTCTGGCTATGGCTATGGCTGCTATGGCTATGGCTACGGCTGCTGTGGCTTTGGCTATGTCTACTATGGCTGCAATGGCTATGGCTGTGGCTGCTATGGCTATGGCTATGGATATGGCTGCTATGGCCACGGCTATGTCTGATATGGCCATGGCCATGGCTGCTATGGCTATGGCTATGGCTGCTATGGCTATGGCTGTGGCTGCTACGGCTACCGCGATGACTGCTATGGCTATGCCTATGGCTATGGCTGCTATGGCTATGGCTATGGCTATGGTTATGTCTGCTATGGCTATGGCTATGGCTATGGCTTCTATGGCTATGGCTACTATGGCTATGGATACGGCTGCTATGGCTATTACTGTGGCTGTGGCTATAGGTTCTATGGCTGCCTCTATGGCTGCTATGGCTATTGCTATGGCTATGGCTGCTATGGCTATGTCTACGTCTGCAATGGCTATGGCTATCGCTGCTTCTGCTATAGGTATGGCTGCTATGGCTATGGCTATGGCCGCCATGACAATGGCTATGCGTGCTATGGCTATGGCTGTGACTGGTTTGGCTATGGCTATAGCTGCTATGGCTATGGCTATGGCTATTGCTGCTATGGCTATGGCAACGGCTATGGCTGCTGTGGCTATGTCTTCTATGGCTATGGCTATGGCTATGGCTGCTACGGCTATGGCTGCTATGGCTACTATGGCTATGGCTATGGCTTTGGCTGCTGTGGCTATCGCTATGACTACTGCTATGGCTGCTATGGCTATGAAAATATCTATGGCTGCTATGGCTATGGCTATGGCTGCTATGGCTATGGCTATGGCTGCTTTGGCTATGGCTATAGCTGCGGCTGCTATGGCTAAGGCTGCTATGGCTATGGCTATGGCTGCTTTCGCTAGGGCTATAGCTGCATTGGCTTCTGTGGCTATGGCTATGTCTATGGCTCCTATGGCTGTGGCTCTGGCTATGTCTGCTATGGATATAGCTATGGCAGCTATGGCTATGACTATGCCTGCTATGGATATAGCTATGGCAGGTATGGCTATGGCTATGGCTGCTATGGCTATGGCTATGGCTATTGCTGCTATGGCTTTGGCTATGGCTGCTATGGCTATGGCTATGGCTATGGCTGCTATGGCTATGGCTATGGCTATGGCTGCTATGGCTTTGGCTATGGCTGCTATGGCTATGGCTATGTCTATGGCTGCTATGGCTGTGGTTATGACTATGGCTTCTATGGAAATAACTATGGCGGATATCGCTATGCCTATAGCTGCATTGGCTGCTATGGCTATGGCTATGTCTATGGCTGCTATGGCTGTGGCTATGGCTATGGCTGCTATGGAAATATCTATGGCGTCTATGGCTATGGCTATAGCTGCTATGGCTATGGCTATGGCTATGGCTGCTGTGGCTGTGGCTATTGCTGATATGGCTATGGCTAAGTCTATGGCTGGTATGGCCATGGCCATGGCTGCTATGGCTATTGCTATGGCTGCTATGGCAATGGCTATGGCTACGGCTATGGCTGCTAGGGCCACCATGGCTAAGGCAATGGCTGCTATGGCTATGGCTATGGCTGCGGCTGCAATGGCTATGGCTGCTTTGGCTATGGTTATGGCTGCTATGGCTATGGCTATGGATATGTCTGCTATGGCTATGGCTATGACTGCTATGGCTGTGGCTATGGCTGCTGTGGCTTTGGCTATGGCTACTATGGCTGCTATGGCTATGGCTATGGCTGCTATTGCTATGGCTATGGATATGGCTGCTATGGCTACGGCTATGTCTGGTATGGCCATGGCTATGTCTGCTATGGCTATGGCTATGGCTGCTATGGCTATGGCTATGGCTGCTATGGCTTTGGCTATGGCTGCTACGGCTGCCGCGAGGACTGCTATGGCTATGGCTATGGCTCTGGCTGCTATGGCTATTGCTATGGCTATGGCTGCTATGGCTATGTCTACGTCTGCTATGGCTATGGCTATCGCTGCGTCTGCTATGGCTATGGCTGCTATGGCTATGGCTATAGCCGCCATGACAATGGCTACGCGTGCTATGGCTATGGCCGTGACTGGTTTGGCTATGCCTATAGCTGCTATGGCTATGGCTATGGCTATGGCTGCTATGGCTATGGCAATGGCCATGGCTGCTATGGCTATGGCTGCTATGGCTATGGCTATGACTGCTATGGCTATGTATGCTATGACTATGGCCACGGCTGCTATGGCTATGCCTATGGCTGCTATGGCTATCGCTATGGCTACTGCTATGGCTGCTATGGGTATGAAAATGTCTACGGCTGCAATGGCTATGGCTATGGCTGTTATGGCTATGGTTATGACTATGGCTGCTATGGCCATGCCTATGGCTGCTATGGATATCGCTATGGCTCTGGCTATGGCTGCTATGGCTATGTCTATGGCTGCTATGGCTATGGCTATGGCTATGGCTATGGCTGCAATGGCTATGGCAATGGCTACTATGGCCATGGCTATGACTGCTATGGCTATGGCTATGGCTGCCATGGCTATGCCTTTTATGGCTATGGCTTCTATGGCTATCGCTATGGCTATGACTGCTGTGGCTATGGCTACGGCTGCTGTGGCTCTAGCTATGGCTGCTATGGCTATGGCTATGGGTAAGGCTGCTGTGGCTATGGCTATGGCTGCATTGGCTACGGCTATAGCTGCATTGGCTGCTGTGGCTATGGCTATGTGTATGGCTGCTATGGCTGTGGCTCTGGCTGCTTTGGCTATGGCTATAGCTGGATTGGCTGCTGTGGCTATGTCTATGTCTATGGCTGCTATGGCTGTGGCTATCGCTATGGCTGCTATAGAAATAGCTATGATGGCTAAGACTATGGCTATGGCTGCTATGGCTGTGGGTATGGCTATAGCTGCTGTGGCTATGGCTATGGCTGCTATGGCTATGGCTATGGCTTCGGCTATGTCTGCTATGGCTATGGTTATGGCTGCTATGGCTATGGCTATGGGTATGGCTGCTATGGCAATGGCTTTGGCTGCTATGGCTATGGCTATGGCTGCTATGGCTATGGCAATGGCTACTATGGCCATGGCTATGACTGCTATGGCTATGGCTATGGCTGCTATGGCTGTGGGTATGGCTATAGCTGCTGTGGCTATGGCTATGGCAATGGCTACTATGGCCATGGCTATGACTGCTATGGCTATGGCTATGGCTGCTATGGCTGTGGGTATGGCTATAGCTGCTGTGGCTATGGCTATGGCTATGGCTGCTATGGCTGTGGGTATGGCTATAGCTGCTGTGGCTATGGCTATGGCTGCTATGGCTATGGCTGCTATGGCTATGGCTATGGCTGCTATGGCTATGTATGCTATGGCAATGGCGATGGCTATGGCTGCTATGGTTATGGCTGCTATGGCTATGGCTATTGCTGCTATGGCTACCGCTATGGCTACAGCTATGGCTGCTATGGCTATGACCATGGCTATGGCTGCTATGGCTATGGCTATGGCTGCTATGGCTATGGTTATGGCTGATATGGCTATGGCTTGGCTATGGCTGCTATGGCTATGGCTATGGCTGCGGCTGCTATGGCTATGGCTTTTATGGCTATCGCTACGGCTATGACTGCTATGGCTATGGCTATGGCTTCTATGGCTATGTCTAAGGCTAAGGCTGCTATGGCTTGGCTATGGCTGCTATGGCTATGGCTATAGCTGCATTGGCTGCTGTGGCTATGGCTATGTCTATAGCTTCTATGGCTGTGGCTATAGCTCGGCTGCTATGGAAATAGTTATGGCGGCTATGGCTAGGGCTATAGCTGCTATGGCTATGACTATGGCTATGGCTGCTGTGGCTGTGGCTATGGCTGATATGGCTATGGCTTGGCTATGGCTGCAATGGCTATGGCTATGGCTGCGGCTGCTATGGCTATGGCTATGGCTATGGCTGCTATGGCTATGGTTATGGCTATGGCTGCTATGGCTATGGCTATGCCTTTTATGGCTATGGCTTCTATGGCTATCGCTATGGCTACAGCTGCTATGGCTATGGATAGGGCTGCTATGGCTATGCCCTTCATGGCTATGGCTTCTATGGCTACCGCTATGGCTATGACTGCTGTGGCTATGGCTACGGCTGCTGTGGCTCTCGCTATGGCTGCATTGGCTACGGCTATAGCTGCATTGGCTGCTGTGGCTATGGCAATGGCTGCATTGGCTACGGCTATAGCTGCATTGGCTGCTGTGGCTATGGCTATGTCTATGGCTGCTATGGCTGTGGCTCTGGCTGCTTTGGCTATGGCAATGGCTACTATGGCCATGGCTATGACTGCTATGGCTATGGCTATGGCTGCTATGGCTGTGGGTATGGCTATCGCTGCTGTGGCTATGGCTATGGCTGCTATGGAAATATCTATGGCGGCTATGGCTATGGCTATAGCTGCTATGACTGCTATGGCTATGGCTATGGCTGCTATGGCTATGGCTATGGCTGCTATGGCCATGGCTATGTCTCCTATGGCTATGGCTATGTCTGCTATGGCTATGGCTATGGCTGCCATGGCTATGCCTTTTGTGGCTATGGCTTCTGTGGCTATCGCTATGCCCATGGCTGCTTTGGCTATGGCTTTAGCTGCATTGGCTGCTGTGGCTATAGCTATGTCTATGGCTGCTATGGCTGTGGCTATGGCTATGGCTGCTGTGGCTTTGGCTATGGCTGATATGTCTATGGCTATGGGTATGGCTGCTATGGCTATGGCAATGGCTACTATGGCCATGACTATGACTGCTATGGTTATGGCTATGGCTGCTATAGCTATGGCTGCTAGGGCTATGGCTATGGCTCCTATTGCTCTGGCTGCTATGGCTATGGCAATGGTTATGGCTGCTACGGCTATGGCTGCTGTGGCTATGGCTGTGGCTGCTATGGCTGTGGTTACGGATGCTATGGCTATGGCTAGGGCTGCTCTGGCTATGGCTATGCCTGCTATGGCTATGGCTATAGCTGCTGTGGCTTTATCTATGGCTACTATGGCTGTTATTGCTATGGCTATGGCTACTATGGCTATAGATACGGCTGCTCTGGCTATGGCTATGGCTATGTCTGCTATGGCTATGGCTATGGCTGCCATGGCTATGCCTTTTCTGGCTATGGCTTCTATGGCTATCGCTATGGCTATGGCTGCTTTGGCTATGGCTTTAGCTGCATTGGCTGCTGTGGCTATGGCTATGGCTGCTATGGCTATGGCTATGGCTGCTTTGGATATGGCTATAGCTGCATTGGCTGCTGTGGCTATGGCTATATCTATGGCTGCTATGGCTGTGGCTATGGCTGTTCTGACTATGGCTACGTCTGTGGCTGCTATGGCTATGGCTGCTATGGCTTTGCCTATGGCTGCTATGGCTATGGCTATGGCTATGGCTGCTATGGCTATGGCTATAGCTGCATTGGCTGCTGTGGCTATGGCTATGTCTATAGCTTCTATGGCTGTGGCTATAGCTCGGCTGCTATGGAAATAGTTATGGCGGCTATGGCTAGGGCTATAGCTGCTATGGCTATGACTATGGCTATGGCTGCTGTGGCTGTGGCTATGGCTGATATGGCTATGGCTTGGCTATGGCTGCATAGGCTATGGCTATGGCTGCGGCTGCTATGGCTATGGCTATGGCTATGGCTGCTATGGCTATGGTTATGGCTATGGCTGCTATGGCTATGGCTATGCCTTTTATGGCTATGGCTTCTATGGCTATCGCTATGGCTACAGCTGCTATGGCTATGGATACGGCTGCTATGGCTATGCCCTTCATGGCTATGGCTTCTATGGCTACCGCTATGGCTATGACTGCTGTGGCTATGGCTACGGCTGCTGTGGCTCTCGCTATGGCTGCATTGGCTACGGCTATAGCTGCATTGGCTGCTGTGGCTATGGCAATGGCTGCATTGGCTACGGCTATAGCTGCATTGGCTGCTGTGGCTATGGCTATGTCTATGGCTGCTATGGCTGTGGCTCTGGCTGCTTTGGCTATGGCAATGGCTACTATGGCCATGGCTATGACTGCTATGGCTATGGCTATGGCTGCTATGGCTGTGGGTATGGCTATCGCTGCTGTGGCTATGGCTATGGCTGCTATGGAAATATCTATGGCGGCTATGGCTATGGCTATAGCTGCTATGACTGCTATGGCTATGGCTATGGCTGCTATGGCTATGGCTATGGCTGCTATGGCCATGGCTATGTCTCCTATGGCTATGGCTATGTCTGCTATGGCTATGGCTATGGCTGCCATGGCTATGCCTTTTGTGGCTATGGCTTCTGTGGCTATCGCTATGGCCATGGCTGCTTTGGCTATGGCTTTAGCTGCATTGGCTGCTGTGGCTATAGCTATGTCTATGGCTGCTATGGCTGTGGCTATGGCTATGGCTGCTGTGGCTTTGGCTATGGCTGATATGTCTATGGCTATGGGTATGGCTGCTATGGCTATGGCAATGGCTACTATGGCCATGACTATGACTGCTATGGTTATGGCTATGGCTGCTATAGCTATGGCTGCTAGGGCTATGGCTATGGCGCCTATTGCTCTGGCTGCTATGGCTATGGCAATGGTTATGGCTGCTACGGCTATGGCTGCTGTGGCTATGGCTGTGGCTGCTATGGCTGTGGTTACGGATGCTATGGCTATGGCTAGGGCTGCTCTGGCTATGGCTATGCCTGCTATGGCTATGGCTATAGCTGCTGTGGCTTTATCTATGGCTACTATGGCTGTTATTGCTATGGCTATGGCTACTATGGCTATAGATACGGCTGCTCTGGCTATGGCTATGGCTATGTCTGCTATGGCTATGGCTATGGCTGCCATGGCTATGCCTTTTCTGGCTATGGCTTCTATGGCTATCGCTATGGCTATGGCTGCTTTGGCTATGGCTTTAGCTGCATTGGCTGCTGTGGCTATGGCTATGGCTGCTATGGCTATGGCTATGGCTGCTTTGGATATGGCTATAGCTGCATTGGCTGCTGTGGCTATGGCTATATCTATGGCTGCTATGGCTGTGGCTATGGCTGTTCTGACTATGGCTACGTCTGTGGCTGCTATGGCTATGGCTGCTATGGCTTTGCCTATGGCTGCTATGGCTATGGCTATGGCTATGGCTGCTATGGCTATGGCTATGGCTGCTCTGGCTATGGCTATGGCTGCTATGGCTATGGCTACGGCTGCTGTGGCTTTGGCTATGTCTACTATGGCTGCAATGGCTATGGCTGTGGCTGCTATGGCTATGGCTATGGATATGGCTGCTATGGCCACGGCTATGTCTGGTATGGCCATGGCCATGGCTGCTATGGCTATGGCTATGGCTGCTATGGCTATGGCTATGGCTGCTACGGCTACCGCGATGACTGCTATGGCTATGCCTATGGCTATGGCTGCTATGGCTATGGCTATGGCTATGGTTATGTCTGCTATGGCTATGGCTATGGCTATGGCTTCTATGGCTATGGCTACTATGGCTATGGATACGGCTGCTATGGCTATTACTGTGGCTGTGGCTATAGGTTCTATGGCTGCCTCTATGGCTGCTATGGCTATTGCTATGGCTATGGCTGCTATGGCTATGTCTACGTCTGCAATGGCTATGGCTATCGCTGCTTCTGCTATAGGTATGGCTGCTATGGCTATGGCTATGGCCGCCATGACAATGGCTATGCGTGCTATGGCTATGGCTGTGACTGGTTTGGCTATGGCTATAGCTGCTATGGCTGTGGCTATGGCTATTGCTGCTATGGCTATGGCAACGGCTATGGCTGCTGTGGCTATGTCTTCTATGGCTATGGCTATGGCTATGGCTGCTACGGCTATGGCTGCTATGGCTACTATGGCTATGGCTATGGCTTTGGCTGCTATGGCTATCGCTATGACTACTGCTATGGCTGCTATGGCTATGAAAATATCTATGGCTGCTATGGCTATGGCTATGGCTGCTATGGCTATGGCTATGGCTGCTTTGGCTATGGCTATAGCTGCGGCTGCTATGGCTATGGCTGCTATGGCTATGGCTATGGCTGCTTTCGCTAGGGCTATAGCTGCATTGGCTGCTGTGGCTATGGCTATGTCTATGGCTGCTATGGCTGTGGCTCTGGCTATGTCTGCTATGGATATAGCTATGGCAGCTATGGCTATGACTATGCCTGCTATGGATATAGCTATGGCAGGTATGGCTATGGCTATGGCTGCTATGGCTATGGCTATGGCTATGGCTGCTATGGCTTTGGCTATGGCTGCTATGGCTATGGCTATGGCTATGGCTGCTATGGCTATGGCTATGGCTATGGCTGCTATGGCTTTGGCTATGGCTGCTATGGCTATGGCTATGTCTATGGCTGCTATGGCTGTGGTTATGACTATGGCTTCTATGGAAATAACTATGGCGGATATCGCTATGCCTATAGCTGCATTGGCTGCTATGGCTATGGCTATGTCTATGGCTGCTATGGCTGTGGCTATGGCTATGGCTGCTATGGAAATATCTATGGCGTCTATGGCTATGGCTATAGCTGCTATGGCTATGGCTATGGCTATGGCTGCTGTGGCTGTGGCTATTGCTGATATGGCTATGGCTAAGTCTATGGCTGGTATGGCCATGGCCATGGCTGCTATGGCTATTGCTATGGCTGCTATGGCAATGGCTATGGCTACGGCTATGGCTGCTAGGGCCACCATGGCTAAGGCAATGGCTGCTATGGCTATGGCTATGGCTGCGGCTGCAATGGCTATTGCTGCTTTGGCTATGGTTATGGCTGCTATTGCTATGGCTATGGATATGTCTGCTATGGCTATGGCTATGACTGCTATGGCTGTGG
This sequence comes from Calliopsis andreniformis, assembly GCF_051401765.1. Lineage (NCBI taxonomy): Eukaryota > Metazoa > Arthropoda > Insecta > Hymenoptera > Andrenidae > Calliopsis > Calliopsis andreniformis. The sequence continues at coordinate 2,991,900 of NW_027480456.1, read as the reverse complement.
CTATGGCTGCTGTGGCTTTGGCTATGGCTACTATGGCTGCTATGGCTATGGCTATGGCTGCTATTGCTATGGCTATGGATATGGCTGCTATGGCTACGGCTATGTCTGGTATGGCCATGGCTATGTCTGCTATGGCTATGGCTATGGCTGCTATGGCTATGGCTATGGCTGCTATGGCTTTGGCTATGGCTGCTACGGCTGCCGCGAGGACTGCTATGGCTATGGCTATGGCTCTGGCTGCTATGGCTATTGCTATGGCTATGGCTGCTATGGCTATGTCTACGTCTGCTATGGCTATGGCTATCGCTGCGTCTGCTATGGCTATGGCTGCTATGGCTATGGCTATAGCCGCCATGACAATGGCTACGCGTGCTATGGCTATGGCCGTGACTGGTTTGGCTATGGCTATAGCTGCTATGGCTATGGCTATGGCTATGGCTGCTATGGCTATGGCAATGGCCATGGCTGCTATGGCTATGGCTTCTATGGCTATGGCTATGGCTATGGCTGCTGTGGCTATGGCTACGGCTGCTGTGGCTCTCGCTATGGCTGCATTGGCTACGGCTATAGCTGCATTGGCTGCTGTGGCTATGGCAATGGCTGCATTGGCTACGGCTATAGCTGCATTGGCTGCTGTGGCTATGGCTATGTCTATGGCTGCTATGGCTGTGGCTCTGGCTGCTTTGGCTATGGCAATGGCTACTATGGCCATGGCTATGACTGCTATGGCTATGGCTATGGCTGCTATGGCTGTGGGTATGGCTATCGCTGCTGTGGCTATGGCTATGGCTGCTATGGAAATATCTATGGCGGCTATGGCTATGGCTATAGCTGCTATGACTGCTATGGCTATGGCTATGGCTGCTATGGCTATGGCTATGGCTGCTATGGCCATGGCTATGTCTCCTATGGCTATGGCTATGTCTGCTATGGCTATGGCTATGGCTGCCATGGCTATGCCTTTTGTGGCTATGGCTTCTGTGGCTATCGCTATGGCCATGGCTGCTTTGGCTATGGCTTTAGCTGCATTGGCTGCTGTGGCTATAGCTATGTCTATGGCTGCTATGGCTGTGGCTATGGCTATGGCTGCTGTGGCTTTGGCTATGGCTGATATGACTATGGCTATGGGTATGGCTGCTATGGCTATGGCAATGGCTACTATGGCCATGACTATGACTGCTATGGTTATGGCTATGGCTGCTATAGCTATGGCTGCTAGGGCTATGGCTATGGCGCCTATTGCTCTGGCTGCTATGGCTATGGCAATGGTTATGGCTGCTACGGCTATGGCTGCTGTGGCTATGGCTGTGGCTGCTATGGCTGTGGTTACGGATGCTATGGCTATGGCTAGGGCTGCTCTGGCTATGGCTATGCCTGCTATGGCTATGGCTATAGCTGCTGTGGCTTTATCTATGGCTACTATGGCTATAGATACGGCTGCTCTGGCTATGGCTATGGCTATGTCTGCTATGGCTATGGCTATGGCTGCCATGGCTATGCCTTTTCTGGCTATGGCTTCTATGGCTATCGCTATGGCTATGGCTGCTTTGGCTATGGCTTTAGCTGCATTGGCTGCTGTGGCTATGGCTATGGCTGCTATGGCTATGGCTATGGCTGCTTTGGATATGGCTATAGCTGCATTGGCTGCTGTGGCTATGGCTATATCTATGGCTGCTATGGCTGTGGCTATGGCTGTTCTGACTATGGCTACGTCTGTGGCTGCTATGGCTATGGCTGCTATGGCTTTGCCTATGGCTGCTATGGCTATGGCTATGGCTATGGCTGCTATGGCTATGGCTATGGCTGCTCTGGCTATGGCTATGGCTGCTATGGCTATGGCTACGGCTGCTGTGGCTTTGGCTATGTCTACTATGGCTGCAATGGCTATGGCTGTGGCTGCTATGGCTATGGCTATGGATATGGCTGCTATGGCCACGGCTATGTCTGGTATGGCCATGGCCATGGCTGCTATGGCTATGGCTATGGCTGCTATGGCTATGGCTATGGCTGCTACGGCTACCGCGATGACTGCTATGGCTATGCCTATGGCTATGGCTGCTATGGCTATGGCTATGGCTATGGTTATGTCTGCTATGGCTATGGCTATGGCTATGGCTTCTATGGCTATGGCTACTATGGCTATGGATACGGCTGCTATGGCTATTACTGTGGCTGTGGCTATAGGTTCTATGGCTGCCTCTATGGCTGCTATGGCTATTGCTATGGCTATGGCTGCTATGGCTATGTCTACGTCTGCAATGGCTATGGCTATCGCTGCTTCTGCTATAGGTATGGCTGCTATGGCTATGGCTATGGCCGCCATGACAATGGCTATGCGTGCTATGGCTATGGCTGTGACTGGTTTGGCTATGGCTATAGCTGCTATGGCTGTGGCTATGGCTATTGCTGCTATGGCTATGGCAACGGCTATGGCTGCTGTGGCTATGTCTTCTATGGCTATGGCTATGGCTATGGCTGCTACGGCTATGGCTGCTATGGCTACTATGGCTATGGCTATGGCTTTGGCTGCTATGGCTATCGCTATGACTACTGCTATGGCTGCTATGGCTATGAAAATATCTATGGCTGCTATGGCTATGGCTATGGCTGCTATGGCTATGGCTATGGCTGCTTTGGCTATGGCTATAGCTGCGGCTGCTATGGCTATGGCTGCTATGGCTATGGCTATGGCTGCTTTCGCTAGGGCTATAGCTGCATTGGCTGCTGTGGCTCTGGCTATGTCTATGGCTGCTATGGCTGTGGCTCTGGCTATGTCTGCTATGGATATAGCTATGGCAGCTATGGCTATGACTATGCCTGCTATGGATATAGCTATGGCAGGTATGGCTATGGCTATGGCTGCTATGGCTATGGCTATGGCTATGGCTGCTATGGCTTTGGCTATGGCTGCTATGGCTATGGCTATGGCTATGGCTGCTATGGCTATGGCTATGGCTATGGCTGCTATGGCTTTGGCTATGGCTGCTATGGCTATGGCTATGTCTATGGCTGCTATGGCTGTGGTTATGACTATGGCTTCTATGGAAATAACTATGGCGGATATCGCTATGCCTATAGCTGCATTGGCTGCTATGGCTATGGCTATGTCTATGGCTGCTATGGCTGTGGCTATGGCTATGGCTGCTATGGAAATATCTATGGCGTCTATGGCTATGGCTATAGCTGCTATGGCTATGGCTATGGCTATGGCTGCTGTGGCTGTGGCTATTGCTGATATGGCTATGGCTAAGTCTATGGCTGGTATGGCCATGGCCATGGCTGCTATGGCTATTGCTATGGCTGCTATGGCAATGGCTATGGCTACGGCTATGGCTGCTAGGGCCACCATGGCTAAGGCAATGGCTGCTATGGCTATGGCTATGGCTGCGGCTGCAATGGCTATTGCTGCTTTGGCTATGGTTATGGCTGCTATTGCTATGGCTATGGATATGTCTGCTATGGCTATGGCTATGACTGCTATGGCTGTGGCTATGGCTGCTGTGGCTTTGGCTATGGCTACTATGGCTGCTATGGCTATGGCTATGGCTGCTATTGCTATGGCTATGGATATGGCTGCTATGGCTACGGCTATGTCTGGTATGGCCATGGCTATGTCTGCTATGGCTATGGCTATGGCTGCTATGGCTATGGCTATGGCTGCTATGGCTTTGGCTATGGCTGCTACGGCTGCCGCGAGGACTGCTATGGCTATGGCTATGGCTCTGGCTGCTATGGCTATTGCTATGGCTATGGCTGCTATGGCTATGTCTACGTCTGCTATGGCTATGGCTATCGCTGCGTCTGCTATGGCTATGGCTGCTATGGCTATGGCTATAGCCGCCATGACAATGGCTACGCGTGCTATGGCTATGGCCGTGACTGGTTTGGCTATGGCTATAGCTGCTATGGCTATGGCTATGGCTATGGCTGCTATGGCTATGGCAATGGCCATGGCTGCTATGGCTATGGCTTCTATGGCTATGGCTATGGCTATGGCTGCTATGGCTATGGCTGCTATGGCTACTATGGCTATGGCTATGGCTTTGGCTGCCATGGCTATAGCTATGGCTGCTATGGCCATTGCTGCTATGGCTATGGCTGCTATGGCTATGGCTGCTATGGCTATGGCTGCTATGGCTATGGCTATGACTGCTATGGCTATGTATGCTATGACTATGGCCATGGCTGCTATGGCTATGCCTATGGCTGCTATGGCTATCGCTATGGCTACTGCTATGGCTGCTATGGGTATGAAAATGTCTACGGCTGCAATGGCTATGGCTATGGCTGTTATGGCTATGGTTATGACTATGGCTGCTATGGCCATGCCTATGGCTGCTATGGATATCGCTATGGCTCTGGCTATGGCTGCTATAGCTATGTCTATGGCTGCTATGGCTATGGCTATGGCTATGGCTGCAATGGCTATGGCAATGGCTACTATGGCCATGGCTATGACTGCTATGGCTATGGCTATGGCTGCCATGGCTATGCCTTTTATGGCTATGGCTTCTATGGCTATCGCTATGGCTATGACTGCTGTGGCTATGGCTACGGCTGCTGTGGCTCTAGCTATGGCTGCTATGGCTATGGCTATGGCTAAGGCTGCTGTGGCTATGGCTATGGCTGCATTGGCTACGGCTATAGCTGCATTGGCTGCTGTGGCTATGGCTATGTGTATGGCTGCTATGGCTGTGGCTCTGGCTGCTTTGGCTATGGCTATAGCTGGATTGGCTGCTGTGGCTATGTCTATGTCTATGGCTGCTATGGCTGTGGCTATCGCTATGGCTGCTATAGAAATAGCTATGATGGCTAAGACTATGGCTATGGCTGCTATGGCTGTGGGTATGGCTATAGCTGCTGTGGCTATGGCTATGGCTGCTATGGCTATGGCTATGGCTTCGGCTATGTCTGCTATGGCTATGGTTATGGCTGCTATGGCTATGGCTATGGGTATGGCTGCTATGGCAATGGCTTTGGCTGCTATGGCTATGGCTATGGCTGCTATGGCTATGGCAATGGCTACTATGGCCATGGCTATGACTGCTATGGCTATGGCTATGGCTGCTATGGCTGTGGGTATGGCTATAGCTGCTGTGGCTATGGCTATGGCTGCTATGGCTATGGCTATGGCTGCTATGGCTATGTATGCTATGGCTATGGCAATGGCTATGGCTGCTATGGTTATGGCTGCTATGGCTATGGCTATGGCTGCTATGGCTACCGCCATGGCTACACCTACGGCTGCTATGGCCATGACCATGGCTATGGCTGCTATGGCTATGGCTATGGCTGCTATGGGCTATGGTTATGGCTGATATGGCTATGGCTTGGCTATGGCTGCTATGGCTATGGCTATGGCTGCGGCTGCTATGGCTATGGCTTTTATGGCTATCGCTACGGCTATGACTGCTATGGCTATGGCTATGGCTTCTATGGCTATGTCTATGGCTAAGGCTGCTATGGCTTGGCTATGGCTGCTATGGCTATGGCTATAGCTGCATTGTCTGCTGTGGCTATGGCTATGTCTATAGCTGCTATGGCTGTGGCTATGGCCCGGCTGCTATTTGAAATATCTATGGCGGCAATGGCTAGGGCTATGGCTGCTATGGCTATGACTATGGCTATGGCTGCTGTGGCTGTGGCTATGGCTGATATGGCTATGGCTTGGCTATGGCTGCTATGGCTATGGCTATGGCTGCGGCTGCTATGGCTATGGCTTTTATGGCTATCGCTACGTCTATGACTGCTATGGCTATTGCTATGGCTATGGCTGCTATGGCTATGGCTATGGCTATGGCTGCTATGGCTATTACACTGGCTGCTATGGCTATGGCTGCTATGGCTACAATGGCTATTGCTATTGCTATGGCTGCTATGTCTATGGTTATGGCTATGGCTGCTATGGCTATGGCTATGCCTTTTATGGCTATGGCTTCTATGGCTATCGCTATGGCTACAGCTGCTATGGCTATGGATACGGCTGCTATGGCTATGCCCTTTATGGCTATGGCTTCTATGGCTATCGCTATGGCTATGACAGCTGTGGCTATGGCTACAGCTGCTGTGGCTCTCGCTATGGCTGCTATGGCTGTGGCTATTGCTGATATGGCTATGGCTAAGGCTATGGCTGGTATGGCCATGGACATGGCTGCTATGGCTATTGCTATGCCTGCTATGGCAATGGCTATGGCTACGGCTATAGCTGCTAGGGCCCCCATGGCTAAGGCAATGGCTGCTATGGCTATGGCTATGGCTGCGGCTGCAATGGCTATGGCTGCTTTGGCTATGGTTATGGCTGCTATGGCTATGGCTATGGATATGGCTGCTATGGCTATGGCTATGACTGCTATGGCCATGGCTATGGCTGCTATGGCTATTGCTATGGCTGCTATGGCTATGGTTATGGCTATGGCTGCTATGGCTATGGCTATGCCCTTTATGGCTATGGCTTCTATGGCTATCGCTATGGCTGTGGCTGCTATGGCTGTGGTTACGGATGCTATGGCTATGGCTAGGGCTGCTCTGGCTATGGCTATGCCTGCTATGGCTATGGCTATAGCTGCTGTGGCTTTGGCTATGGCTACTATGGCTGTTATTGCTATGGCTATGGATACTATGGCTATAGATACGGCTGCTCTGGCTATGGCTATGGCTATGTGTGCTATGGCTATGGCTATGGCTGCCATGGCTATGCCTTTTCTGGCTATGGCTTCTATGGCTATCGCTATGGCTATGGCTGCTTTGGCTATGGCTTTAGCTGCATTGGCTGCTGTGGCTGTGGCTATGGCTATGGCTGCTATGGCTGTGGCTATGGCTATGGCTGCTATGGAAATAGCTATGGCAGCAATGGCTATGGCTATGTCTGCTATGGCTATGGCTATGGCTGTTATGACTATGGCTACGTCTGTGGCTGCTATGGCTATGGCTATGGCTATGGCTATGGCTGCTATGGCTGTGGCTATGTCCATGGCTGCTATTGCTATGGCTATGGCTATGGCTGCTGTGGCTGTTGCTATGGCTGATATGGCTATGGCTATGGCTATGGCTGCTATGGCTATGGCTATGACTACGGCTATGGCTGCTATGGCTATGGCTATGGCTATGGCTGCTATGGCTATGGCTATGGCTGCTATGGCTATGGCTATGGCTACGGCCAAGACTGCTATCGCCACCATGGCTATGGCAATGCCTGCTATGGCTATGGCTATGGCTGGGGCTGCTATAGCTATGGCTCTTATGGCTATCGCTATGGCTATGACTGCTATGGCTATGGCTATGGCTGCTATGGCTGTGGCTATTGCCGATATGGCTATGGCTAAGGCTATGGCTGGTATGGCCATGGACATGGCTGCTATGGCTATTGCTATGGCTGCTATGGCTATGGCTATGGTTATGGCTGCTGTGGCTATGGCAATGGCTGATATGGCAATGGCTATGGCTATGGCTGCTATGGCTATGGTTATGGCTTCTATGGCTATGGCAATGGCTACTATGGCCATGGCTATGACTGCTATGGCTATGGCTATGGCTATGGCTGCTATGGCTGTGGGTATGGCTGCTTTGGCTATGGCTATAGCTGGATTGGCTGCTGTGGCTATGTCTATGTCTATGGCTGCTATGGCTGTGGCTATCGCTATGACTGCTATAGAAATAGCTATGGCGGCTAAGGATATGGCTATGGCTGCAATGGCTATGGCTATGGGTATGGCTGCTGTGGCTATGGTAATGGCTGATATGGCAATGGCTATGGCTATGGCTGCTATGGCTATGGTTATGGCTTCTATGGCTATGGCAATGGCTACTATGGCCATGTCTATGACTGCTATGGCTATGGCTATGGCTGCTATGGCTGTGGGTATGGCTATAGCTGCTGTGGCTATGGCTATGGCTGCTATGGCTATGGCTGCTATGGCTATGTATGCTATGGCAATGGCGATGGCTATGGCTGCTATGGTTATGGCTGCTATGGCTATGGCTATTGCTGCTATGGCTACCGCTATGGCTACAGCTATGGCTGCTATGGCTATGACCATGGCTATGGCTGCTATGGCTATGGCTATGGCTGCTATGGCTATGGTTATGGCTGATATGGCTATGGCTTGGCTATGGCTGCTATGGCTATGGCTATGGCTGCGGCTGCTATGGCTATGGCTTTTATGGCTATCGCTACGGCCATGACTGCTATGGCTATGGCTATGGCTTCTATGGCTATGTCTAAGGCTAAGGCTGCTATGGCTTGGCTATGGCTGCTATGGCTATGGCTATAGCTGCATTGGCTGCTGTGGCTATGGCTATGTCTATAGCTTCTATGGCTGTGGCTATAGCTCGGCTGCTATGGAAATAGTTATGGCGGCTATGGCTAGGGCTATAGCTGCTATGGCTATGACTATGGCTATGGCTGCTGTGGCTGTGGCTATGGCTGATATGGCTATGGCTTGGCTATGGCTGCTATGGCTATGGCTATGGCTGCGGCTGCTATGGCTATGGCTATGGCTATGGCTGCTATGGCTATGGTTATGGCTATGGCTGCTATGGCTATGGCTATGCCTTTTATGGCTATGGCTTCTATGGCTATCGCTATGGCTACAGCTGCTATGGCTATGGATACGGCTGCTATGGCTATGCCCTTCATGGCTATGGCTTCTATGGCTACCGCTATGGCTATGACTGCTGTGGCTATGGCTACGGCTGCTGTGGCTCTCGCTATGGCTGCTATGGCTATGGCTATGGCTAAGGCTGCTGTGGCTATGGCAATGGCTGCATTGGCTACGGCTATAGCTGCATTGGCTGCTGTGGCTATGGCTATGTCTATGGCTGCTATGGCTGTGGCGCTGGCTGCTTTGGCTATGGCAATGGCTACTATGGCCATGGCTATGACTGCTATGGCTATGGCTATGGCTGCTATGGCTGTGGGTATGGCTATCGCTGCTGTGGCTATGGCTATGGCTGCTATGGAAATATCTATGGCGGCTATGGCTATGGCTATAGCTGCTATGACTGCTATGGCTATGGCTATGGCTGCTATGGCTATGGCTATGGCTGCTATGGCCATGACTATGACTGCTATGGTTATGGCTATGGCTGCTATAGCTATGGCTGCTAGGGCTATGGCTATGGCTGCTATTGCTCTGGCTGCTATGGCTATGGCAATGGTTATGGCTGCTACGGCTATGGCTGCTGTGGCTATGGCTGTGGCTGCTATGGCTGTGGTTACGGATGCTATGGCTATGGCTAGGGCTGCTCTGGCTATGGCTATGCCTGCTATGGCTATGGCTATAGCTGCTGTGGCTTTGGCTATGGCTACTATGGCTGTTATTGCTATGGCTATGGCTACTATGGCTATAGATACGGCTGCTCTGGCTATGGCTATGGCTATGTCTGCTATGGCTATGGCTATGGCTGTTATGACTATGGCTACGTCTGTGGCTGCTATGGCTATGGCTGCTATGGCTTTGGCTATGGCTGCTATGGCTATGGCTATGGCTATGGCTATGGCTGCTATGGCTGTGGCTATGTCTATGGCTGCTATTGCTATGGCTATGGCTATGGCTGCTGTGGCTGTTGCTATGGCTGATATGGCTATGGCTATGGCTATGGAAGCTATGGCTATGGCTATGACTACGGCTATGGCTGCTATGGCTATGGCTATGGCTATGGCTGCTATGGCTATGGCTATGGCTATGGCTGCTATGGCTTTGGCTATGGCTGCTATGGCTATGGCTATGTCTATGGCTGCTATGGCTGTGGTTATGACTATGGCTTCTATGGAAATAACTATGGCGGATATCGCTATGCCTATAGCTGCATTGGCTGCTATGGCTATGGCTATGTCTATGGCTGCTATGGCTGTGGCTATGGCTATGGCTGCTATGGAAATATCTATGGCGTCTATGGCTATGGCTATAGCTGCTATGGCTATGGCTATGGCTATGGCTGCTGTGGCTGTGGCTATTGCTGATATGGCTATGGCTAAGTCTATGGCTGGTATGGCCATGGCCATGGCTGCTATGGCTATTGCTATGGCTGCTATGGCAATGGCTATGGCTACGGCTATGGCTGCTAGGGCCACCATGGCTAAGGCAATGGCTGCTATGGCTATGGCTATGGCTGCGGCTGCAATGGCTATGGCTGCTTTGGCTATGGTTATGGCTGCTATGGCTATGGCTATGGATATGTCTGCTATGGCTATGGCTATGACTGCTATGGCTGTGGCTATGGCTGCTGTGGCTTTGGCTATGGCTACTATGGCTGCTATGGCTATGGCTATGGCTGCTATTGCTATGGCTATGGATATGGCTGCTATGGCTACGGCTATGTCTGGTATGGCCATGGCTATGTCTGCTATGGCTATGGCTATGGGTATGGCTGCTATGGCAATGGCTTTGGCTGCTGTGGCTATGGCTATGGCTGCTATGGCTATGGCTATGGCTTCGGCTATGTCTGCTATGGCTATGGTTATGGCTGCTATGGCTATGGCTATGGGTATGGCTGCTATGGCAATGGCTTTGGCTGCTATGGCTATGGCTATGGCTGCTATGGCTATGGCAATGGCTACTATGGCCATGGCTATGACTGCTATGGCTATGGCTATGGCTGCTATGGCTGTGGGTATGGCTATAGCTGCTGTGGCTATGGCTATGGCTGCTATGGCTATGGCTATGGCTGCTATGGCTATGTATGCTATGGCTATGGCAATGGCTATGGCTGCTATGGTTATGGCTGCTATGGCTATGGCTATGGCTGCTATGGCTATGGTTATGGCTGATATGGCTATGGCTTGGCTATGGCTGCTATGGCTATGGCTATGGCTGCGGCTGCTATGGCTATGGCTTTTATGGCTATCGCTACGGCTATCACTGCTATGGCTATGGCTATGTCTTCTATGGCTATGTCTATGGCTAAGGCTGCTATGGCTTGGCTATGGCTGCTATGGCTATGGCTATAGCTGCATTGGCTGCTGTGGCTATGGCTATGTCTATAGCTGCTATGGCTGTGGCTATGGCCCGGCTGCTATTTGAAATATCTATGGCGGCTATGGCTAGGGCTATGGCTGCTATGGCTATGACTATGGCTATGGCTGCTGTGGCTGTGGCTATGGCTGATATGGCTATGGCTTGGCTATGGCTGCTATGGCTATGGCTATGGCTGCGGCTGCTATGGCTATGGCTTTTATGGCTATCGCTACGGCTATGACTGCTATGGCTATTGCTATGGCTATGGCTGCTATGGCTATGGCTATGGCTATGGCTGCTATGGCTATTACACTGGCTGCTATGGCTATGGCTGCTATGGCTACAATGGCTATTGCTATTGCTATGGCTGCTATGTCTATGGTTATGGCTATGGCTGCTATGGCTATGGCTATGCCTTTTATGGCTATGGCTTCTATGGCTATCGCTATGGCTACAGCTGCTATGGCTATGGATACGGCTGCTATGGCTATGCCCTTTATGGCTATGGCTTCTATGGCTATCGCTATGGCTATGACAGCTGTGGCTATGGCTACAGCTGCTGTGGCTCTCGCTATGGCTGCTATGGCTGTGGCTATTGCTGATATGGCTATGGCTAAGGCTATGGCTGGTATGGCCATGGACATGGCTGCTATGGCTATGGCTATGACTGCTATGGCCATGGCTATGGCTGCTATGGCTATTGCTATGGCTGCTATGGCTATGGTTATGGCTATGGCTGCTATGGCTATGGCTATGCCCTTTATGGCTATGGTTTCTATGGCTATCGCTATGGCTACAGCTGCTATGGCTATGGTTACGGCTGCTATGGCTATGCCCTTTATGGCTATGGCTTCTATGGCTATCGCTATGGCTATGACTGCTGTGGCTATGGCTACGGCTGCTGTGGCTCTCGCTATGGCTGCTATGGCTATGGCTATGGCTAAGGCTGCTGTGGCTATGGCTATAGCTGCATTGGCTACGGCTATAGCTGCATTGGCTGCTGTGGCTATGGCTATGTCTATGGTTGCTATGGCTGTGGCTCTGGCTGCTTTGGCTATGGCTATAGCTGGATTGGCTGCTGTGGCTATGTCTATGTCTATGGCTGCTATGGCTGTGGCTATCGCTATGACTGCTATAGAAATAGCTATGGCAGCTAAGGATATGGCTATGGCTGCAATGGCTATGGCTATGGGTATGGCTGCTGTGGCTATGGCAATGGCTGATATGGCAATGGCTATGGCTATGGCTGCTATGGCTATGGTTATGGCTTCTATGGCTATGGCAATGGCTACTATGGCCATGGCTATGACTGCTATGGCTATGGCTATGGCTGCTATGGCTGTGGGTATGGCTATAGCTGCTGTGGCTATGGCTATGGCTGCTATGGCTATGGCTGCTATGGCTATGGCTATGGCTGCTATGGCTATGTATGCTATGGCAATGGCGATGGCTATGGCTGCTATGGTTATGGCTGCTATGGCTATGGCTATTGCTGCTATGGCTACCGCTATGGCTACAGCTATGGCTGCTATGGCTATGACCATGGCTATGGCTGCTATGGCTATGGCTATGGCTGCTATGGCTATGGTTATGGCTGATATGGCTATGGCTTGGCTATGGCTGCTATGGCTATGGCTATGGCTGCGGCTGCTATGGCTATGGCTTTTATGGCTATCGCTACGGCTATGACTGCTATGGCTATGGCTATGGCTTCTATGGCTATGTCTAAGGCTAAGGCTGCTATGGCTTGGCTATGGCTGCTATGGCTATGGCTATAGCTGCATTGGCTGCTGTGGCTATGGCTATGTCTATAGCTTCTATGGCTGTGGCTATAGCTCGGCTGCTATGGAAATAGTTATGGCGGCTATGGCTAGGGCTATAGCTGCTATGGCTATGACTATGGCTATGGCTGCTGTGGCTGTGGCTATGGCTGATATGGCTATGGCTTGGCTATGGCTGCAATGGCTATGGCTATGGCTGCGGCTGCTATGGCTATGGCTATGGCTATGGCTGCTATGGCTATGGTTATGGCTATGGCTGCTATGGCTATGGCTATGCCTTTTATGGCTATGGCTTCTATGGCTATCGCTATGGCTACAGCTGCTATGGCTATGGATAGGGCTGCTATGGCTATGCCCTTCATGGCTATGGCTTCTATGGCTACCGCTATGGCTATGACTGCTGTGGCTATGGCTACGGCTGCTGTGGCTCTCGCTATGGCTGCATTGGCTACGGCTATAGCTGCATTGGCTGCTGTGGCTATGGCTATGTCTATGGCTGCTATGGCTGTGGCTCTGGCTGCTTTGGCTATGGCAATGGCTACTATGGCCATGGCTATGACTGCTATGGCTATGGCTATGGCTGCTATGGCTGTGGGTATGGCTATCGCTGCTGTGGCTATGGCTATGGCTGCTATGGAAATATCTATGGCGGCTATGGCTATGGCTATAGCTGCTATGACTGCTATGGCTATGGCTATGGCTGCTATGGCTATGGCTATGGCTGCTATGGCCATCGCTATGTCTCCTATGGCTATGGCTATGTCTGCTATGGCTATGGCTATGGCTGCCATGGCTATGCCTTTTGTGGCTATGGCTTCTGTGGCTATCGCTATGCCCATGGCTGCTTTGGCTATGGCTTTAGCTGCATTGGCTGCTGTGGCTATAGCTATGTCTATGGCTGCTATGGCTGTGGCTATGGCTATGGCTGCTGTGGCTTTGGCTATGGCTGATATGTCTATGGCTATGGGTATGGCTGCTATGGCTATGGCAATGGCTACTATGGCCATGACTATGACTGCTATGGTTATGGCTATGGCTGCTATAGCTATGGCTGCTAGGGCTATGGCTATGGCTCCTATTGCTCTGGCTGCTATGGCTATGGCAATGGTTATGGCTGCTACGGCTATGGCTGCTGTGGCTATGGCTGTGGCTGCTATGGCTGTGGTTACGGATGCTATGGCTATGGCTAGGGCTGCTCTGGCTATGGCTATGCCTGCTATGGCTATGGCTATAGCTGCTGTGGCTTTATCTATGGCTACTATGGCTGTTATTGCTATGGCTATGGCTACTATGGCTATAGATACGGCTGCTCTGGCTATGGCTATGGCTATGTCTGCTATGGCTATGGCTATGGCTGCCATGGCTATGCCTTTTCTGGCTATGGCTTCTATGGCTATCGCTATGGCTATGGCTGCTTTGGCTATGGCTTTAGCTGCATTGGCTGCTGTGGCTATGGCTATGGCTGCTATGGCTATGGCTATGGCTGCTTTGGATATGGCTATAGCTGCATTGGCTGCTGTGGCTATGGCTATATCTATGGCTGCTATGGCTGTGGCTATGGCTGTTCTGACTATGGCTACGTCTGTGGCTGCTATGGCTATGGCTGCTATGGCTTTGCCTATGGCTGCTATGGCTATGGCTATGGCTATGGCTGCTATGGCTATGGCTATAGCTGCATTGGCTGCTGTGGCTATGGCTATGTCTATAGCTTCTATGGCTGTGGCTATAGCTCGGCTGCTATGGAAATAGTTATGGCGGCTATGGCTAGGGCTATAGCTGCTATGGCTATGACTATGGCTATGGCTGCTGTGGCTGTGGCTATGGCTGATATGGCTATGGCTTGGCTATGGCTGCAATGGCTATGGCTATGGCTGCGGCTGCTATGGCTATGGCTATGGCTATGGCTGCTATGGCTATGGTTATGGCTATGGCTGCTATGGCTATGGCTATGCCTTTTATGGCTATGGCTTCTATGGCTATCGCTATGGCTACAGCTGCTATGGCTATGGATACGGCTGCTATGGCTATGCCCTTCATGGCTATGGCTTCTATGGCTACCGCTATGGCTATGACTGCTGTGGCTATGGCTACGGCTGCTGTGGCTCTCGCTATGGCTGCATTGGCTACGGCTATAGCTGCATTGGCTGCTGTGGCTATGGCAATGGCTGCATTGGCTACGGCTATAGCTGCATTGGCTGCTGTGGCTATGGCTATGTCTATGGCTGCTATGGCTGTGGCTCTGGCTGCTTTGGCTATGGCAATGGCTACTATGGCCATGGCTATGACTGCTATGGCTATGGCTATGGCTGCTATGGCTGTGGGTATGGCTATCGCTGCTGTGGCTATGGCTATGGCTGCTATGGAAATATCTATGGCGGCTATGGCTATGGCTATAGCTGCTATGACTGCTATGGCTATGGCTATGGCTGCTATGGCTATGGCTATGGCTGCTATGGCCATGGCTATGTCTCCTATGGCTATGGCTATGTCTGCTATGGCTATGGCTATGGCTGCCATGGCTATGCCTTTTGTGGCTATGGCTTCTGTGGCTATCGCTATGGCCATGGCTGCTTTGGCTATGGCTTTAGCTGCATTGGCTGCTGTGGCTATAGCTATGTCTATGGCTGCTATGGCTGTGGCTATGGCTATGGCTGCTGTGGCTTTGGCTATGGCTGATATGTCTATGGCTATGGGTATGGCTGCTATGGCTATGGCAATGGCTACTATGGCCATGACTATGACTGCTATGGTTATGGCTATGGCTGCTATAGCTATGGCTGCTAGGGCTATGGCTATGGCGCCTATTGCTCTGGCTGCTATGGCTATGGCAATGGTTATGGCTGCTACGGCTATGGCTGCTGTGGCTATGGCTGTGGCTGCTATGGCTGTGGTTACGGATGCTATGGCTATGGCTAGGGCTGCTCTGGCTATGGCTATGCCTGCTATGGCTATGGCTATAGCTGCTGTGGCTTTATCTATGGCTACTATGGCTGTTATTGCTATGGCTATGGCTACTATGGCTATAGATACGGCTGCTCTGGCTATGGCTATGGCTATGTCTGCTATGGCTATGGCTATGGCTGCCATGGCTATGCCTTTTCTGGCTATGGCTTCTATGGCTATCGCTATGGCTATGGCTGCTTTGGCTATGGCTTTAGCTGCATTGGCTGCTGTGGCTATGGCTATGGCTGCTATGGCTATGGCTATGGCTGCTTTGGATATGGCTATAGCTGCATTGGCTGCTGTGGCTATGGCTATATCTATGGCTGCTATGGCTGTGGCTATGGCTGTTCTGACTATGGCTACGTCTGTGGCTGCTATGGCTATGGCTGCTATGGCTTTGCCTATGGCTGCTATGGCTATGGCTATGGCTATGGCTGCTATGGCTATGGCTATGACTGCTCTGGCTATGGCTATGGCTGCTATGGCTATGGCTACGGCTGCTGTGGCTTTGGCTATGTCTACTATGGCTGCAATGGCTATGGCTGTGGCTGCTATGGCTATGGCTATGGATATGGCTGCTATGGCCACGGCTATGTCTGGTATAGCCATGGCCATGGCTGCTATGGCTATGGCTATGGCTGCTATGGCTATGGCTATGGCTGCTACGGCTACCGCGATGACTGCTATGGCTATGCCTATGGCTATGGCTGCTATGGCTATGGCTATGGCTATGGTTATGTCTGCTATGGCTATGGCTATGGCTATGGCTTCTATGGCTATGGCTACTATGGCTATGGATACGGCTGCTATGGCTATTACTGTGGCTGTGGCTATAGGTTCTATGGCTGCCTCTATGGCTGCTATGGCTATTGCTATGGCTATGGCTGCTATGGCTATGTCTACGTCTGCAATGGCTATGGCTATCGCTGCTTCTGCTATAGGTATGGCTGCTATGGCTATGGCTATGGCCGCCATGACAATGGCTATGCGTGCTATGGCTATGGCTGTGACTGGTTTGGCTATGGCTATAGCTGCTATGGCTGTGGCTATGGCTATTGCTGCTATGGCTATGGCAACGGCTATGGCTGCTGTGGCTATGTCTTCTATGGCTATGGCTATGGCTATGGCTGCTACGGCTATGGCTGCTATGGCTACTATGGCTATGGCTATGGCTTTGGCTGCTATGGCTATCGCTATGACTACTGCTATGGCTGCTATGGCTATGAAAATATCTATGGCTGCTATGGCTATGGCTATGGCTGCTATGGCTATGGCCATGGCTGCTTTGGCTATGGCTATAGCTGCGGCTGCTATGGCTATGGCTGCTATGGCTATGGCTATGGCTGCTTTCGCTAGGGCTATAGCTGCATTGGCTGCTGTGGCTATGGCTATGTCTATGGCTGCTATGGCTGTGGCTCTGGCTATGTCTGCTATGGATATAGCTATGGCAGCTATGGCTATGACTATGCCTGCTATGGATATAGCTATGGCAGGTATGGCTATGGCTATGGCTGCTATGGCTATGGCTATGGCTATGGCTGCTATGGCTTTGGCTATGGCTGCTATGGCTATGGCTATGGCTATGGCTGCTATGGCTATGGCTATGGCTATGGCTGCTATGGCTTTGGCTATGGCTGCTATGGCTATGGCTATGTCTATGGCTGCTATGGCTGTGGTTATGACTATGGCTTCTATGGAAATAACTATGGCGGATATCGCTATGCCTATAGCTGCATTGGCTGCTATGGCTATGGCTATGTCTATGGCTGCTATGGCTGTGGCTATGGCTATGGCTGCTATGGAAATATCTATGGCGTCTATGGCTATGGCTATAGCTGCTATGGCTATGGCTATGGCTATGGCTGCTGTGGCTGTGGCTATTGCTGATATGGCTATGGCTAAGTCTATGGCTGGTATGGCCATGGCCATGGCTGCTATGGCTATTGCTATGGCTGCTATGGCAATGGCTATGGCTACGGCTATGGCTGCTAGGGCCACCATGGCTAAGGCAATGGCTGCTATGGCTATGGCTATGGCTGCGGCTGCAATGGCTATTGCTGCTTTGGCTATGGTTATGGCTGCTATTGCTATGGCTATGGATATGTCTGCTATGGCTATGGCTATGACTGCTATGGCTGTGGCTATGGCTGCTGTGGCTTTGGCTATGGCTACTATGGCTGCTATGGCTATGGCTATGGCTGCTATTGCTATGGCTATGGATATGGCTGCTATGGCTACGGCTATGTCTGGTATGGCCATGGCTATGTCTGCTATGGCTATGGCTATGGCTGCTATGGCTATGGCTATGGCTGCTATGGCTTTGGCTATGGCTGCTACGGCTGCCGCGAGGACTGCTATGGCTATGGCTATGGCTCTGGCTGCTATGGCTATTGCTATGGCTATGGCTGCTATGGCTATGTCTACGTCTGCTATGGCTATGGCTATCGCTGCGTCTGCTATGGCTATGGCTGCTATGGCTATGGCTATAGCCGCCATGACAATGGCTACGCGTGCTATGGCTATGGCCGTGACTGGTTTGGCTATGGCTATAGCTGCTATGGCTATGGCTATGGCTATGGCTGCTATGGCTATGGCAATGGCCATGGCTGCTATGGCTATGGCTTCTATGGCTATGGCTATGGCTATGGCTGCTATGGCTATGGCTGCTATGGCTACTATGGCTATGGCTATGGCTTTGGCTGCCATGGCTATAGCTATGGCTGCTATGGCCATTGCTGCTATGGCTATGGCTGCTATGGCTATGGCTGCTATGGCTATGGCTGCTATGGCTATGGCTATGACTGCTATGGCTATGTATGCTATGACTATGGCCATGGCTGCTATGGCTATGCCTATGGCTGCTATGGCTATCGCTATGGCTACTGCTATGGCTGCTATGGGTATGAAAATGTCTACGGCTGCAATGGCTATGGCTATGGCTGTTATGGCTATGGTTATGACTATGGCTGCTATGGCCATGCCTATGGCTGCTATGGATATCGCTATGGCTCTGGCTATGGCTGCTATGGCTATGTCTATGGCTGCTATGGCTATGGCTATGGCTATGGCTGCAATGGCTATGGCAATGGCTACTATGGCCATGGCTATGACTGCTATGGCTATGGCTATGGCTGCCATGGCTATGCCTTTTATGGCTATGGCTTCTATGGCTATCGCTATGGCTATGACTGCTGTGGCTATGGCTACGGCTGCTGTGGCTCTAGCTATGGCTGCTATGGCTATGGCTATGGCTAAGGCTGCTGTGGCTATGGCTATGGCTGCATTGGCTACGGCTATAGCTGCATTGGCTGCTGTGGCTATGGCTATGTGTATGGCTGCTATGGCTATGGCTATGGCTGCTTTCGCTAGGGCTATAGCTGCATTGGCTGCTGTGGCTATGGCTATGTCTATGGCTGCTATGGCTGTGGCTCTGGCTATGTCTGCTATGGATATAGCTATGGCAGCTATGGCTATGACTATGCCTGCTATGGATATAGCTATGGTAGGTATGGCTATGGCTATGGCTGCTATGGCTATGGCTATGGCTATGGCTGCTATGGCTTTGGCTATGGCTGATATGGCTATGGCTATGGGTATGGCTGCTATGGCTATGGCAATGGCTACTATGGCCATGGCTATGACTGCTATGGCTATGGCTATGGCTGTTATGGCTATGGCTGCTAGAGCTATGGCTATGGCTGCTATTGCTCTGGCTGCTATGGCTATGACAATGGCTATGGCTGCTATGGCTATGGCTGCTGTGGCTATGGCTATGGCTGCTATGGCTGTGGTTACGGCTGCTATGGCTATGGCTATGGCTGCTCTGGCTATGGCTATGGCTGCTGTGGCTATGGCTATGGCTGTTGTGGCTTTGGCTATTGCTACTATGGCTGTTATTGCTATGGCTATGGCTACTATGGCTATGGATACGGCTGCTCTGGCTATGGCTATGGCTATGTCTGCAATGGCTATGGCTATGGCTGCCATGGC
Organism: Calliopsis andreniformis; assembly: GCF_051401765.1. Taxonomy (NCBI): domain Eukaryota; kingdom Metazoa; phylum Arthropoda; class Insecta; order Hymenoptera; family Andrenidae; genus Calliopsis; species Calliopsis andreniformis. Next base: position 2,972,231 of record NW_027480456.1, on the reverse strand, counting down.
TATGCCTTTTATGGCTATGGCTTCTATGGCTATCGCTATGGCTATGGCTGCTTTGGCTATGGCTTTTGCTGCATTGGCTGCTGTGGCTATGGCTATGTCTATGGCTGCTATGGCTGTGGCTATGTCTATGGCTGCTATGGAAATAGCTATGGCTGCTATGGCTATGGCAATGGCTACTATGGCTATGGTTATGACTGCTATGGCTATGGCTATGGCTGCTATCGCTATGGTTATGGCTATAGCTGCTATGGCTATAGCTATGTCAGCTATGGCTATGGCTACGTCTGTGGCTGCTATGGCTATGGCTGCTATGGCTTTGGCTATGGCTGCTATGGCTATGGCTATGGCTATGGCTGTGGCTGCTATGGCTATGGCTATGTCTATGGCTGCTATGGCTACGCCTATGGCTATTGCTACTATGGCTATGGCTATGGTTGCTATGGCTATTGCGTCTATCTGCTATGGCTATGGCTATGGCTGCTATGGCTATGGCTGCTATGGCTACTATGGCTATGGCTATGGCTTTGGCTGCTATGGCTGCGGCTATGGCTGCTATGGCTACTATGGCTATGGCTATGGCTTTGGCTGCTATGGCTGCGGCTATGGCTGCTATGGCTATGGCTATGGCTATGACTGCTATGGCTATGGCTATGGCTGCTATGGCTATGGCTGCTATGGCTATGGCTGCTGTGGCTTTGGCTATGGCTACTATGGCTATGGCTATGGCTATGGCTATGGCTGCTATGGCTGTGGCTATGTCTACGGCTGCTATTGCTATGGCTTTGTCTGTGGCTGCTATGGCTATGGCTATGGCTATGGCTATGGCTGCTATGGCTGTGGCTATGTCTATGGCTGCTATTGCTATGGCTATGGCTATGGCTGCTGTGGCTGTTGCTATGGCTGATATGGCTATGGATACGGCTGCTATGGCTATGGCTATGGCTGCTATGGCTATGGCTGCTATGGCTATGGCTATGGCTGCTTTGGCTATGGCTGTAGCTGCATTGGCTGCTGTGGCTATGGCTATGTATATGGCTGCTATGGCTGTGGCTATCGCTATGTCTGCTGTAGAATTAGCTATGGCGGCTAAGGCTACGGCTATGGCTATGGCTATGGCTGCTATGGTTATGGCTATGGCTATGGCTGCTATGGATATGCCTATGTCTGCTATGGCTATGGCTATGTCTACTATGGCTGCTATGGCAATGACTATGGCTACTATGGCTATGGATGCGGCTGCTATGGCTACTATGGCTATGGATACGGCTGCTATGGCTACTATGGCTATGGCTATGGCTTTGGCTGCTATGGCTGCGGCTATGGCTGCTATGGCTATGGCTATGGCTATGACTGCTATGGCTATGGCTATGGCTGCTATGGCTATGGCTGCTATGGCTATGGCTGCTGTGGCTTTGGCTATGGCTACTATGGCTATGGCTATGGCTATGGCTATGGCTGCTATGGCTGTGGCTATGTCTACGGCTGCTATTGCTATGGCTTTGGCTGTGGCTGCTATGGCTATGGCTATGGCTATGGCTATGGCTGCTATGGCTGTGGCTATGTCTATGGCTGCTATTCCTATGGCTATGGCTATGGCTGCTGTGGCTGTGGCTATTGCTGATATGGCTATGGCTAAGGCTATGGCTGGTATGGCCATGGCCATGGCTGCTATGGCTATTGCTATGGCTGCTATGGCAATGTCTATGGCTACGGCTATGGCTGCTAGGGCCACCATGGCTAAGGCAATGGCTGCTATGGCTATGGCTATGACTGCTATGGCTATGGCTATGGCTGCTGTGGCTTTGGCTATGGCTACTATGGCTGCTATGGCTATGGCTATGGCTGCTATGGCTATGGCTATGGCTATGGCTGCTCTGGCTTTGGCTATGGCTACTATGGCTGTTATTGCTATGGCTATGGATACGGCTGCTCTGGCTATGGCTGTGGCTATGTCTGCTATGGCTATGGCTATGGCTGCCATGGCTATGCCTTTTGTGGCTATGGCTTCTATGGCTATCGCTATGGCTATGGCTGCTTTGGCTATGGCTTTAGCTGCATTGGCTGCTGTGGCTATGGCTGTGTCTATGTCTGCTATGGCTGTGGCTATGGCTATGGCTGCTATGGAAATAGTTATGGCAGCAATGGCTATGGCTATGGCTGCTACGGCTATGGCTATGGCTGCTAAGGCCACCATGGCTATGTCTATGGCTGCTATGGCTGTGGCTCTGGCTATGGCTGCTATGGATATAGCTATGGCAGCTATGGCTATGACTATGCCTGCTATGGATATAGCTACGGCAGGTATGGCTATGGCTATGGCTGCTATGGCTATGGCTATGGCCATGGCTGCTATGGCTTTGGCTATGGCTGATATGTCTATGGCTACGTGTATGGCTGCTATGGCTATGGCAATGGCTACTATGGCCATGGCTATGACTGCTATGGCTATGGCTATGGCTGCTATAGCTATTGCTTCTAGGGCTATGGCTATGGCTGCTATTGCTCTGGCTGCAATGGCTATGGCAATGGCTATGGCTGCTATGGGTGTGGCTGCTGTGGCTATGGCTATGGCTGCTATGGCTGTGGTTACGGCTTCGATGGCTATGTCTATGGCTGCTCTGGCTATGGCTATGTCTGCTATGGCTATGGCTATGGCTGCTCTGGCTTTGGCTATGGCTACTATGGCTGTTATTGCTATGGCTATGGCTACTATGGCTATGGATACGGCTGCTCTGGCTATGGCTATGGCTATGTCTGCTATGGCTATGGCTATGGCTGCCATGGCTATGCCTTTTGTGGCTATGGCTTCTATGGCTATCGCTATGGCTATGGCTGCTTTGGCTATGGCTTTAGCTGCATTGGCTGCTGTAGCTGTGGCTATGTCTATGGCTGCTATTGCTATGGCTATGGCTATGGCTGCTGTGGCTGTTGCTATTGCTGATATGGCTATGGCTATGGCTATGGCTGCTATGGCTATGGCTATGGCTAAGGCTATGGCTGCTGTGGCTATGGCTATGGCTATGGCTGCTATGGCTATGGCTATTGCTGCTATGGCTATGGCTATGGCTACGGCCATGACTGCTATCGCCACCGTGGCTATGGCAATGCCTGCTATGGCTATGGCTATGGCTGGGGCTGCTATGGCTATGGCTTTTATGGCTATCGCTATGGCTATGACTGCTATGGCTATGGCTATGTCTGCTATTGCTATGTATGCTATGGCTATGGCAATGGCTATGGCTGCTATGGCTATGGCAGCTATGGCTATGGCCATGGCTGCTATGGCTATGGCTATGGCTGCTATGGCTATGGTTATGGCTATAGCTGCTATGGCTATGGCTATGGCTTCTATGGCTATGTCTATGGCTTAGGCTGCTATGGCTATTGCTATGACTGCTTTGGATATGGCTATAGCTGCGTTGGCTGCTGTGGCTATGGCTATAGCTGCATTGGCTATGGCTATCGCTGCATTCGCTGCTGTGGCTATGGCTATGTCTATGGCTGCTATGGCTGTGGCTCTGGCTGCTTTGTCTATGGCTATAGCTGCATTGTCTGCTGTGGCTATGTCAATGTCTATGGCTGCTATGGCTGTGGCTATGGCTATGGCTGCTATGGAAGTAGCTATGGCAGCTATGGCTATGGCTATGGCTGCTATGGCTATGGCTATGGCAATGGCTGCTACAGCTATGGCAATGGCTGCTATGGCTATGGCAATGGCTGCTATGGCTATGGCTGCTATGGCTATGGCTATGGCTGCTATGGCTATGGCAATGGCTATGTCTGCTACGGCTATGCCTATGGCTGCTATGGCTATGGTTGTGGTTGCAATGGCTATTGCGTCTATCTGCTATGGCTATGGCTGTGGATATGGCTTCTATGGCTATGTCTATGGCTAAGGCTGCTATGGCTTGGCTATGGCTGCTATGGCTGTGGCTATGGCTGCTATGGCAATGGCTACGTCTGTGGCTGCTTTGGCTATGGCAGCTGTGGCTTTGCCTATGGCTGCTATGGCTATGGCTATGGCTGCTATGGCTATGGCTATGGATATGGCTGCTATGGCTATGGCTATGGCTGCTATGGCTATGGCTATGGCTGCTTTGGCTATGGCTATAGCTGCATTGGCTGCTGTGGCTATGGATATGTCTATGGCTGCTATGGCTGTGGCTATGGCTGTTCTGACTATGGCTACGTCTGTGGCTGCTATGGCTACGGCTGCTATGGCTTTGCCTATGGCTGTTATGGCTATGGCTATGGCTATGGCTGCTATGGCTATGGCTATGGCTGCTCTGGCTATGGCTATGGCTGCTATGGCTATGGCTATGGCTGCTGTGGCTTTGCTACGGCTACTATGGCTGCTATGGCTATGGCTATGGCTGCTATGGCTATGGCTATGGATATGGCTGCTATGGCCACGGCTATGTCTGGTATGGCCATGGCTATGGCTGCTATGGCTATGGCTATGGCTGCTATGGCTATGGCTATGGCTGCTACGGCTACCGCGATGACTGCTATGGCTATGCCTATGGCTATGGCTGCTATGGCTATGGCTATGGTTATGTCTGCTATGGCTATGGCTATGGCTTTGGCTTCTATGGCTATGGCTACTATGGCTATGGATACGGCTGCTATGGCTACTACTGTGGCTGTGGCTATAGGTTCTATGGCCGCCTCTATGGCTGCTATGGCTATGTCTACGTCTGCAGTGGCTATGGCTATCGCTGCGTCTCCTATAGGTATGGCTGCTATGGCTATGGCTATGGCCGCCATGACAATGGCTATGCGTGCTATGGCTATGGCCGTGACTGGTTTGGCTATGGCTATAGCTGCTATGGCTATGGCTATGGCTATTGCTGCTATGGCTATGGCAACGGCTATGGCTGCTGTGGCTATGTCTTCTATGGCTATGGCTATGGCTATGGCTGCTATGGCTATGGCTGCTATGGCTACTATGGCTATGGCTATGGCTTTGGCTGCTATGTCTATGGCTATGGCTGCTATGGCCATTGCTGCTATGCCTATTGCTGCTATTGCTATGGCTATGGCTATGGCTGCTGTGGCTGTTGCTATGGCTGATATGGGTATGGCTATGGCTATGGCTGCTATGGCTATGGCTATGACTACGGCTATGGCTGCTATGGCTATGGCTATGGCTATGGCTGCTATGGCTATGGCTATGGCTGCTATGGCTATGGCTATGGCTACGGCCATGACTGCTATCGCCACCATGGCTATGGCAATGCCTGCTATGGCTATGGCTATGGCTGGGGCTGCTATGGCTATGGCTTTTATGGCTATCGCTCTGGCTATGACTGCTATGGCTATGGCTATGGCTGCTATTGCTATGTATGCTATGGCTATGGCAATGGCTATGGCTGCTATGGCTATTGCAGCTATGGCTATGGCAATTGCTGCTATGGCTATGGCTATGGCAGCTATGGCTATGGTTATGGCTATGGCTACTATGGCTATGGCTATGGATATGGCTGCTATGGCTATGGCTATGGCTGCTATGGCGATGGCTATGGCTGCTTTGGATATGGCTATAGCTGCATTGGCTGTTGTGGCTATGGCTATATATATGGCTGCTATGGCTGTGGCTATGGCTGTTCTGACTATGGCTACGTCTGTGGCTGCTATGGCTATGGCTGCTATGGCTTTGCCTATGGCTGCTATGGCTATGGCTATGGCTATGGCTGCTATGGCTATGGCTATGGCTGCTCTGGCTATGGCTATGGCTGCTATGGCTATGGCTACGGCTGCTGTGGCTTTGGCTATGGCTACTATGGCTGCAATGGCTATGGCTGTGGCTGCTATGGCTATGGCTATGGATATGGCTGCTATGGCCACGGCTATGTCTGGTATGGCCATGGCCATGGCTGCTATGGCTATGGCTATGGCTGCTATGGCTATGGCTATGGCTGCTACGGCTACCGCGATGACTGCTATGGCTATGCCTATGGCTATGGCTGCTATGGCTATGGCTATGGCTATGGTTATGTCTGCTATGGCTATGGCTATGGCTATGGCTTCTATGGCTATGGCTACTATGGCTATGGATACGGCTGCTATGGCTATTACTGTGGCTGTGGCTATAGGTTCTATGGCTGCCTCTATGGCTGCTATGGCTATTGCTATGGCTATGGCTGCTATGGCTATGTCTACGTCTGCAATGGCTATGGCTATCGCTGCTTCTGCTATAGGTATGGCTGCTATGGCTATGGCTATGGCCGCCATGACAATGGCTATGCGTGCTATGGCTATGGCTGTGACTGGTTTGGCTATGGCTATAGCTGCTATGGCTATGGCTATGGCTATTGCTGCTATGGCTATGGCAACGGCTATGGCTGCTGTGGCTATGTCTTCTATGGCTATGGCTTTGGCTATGGCTGCTATGGCTATGGCTATGTCTATGGCTGCTATGGCTGTGGTTATGACTATGGCTTCTATGGAAATAACTATGGCGGATATCGCTATGCCTATAGCTGCATTGGCTGCTATGGCTATGGCTATGTCTATGGCTGCTATGGCTGTGGCTATGGCTATGGCTGCTATGGAAATATCTATGGCGTCTATGGCTATGGCTATAGCTGCTATGGCTATGGCTATGGCTATGGCTGCTGTGGCTGTGGCTATTGCTGATATGGCTATGGCTAAGTCTATGGCTGGTATGGCCATGGCCATGGCTGCTATGGCTATTGCTATGGCAGCTATGGCAATGGCTATGGCTACGGCTATGGCTGCTAGGGCCACCATGGCTAAGGCAATGGCTGCTATGGCTATGGCTATGGCTGCGGCTGCAATGGCTATGGCTGCTTTGGCTATGGTTATGGCTGCTATGGCTATGGCTATGGATATGTCTGCTATGGCTATGGCTATGACTGCTATGGCTGTGGCTATGGCTGCTGTGGCTTTGGCTATGGCTACTATGGCGGCTATGGCTATGGCTATGTCTGCTATGGCTATGGCTATGGCTGCTATGGCCATTGCTGCTATGCCTATTGCTGCTATTGCTATGGCTATGGCTATGGCTGCTGTGGCTGTTGCTATGGCTGATATGGCTATGGCTATGGCTATGGCTGCTATGGCTATGGCTATGACTACGGCTATGGCTGCTATGGCTATGGCTATGGCTATGGCTGCTATGGCTATGGCTATGGCTGCTATGGCTATGGCTATGGCTACGGCCATGACTGCTATCGCCACCATGGCTATGGCAATGCCTGCTATGGCTATGGCTATGGCTGGGGCTGCTATGGCTATGGCTTTTATGGCTATCGCTATGGCTATGACTGCTATGGCTATGGCTATGGCTGCTATTGCTATGTATGCTATGGCTATGGCAATGGCTATGGCTGCTATGGCTATGGCAGCTATGGCTATGGCCATTCCTGCTATGGCTATGGCTATGGCTGCTATGGCTATGGTTATGGCTATAGCTGCTATGGCTATGGCTATGGCTTCTATGGCTATGTCTATGGCTAAGGCTGCTATGGCTATTGCTATGGCTGCTTTGGATATGGCTATAGCTGCATTGGCTGCTGTGGCTATGGCTATGGCTGCATTGGCTATGGCTATAGCTGCATTCGCTGCTGTGGCTATGGCTACGTCTATGGCTGCTATGGCTGTGGCTCTGGCTGCTTTGTCTATGGCTATAGCTGCATTGTCTGCTGTGGCTATGTCAATGTCTATGGCTGCTATGGCTGTGGCTATGGCTATGGCTGCTATGGAAATATCTATGGCGGCTATGGCTATGGCTATAGCTGCTATGGCTTTGGTTATGGCTATGGCTGCTGTGGCTGTGGCCATTGCTGATATGGCTATGGCTATGGCTATGGCTGCTATGGCTATGGCTATGGCTGCTACGGCTACCACGATGACTGCTATGGCTATGCCTATGGCTATGGCTGCTATGGCTATGGCTATGGTTATGTCTGCTATGGCTATGGCTATGGCTATGGCTTCTATGGCTATGGCTACTATGGCTATGGATACGGCTGCTATGGCTACTACTGTGGCTGTGGCTATAGGTTCTATGGCTGCTTCTATGGCTGCTATGGCTATTGCTATGGCTATGGCTGCTATGGCTATGTCTACGTCTGCAATGGCTATGGCTATCGCTGCTTCTGCTATAGGTATGGCTGCTATGGCTATGGCTATGGCAGCCATGACAATGGCTATGCGTGCTATGGCTATGGCTGTGACTGGTTTGGCTATGGCTGTAGCTGCTATGGCTATGGCTATGGCTATTGCTGCTATGGCTATGGCAACGGCTATGGCTGCTGTGGCTATGTCTTCTATGGCTATGGCTATGGCTATGGCTGCTATGGCTATGGCTGCTATGGCTACTATGGCTATGGCTATGGCTTTGGCTGCTATGGCTATCGCTATGACTACTGCTATGGCTGCTATGTCTATGAAAATATCTATGGCTGCTATGGCTATGGCTATGGCTGCTATGGCTATGGCTATGGCTGCTTTGGCTATGGCTATAGCTGCGGCTGCTATGGCTATGGCTGCTATGGCTATGGCTATGGCTGCTTTCGCTAGGGCTATAGCTGCATTGGCTGCTGTGGCTATGGCTATGTCTATGGCTGCTATGGCTGTGGCTCTGGCTATGTCTGCTATGGATATAGCTGTGGCAGCTATGGCTATGACTATGCCTGCTATGGATATAGCTATGGTAGGTATGGCTATGGCTATGGCTGCTATGGCTATGGCTATGGCTATGGCTGCTATGGCTTTGGCTATGGCTGATATGGCTATGGCTATGGGTATGGCTGCTATGGCTATGGCAATGGCTACTATGGCCATGGCTATGACTGCTATGGCTATGGCTATGGCTGTTATGGCTATGGCTGCTAGAGCTATGGCTATGGCTGCTATTGCTCTGGCTGCTATGGCTATGACAATGGCTATGGCTGCTATGGCTATGGCTGCTGTGGCTATGGCTATGGCTGCTATGGCTGTGGTTACGGCTGCTATGGCTATGGCTATGGCTGCTATGGCTATGGCTATGGCTGCTATGGCTATGGCTATGGCTACGGCCATGACTGCTATCGCCACCATGGCTATGGCAATGCCTGCTATGGCTATGGCTATGGCTGGGGCTGCTATGGCTATGGCTTTTATGGCTATCGCTCTGGCTATGACTGCTATGGCTATGGCTATGGCTGCTATTGCTATGTATGCTATGGCTATGGCAATGGCTATGGCTGCTATGGCTATTGCAGCTATGGCTATGGCCATTGCTGCTATGGCTATGGCTATGGCAGCTATGGCTATGGTTATGGCTATGGCTACTATGGCTATGGCTATGGATATGGCTGCTATGGCTATGGCTATGGCTGCTATGGCGATGGCTATGGCTGCTTTGGATATGGCTATAGCTGCATTGGCTGCTGTGGCTATGGCTATATATATGGCTGCTATGGCTGTGGCTATGGCTGTTCTGACTATGGCTACGTCTGTGGCTGCTATGGCTATGGCTGCTATGGCTTTGCCTATGGCTGCTATGGCTATGGCTATGGCTATGGCTGCTATGGCTATGGCTATGGCTGCTCTGGCTATGGCTATGGCTGCTATGGCTATGGCTACGGCTGCTGTGGCTTTGGCTATGGCTACTATGGCTGCAATGGCTATGGCTGTGGCTGCTATGGCTATGGCTATGGATATGGCTGCTATGGCCACGGCTATGTCTGGTATGGCCATGGCCATGGCTGCTATGGCTATGGCTATGGCTGCTATGGCTATGGCTATGGCTGCTACGGCTACCGCGATGACTGCTATGGCTATGCCTATGGCTATGGCTGCTATGGCTATGGCTATGGCTATGGTTATGTCTGCTATGGCTATGGCTATGGCTATGGCTTCTATGGCTATGGCTACTATGGCTATGGATACGGCTGCTATGGCTATTACTGTGGCTGTGGCTATAGGTTCTATGGCTGCCTCTATGGCTGCTATGGCTATTGCTATGGCTATGGCTGCTATGGCTATGTCTACGTCTGCAATGGCTATGGCTATCGCTGCTTCTGCTATAGGTATGGCTGCTATGGCTATGGCTATGGCCGCCATGACAATGGCTATGCGTGCTATGGCTATGGCTGTGACTGGTTTGGCTATGGCTATAGCTGCTATGGCTATGGCTATGGCTATTGCTGCTATGGCTATGGCAACGGCTATGGCTGCTGTGGCTATGTCTTCTATGGCTATGGCTTTGGCTATGGCTGCTATGGCTATGGCTATGTCTATGGCTGCTATGGCTGTGGTTATGACTATGGCTTCTATGGAAATAACTATGGCGGATATCGCTATGCCTATAGCTGCATTGGCTGCTATGGCTATGGCTATGTCTATGGCTGCTATGGCTGTGGCTATGGCTATGGCTGCTATGGAAATATCTATGGCGTCTATGGCTATGGCTATAGCTGCTATGGCTATGGCTATGGCTATGGCTGCTGTGGCTGTGGCTATTGCTGATATGGCTATGGCTAAGTCTATGGCTGGTATGGCCATGGCCATGGCTGCTATGGCTATTGCTATGGCTGCTATGGCAATGGCTATGGCTACGGCTATGGCTGCTAGGGCCACCATGGCTAAGGCAATGGCTGCTATGGCTATGGCTATGGCTGCGGCTGCAATGGCTATGGCTGCTTTGGCTATGGTTATGGCTGCTATGGCTATGGCTATGGATATGTCTGCTATGGCTATGGCTATGACTGCTATGGCTGTGGCTATGGCTGCTGTGGCTTTGGCTATGGCTACTATGGCGGCTATGGCTATGGCTATGTCTGCTATGGCTATGGCTATGGCTGCTATGGCCATTGCTGCTATGCCTATTGCTGCTATTGCTATGGCTATGGCTATGGCTGCTGTGGCTGTTGCTATGGCTGATATGGCTATGGCTATGGCTATGGCTGCTATGGCTATGGCTATGACTACGGCTATGGCTGCTATGGCTATGGCTATGGCTATGGCTGCTATGGCTATGGCTATGGCTGCTATGGCTATGGCTATGGCTACGGCCATGACTGCTATCGCCACCATGGCTATGGCAATGCCTGCTATGGCTATGGCTATGGCTGGGGCTGCTATGGCTATGGCTTTTATGGCTATCGCTATGGCTATGACTGCTATGGCTATGGCTATGGCTGCTATTGCTATGTATGCTATGGCTATGGCAATGGCTATGGCTGCTATGGCTATGGCAGCTATGGCTATGGCCATTCCTGCTATGGCTATGGCTATGGCTGCTATGGCTATGGTTATGGCTATAGCTGCTATGGCTATGGCTATGGCTTCTATGGCTATGTCTATGGCTAAGGCTGCTATGGCTATTGCTATGGCTGCTTTGGATATGGCTATAGCTGCATTGGCTGCTGTGGCTATGGCTATGGCTGCATTGGCTATGGCTATAGCTGCATTCGCTGCTGTGGCTATGGCTACGTCTATGGCTGCTATGGCTGTGGCTCTGGCTGCTTTGTCTATGGCTATAGCTGCATTGTCTGCTGTGGCTATGTCAATGTCTATGGCTGCTATGGCTGTGGCTATGGCTATGGCTGCTATGGAAATATCTATGGCGGCTATGGCTATGGCTATAGCTGCTATGGCTTTGGTTATGGCTATGGCTGCTGTGGCTGTGGCCATTGCTGATATGGCTATGGCTATGGCTATGGCTGCTATGGCTATGGCTATGGCTGCTACGGCTACCACGATGACTGCTATGGCTATGCCTATGGCTATGGCTGCTATGGCTATGGCTATGGTTATGTCTGCTATGGCTATGGCTATGGCTATGGCTTCTATGGCTATGGCTACTATGGCTATGGATACGGCTGCTATGGCTACTACTGTGGCTGTGGCTATAGGTTCTATGGCTGCTTCTATGGCTGCTATGGCTATTGCTATGGCTATGGCTGCTATGGCTATGTCTACGTCTGCAATGGCTATGGCTATCGCTGCTTCTGCTATAGGTATGGCTGCTATGGCTATGGCTATGGCCGCCATGACAATGGCTATGCGTGCTATGGCTATGGCTGTGACTGGTTTGGCTATGGCTGTAGCTGCTATGGCTATGGCTATGGCTATTGCTGCTATGGCTATGGCAACGGCTATGGCTGCTGTGGCTATGTCTTCTATGGCTATGGCTATGGCTATGGCTGCTATGGCTATGGCTGCTATGGCTACTATGGCTATGGCTATGGCTTTGGCTGCTATGGCTATCGCTATGACTACTGCTATGGCTGCTATGTCTATGAAAATATCTATGGCTGCTATGGCTATGGCTATGGCTGCTATGGCTATGGCTATGGCTGCTTTGGCTATGGCTATAGCTGCGGCTGCTATGGCTATGGCTGCTATGGCTATGGCTATGGCTGCTTTCGCTAGGGCTATAGCTGCATTGGCTGCTGTGGCTATGGCTATGTCTATGGCTGCTATGGCTGTGGCTCTGGCTATGTCTGCTATGGATATAGCTGTGGCAGCTATGGCTATGACTATGCCTGCTATGGATATAGCTATGGTAGGTATGGCTATGGCTATGGCTGCTATGGCTATGGCTATGGCTATGGCTGCTATGGCTTTGGCTATGGCTGATATGGCTATGGCTATGGGTATGGCTGCTATGGCTATGGCAATGGCTACTATGGCCATGGCTATGACTGCTATGGCTATGGCTATGGCTGTTATGGCTATGGCTGCTAGAGCTATGGCTATGGCTGCTATTGCTCTGGCTGCTATGGCTATGACAATGGCTATGGCTGCTATGGCTATGGCTGCTGTGGCTATGGCTATGGCTGCTATGGCTGTGGTTACGGCTGCTATGGCTATGGCTATGGCTGCTCTGGCTATGGCTATGGCTGCTGTGGCTATGGCTATGGCTGTTGTGGCTTTGGCTATTGCTACTATGGCTGTTATTGCTATGGCTATGGCTACTATGGCTATGGATACGGCTGCTCTGGCTATGGCTATGGCTATGTCTGCAATGGCTATGGCTATGGCTGCCATGGCTATGCCTTTTATGGCTATGGCTTCTATGGCTATCGCTATGGCTATGGCTGCTTTGGCTATGGCTTTTGCTGCATTGGCTGCTGTGGCTATGGCTATGTCTATGGCTGCTATGGCTGTGGCTATGTCTATGGCTGCTATGGAAATAGCTATGGCAGCAATGGCTATGACAATGGCTGCTATGGCTATGGCTATGGCTGATATGGCTATGGCTATGTCTATGGCTGCTATGGCTATGGCAATGGCTACTATGGCTATGGTTATGACTGCTATGGCTATGGCTATGGCTGCTATCGCTATGGTTATGGCTATAGCTGCTATGGCTATAGCTATGTCAGCTATGGCTATGGCTACGTCTGTGGCTGCTATGGCTATGGCTGCTATGGCTTTGGCTATGGCTGCTATGGCTATGGCTATGGCTATGGCTGTGGCTGCTACGGCTATGGCTATGTCTATGGCTGCTATGGCTACGCCTATGGCTATTGCTACTATGGCTATGGCTATGGTTGCTATGGCTATTGCGTCTATCTGCTATGGCTATGGCTATGGCTGCTATGGCTATGGCTGCTATGGCTACTATGGCTATGGCTATGGCTTTGGCTGCTATGGCTGCGGCTATGGCTGCTATGGCTACTATGGCTATGGCTATGGCTTTGGCTGCTATGGCTGCGGCTATGGCTGCTATGGCTATGGCTATGGCTATGACTGCTATGGCTATGGCTATGGCTGCTATGGCTATGGCTGCTATGGCTATGGCTGCTGTGGCTTTGGCTATGGCTACTATGGCTATGGCTATGGCTATGGCTATGGCTGATATGGCTGTGGCTATGTCTACGGCTGCTATTGCTATGGCTTTGTCTGTGGCTGCTATGGCTATGGCTATGGCTATGGCTATGGCTATGGCTGCTATGGCTGTGGCTATGTCTATGGCTGCTATTGCTATGGCTATGGCTATGGCTGCTGTGGCTGTTGCTATGGCTGATATGGCTATGGATACGGCTGCTATGGCTATGGCTATGGCTGCTATGGCTATGGCTGCTATGGCTATGGCTATGGCTGCTTTGGCTATGGCTGTAGCTGCATTGGCTGCTGTGGCTATGGCTATGTATATGGCTGCTATGGCTGTGGCTATCGCTATGTCTGCTGTAGAATTAGCTATGGCGGCTAAGGCTACGGCTATGGCTATGGCTATGGCTGCTATGGTTATGGCTATGGCTATGGCTGCTATGGATATGCCTATGTCTGCTATGGCTATGGCTATGTCTACTATGGCTGCTATGGCAATGACTATGGCTACTATGGCTATGGATGCGGCTGCTATGGCTACTATGGCTATGGATACGGCTGCTATGGCTACTATGGCTATGGCTATGGCTTTGGCTGCTATGGCTGCGGCTATGGCTGCTATGGCTATGGCTATGGCTATGACTGCTATGGCTATGGCTATGGCTGCTATGGCTATGGCTGCTATGGCTATGGCTGCTGTGGCTTTGGCTATGGCTACTATGGCTATGGCTATGGCTATGGCTATGGCTGCTATGGCTGTGGCTATGTCTACGGCTGCTATTGCTATGGCTTTGGCTGTGGCTGCTATGGCTATGGCTATGGCTATGGCTATGGCTGCTATGGCTGTGGCTATGGCTGCTATGGCTATGGCTATGGCTGCTGTGGCTTTGCTACGGCTACTATGGCTGCTATGGCTATGGCTATGGCTGCTATGGCTATGGGTATGGATATGGCTGCTATGGCCACGGCTATGTCTATTATGGCCATGGCTATGGCTGCTATGGCTATGGCTATGGCTGCTATGGCTATGGCTATGGCTGCTACGGCTACCGCGATGACTGCTATGGCTATGCCTATGGCTATGGCTGCTATGGCTATGGCTATGGTTATGTCTGCTATGGCTATGGCTATGGCTTTGGCTTCTATGGCTATGGCTACTATGGCTATGGATACGGCTGCTATGGCTACTACTGTGGCTGTGGCTATAGGTTCTATGGCCGCCTCTATGGCTGCTATGGCTATGTCTACGTCTGCAGTGGCTATGGCTATCGCTGCGTCTGCTATAGGTATGGCTGCTATGGCTATGGCTATGGCCGCCATGACAATGGCTATGCGTGCTATGGCTATGGCCGTGACTGGTTTGGCTATGGCTATAGCTGCTATGGCTATGGCTATGGCTATTGCTGCTATGGCTATGGCAACGGCTATGGCTGCTGTGGCTATGTCTTCTATGGCTATGGCTATGGCTATGGCTGCTATGGCTATGGCTGCTATGGCTATGGCTATGGCTGCTTTGGATATGGCTATAGCTGCATTGGCTGCTGTGGCTATGGCTATATATATGGCTGCTATGGCTGTGGCTATGGCTGTTCTGACTATGGCTACGTCTGTGGCTGCTATGGCTATGGCTGCTATGGCTTTGCCTATGGCTGCTATGGCTATGGCTATGGCTATGGCTGCTATGGCTATGGCTATGGCTGCTCTGGCTATGGCTATGGCTGCTATGGCTATGGCTACGGCTGCTGTGGCTTTGGCTATGGCTACTATGGCTGCAATGGCTATGGCTGTGGCTGCTATGGCTATGGCTATGGATATGGCTGCTATGGCCACGGCTATGTCTGGTATGGCCATGGCCATGGCTGCTATGGCTATGGCTATGGCTGCTATGGCTATGGCTATGGCTGCTCCGGCTACCGCGATGACTGCTATGGCTATGCCTATGGCTATGGCTGCTATGGCTATGGCTATGGCTATGGTTATGTCTGCTATGGCTATGGCTATGGTTATGGCTTCTATGGCTATGGCCACTATGGCTATGGATACGGCTGCTATGGCTATTACTGTGGCTGTGGCTATAGGTTCTATGGCTGCCTCTATGGCTGCTATGGCTATTGCTATGGCTATGGCTGCTATGGCTATGTCTACGTCTGCAATGGCTATGGCTATCGCTGCTTCTGCTATAGGTATGGCTGCTATGGCTATGGCTATGGCCGCCATGACAATGGCTATGCGTGCTATGGCTATGGCTGTGACTGGTTTGGCTATGGCTATAGCTGCTATGGCTATGGCTATGGCTATTGCTGCTATGGCTATGGCAACGGCTATGGCTGCTGTGGCTATGTCTTCTATGGCTATGGCTTTGGCTATGGCTGCTATGGCTATGGCTATGTCTATGGCTGCTATGGCTGTGGTTATGACTATGGCTTCTATGGAAATAACTATGGCGGATATCGCTATGCCTATAGCTGCATTGGCTGCTATGGCTATGGCTATGTCTATGGCTGCTATGGCTGTGGCTATGGCTATGGCTGCTATGGAAATATCTATGGCGTCTATGGCTATGGCTATAGCTGCTATGGCTATGGCTATGGCTATGGCTGCTGTGGCTGTGGCTATTGCTGATATGGCTATGGCTAAGTCTATGGCTGGTATGGCCATGGCCATGGCTGCTATGGCTATTGCTATGGCTGCTATGGCAATGGCTATGGCTACGGCTATGGCTGCTAGGGCCACCATGGCTAAGGCAATGGCTGCTGTGGCTATGGCTATGGCTGCGGCTGCAATGGCTATGGCTGCTTTGGCTATGGTTATGGCTGCTATGGCTATGGCTATGGATATGTCTGCTATGGCTATGGCTATGACTGCTATGGCTGTGGCTATGGCTGCTGTGGCTTTGGCTATGGCTACTATGGCGGCTATGGCTATGGCTATGTCTGCTATGGCTATGGCTATGGCTGCCATGTCTATGCCTTTTGTGGCTATGGCTTCTATGGCTATCGCTATGGCTATGGCTGCTTTGGCTATGGCTTTAGCTGCATTGGCTGCTGTAGCTGTGGCTATGTCTATGGCTGCTATTGCTATGGCTATGGCTATGGCTGCTGTGGCTGTTGCTATTGCTGATATGGCTATGGCTATGGCTATGGCTGCTATGGCTATGGCTATGGCTAAGGCTATGGCTGCTGTGGCTATGGCTATGGCTATGGCTGCTATGGCTATGGCTATTGCTGCTATGGCTATGGCTATGCCTACGGCCATGACTGCTATCGCCACCGTGGCTATGGCAATGCCTGCTATGGCTATGGCTATGGCTGGGGCTGCTATGGCTATGGCTTTTATGGCTATCGCTATGGCTATGACTGCTATGGCTATGGCTATGTCTGCTATTGCTATGTATGCTATGGCTATGGCAATGGCTATGGCTGCTATGGCTATGGCAGCTATGGCTATGGCTATGGCTGCTATGGCTATGGTTATGGCTATAGCTGCTATGGCTATGGCTATGGCTTCTATGGCTATGTCTATGGCTTAGGCTGCTATGGCTATTGCTATGACTGCTTTGGATATGGCTATAGCTGCATTGGCTGCTGTGGCTATGGCTATAGCTGCATTGGCTATGGCTATCGCTGCATTCGCTGCTGTGGCTATGGCTATGTCTATGGCTGCTATGGCTGTGGCTCTGGCTGCTTTGTCTATGGCTATAGCTGCATTGTCTGCTGTGGCTATGTCAATGTCTATGGCTGCTATGGCTGTGGCTATGGCTATGGCTGCTATGGAAGTAGCTATGGCAGCTATGGCTATGGCTATGGCTGCTATGGCTATGGCTATGGCAATGGCTGCTACGGCTATGGCAATGGCTGCTATGGCTATGGCAATGGCTGCTATGGCTATGGCTGCTATGGCTATGGCTATGGCTGCTATGGCTATGGCAATGGCTATGTCTGCTACGGCTATGCCTATGGCTGCTATGGCTATGGTTGTGGTTGCAATGGCTATTGCGTCTCTCTGCTATGGCTATGGCTGTGGATATGGCTTCTATGGCTATGTCTATGGCTAAGGCTGCTATGGCTTGGCTATGGCTGCTATGGCTGTGGCTATGGCTGCTGTGGCTATGGCAATGGCTGCATTGGCTACGGCTATAGCTGCATTGGCTGCTGTGGCTATGGCTATGTCTATGGCTGCTATGGCTGTGGCTCTGGCTGCTTTGGCTATGGCAATGGCTACTATGGCCATGGCTATGACTGCTATGGCTATGGCTATGGCTGCTATGGCTGTGGGTATGGCTATTGCTGCTGTGGCTATGGCTATGGCTGCTATGGAAATATCTATGGCGGCTATGGCTATGGCTATAGCTGCTATGACTGCTATGGCTATGGCTATGGCTGCTATGGCTATGGCTATGGCTGCTATGGCCATGGCTATGTCTCCTATGGCTATGGCTATGTCTGCTATGGCTATGGCTATGGCTGCCATGGCTATGCCTTTTGTGGCTATGGCTTCTGTGGCTATCGCTATGGCCATGGCTGCTTTGGCTATGGCTTTAGCTGCATTGGCTGCTGTGGCTATAGCTATGTCTATGGCTGCTATGGCTGTGGCTATGGCTGCTATGGAAATATCTATGGCGGCTATGGCTATGGCTATAGCTGCTATGACTGCTATGGCTATGGCTATGGCTGCTATGGCTATGGCTATGGCCGCCATGACAATGGCTATGCGTGCTATGGCTATGGCTGTGACTGGTTTGGCTATGGCTATAGCTGCTATGGCTATGGCTATGGCTATTGCTGCTATGGCTATGGCAACGGCTATGGCTGCTGTGGCTATGGCTTCTATGGCTATCGCTATGGCTACAGCTGCTATGGCTATGGATACGGCTGCTATGGCTATGCCCTTCATGGCTATGGCTTCTATGGCTACCGCTATGGCTATGACTGCTGTGGCTATGGCTATGCGTGCTATGGCTATGGCTGTGACTGGTTTGGCTATGGCTGTAGCTGCTATGGCTATGGCTATGGCTGTTGTGGCTTTGGCTATTGCTACTATGGCTGTTATTGCTATGGCTATGGCTACTGTGGCTATGGATACGGCTGCTCTGGCTATGGCTATGGCTATGTCTGCAATGGCTATGGCTATGGCTGCCATGGCTATGCCTTTTATGGCTATGGCTTCTATGGCTATCGCTATGGCTATGGCTGCTTTGGCTATGGCTTTTGCTGCATTGGCTGCTGTGGCTATGGCTATGTCTATGGCTGCTATGGCTGTGGCTATGTCTATGGCTGCTATGGCTATGGCAATGGCTACTATGGCTATGGTTATGACTGCTATGGCTATGGCTATGGCTGCTATGGCTTTGGCTATGGCTGCTATGGCTATGGCTATGGCTATGGCTGTGGCTGCTATGGCTATGGCTGTAGCTGCATTGGCTGCTGTGGCTATGGCTATGTATATGGCTGCTATGGCTGTGGCTATCGCTATGTCTGCTGTAGAATTAGCTATGGCGGCAAAGGCTACGGCTATGGCTATGGCTATGGCTATGGCTGCTATGGCTGTGGCTATGTCTACGGCTGCTATTGCTATGGCTTTGGCTGTGGCTGCTATGGCTATGGCTATGGCTATGGCTATGGCTGCTATGGCTGTGGCTATGTCTATGGCTGCTATTGCTATGGCTATGGCTATGGCTGCTGTGGCTGTTGCTATGGCTGATATGGCTGTGGATACGGCTGCTATGGCTATGGCTATGGCTGCTATGGCTATGGCTGCTATGGCTATGGCTATGGCTGCTTTGGCTATGGCTGTAGCTGCATTGGCTGCTGTGGCTATGGCTATGTATATGGCTGCTATGGCTGTGGCTATCGCTATGTCTGCTGTAGAATTAGCTCTGGCGGCTAAGACTACGGCTATGGCTATGGCTATGGCTGCTATGGTTATGGCTATGGCTATGGCTGCTATGGATATGCCTATGTCTGCTATGGCTATGGCTATGTCTACTATGGCTGCTATGGCAATGACTATGGCTACTATGGCTATGGATGCGGCTGCTATGGCTACTATGGCTATGGATACGGCTGCTGTGGCTATGTCTATGGCTGCTATGGCTATGGCTGCATTGGCTATGGCTATAGCTGCATTGGCTGCTGTGGCTATGGCTATGGCTATGGCTGCTATGGCTGTGGCTCTGGCTGCTTTGTCTATGGCTATAGCTGCATTGGCTGCTGTGGCTATGTCTATGTCTATGGCTGCTATGGCTGCGGCTACGGCTATGGCTGCTATTGAAGTAGCTATGGCAGCTATGGCTATGGCTATGGCTGCTATGGCTATGGCTATGGCTATGGCTGCTATGGCTATGGCTATGGCTGCTATGGCTGTGGCTATGTCTACGGCTGCTATTGCTATGGCTTTGGCTGTGGCTGCTATGGCTATGGCTATGGCTATGGCTATGGCTGCTATGGCTGTGGCTATGTCTATGGCTGCTATTGCTATGGCTATGGCTATGGCTGCTGTGGCTGTTGCTATGGCTGATATGGCTGTGGATACGGCTGCTATGGCTATGGCTATGGCTGCTATGGCAATGGCTGCTATGGCTATGGCTATGGCTGCTTTGGCTATGGCTGTAGCTGCATTGGCTGCTGTGGCTATGGCTATGTATATGGCTGCTATGGCTGTGGCTATCGCTATGTCTGCTGTAGAATTAGCTATGGCGGCTAAGGCTACGGCTATGGCTATGGCTATGGCTGCTATGGTTATGGCTATGGCTATGGCTGCTATGGATATGCCTATGTCTGCTATGGCTATGGCTATGTCTACTATGGCTGCTATGGCAATGACTATGGCTACTATGGCTATGGATGCGGCTGCTATGGCTACTATGGCTATGGATACGGCTGCTGTGGCTATGTCTATGGCTGCTATGGCTATGGCTGCATTGGCTATGGCTATAGCTGCATTGGCTGCTGTGGCTATGGCTATGGCTATGGCTGCTATGGCTGTGGCTCTGGCTGCTTTGTCTATGGCTATAGCTGCATTGGCTGCTGTGGCTATGTCTATGTCTATGGCTGCTATGGCTGCGGCTACGGCTATGGCTGCTATTGAAGTAGCTATGGCAGCTATGGCTATGGCTATGGCTGCTATGGCTATGGCTATGGCTATGGCTGCTATGGCTATGGCAATGGCTGCTATGGCTATGGCTTCTATGGCTATGGCTGCTATGGCTATGGCTTCTATGGCTATGGCTTTTATGGCTTTCGCTATGGCTATGACTGCTATGGCTATTGCTATGGCTATGGCTGCTATGGCTATGGCAATGGCTATGTCTGCTATGGCTATGTCTGTGGCTGCTATGGCTATGGTTGTGGTTGCCATGGCTATTGCGTCTATCTGCTATGGCTATGGCTGTGGATATGGCTTCTATGGCTATGTCTATGGCTAAGGCTGCTATGGCTTGGCTATGGCTGCTATGGCTTGGCTATTGCTGCTATGGCAATGGCTATAGCTGCATTGGCTGCTGTGGCTATGGCTATGTCTATGGCTGCTATGGCTGTGGTTATGACTATGGCTTCTATGGAAATAACTATGGCGGATATCGCTATGCCTATAGCTGCATTGGCTGCTATGGCTATGGCTATGTCTATGGCTGCTATGGCTGTGGCTATGGCTATGGCTGCTATGGAAATATCTATGGCGCCTATGGCTATGGCTATAGCTGCTATGGCTATGGCTATGGCTATGGCTGCTGTGGCTGTGGCTATTGCTGATATGGCTATGGCTAAGGCTATGGCTGGTATGGCCATGGCCATGGCTGCTATGGCTATTGCTATGGCTGCTATGGCAATGTCTATGGCTACGGCTATGGCTGCTAGGGCCACCATGGCTAAGGCAATGGCTGCTATGGCTATGGCTATGGCAGCTATGGCTATGGCTATGGATATGCCTGCTATGGCTATGGCTATGACTGCTATGGCTATGGCTATGGCTGCTGTGGCTTTGGCTATGGCTACTATGGCTGCTATGGCTATGGCTATGGCTGCTATGGCTATGGCTATGGCTATGGCTGCTCTGGCTTTGGCTATGGCTACTATGGCTGTTATTGCTATGGCTATGGATACGGCTGCTCTGGCTATGGCTATGGCTATGTCTGCTATGGCTATGGCTATGGCTGCCATGGCTATGCCTTTTGTGGCTATGGCTTCTATGGCTATCGCTATGGCTATGGCTGCTTTGGCTATGGCTTTAGCTGCATTGGCTGCTGTGGCTATGGCTGTGTCTATGTCTGCTATGGCTGTGGCTATGGCTATGGCTGCTATGGAAATAGTTATGGCAGCAATGGCTATGGCTATGGCTGCTATGGCTATGGCTATGGCTGCTAAGGCCACCATGGCTATGTCTATGGCTGCTATGGCTGTGGCTCTGGCTATGGCTGCTATGGATATAGCTATGGCAGCTATGGCTATGACTATGCCTGCTATGGATATAGCTACGGCAGGTATGGCTATGGCTATGGCTGCTATGGCTATGGCTATGGCCATGGCTGCTATGGCTTTGGCTATGGCTGATATATCTATGGCTACGTGTATGGCTGCTATGGCTATGGCAATGGCTACTATGGCCATGGCTATGACTGCTATGGCTATGGCTATGGCTGCTATAGCTATTGCTTCTAGGGCTATGGCTATGGCTGCTATTGCTCTGGCTGCAATGGCTATGGCAATGGCTATGGCTGCTATGGGTGTGGCTGCTGTGGCTATGGCTATGGCTGCCATGGCGATGCCTTTTGTGGCTATGGCTTCTATGGCTATCGCTATGGCTATGGCTGCTTTGGCTATGGCTATGGCTGCTCTGGCTTTGGCTATGGCTACTATGGCTGTTATTGCTATGGCTATGGCTACTATGGCTATGGATACGGCTGCTCTGGCTATGGCTATGGCTATGTCTGCTATGGCTATGGCTATGGCTGCCATGGCTATGCCTTTTGTGGCTATGGCTTCTATGGCTATCGCTATGGCTATGGCTGCTTTGGCTATGGCTTTAGCTGCATTGGCTGCTGTAGCTGTGGCTATGTCTATGGCTGCTATTGCTATGGCTATGGCTATGGCTGCTGTGGCTGTTGCTATTGCTGATATGGCTATGGCTATGGCTATGGCTGCTATGGCTATGGCTATGGCTAAGGCTATGGCTGCTATGGCTATGGCTATGGTTATGTCTGCTATGGCTATGGCTATGGCTTTGGCTTCTATGGCTATGGCTACTATGGCTATGGATACGGCTGCTATGGCTACTACTGTGGCTGTGGCTATAGGTTCTATGGCCGCCTCTATGGCTGCTATGGCTATGTCTACGTCTGCAGTGGCTATGGCTATCGCTGCGTCTGCTATAGGTATGCCTGCTATGGCTATGGCTATGGCCGCCATGACAATGGCTATGCGTGCTATGGCTATGGCCGTGACTGGTTTGGCTATGGCTATAGCTGCTATGGCTATGGCTATGGCTATTGCTGCTATGGCTATGGCAACGGCTATGGCTGCTGTGGCTATGTCTTCTATGGCTATGGCTATGGCTATGGCTGCTATGGCTATGGCTGCTATGGCTACTATGGCTATGGCTATGGCTTTGGCTGCTATGTCTATGGCTATGCCTGCTATGGCCATTGCTGGTATGCCTATTGCTGCTATTGCTATGGCTATGGCTATGGCTGCTGTGGCTGTTGCTATGGCTGATATGGCTATGGCTATGGCTATGGCTGCTATGGCTATGGCTATGACTACGGCTATGGCTGCTATGGCTATGGCTATGGCTATGGCTGCTATGGCTATGGCTATGGCTGCTATGGCTATGGCTATGACTACGGCTATGGCTGCTATGGCTATGGCTATGGCTATGGCTGCTATGGCTATGGCTATGGCTGCTATGGCTATGGCTATGGCTACGGCCATGACTGCTATCGCCACCATGGCTATGGCAATGCCTGCTATGGCTATGGCTATGGCTGGGGCTGCTATGGCTATGGCTTTTATGGCTATCGCTATGGCTATGACTGCTATGGCTATGGCTATGGCTGCTATTGCTATGTATGCTATGGCTATGGCAATGGCTATGGCTGCTGTGGCTATGGCAGCTATGGCTATGGCCATTCCTGCTATGGCTATGGCTATGGCTGCTATGGCTATGGTTATGGCTATAGCTGCTATGGCTATGGCTATGGCTTCTATGGCTATGGCTACTATGGCTATGGATACGGCTGCTATGGCTATTACTGTGGCTGTGGCTATAGGTTCTATGGCTGCTTCTATGGCTGCTATGGCTATTGCTATGGCTATGGCTGCTATGGCTATGTCTACGTCTGCAATGGCTATGGCTATCGCTGCTTCTGCTATAGGTATGGCTGCTATGGCTATGGCTATGGCCGCCATGACAATGGCTATGCGTGCTATGGCTATGGCTGTGACTGGTTTGGCTATGGCTGTAGCTGCTATGGCTATGGCTATGGCTATTGCTGCTATGGCTATGGCAACGGCTATGGCTGCTGTGGCTATGTCTTCTATGGCTATGGCTATGGCTATGGCTGCTATGGCTATGGCTGCTATGGCTACTATGGCTATGGCTATGGCTTTGGCTGCTATGGCTATCGCTATGACTACTGCTATGGCTGCTATGTCTATGAAAATATCTATGGCTGCTATGGCTATGGCTATGGCTGCTATGGCTATGGCTATGGCTGCTTTGGCTATGGCTATAGCTGCGGCTGCTATGGCTATGGCTGCTATGGCTATGGCTATGGCTGCTTTCGCTAGGGCTATAGCTGCATTGGCTGCTGTGGCTATGGCTATGTCTATGGCTGCTATGGCTGTGGCTCTGGCTATGTCTGCTATGGATATAGCTATGGCAGCTATGGCTATGACTATGCCTGCTATGGATATAGCTATGGTAGGTATGGCTATGGCTATGGCTGCTATGGCTATGGCTATGGCTATGGCTGCTATGGCTTTGGCTATGGCTGATATGGCTATGGCTATGGGTATGGCTGCTATGGCTATGGCAATGGCTACTATGGCCATGGCTATGACTGCTATGGCTATGGCTATGGCTGTTATGGCTATGGCTGCTAGAGCTATGGCTATGGCTGCTATTCCTCTGGCTGCTATGGCTATGACAATGGCTATGGCTGCTATGGCTATGGCTGCTGTGGCTATGGCTATGGCTGCTATGGCTGTGGTTACGGCTGCTATGGCTATGGCTATGGCTGCTCTGGCTATGGCTATGGCTGCTGTGGCTATGGCTATGGCTGTTGTGGCTTTGGCTATTGCTACTATGGCTGTTATTGCTATGGCTACGGCTACTATGGCTATGGATACGGCTGCTCTGGCTATGGCTACGGCTATGTCTGCAATGGCTATGGCTATGGCTGCCATGGCTATGCCTTTTATGGCTATGGCTTCTATGGCTATCGCTTATGGCTATGGCTGCTTTGGCTATGGCTTTTGCTGCATTGGCTGCTGTGGCTATGGCTATGTCTATGGCTGCTATGGCTGTGGCTATGTCTATGGCTGCTATGGAAATAGCTATGGCAGCAATGGCTATGACAATGGCTGCTATGGCTATAGCTATGTCAGCTATGGCTATGGCTACGTCTGTGGCTGCTATGGCTATGGCTGCTATGGCTTTGGCTATGGCTGCTATGGCTATGGCTATGGCTATGGCTGTGGCTGCTATGGCTATGGCTATGTCTATGGCTGCTATGGCTACGCCTATGGCTATTGCTACTATGGCTATGGCTATGGTTGCTATGGCTATTGCGTCTATCTGCTATGGCTATGGCTATGGCTGCTATGGCTATGGCTGCTATGGCTACTATGGCTATGGCTATGGCTTTGGCTGCTATGGCTGCGGCTATGGCTGCTATGGCTACTATGGCTATGGCTATGGCTTTGGCTGCTATGGCTGCGGCTATGGCTGCTATGGCTATGGCTATGGCTATGACTGCTATGGCTATGGCTATGGCTGCTATGGCTATGGCTGCTATGGCTATGGCTGCTGTGGCTTTGGCTATGGCTACTATGGCTATGGCTATGGCTATGGCTATGGCTGCTATGGCTGTGGCTATGTCTACGGCTGCTATTGCTATGGCTTTGGCTGTGGCTGCTATGGCTATGGCTATGGCTATGGCTATGGCTGCTATGGCTGTGGCTATGTCTATGGCTGCTATTGCTATGGCTATGGCTATGGCTGCTGTGGCTGTTGCTATGGCTGATATGGCTATGGATACGGCTGCTATGGCTATGGCTATGGCTGCTATGGCTATGGCTGCTATGGCTATGGCTATGGCTGCTTTGGCTATGGCTGTAGCTGCATTGGCTGCTGTGGCTATGGCTATGTATATGGCTGCTATGGCTGTGGCTATCGCTATGTCTGCTGTAGAATTAGCTATGGCGGCTAAGGCTACGGCTATGGCTATGGCTATGGCTGCTATGGTTATGGCTATGGCTATGGCTGCTATGGATATGCCTATGTCTGCTATGGCTATGGCTATGTCTACTATGGCTGCTATGGCAATGACTATGGCTACTATGGCTATGGATGCGGCTGCTATGGCTACTATGGCTATGGATACGGCTGCTATGGCTATGTCTATGGCTGCTATGGCTATGGCTGCATTGGCTATGGCTATAGCTGCATTGGCTGCTGTGGCTATGGCTATGGCTATGGCTGCTATGGCTGTGGCTCTGGCTGCTTTGTCTATGGCTATAGCTGCATTGGCTGCTGTGGCTATGTCTATGTCTATGGCTGCTATGGCTGCGGCTACGGCTATGGCTGCTATGGAAGTAGCTATGGCAGCTATGGCTATGGCTATGGCTGCTATGGCTATGGCTATGGCTATGGCTGCTATGGCTATGGCAATGGCTGCTATGGCTATGGCTTCTATGGCTATGGCTTTTATGGCTTTCGCTATGGCTATGACTGCTATGGCTATTGCTATGGCTATTGCTGCTATGGCTATGGCAATGGCTATGTCTGCTATGGCTATGTCTGTGGCTGCTATGGCTATGGTTGTGGTTGCCATGGCTATTGCGTCTATCTGCTATGGCTATGGCTGTGGATATGGCTTCTATGGCTATGTCTATGGCTAAGGCTGCTATGGCTTGGCTATGGCTGCTATGGCTTGGCTATTGCTGCTATGGCTATGGCTATAGCTGCATTGGCTGCTGTGGCTATGGCTATGTCTATGGCTGCTATGGCTGTGGTTATGACTATGGCTTCTATGGAAATAACTATGGCGGATATCGCTATGCCTATAGCTGCATTGGCTGCTATGGCTATGGCTATGTCTATGGCTGCTATGGCTGTGGCTATGGCTATGGCTGCTATGGAAATATCTATGGCGTCTATGGCTATGGCTATAGCTGCTATGGCTATGGCTGCTATGGCTATGTCTACGTCTGCAATGGCTATGGCTATCGCTGCTTCTGCTATAGGTATGGCTGCTATGGCTATGGCTATGGCCGCCATGACAATGGCTATGCGTGCTATGGCTATGGCTGTGACTGGTTTGGCTATGGCTATAGCTGCTATGGCTATGGCTATGGCTATTGCTGCTATGGCTATGGCAACGGCTATGGCTGCTGTGGCTATGTCTTCTATGGCTATGGCTTTGGCTATGGCTGCTATGGCTATGGCTATGTCTATGGCTGCTATGGCTGTGGTTATGACTATGGCTTCTATGGAAATAACTATGGCGGATATCGCTATGCCTATAGCTGCATTGGCTGCTATGGCTATGGCTATGGCTATGGCTGCTATGGCTGTGGGTATGGCTATCGATGCTGTGGCTATGGCTATGGCTGCTATGGAAATATCTATGGCGGCTATGGCTATGGCTATAGCTGCTATGACTGCTATGGCTATGGCTATGGCTGCTATGGCTATGGCTATGGCTGCTATGGCCATGGCTATGTCTCCTATGGCTATGGCTATGTCTGCTATGGCTATGGCTATGGCTGCCATGGCTATGCCTTTTGTGGCTATGGCTTCTGTGGCTATCGCTATGGCCATGGCTGCTTTGGCTATGGCTTTAGCTGCATTGGCTGCTGTGGCTATAGCTATGACTATGGCTGCTATGGCTGTGGCTATGGCTATGGCTGCTATGGCTTTGGCTATGGCTGATATGTCTATGGCTATGGCTATGGCTGCTATGGCTATGGTTATGGCTTCTATGGCTATGGCAATGGCTACTATGGCCATGGCTATGACTGCTATGGCTATGGCTATGGCTGCTATGGCTGTGGGTATGGCTATAGCTGCTGTGGCTATGGCTATGGCTGCTATGGCTATGGCTGCTATGGCTATGGCTATGGCTGCTATGGCTATGTATGCTATGGCAATGGCGATGGCTATGGCTGCTATGGTTATGGCTGCTATGGCTATGGCTATTGCTGCTATGGCTACCGCTATGGCTACAGCTATGGCTGCTATGGCTATGACCATGGCTATGGCTGCTATGGCTATGGCTATGGCTGCTATGGCTATGGTTATGGCTGATATGGCTATGGCTTGGCTATGGCTGCTATGGCTATGGCTATGGCTGCGGCTGCTATGGCTATGGCTTTTATGGCTATCGCTACGGCTATGACTGCTATGGCTATGGCTATGGCTTCTATGGCTATGTCTAAGGCTAAGGCTGCTATGGCTTGGCTATGGCTGCTATGGCTATGGCTATAGCTGCATTGGCTGCTGTGGCTATGGCTATGTCTATATCTTCTATGGCTGTGGCTATAGCTCGGCTGCTATGGAAATAGTTATGGCGGCTATGGCTAGGGCTATAGCTGCTATGGCTATGGCTATGGCTGCGGCTGCTATGGCTATGGCTATGGCTATGGCTGCTATGGCTATGGTTATGGCTATGGCTGCTATGGCTATGGCTATGCCTTTTATGGCTATGGCTTCTATGGCTATCGCTATGGCTACAGCTGCTATGGCTATGGATACGGCTGCTATGGCTATGCCCTTCATGGCTATGGCTTCTATGGCTACCGCTATGGCTATGACTGCTGTGGCTATGGCTACGGCTGCTGTGGCTCTCGCTATGGCTGCTATGGCTATGGCTATGGCTAAGGCTGCTGTGGCTATGGCAATGGCTGCATTGGCTACGGCTATAGCTGCATTGGCTGCTGTGGCTATGGCTATGTCTATGGCTGCTATGGCTGTGGCTCTGGCTGCTTTGGCTATGGCAATGGCTACTATGGCCATGGCTATGACTGCTATGGCTATGGCTGTGGCTGCTATGGCTGTGGGTATGGCTATCGCTGCTGTGGCTATGGCTATGGCTGCTATGGAAATATCTATGGCGGCTATGGCTATGGCTATAGCTGCTATGACTGCTATGGCTATGGCTATGGCTGCTATGGCTATGGCTATGGCTGCTATGGCCATGGCTATGTCTCCTATGGCTATGGCTATCTCTGCTATGGCTATGGCTATGGCTGCCATGGCTATGCCTTTTGTGGCTATGGCTTCTGTGGCTATCGCTATGGCCATGGCTGCTTTGGCTATGGCTTTAGCTGCATTGGCTGCTGTGGCTATAGCTATGTCTATGGCTGCTATGGCTGTGGCTATGGCTATGGCTGCTATGGCTTTGGCTATGGCTGATATGTCTATGGCTATGGGTATGGCTGCTATGGCTATGGCAATGGCTACTATGGCCATGACTATGACTGCTATGGTTATGGCTATGGCTGCTATAGCTATGGCTGCTAGGGCTATGGCTATGGCTGCTATTGCTCTGGCTGCTATGGCTATGGCAATGGTTATGGCTGCTACGGCTATGGCTGCTGTGGCTATGGCTGTGGCTGCTATGGCTATGGCTATGGCTGCTATGGCTATGGCTATGGTTATGTCTGCTATGGCTATGGCTATGGCTATGGCTTCTATGGCTATGGCTACTATGGCTATGGATACGGCTGCTATGGCTATTACTGTGGCTGTGGCTATAGGTTCTATGGCTGCTTCTATGGCTGCTATGGCTATTGCTATGGCTATGGCTGCTATGGCTATGTCTACGTCTGCAATGGCTATGGCTATCGCTGCTTCTGCTATAGGTATGGCTGCTATGGCTATGGCTATGGCCGCCATGACAATGGCTATGCGTGCTATGGCTATGGCTGTGACTGGTTTGGCTATGGCTGTAGCTGCTATGGCTATGGCTATGGCTATTGCTGCTATGGCTATGGCAACGGCTATGGCTGCTGTGGCTATGTCTTCTATGGCTATGGCTATGGCTATGGCTGCTATGGCTATGGCTGCTATGGCTACTATGGCTATGGCTATGGCTTTGGCTGCTATGGCTATCGCTATGACTACTGCTATGGCTGCTATGTCTATGAAAATATCTATGGCTGCTATGGCTATGGCTATGGCTGCTATGGCTATCGCTATGACTGCTTTGGCTATGGCTATAGCTGCGGCTGCTATGGCTATGGCTGCTATGGCTATGGCTATGGCTGCTTTCGCTAGGGCTATAGCTGCATTGGCTGCTGTGGCTATGGCTATGTGTATGGCTGCTATGGCTGTGGCTCTGGCTATGTCTGCTATGGATATAGCTATGGCAGCTATGGCTATGACTATGCCTGCTATGGATATAGCTATGGTAGGTATGGCTATGGCTATGGCTGCTATGGCTATGGCTATGGCTATGGCTGCTATGGCTTTGGCTATGGCTGATATGGCTATGGCTATGGGTATGGCTGCTATGGCGATGGCAATGGCTACTATGGCCATGGCTATGACTGCTATGGCTATGGCTATGGCTGTTATGGCTATGGCTGCTAGAGCTATGGCTATGGCTGCTATTGCTCTGGCTGCTATGGCTATGACAATGGCTATGGCTGCTATGGCTATGGCTGCTGTGGCTATGGCTATGGCTGCTATGGCTATGGCTATGGCTATGGCTGCTATGGCTATGGCAATGGCTGCTATGGCTATGGCTTCTATGGCTATGGCTTTTATGGCTTTCGCTATGGCTATGACTGCTATGGCTATTGCTATGGCTATGGCTGCTATGGCTATGGCAATGGCTATGTCTGCTATGGCTATGTCTGTGGCTGCTATGGCTATGGTTGTGGTTGCCATGGCTATTGCGTCTATCTGCTATGGCTATGGCTGTGGATATGGCTTCTATGGCTATGTCTATGGCTAAGGCTGCTATGGCTTGGCTATGGCTGCTATGGCTTGGCTATTGCTGCTATGGCTATGGCTATAGCTGCATTGGCTGCTGTGGCTATGGCTATGTCTATGGCTGCTATGGCTGTGGTTATGACTATGGCTTCTATGGAAATAACTATGGCGGATATCGCTATGCCTATAGCTGCATTGGCTGCTATGGCTATGGCTATGTCTATGGCTGCTATGGCTGTGGCTATGGCTATGGCTGCTATGGAAATATCTATGGCGTCTATGGCTATGGCTATAGCTGCTATGGCTATGGCTATGGCTATGGCTGCTGTGGCTGTGGCTATTGCTGATATGGCTATGGCTAAGGCTATGGCTGGTATGGCCATGGCCATGGCTGCTATGGCTATTGCTATGGCTGCTATGGCAATGTCTATGGCTACGGCTATGGCTGCTAGGGCCACCATGGCTAAGGCAATGGCTGCTATGGCTATGGCTATGGCAGCTATGGCTATGGCTATGGATATGCCTGCTATGGCTATGGCTATGACTGCTATGGCTATGGCTATGGCTGCTGTGGCTTTGGCTATGGCTACTATGGCTGCTATGGCTATGGCTATGGCTGCTATGGCTATGGCTATGGCTATGGCTGCTCTGGCTTTGGCTATGGCTACTATGGCTGTTATTGCTATGGCTATGGATACGGCTGCTCTGGCTATGGCTATGGCTATGTCTGCTATGGCTATGGCTATGGCTGCCATGGCTATGCCTTTTGTGGCTATGGCTTCTATGGCTATCGCTATGGCTATGGCTGCTTTGGCTATGGCTTTAGCTGCATTGGCTGCTGTGGCTATGGCTGTGTCTATGTCTGCTATGGCTGTGGCTATGGCTATGGCTGCTATGGAAATAGTTATGGCAGCAATGGCTATGGCTATGGCTGCTATGGCTATGGCTATGGCTGCTAAGGCCACCATGGCTATGTCTATGGCTGCTATGGCTGTGTCTCTGGCTATGGCTGCTATGGATATAGCTATGGCAGCTATGGCTATGACTATGCCTGCTATGGATATAGCTACGGCAGGTATGGCTATGGCTATGGCTGCTATGGCTATGGCTATGGCCATGGCTGCTATGGCTTTGGCTATGTCTGATATGTCTATGGCTACGTGTATGGCTGCTATGGCTATGGCAATGGCTACTATGGCCATGGCTATGACTGCTATGGCTATGGCTATGGCTGCTATAGCTATTGCTTCTAGGGCTATGGCTATGGCTGCTATTGCTCTGGCTGCAATGGCTATGGCAATGGCTATGGCTGCTATGGGTGTGGCTGCTGTGGCTATGGCTATGGCTGCTATGGCTGTGGTTACGGCTTCGATGGCTATGTCTATGGCTGCTCTGGCTATGGCTATGTCTGCTATGGCTATGGCTATGGCTGCTCTGGCTTTGGCTATGGCTACTATGGCTGTTATTGCTATGGCTATGGCTACTATGGCTATGGATACGGCTGCTCTGGCTATGGCTATGGCTATGTCTGCTATGGCTATGGCTATGGCTGCCATGGCTATGCCTTTTGTGGCTATGGCTTCTATGGCTATCGCTATGGCTATGGCTGCTTTGGCTATGGCTTTAGCTGCATTGGCTGCTGTAGCTGTGGCTATGTCTATGGCTGCTATTGCTATGGCTATGGCTATGGCTGCTGTGGCTGTTGCTATGGCTGATATGGCTATGGCTATGGCTATGGCTGCTATGGCTATGGCTATGGCTAAGGCTATGGCTGCTGTGGCTATGGCTATGGCTATGGCTGCTATGGCTATGGCTATTGCTGCTATGGCTATGGCTATGGCTACGGCCATGACTGCTATCGCCACCGTGGCTATGGCAATGCCTGCTATGGCTATGGCTATGGCTGGGGCTGCTATGGCTATGGCTTTTATGGCTATCGCTATGGCTATGACTGCTATGGCCATGGCTATGTCTGCTATTGCTATGTATGCTATGGCTATGGCAATGGCTATGGCTGCTATGGCTATGGCAGCTATGGCTATGGCCATGGCTGCTATGGCTATGGCTATGGCTGCTATGGCTATGGTTATGGCTATAGCTGCTATGGCTATGGCTATGGCTTCTATGGCTATGTCTATGGCTTAGGCTGCTATGGCTATTGCTATGACTGCTTTGGATATGGCTATAGCTGCATTGGCTGCTGTGGCTATGGCTATAGCTGCATTGGCTATGGCTATCGCTGCATTCGCTGCTGTGGCTATGGCTATGTCTATGGCTGCTATGGCTGTGGCTCTGGCTGCTTTGTCTATGGCTATAGCTGCATTGTCTGCTGTGGCTATGTCAATGTCTATGGCTGCTATGGCTGTGGCTATGGCTATGGCTGCTATGGAAGTAGCTATGGCAGCTATGGCTATGGCTATGGCTGCTATGGCTATGGCTATGGCAATGGCTGCTACGGCTATGGCAATGGCTGCTATGGCTATGGCAATGGCTGCTATGGCTATGGCTGCTATGGCTATGGCTATGGCTGCTATGGCTATGGCAATGGCTATGTCTGCTACGGCTATGCCTATGGCTGCTATGGCTATGGTTGTGGTTGCAATGGCTATTGCGTCTATCTGCTGTGGCTATGGCTGTGGATATGGCTTCTATGGCTATGTCTATGGCTAAGGCTGCTATGGCTTGGCTATGGCTGCTATGGCTGTGGCTATGGCTGCTATGGCAATGGCTACGTCTGTGGCTGCTTTGGCTATGGCTGCTGTGGCTTTGCCTATGGCTGCTATGGCTATGGCTATGGCTGCTATGGCTATGGCTATGGATATGGCTGCTATGGCTATGGCTATGGCTGCTATGGCTATGGCTATGGCTGCTTTGGCTATGGCTATAGCTGCATTGGCTGCTGTGGCTATGGATATGTCTATGGCTGCTATGGCTGTGGCTATGGCTGTTCTGACTATGGCTACGTCTGTGGCTGCTATGGCTACGGCTGCTATGGCTTTGCCTATGGCTGCTATGGCTATGGCTATGGCTATGGCTGCTATGGCTATGGCTATGGCTGCTCTGGCTATGGCTATGGCTGCTATGGCTATGGCTATGGCTGCTGTGGCTTTGCTACGGCTACTATGGCTGCTATGGCTATGGCTATGGCTGCTATGGCTATGGCTATGGATATGGCTGCTATGGCCACGGCTATGTCTGGTATGGCCATGGCTATGGCTGCTATGGCTATGGCTATGGCTGCTATGGCTATGGCTATGGCTGCTACGGCTACCGCGATGACTGCTATGGCTATGCCTATGGCTATGGCTGCTATGGCTATGGCTATGGTTATGTCTGCTATGGCTATGGCTATGGCTTTGGCTTCTATGGCTATGGCTACTATGGCTATGGATACGGCTGCTATGGCTACTACTGTGGCTGTGGCTATAGGTTCTATGGCCGCCTCTATGGCTGCTATGGCTATGTCTACGTCTGCAGTGGCTATGGCTATCGCTGCGTCTGCTATAGGTATGGCTGCTATGGCTATGGCTATGGCCGCCATGACAATGGCTATGCGTGCTATGGCTATGGCCGTGACTGGTTTGGCTATGACTATAGCTGCTATGGCTATGGCTATGGCTATTGCTGCTATGGCTATGGCAACGGCTATGGCTGCTGTGGCTATGTCTTCTATGGCTATGGCTATGGCTATGGCTGCTATGGCTATGGCTGCTATGGCTACTATGGCTATGGCTATGGCTTTGGCTGCTATGTCTATGGCTATGGCTGCTATGGCCATTGCTGCTATGCCTATTGCTGCTATTGCTATGGCTATGGCTATGGCTGCTGTGGCTGTTGCTATGGCTGATATGGGTATGGCTATGGCTATGACTGCTATGGCTATGGCTATGACTACGGCTATGGCTGCTATGGCTATGGCTATGGCTATGGCTATGGCTGCTATGGCTATGGCTATGGCTGCTATGGCTATGGCTATGGCTACGGCCATGACTGCTATCGCCACCATGGCTATGGCAATGCCTGCTATGGCTATGGCTATGGCTGGGGCTGCTATGGCTATGGCTTTTATGGCTATCGCTCTGGCTATGACTGCTATGGCTATGGCTATGGCTGCTATTGCTATGTATGCTATGGCTATGGCAATGGCTATGGCTGCTATGGCTATTGCAGGTATGGCTATGGCCATTGCTGCTATGGCTATGGCTATGGCTGCTATGGCTATGGTTATGGCTATGGCTGCTATGGCTATGGCTATGGATATGGCTGCTATGGCTATGGCTATGGCTGCTCTGGCTATGGCTATGGCTGCTATGGCTATGGCTATGGCTGCTATGGCTATGGCTATGGCTGCTATGGCTATGGCTATGGCTGCTTTGGATATGGCTATAGCTGCATTGGCTGCTGTGGCTATGGCTATATCTATGGCTGCTATGGCTGTGGCTATGGCTGTTCTGACTATGGCTACGTCTGTGGCTGCTATGGCTATGGCTGCTATGGCTTTGCCTATGGCTGCTATGGCTATGGCTATGGCTATGGCTGCTATGGCTATGGCTATGGCTGCTCTGGCTATGGCTATGGCTGCTATGGCTATGGCAATGGCTACTATGGCCATGGCTATGACTGCTATGGCTATGGCTATGGCTGCTATGGCTGTGGGTATGGCTATAGCTGCTGTGGCTATGGCTATGGCTGCTATGGCTATGGCTATGGCTGCTATGGCTATGGCTATGGCTGCTATGGCTATGTATGCTATGGCTATGGCAATGGCTATGGCTGCTATGGTTATGGCTGCTATGGCTATGGCTATGGCTGCTATGGCTACCGCCATGGCTACACCTACGGCTGCTATGGCTATGACCACGGCTATGACTGCTATGGCTATGGCTATGGCTGCTATGGCTGTGGTTATGGCTGATATGGCTATGGCTTGGCTATGGCTGCTATGGCTATGGCTATGGCTGCGGCTGCTATGGCTATGGCTTCTATGGCTATCGCTACGGCTATGACTGCTATGGCTATGGCTATGGCTTCTATGGCTATGTCTATGGCTAAGGCTGCTATGGCTTGGCAATGGCTGCTATGGCTATGGCTATAGCTGCATTGGCTGCTGTGCCTATGGCTATGTCTATAGCTGCTAAGGCTGTGGCTATGGCCCGGCTGCTATTGGAAATATCTATGGCGGCTATGGCTAGGGCTATGGCTGCTATGGCTATGACTATGGCTATGGCTGCTGTGGCTGTGGCTATGTCTGATATGGCTATGGCTTGGCTATGGCTGCTATGGCTATGGCTATGGCTGCGGCTGCTATGGCTATGGCTTTTATGGCTATCGCTACGGCTATGACTGCTATGGCTATTGCTATGGCTATGGCTGCTGTGGCTATGGCTATGGCTATGGCTGCTATGGCTATTACACTGGCTGCTATGGCTATGGCTGCTATGGCTACTATGGCTATTGCTATTGCTATGGCTGCTATGTCTATGGTTATGGCTATGGCTGCTATGGCTATGGCTATGCCTTTTATGGCTATGGCTTCTATGGCTATCGCTATGGCTACAGCTGCTATGGCTATGGATACGGCTGCTATGGCTATGCCCTTTATGGCTATGGCTTCTATGGCGATCGCTATGGCTATGACAGCTGTGGCTATGGCTACGGCTGCTGTGGCTCTCGCTATGGCTGCTATGGCTGTGGCTATTGCTGATATGGCTATGGCTAAAGCTATGGCTGGTATGGCCATGGACATGGCTGCTATGGCTATTGCTATGGCTGCTATGGCAATGGCTATGGCTACGGCTATAGCTGCTAGGGCCACCATGGCTAAGGCAATGGCTGCTATGGCTATGGCTATGGCTGCGGCTGCAATGGCTATGGCTGCTTTGGCTATGGTTATGGCTGCTATGGCTATGGCTATGGATATGGCTGCTATGGCTATGGCTGTGACTGCTATGGCCATGGCTATGGCTGCTGTGGCTATTGCTATGGCTGCTATGGCTATGGTTATGGCTATGGCTGCTATGGCTATGGCTATGCCCTTTATGGCTATGGCTTCTATGGCTATCGCTATGGCTACAGCTGCTATGGCTATGGTTACGGCTGCTATGGCTATGCCCTTTATGGCTATGGCTTCTATGGCTATCGCTATGGCTATGACTGCTGTGGCTATGGCTACGGCTGCTGTGGCTCTCGCTATGGCTGCTATGGCTATGGCTATGGCTAAGGCTGCTGTGGCTATGGCTATAGCTGCAATGGCTACGGCTATAGCTGCATTGGCTGCTGTGGCTATGGCTATGTCTATGGTTGCTATGGCTGTGGCTCTGGCTGCTTTGGCTATGGCTATAGCTGGATTGGCTGCTGTGGCTATGTCTATGTCTATGGCTGCTATGGCTGTGGCTATCGCTATGACTGCTATAGAAATAGCTATGGCGGCTAAGGATATGGCTATGGCTGCAATGGCTATGGCTATGGGTATGGCTGCTGTGGCTATGGCAATGGCTGATATGGCAATGGCTATGGCTATGGCTGCTATGGCTATGGTTATGGCTTCTATGGCTATGGTAATGGCTACTATGGCCATGGCTATGACTGCTATGGCTATGGCTATGGCTGCTATGGCTGTGGGTATGGCTATAGCTGCTGTGGCTATGGCTATGGCTGCTATGGCTATGGCTGCTATGGCTATGGCTATGGCTGCTATGGCTATGTATGCTATGGCTATGGCGATGGCTATGGCTGCTATGGTTATGGCTGCTATGGCTATGGCTATTGCTGCTATGGCTACCGCTATGGCTACAGCTATGGCTGCTATGGCTATGACCATGGCTATGGCTGCTATGGCTATGGCTATGGCTGCTATGGCTATGGCTATGGCTGCTAAGGCCACCATGGCTATGTCTATGGCTGCTATGGCTGTGTCTCTGGCTATGGCTGCTATGGATATAGCTATGGCAGCTATGGCTATGACTATGCCTGCTATGGATATAGCTACGGCAGGTATGGCTATGGCTATGGCTGCTATGGCTATGGCTATGGCCATGGCTGCTATGGCTTTGGCTATGTCTGATATGTCTATGGCTACGTGTATGGCTGCTATGGCTATGGCAATGGCTACTATGGCCATGGCTATGACTGCTATGGCTATGGCTATGGCTGCTATAGCTATTGCTTCTAGGGCTATGGCTATGGCTGCTATTGCTCTGGCTGCAATGGCTATGGCAATGGCTATGGCTGCTATGGGTGTGGCTGCTGTGGCTATGGCTATGGCTGCTATGGCTGTGGTTACGGCTTCGATGGCTATGTCTATGGCTGCTCTGGCTATGGCTATGTCTGCTATGGCTATGGCTATGGCTGCTCTGGCTTTGGCTATGGCTACTATGGCTGTTATTGCTATGGCTATGGCTACTATGGCTATGGATACGGCTGCTCTGGCTATGGCTATGGCTATGTCTGCTATGGCTATGGCTATGGCTGCCATGGCTATGCCTTTTGTGGCTATGGCTTCTATGGCTATCGCTATGGCTATGGCTGCTTTGGCTATGGCTTTAGCTGCATTGGCTGCTGTAGCTGTGGCTATGTCTATGGCTGCTATTGCTATGGCTATGGCTATGGCTGCTGTGGCTGTTGCTATGGCTGATATGGCTATGGCTATGGCTATGGCTGCTATGGCTATGGCTATGGCTAAGGCTATGGCTGCTGTGGCTATGGCTATGGCTATGGCTGCTATGGCTATGGCAGCTATGGCTATGGCCATGGCTGCTACGGCTATGGCAATGGCTGCTATGGCTATGGCAATGGCTGCTATGGCTATGGCTGCTATGGCTATGGCTATGGCTGCTATGGCTATGGCAATGGCTATGTCTGCTACGGCTATGCCTATGGCTGCTATGGCTATGGTTGTGGTTGCAATGGCTATTGCGTCTATCTGCTGTGGCTATGGCTGTGGATATGGCTTCTATGGCTATGTCTATGGCTAAGGCTGCTATGGCTTGGCTATGGCTGCTATGGCTGTGGCTATGGCTGCTATGGCAATGGCTACGTCTGTGGCTGCTTTGGCTATGGCTGCTGTGGCTTTGCCTATGGCTGCTATGGCTATGGCTATGGCTGCTATGGCTATGGCTATGGATATGGCTGCTATGGCTATGGCTATGGCTGCTATGGCTATGGCTATGGCTGCTTTGGCTATGGCTATAGCTGCATTGGCTGCTGTGGCTATGGATATGTCTATGGCTGCTATGGCTGTGGCTATGGCTGTTCTGACTATGGCTACGTCTGTGGCTGCTATGGCTACGGCTGCTATGGCTTTGCCTATGGCTGCTATGGCTATGGCTATGGCTATGGCTGCTATGGCTATGGCTATGGCTGCTCTGGCTATGGCTATGGCTGCTATGGCTATGGCTATGGCTGCTGTGGCTTTGCTACGGCTACTATGGCTGCTATGGCTATGGCTATGGCTGCTATGGCTATGGCTATGGATATGGCTGCTATGGCCACGGCTATGTCTGGTATGGCCATGGCTATGGCTGCTATGGCTATGGCTATGGCTGCTATGGCTATGGCTATGGCTGCTACGGCTACCGCGATGACTGCTATGGCTATGCCTATGGCTATGGCTGCTATGGCTATGGCTATGGTTATGTCTGCTATGGCTATGGCTATGGCTTTGGCTTCTATGGCTATGGCTACTATGGCTATGGATACGGCTGCTATGGCTACTACTGTGGCTGTGGCTATAGGTTCTATGGCCGCCTCTATGGCTGCTATGGCTATGTCTACGTCTGCAGTGGCTATGGCTATCGCTGCGTCTGCTATAGGTATGGCTGCTATGGCTATGGCTATGGCCGCCATGACAATGGCTATGCGTGCTATGGCTATGGCCGTGACTGGTTTGGCTATGACTATAGCTGCTATGGCTATGGCTATGGCTATTGCTGCTATGGCTATGGCAACGGCTATGGCTGCTGTGGCTATGTCTTCTATGGCTATGGCTATGGCTATGGCTGCTATGGCTATGGCTGCTATGGCTACTATGGCTATGGCTATGGCTTTGGCTGCTATGTCTATGGCTATGGCTGCTATGGCCATTGCTGCTATGCCTATTGCTGCTATTGCTATGGCTATGGCTATGGCTGCTGTGGCTGTTGCTATGGCTGATATGGGTATGGCTATGGCTATGGCTGCTATGGCTATGGCTATGACTACGGCTATGGCTGCTATGGCTATGGCTATGGCTATGGCTATGGCTGCTATGGCTATGGCTATGGCTGCTATGGCTATGGCTATGGCTACGGCCATGACTGCTATCGCCACCATGGCTATGGCAATGCCTGCTATGGCTATGGCTATGGCTGGGGCTGCTATGGCTATGGCTTTTATGGCTATCGCTCTGGCTATGACTGCTATGGCTATGGCTATGGCTGCTATTGCTATGTATGCTATGGCTATGGCAATGGCTATGGCTGCTATGGCTATTGCAGCTATGGCTATGGATATGGCTGCTATGGCTATGGCTATGGCTGCTATGGCTATGGCTATGGCTGCTTTGGATATGGCTATAGCTGCATTGGCTGCTGTGGCTATGGCTATATCTATGGCTGCTATGGCTGTGGCTATGGCTGTTCTGACTATGGCTACGTCTGTGGCTGCTATGGCTATGGCTGCTATGGCTTTGCCTATGGCTGCTATGGCTATGGCTATGGCTATGGCTGCTATGGCTATGGCTATGGCTGCTCTGGCTATGGCTATGGCTGCTATGGCTATGGCTATGGCTGCTATGGCTATGGCTATGGGTATGGCTGCTATGGCAATGTCTTTGGCTGCTATGGCTATGGCTATGGCTGCTATGGCTATGGCAATGGCTACTATGGCCATGGCTATGACTGCTATGGCTATGGCTATGGCTGCTATGGCTGTGGGTATGGCTATAGCTGCTGTGGCTATGGCTATGGCTGCTATGGCTATGGCTATGGCTGCTATGGCTATGGCTATGGCTGCTATGGCTATGTATGCTATGGCTATGGCAATGGCTATGGCTGCTATGGTTATGGCTGCTATGGCTATGGCTGCTATGGCTACCGCCATGGCTACACCTACGGCTGCTATGGCT
Organism: Calliopsis andreniformis; assembly: GCF_051401765.1. Classification (NCBI taxonomy): domain Eukaryota; kingdom Metazoa; phylum Arthropoda; class Insecta; order Hymenoptera; family Andrenidae; genus Calliopsis; species Calliopsis andreniformis. The sequence continues at coordinate 2,931,184 of NW_027480456.1, read as the reverse complement.
ATGACCACGGCTATGACTGCTATGGCTATGGCTATGGCTGCTATGGCTATGGTTATGGCTGATATGGCTATGGCTTGGCTATGGCTGCTATGGCTATGGCTATGGCTGCGGCTGCTATGGCTATGGCTTCTATGGCTATCGCTACGGCTATGACTGCTATGGCTATGGCTATGGCTTCTATGGCTATGTCTATGGCTAAGGCTGCTATGGCTTGGCAATGGCTGCTATGGCTATGGCTATAGCTGCATTGGCTGCTGTGGCTATGGCTATGTCTATAGCTGCTAAGGCTGTGGCTATGGCCCGGCTGCTATTTGAAATATCTATGGCGGCTATGGCTAGGGCTATGGCTGCTATGGCTATGACTATGGCTATGGCTGCTGTGGCTGTGGCTATGTCTGATATGGCTATGGCTTGGCTATGGCTGCTATGGCTATGGCTATGGCTGCGGCTGCTATGGCTATGGCTTTTATGGCTATCGCTACGGCTATGACTGCTATGGCTATTGCTATGGCTATGGCTGCTGTGGCTATGGCTATGGCTATGGCTGCTATGGCTATTACACTGGCTGCTATGGCTATGGCTGCTATGGCTACTATGGCTATTGCTATTGCTATGGCTGCTATGTCTATGGTTATGGCTATGGCTGCTATGGCTATGGCTATGCCTTTTATGGCTATGGCTTCTATGGCTATCGCTATGGCTACAGCTGCTATGGCTATGGATACGGCTGCTATGGCTATGCCCTTTATGGCTATGGCTTCTATGGCGATCGCTATGGCTATGACAGCTGTGGCTATGGCTACGGCTGCTGTGGCTCTCGCTATGGCTGCTATGGCTGTGGGTATGGCTATAGCTGCTGTGGCTATGGCTATGGCTGCTATGGCTATGGCTGCTATGGCTATTGCTATGGCTGCTATGGCAATGGCTATGGCTACGGCTATAGCTGCTAGGGCCACCATGGCTAAGGCAATGGCTGCTATGGCTATGGCTATGGCTGCGGCTGCAATGGCTATGGCTGCTTTGGCTATGGTTATGGCTGCTATGGCTATGGCTATGGATATGGCTGCTATGGCTATGGCTGTGACTGCTATGGCCATGGCTATGGCTGCTATGGCTATTGCTATGGCTGCTATGGCTATGGTTATGGCTATGGCTGCTATGGCTATGGCTATGCCCCTTATGGCTATGGCTTCTATGGCTATCGCTATGGCTACAGCTGCTATGGCTATGGTTACGGCTGCTATGGCTATGCCCTTTATGGCTATGGCTTCTATGGCTATCGCTATGGCTATGACTGCTGTGGCTATGGCTACGGCTGCTGTGGCTCTCGCTATGGCTGCTATGGCTATGGCTATGGCTAAGGCTGCTGTGGCTATGGCTATAGCTGCATTGGCTACGGCTATAGCTGCATTGGCTGCTGTGGCTATGGCTATGTCTATGGTTGCTATGGCTGTGGCTCTGGCTGCTTTGGCTATGGCTATAGCTGGATTGGCTGCTGTGGCTATGTCTATGTCTATGGCTGCTATGGCTGTGGCTATCGCTATGACTGCTATAGAAATAGCTATGGCGGCTAAGGATATGGCTATGGCTGCAATGGCTATGGCTATGGGTATGGCTGCTGTGGCTATGGCAATGGCTGATATGGCAATGGCTATGGCTATGGCTGCTATGGCTATGGTTATGGCTTCTATGGCTATGGTAATGGCTACTATGGCCATGGCTATGACTGCTATGGCTATGGCTATGGCTGCTATGGCTGTGGGTATGGCTATAGCTGCTGTGGCTATGGCTATGGCTGCTATGGCTATGGCTGCTATGGCTATGGCTATGGCTGCTATGGCTATGTATGCTATGGCTATGGCGATGGCTATGGCTGCTATGGTTATGGCTGCTATGGCTATGGCTATTGCTGCTATGGCTACCGCTATGGCTACAGCTATGGCTGCTATGGCTATGACCATGGCTATGGCTGCTATGGCTATGGCTATGGCTGCTATGGCTATGGCTATGGCTGCTAAGGCCACCATGGCTATGTCTATGGCTGCTATGGCTGTGTCTCTGGCTATGGCTGCTATGGATATAGCTATGGCAGCTATGGCTATGACTATGCCTGCTATGGATATAGCTACGGCAGGTATGGCTATGGCTATGGCTGCTATGGCTATGGCTATGGCCATGGCTGCTATGGCTTTGGCTATGTCTGATATGTCTATGGCTACGTGTATGGCTGCTATGGCTATGGCAATGGCTACTATGGCCATGGCTATGACTGCTATGGCTATGGCTATGGCTGCTATAGCTATTGCTTCTAGGGCTATGGCTATGGCTGCTATTGCTCTGGCTGCAATGGCTATGGCAATGGCTATGGCTGCTATGGGTGTGGCTGCTGTGGCTATGGCTATGGCTGCTATGGCTGTGGTTACGGCTTCGATGGCTATGTCTATGGCTGCTCTGGCTATGGCTATGTCTGCTATGGCTATGGCTATGGCTGCTCTGGCTTTGGCTATGGCTACTATGGCTGTTATTGCTATGGCTATGGCTACTATGGCTATGGATACGGCTGCTCTGGCTATGGCTATGGCTATGTCTGCTATGGCTATGGCTATGGCTGCCATGGCTATGCCTTTTGTGGCTATGGCTTCTATGGCTATCGCTATGGCTATGGCTGCTTTGGCTATGGCTTTAGCTGCATTGGCTGCTGTAGCTGTGGCTATGTCTATGGCTGCTATTGCTATGGCTATGGCTATGGCTGCTGTGGCTGTTGCTATGGCTGATATGGCTATGGCTATGGCTATGGCTGCTATGGCTATGGCTATGGCTAAGGCTATGGCTGCTGTGGCTATGGCTATGGCTATGGCTGCTATGGCTATGGCAGCTATGGCTATGGCCATGGCTGCTACGGCTATGGCAATGGCTGCTATGGCTATGGCAATGGCTGCTATGGCTATGGCTGCTATGGCTATGGCTATGGCTGCTATGGCTATGGCAATGGCTATGTCTGCTACGGCTATGCCTATGGCTGCTATGGCTATGGTTGTGGTTGCAATGGCTATTGCGTCTATCTGCTGTGGCTATGGCTGTGGATATGGCTTCTATGGCTATGTCTATGGCTAAGGCTGCTATGGCTTGGCTATGGCTGCTATGGCTGTGGCTATGGCTGCTATGGCAATGGCTACGTCTGTGGCTGCTTTGGCTATGGCTGCTGTGGCTTTGCCTATGGCTGCTATGGCTATGGCTATGGCTGCTATGGCTATGGCTATGGATATGGCTGCTATGGCTATGGCTATGGCTGCTATGGCTATGGCTATGGCTGCTTTGGCTATGGCTATAGCTGCATTGGCTGCTGTGGCTATGGATATGTCTATGGCTGCTATGGCTGTGGCTATGGCTGTTCTGACTATGGCTACGTCTGTGGCTGCTATGGCTACGGCTGCTATGGCTTTGCCTATGGCTGCTATGGCTATGGCTATGGCTATGGCTGCTATGGCTATGGCTATGGCTGCTCTGGCTATGGCTATGGCTGCTATGGCTATGGCTATGGCTGCTGTGGCTTTGCTACGGCTACTATGGCTGCTATGGCTATGGCTATGGCTGCTATGGCTATGGCTATGGATATGGCTGCTATGGCCACGGCTATGTCTGGTATGGCCATGGCTATGGCTGCTATGGCTATGGCTATGGCTGCTATGGCTATGGCTATGGCTGCTACGGCTACCGCGATGACTGCTATGGCTATGCCTATGGCTATGGCTGCTATGGCTATGGCTATGGTTATGTCTGCTATGGCTATGGCTATGGCTTTGGCTTCTATGGCTATGGCTACTATGGCTATGGATACGGCTGCTATGGCTACTACTGTGGCTGTGGCTATAGGTTCTATGGCCGCCTCTATGGCTGCTATGGCTATGTCTACGTCTGCAGTGGCTATGGCTATCGCTGCGTCTGCTATAGGTATGGCTGCTATGGCTATGGCTATGGCCGCCATGACAATGGCTATGCGTGCTATGGCTATGGCCGTGACTGGTTTGGCTATGACTATAGCTGCTATGGCTATGGCTATGGCTATTGCTGCTATGGCTATGGCAACGGCTATGGCTGCTGTGGCTATGTCTTCTATGGCTATGGCTATGGCTATGGCTGCTATGGCTATGGCTGCTATGGCTACTATGGCTATGGCTATGGCTTTGGCTGCTATGTCTATGGCTATGGCTGCTATGGCCATTGCTGCTATGCCTATTGCTGCTATTGCTATGGCTATGGCTATGGCTGCTGTGGCTGTTGCTATGGCTGATATGGGTATGGCTATGGCTATGGCTGCTATGGCTATGGCTATGACTACGGCTATGGCTGCTATGGCTATGGCTATGGCTATGGCTATGGCTGCTATGGCTATGGCTATGGCTGCTATGGCTATGGCTATGGCTACGGCCATGACTGCTATCGCCACCATGGCTATGGCAATGCCTGCTATGGCTATGGCTATGGCTGGGGCTGCTATGGCTATGGCTTTTATGGCTATCGCTCTGGCTATGACTGCTATGGCTATGGCTATGGCTGCTATTGCTATGTATGCTATGGCTATGGCAATGGCTATGGCTGCTATGGCTATTGCAGCTATGGCTATGGATATGGCTGCTATGGCTATGGCTATGGCTGCTATGGCTATGGCTATGGCTGCTTTGGATATGGCTATAGCTGCATTGGCTGCTGTGGCTATGGCTATATCTATGGCTGCTATGGCTGTGGCTATGGCTGTTCTGACTATGGCTACGTCTGTGGCTGCTATGGCTATGGCTGCTATGGCTTTGCCTATGGCTGCTATGGCTATGGCTATGGCTATGGCTGCTATGGCTATGGCTATGGCTGCTCTGGCTATGGCTATGGCTGCTATGGCTATGGCTATGGCTGCTATGGCTATGGCTATGGGTATGGCTGCTATGGCAATGTCTTTGGCTGCTATGGCTATGGCTATGGCTGCTATGGCTATGGCAATGGCTACTATGGCCATGGCTATGACTGCTATGGCTATGGCTATGGCTGCTATGGCTGTGGGTATGGCTATAGCTGCTGTGGCTATGGCTATGGCTGCTATGGCTATGGCTATGGCTGCTATGGCTATGGCTATGGCTGCTATGGCTATGTATGCTATGGCTATGGCAATGGCTATGGCTGCTATGGTTATGGCTGCTATGGCTATGGCTGCTATGGCTACCGCCATGGCTACACCTACGGCTGCTATGGCTATGACCACGGCTATGACTGCTATGGCTATGGCTATGGCTGCTATGGCTATGGTTATGGCTGATATGGCTATGGCTTGGCTATGGCTGCTATGGCTATGGCTATGGCTGCGGCTGCTATGGCTATGGCTTCTATGGCTATCGCTACGGCTATGACTGCTATGGCTATGGCTATGGCTTCTATGGCTATGTCTATGGCTAAGGCTGCTATGGCTTGGCAATGGCTGCTATGGCTATGGCTATAGCTGCATTGGCTGCTGTGGCTATGGCTATGTCTATAGCTGCTAAGGCTGTGGCTATGGCCCGGCTGCTATTTGAAATATCTATGGCGGCTATGGCTAGGGCTATGGCTGCTATGGCTATGACTATGGCTATGGCTGCTGTGGCTGTGGCTATGTCTGATATGGCTATGGCTTGGCTATGGCTGCTATGGCTATGGCTATGGCTGCGGCTGCTATGGCTATGGCTTTTATGGCTATCGCTACGGCTATGACTGCTATGGCTATTGCTATGGCTATGGCTGCTGTGGCTATGGCTATGGCTATGGCTGCTATGGCTATTACACTGGCTGCTATGGCTATGGCTGCTATGGCTACTATGGCTATTGCTATTGCTATGGCTGCTATGTCTATGGTTATGGCTATGGCTGCTATGGCTATGGCTATGCCTTTTATGGCTATGGCTTCTATGGCTATCGCTATGGCTACAGCTGCTATGGCTATGGATACGGCTGCTATGGCTATGCCCTTTATGGCTATGGCTTCTATGGCGATCGCTATGGCTATGACAGCTGTGGCTATGGCTACGGCTGCTGTGGCTCTCGCTATGGCTGCTATGGCTGTGGGTATGGCTATAGCTGCTGTGGCTATGGCTATGGCTGCTATGGCTATGGCTGCTATGGCTATTGCTATGGCTGCTATGGCAATGGCTATGGCTACGGCTATAGCTGCTAGGGCCACCATGGCTAAGGCAATGGCTGCTATGGCTATGGCTATGGCTGCGGCTGCAATGGCTATGGCTGCTTTGGCTATGGTTATGGCTGCTATGGCTATGGCTATGGATATGGCTGCTATGGCTATGGCTGTGACTGCTATGGCCATGGCTATGGCTGCTATGGCTATTGCTATGGCTGCTATGGCTATGGTTATGGCTATGGCTGCTATGGCTATGGCTATGCCCCTTATGGCTATGGCTTCTATGGCTATCGCTATGGCTACAGCTGCTATGGCTATGGTTACGGCTGCTATGGCTATGCCCTTTATGGCTATGGCTTCTATGGCTATCGCTATGGCTATGACTGCTGTGGCTATGGCTACGGCTGCTGTGGCTCTCGCTATGGCTGCTATGGCTATGGCTATGGCTAAGGCTGCTGTGGCTATGGCTATAGCTGCATTGGCTACGGCTATAGCTGCATTGGCTGCTGTGGCTATGGCTATGTCTATGGTTGCTATGGCTGTGGCTCTGGCTGCTTTGGCTATGGCTATAGCTGGATTGGCTGCTGTGGCTATGTCTATGTCTATGGCTGCTATGGCTGTGGCTATCGCTATGACTGCTATAGAAATAGCTATGGCGGCTAAGGATATGGCTATGGCTGCAATGGCTATGGCTATGGGTATGGCTGCTGTGGCTATGGCAATGGCTGATATGGCAATGGCTATGGCTATGGCTGCTATGGCTATGGTTATGGCTTCTATGGCTATGGTAATGGCTACTATGGCCATGGCTATGACTGCTATGGCTATGGCTATGGCTGCTATGGCTGTGGGTATGGCTATAGCTGCTGTGGCTATGGCTATGGCTGCTATGGCTATGGCTGCTATGGCTATGGCTATGGCTGCTATGGCTATGTATGCTATGGCTATGGCGATGGCTATGGCTGCTATGGTTATGGCTGCTATGGCTATGGCTATTGCTGCTATGGCTACCGCTATGGCTACAGCTATGGCTGCTATGGCTATGACCATGGCTATGGCTGCTATGGCTATGGCTATGGCTGCTATGGCTATGGCTATGGCTGCTAAGGCCACCATGGCTATGTCTATGGCTGCTATGGCTGTGTCTCTGGCTATGGCTGCTATGGATATAGCTATGGCAGCTATGGCTATGACTATGCCTGCTATGGATATAGCTACGGCAGGTATGGCTATGGCTATGGCTGCTATGGCTATGGCTATGGCCATGGCTGCTATGGCTTTGGCTATGTCTGATATGTCTATGGCTACGTGTATGGCTGCTATGGCTATGGCAATGGCTACTATGGCCATGGCTATGACTGCTATGGCTATGGCTATGGCTGCTATAGCTATTGCTTCTAGGGCTATGGCTATGGCTGCTATTGCTCTGGCTGCAATGGCTATGGCAATGGCTATGGCTGCTATGGGTGTGGCTGCTGTGGCTATGGCTATGGCTGCTATGGCTGTGGTTACGGCTTCGATGGCTATGTCTATGGCTGCTCTGGCTATGGCTATGTCTGCTATGGCTATGGCTATGGCTGCTCTGGCTTTGGCTATGGCTACTATGGCTGTTATTGCTATGGCTATGGCTACTATGGCTATGGATACGGCTGCTCTGGCTATGGCTATGGCTATGTCTGCTATGGCTATGGCTATGGCTGCCATGGCTATGCCTTTTGTGGCTATGGCTTCTATGGCTATCGCTATGGCTATGGCTGCTTTGGCTATGGCTTTAGCTGCATTGGCTGCTGTAGCTGTGGCTATGTCTATGGCTGCTATTGCTATGGCTATGGCTATGGCTGCTGTGGCTGTTGCTATGGCTGATATGGCTATGGCTATGGCTATGGCTGCTATGGCTATGGCTATGGCTAAGGCTATGGCTGCTGTGGCTATGGCTATGGCTATGGCTGCTATGGCTATGGCAGCTATGGCTATGGCCATGGCTGCTACGGCTATGGCAATGGCTGCTATGGCTATGGCAATGGCTGCTATGGCTATGGCTGCTATGGCTATGGCTATGGCTGCTATGGCTATGGCAATGGCTATGTCTGCTACGGCTATGCCTATGGCTGCTATGGCTATGGTTGTGGTTGCAATGGCTATTGCGTCTATCTGCTGTGGCTATGGCTGTGGATATGGCTTCTATGGCTATGTCTATGGCTAAGGCTGCTATGGCTTGGCTATGGCTGCTATGGCTGTGGCTATGGCTGCTATGGCAATGGCTACGTCTGTGGCTGCTTTGGCTATGGCTGCTGTGGCTTTGCCTATGGCTGCTATGGCTATGGCTATGGCTGCTATGGCTATGGCTATGGATATGGCTGCTATGGCTATGGCTATGGCTGCTATGGCTATGGCTATGGCTGCTTTGGCTATGGCTATAGCTGCATTGGCTGCTGTGGCTATGGATATGTCTATGGCTGCTATGGCTGTGGCTATGGCTGTTCTGACTATGGCTACGTCTGTGGCTGCTATGGCTACGGCTGCTATGGCTTTGCCTATGGCTGCTATGGCTATGGCTATGGCTATGGCTGCTATGGCTATGGCTATGGCTGCTCTGGCTATGGCTATGGCTGCTATGGCTATGGCTATGGCTGCTGTGGCTTTGCTACGGCTACTATGGCTGCTATGGCTATGGCTATGGCTGCTATGGCTATGGCTATGGATATGGCTGCTATGGCCACGGCTATGTCTGGTATGGCCATGGCTATGGCTGCTATGGCTATGGCTATGGCTGCTATGGCTATGGCTATGGCTGCTACGGCTACCGCGATGACTGCTATGGCTATGCCTATGGCTATGGCTGCTATGGCTATGGCTATGGTTATGTCTGCTATGGCTATGGCTATGGCTTTGGCTTCTATGGCTATGGCTACTATGGCTATGGATACGGCTGCTATGGCTACTACTGTGGCTGTGGCTATAGGTTCTATGGCCGCCTCTATGGCTGCTATGGCTATGTCTACGTCTGCAGTGGCTATGGCTATCGCTGCGTCTGCTATAGGTATGGCTGCTATGGCTATGGCTATGGCCGCCATGACAATGGCTATGCGTGCTATGGCTATGGCCGTGACTGGTTTGGCTATGACTATAGCTGCTATGGCTATGGCTATGGCTATTGCTGCTATGGCTATGGCAACGGCTATGGCTGCTGTGGCTATGTCTTCTATGGCTATGGCTATGGCTATGGCTGCTATGGCTATGGCTGCTATGGCTACTATGGCTATGGCTATGGCTTTGGCTGCTATGTCTATGGCTATGGCTGCTATGGCCATTGCTGCTATGCCTATTGCTGCTATTGCTATGGCTATGGCTATGGCTGCTGTGGCTGTTGCTATGGCTGATATGGGTATGGCTATGGCTATGGCTGCTATGGCTATGGCTATGACTACGGCTATGGCTGCTATGGCTATGGCTATGGCTATGGCTATGGCTGCTATGGCTATGGCTATGGCTGCTATGGCTATGGCTATGGCTACGGCCATGACTGCTATCGCCACCATGGCTATGGCAATGCCTGCTATGGCTATGGCTATGGCTGGGGCTGCTATGGCTATGGCTTTTATGGCTATCGCTCTGGCTATGACTGCTATGGCTATGGCTATGGCTGCTATTGCTATGTATGCTATGGCTATGGCAATGGCTATGGCTGCTATGGCTATTGCAGCTATGGCTATGGATATGGCTGCTATGGCTATGGCTATGGCTGCTATGGCTATGGCTATGGCTGCTTTGGATATGGCTATAGCTGCATTGGCTGCTGTGGCTATGGCTATATCTATGGCTGCTATGGCTGTGGCTATGGCTGTTCTGACTATGGCTACGTCTGTGGCTGCTATGGCTATGGCTGCTATGGCTTTGCCTATGGCTGCTATGGCTATGGCTATGGCTATGGCTGCTATGGCTATGGCTATGGCTGCTCTGGCTATGGCTATGGCTGCTATGGCTATGGCTATGGCTGCTATGGCTATGGCTATGGGTATGGCTGCTATGGCAATGTCTTTGGCTGCTATGGCTATGGCTATGGCTGCTATGGCTATGGCAATGGCTACTATGGCCATGGCTATGACTGCTATGGCTATGGCTATGGCTGCTATGGCTGTGGGTATGGCTATAGCTGCTGTGGCTATGGCTATGGCTGCTATGGCTATGGCTATGGCTGCTATGGCTATGGCTATGGCTGCTATGGCTATGTATGCTATGGCTATGGCAATGGCTATGGCTGCTATGGTTATGGCTGCTATGGCTATGGCTGCTATGGCTACCGCCATGGCTACACCTACGGCTGCTATGGCTATGACCACGGCTATGACTGCTATGGCTATGGCTATGGCTGCTATGGCTATGGTTATGGCTGATATGGCTATGGCTTGGCTATGGCTGCTATGGCTATGGCTATGGCTGCTATGGCTATGGCTATGGCTTCTATGGCTATCGCTACGGCTATGACTGCTATGGCTATGGCTATGGCTTCTATGGCTATGTCTATGGCTAAGGCTGCTATGGCTTGGCAATGGCTGCTATGGCTATGGCTATAGCTGCATTGGCTGCTGTGGCTATGGCTATGTCTATAGCTGCTAAGGCTGTGGCTATGGCCCGGCTGCTATTTGAAATATCTATGGCGGCTATGGCTAGGGCTATGGCTGCTATGGCTATGACTATGGCTATGGCTGCTGTGGCTGTGGCTATGTCTGATATGGCTATGGCTTGGCTATGGCTGCTATGGCTATGGCTATGGCTGCGGCTGCTATGGCTATGGCTTTTATGGCTATCGCTACGGCTATGACTGCTATGGCTATTGCTATGGCTATGGCTGCTGTGGCTATGGCTATGGCTATGGCTGCTATGGCTATTACACTGGCTGCTATGGCTATGGCTGCTATGGTTACTATGGCTATTGCTATTGCTATGGCTGCTATGTCTATGGTTATGGCTATGGCTGCTATGGCTATGGCTATGCCTTTTATGGCTATGGCTTCTATGGCTATCGCTATGGCTACAGCTGCTATGGCTATGGATACGGCTGCTATGGCTATGCCCTTTATGGCTATGGCTTCTATGGCGATCGCTATGGCTATGACAGCTGTGGCTATGGCTACGGCTGCTGTGGCTCTCGCTATGGCTGCTATGGCTGTGGCTATTGCTGATATGGCTATGGCTAAAGCTATGGCTGGTATGGCCATGGACATGGCTGCTATGGCTATTGCTATGGCTGCTATGGCAATGGCTATGGCTACGGCTATAGCTGCTAGGGCCACCATGGCTAAGGCAATGGCTGCTATGGCTATGGCTATGGCTGCGGCTGCAATGGCTATGGCTGCTTTGGCTATGGTTATGGCTGCTATGGCTATGGCTATGGATATGGCTGCTATGGCTATGGCTGTGACTGCTATGGCCATGGCTATGGCTGCTATGGCTATTGCTATGGCTGCTATGGCTATGGTTATGGCTATGGCTGCTATGGCTATGGCTATGCCCTTTATGGCTATGGCTTCTATGGCTATCGCTATGGCTACAGCTGCTATGGCTATGGTTACGGCTGCTATGGCTATGCCCTTTATGGCTATGGCTTCTATGGCTATCGCTATGGCTATGACTGCTGTGGCTATGGCTACGGCTGCTGTGGCTCTCGCTATGGCTGCTATGGCTATGGCTATGGCTAAGGCTGCTGTGGCTATGGCTATAGCTGCATTGGCTACGGCTATAGCTGCATTGGCTGCTGTGGCTATGGCTATGTCTATGGTTGCTATGGCTGTGGCTCTGGCTGCTTTGGCTATGGCTATAGCTGGATTGGCTGCTGTGGCTATGTCTATGTCTATGGCTGCTATGGCTGTGGCTATCGCTATGACTGCTATAGAAATAGCTATGGCGGCTAAGGATATGGCTATGGCTGCAATGGCTATGGCTATGGGTATGGCTGCTGTGGCTATGGCAATGGCTGATATGGCAATGGCTATGGCTATGGCTGCTATGGCTATGGTTATGGCTTCTATGGCTATGGTAATGGCTACTATGGCCATGGCTATGACTGCTATGGCTATGGCTATGGCTGCTATGGCTGTGGGTATGGCTATAGCTGCTGTGGCTATGGCTATGGCTGCTATGGCTATGGCTGCTATGGCTATGGCTATGGCTGCTATGGCTATGTATGCTATGGCTATGGCGATGGCTATGGCTGCTATGGTTATGGCTGCTATGGCTATGGCTATTGCTGCTATGGCTACCGCTATGGCTACAGCTATGGCTGCTATGGCTATGACCATGGCTATGGCTGCTATGGCTATGGCTATGGCTGCTATGGCTATGGCTATGGCTGCTAAGGCCACCATGGCTATGTCTATGGCTGCTATGGCTGTGTCTCTGGCTATGGCTGCTATGGATATAGCTATGGCAGCTATGGCTATGACTATGCCTGCTATGGATATAGCTACGGCAGGTATGGCTATGGCTATGGCTGCTATGGCTATGGCTATGGCCATGGCTGCTATGGCTTTGGCTATGCCTGATATGTCTATGGCTACGTGTATGGCTGCTATGGCTATGGCAATGGCTACTATGGCCATGGCTATGACTGCTATGGCTATGGCTATGGCTGCTATAGCTATTGCTTCTAGGGCTATGGCTATGGCTGCTATTGCTCTGGCTGCAATGGCTATGGCAATGGCTATGGCTGCTATGGGTGTGGCTGCTGTGGCTATGGCTATGGCTGCTATGGCTGTGGTTACGGCTTCGATGGCTATGTCTATGGCTGCTCTGGCTATGGCTATGTCTGCTATGGCTATGGCTATGGCTGCTCTGGCTTTGGCTATGGCTACTATGGCTGTTATTGCTATGGCTATGGCTACTATGGCTATGGATACGGCTGCTCTGGCTATGGCTATGGCTATGTCTGCTATGGCTATGGCTATGGCTGCCATGGCTATGCCTTTTGTGGCTATGGCTTCTATGGCTATCGCTATGGCTATGGCTGCTTTGGCTATGGCTTTAGCTGCATTGGCTGCTGTAGCTGTGGCTATGTCTATGGCTGCTATTGCTATGGCTATGGCTATGGCTGCTGTGGCTGTCGCTATGGCTGATATGGCTATGGCTATGGCTATGGCTGCTATGGCTATGGCTATGGCTAAGGCTATGGCTGCTGTGGCTATGGCTATGGCTATGGCTGCTATGGCTATGGCTATTGCTGCTATGGCTATGGCTATGGCTACGGCCATGACTGCTATCGCCACCGTGGCTATGGCAATGCCTGCTATGGCTATGGCTATGGCTGGGGCTGCTATGGCTATGGCTTTTATGGCTATCGCTATGGCTATGACTGCTATGGCTATGGCTATGTCTGCTATTGCTATGTATGCTATGGCTATGGCAATGGCTATGGCTGCTATGGCTATGGCAGCTATGGCTATGGCCATGGCTGCTATGGCTATGGCTATGGCTGCTATGGCTATGGTTATGGCTATAGCTGCTATGGCTATGGCTATGGCTTCTATGGCTATGTCTATGGCTTAGGCTGCTATGGCTATTGCTATGACTGCTTTGGATATGGCTATAGCTGCATTGGCTGCTGTGGCTATGGCTATAGCTGCATTGGCTATGGCTATCGCTGCATTCGCTGCTGTGGCTATGGCTATGTCTATGGCTGCTATGGCTGTGGCTCTGGCTGCTTTGTCTATGGCTATAGCTGCATTGTCTGCTGTGGCTATGTCAATGTCTATGGCTGCTATGGCTGTGGCTATGGCTATGGCTGCTATGGAAGTAGCTATGGCAGCTATGGCTATGGCTATGGCTGCTATGGCTATGGCTATGGCAATGGCTGCTACGGCTATGGCAATGGCTGCTATGGCTATGGCAATGGCTGCTATGGCTATGGCTGCTATGGCTATGGCTATGGCTGCTATGGCTATGGCAATGGCTATGTCTGCTACGGCTATGCCTATGGCTGCTATGGCTATGGTTGTGGTTGCAATGGCTATTGCGTCTATCTGCTGTGGCTATGGCTGTGGATATGGCTTCTATGGCTATGTCTATGGCTAAGGCTGCTATGGCTTGGCTATGGCTGCTATGGCTGTGGCTATGGCTGCTATGGCAATGGCTACGTCTGTGGCTGCTTTGGCTATGGCTGCTGTGGCTTTGCCTATGGCTGCTATGGCTATGGCTATGGCTGCTATGGCTATGGCTATGGATATGGCTGCTATGGCTATGGCTATGGCTGCTATGGCTATGGCTATGGCTGCTTTGGCTATGGCTATAGCTGCATTGGCTGCTGTGGCTATGGATATGTCTATGGCTGCTATGGCTGTGGCTATGGCTGTTCTGACTATGGCTACGTCTGTGGCTGCTATGGCTACGGCTGCTATGGCTTTGCCTATGGCTGCTATGGCTATGGCTATGGCTATGGCTGCTATGGCTATGGCTATGGCTGCTCTGGCTATGGCTATGGCTGCTATGGCTATGGCTATGGCTGCTGTGGCTTTGCTACGGCTACTATGGCTGCTATGGCTATGGCTATGGCTGCTATGGCTATGGCTATGGATATGGCTGCTATGGCCACGGCTATGTCTGGTATGGCCATGGCTATGGCTGCTATGGCTATGGCTATGGCTGCTATGGCTATGGCTATGGCTGCTACGGCTACCGCGATGACTGCTATGGCTATGCCTATGGCTATGGCTGCTATGGCTATGGCTATGGTTATGTCTGCTATGGCTATGGCTATGGCTTTGGCTTCTATGGCTATGGCTACTATGGCTATGGATACGGCTGCTATGGCTACTACTGTGGCTGTGGCTATAGGTTCTATGGCCGCCTCTATGGCTGCTATGGCTATGTCTACGTCTGCAGTGGCTATGGCTATCGCTGCGTCTGCTATAGGTATGGCTGCTATGGCTATGGCTATGGCCGCCATGACAATGGCTATGCGTGCTATGGCTATGGCCGTGACTGGTTTGGCTATGGCTATAGCTGCTATGGCTATGGCTATGCCTATTGCTGCTATGGCTATGGCAACGGCTATGGCTGCTGTGGCTATGTCTTCTATGGCTATGGCTATGGCTATGGCTGCTATGGCTATGGCTGCTATGGCTACTATGGCTATGGCTATGGCTTTGGCTGCTATGTCTATGGCTATGGCTGCTATGGCCATTGCTGCTATGCCTATTGCTGCTATTGCTATGGCTATGGCTATGGCTGCTGTGGCTGTTGCTATGGCTTATATGGGTATGGCTATGGCTATGGCTGCTATGGCTATGGCTATGACTACGGCTATGGCTGCTATGGCTATGGCTATGGCTATGGCTGCTATGGCTATGGCTATGGCTGCTATGGCTATGGCTATGGCTACGGCCATGACTGCTATCGCCACCATGGCTATGGCAATGCCTGCTATGGCTATGGCTATGGCTGGGGCTGCTATGGCTATGGCTTTTATGGCTATCGCTCTGGCTATGACTGCTATGGCTATGGCTATGGCTGCTATTGCTATGTATGCTATGGCTATGGCAATGGCTATGGCTGCTATGGCTATTGCAGCTATGGCTATGGCCATTCCTGCTATGGCTATGGCTATGGCTGCTATGGCTATGGTTATGGCTATGGCTGCTATGGCTATGGCTATGGATATGGCTGCTATGGCTATGGCTATGGCTGCTATGGCTATGGCTATGGCTGCTTTGGATATGGCTATAGCTGCATTGGCTGCTGTGGCTATGGCTATATCTATGGCTGCTATGGCTGTGGCTATGGCTGTTCTGACTATGGCTACGTCTGTGGCTGCTATGGCTATGGCTGCTATGGCTTTGCCTATGGCTGCTATGGCTATGGCTATGGCTATGGCTGCTATGGCTATGGCTATGGCTGCTCTGGCTATGGCTATGGCTGCTATGGCTATGGCTATGGCTGCTATGGCTATGGCTATGGGTATGGCTGCTATGGCAATGTCTTTGGCTGCTATGGCTATGGCTATGGCTGCTATGGCTATGGCAATGGCTACTATGGCCATGGCTATGACTGCTATGGCTATGGCTATGGCTGCTATGGCTGTGGGTATGGCTATAGCTGCTGTGGCTATGGCTATGGCTGCTATGGCTATGGCTATGGCTGCTATGGCTATGGCTATGGCTGCTATGGCTATGTATGCTATGGCTATGGCAATGGCTATGGCTGCTATGGTTATGGCTGCTATGGCTATGGCTATGGCTGCTATGGCTATGGCTGCTATGGCTATGGCTATGGCTGCTATGGCTATGTATGCTATGGCTATGGCGATGGCTATGGCTGCTATGGTTATGGCTGCTATGGCTATGGCTATTGCTGCTATGGCTACCGCTATGGCTACAGCTATGGCTGCTATGGCTATGACCATGGCTATGGCTGCTATGGCTATGGCTATGGCTGCTATGGCTATGGCTATGGCTGCTAAGGCCACCATGGCTATGTCTATGGCTGCTATGGCTGTGTCTCTGGCTATGGCTGCTATGGATATAGCTATGGCAGCTATGGCTATGACTATGCCTGCTATGGATATAGCTACGGCAGGTATGGCTATGGCTATGGCTGCTATGGCTATGGCTATGGCCATGGCTGCTATGGCTTTGGCTATGCCTGATATGTCTATGGCTACGTGTATGGCTGCTATGGCTATGGCAATGGCTACTATGGCCATGGCTATGACTGCTATGGCTATGGCTATGGCTGCTATAGCTATTGCTTCTAGGGCTATGGCTATGGCTGCTATTGCTCTGGCTGCAATGGCTATGGCAATGGCTATGGCTGCTATGGGTGTGGCTGCTGTGCCTATGGCTATGGCTGCTATGGCTGTGGTTACGGCTTCGATGGCTATGTCTATGGCTGCTCTGGCTATGGCTATGTCTGCTATGGCTATGGCTATGGCTGCTCTGGCTTTGGCTATGGCTACTATGGCTGTTATTGCTATGGCTATGGCTACTATGGCTATGGATACGGCTGCTCTGGCTATGGCTATGGCTATGTCTGCTATGGCTATGGCTATGGCTGCCATGGCTATGCCTTTTGTGGCTATGGCTTCTATGGCTATCGCTATGGCTATGGCTGCTTTGGCTATGGCTTTAGCTGCATTGGCTGCTGTAGCTGTGGCTATGTCTATGGCTGCTATTGCTATGGCTATGGCTATGGCTGCTGTGGCTGTCGCTATGGCTGATATGGCTATGGCTATGGCTATGGCTGCTATGGCTATGGCTATGGCTAAGGCTATGGCTGCTGTGGCTATGGCTATGGCTATGGCTGCTATGACTATGGCTATTGCTGCTATGGCTATGGCTATGGCTACGGCCATGACTGCTATCGCCACCGTGGCTATGGCAATGCCTGCTATGGCTATGGCTATGGCTGGGGCTGCTATGGCTATGGCTTTTATGGCTATCGCTATGGCTATGACTGCTATGGCTATGGCTATGTCTGCTATTGCTATGTATGCTATGGCTATGGCAATGGCTATGGCTGCTATGGCTATGGCAGCTATGGCTATGGCCATGGCTGCTATGGCTATGGCTATGGCTGCTATGGCTATGGTTATGGCTATAGCTGCTATGGCTATGGCTATGGCTTCTATGGCTATGTCTATGGCTTAGGCTGCTATGGCTATTGCTATGACTGCTTTGGATATGGCTATAGCTGCATTGGCTGCTGTGGCTATGGCTATAGCTGCATTGGCTATGGCTATCGCTGCATTCGCTGCTGTGGCTATGGCTATGTCTATGGCTGCTATGGCTGTGGCTCTGGCTGCTTTGTCTATGGCTATAGCTGCATTGTCTGCTGTGGCTATGTCAATGTCTATGGCTGCTATGGCTGTGGCTATGGCTATGGCTGCTATGGAAGTAGCTATGGCAGCTATGGCTATGGCTATGGCTGCTATGGCTATGGCTATGGCAATGGCTGCTACGGCTATGGCAATGGCTGCTATGGCTATGGCAATGGCTGCTATGGCTATGGCTGCTATGGCTATGGCAATGGCTGCTATGGCTATGGCAATGGCTATGTCTGCTACGGCTATGCCTATGGCTGCTATGGCTATGGTTGTGGTTGCAATGGCTATTGCGTCTATCTGCTGTGGCTATGGCTGTGGATATGGCTTCTATGGCTATGTCTATGGCTAAGGCTGCTATGGCTTGGCTATGGCTGCTATGGCTTTGCCTATGGCTGCTATGGCTATGGCTATGGCTATGGCTGCTATGGCTATGGCTATGGCTGCTCTGGCTATGGCTATGGCTGCTATGGCTATGGCTATGGCTGCTGTGGCTTTGCTACGGCTACTATGGCTGCTATGGCTATGGCTATGGCTGCTATGGCTATGGCTATGGATATGGCTGCTATGGCCACGGCTATGTCTGGTATGGCCATGGCTATGGCTGCTATGGCTATGGCTATGGCTGCTATGGCTATGGCTATGGCTGCTACGGCTACCGCGATGACTGCTATGGCTATGCCTATGGCTATGGCTGCTATGGCTATGGCTATGGTTATGTCTGCTATGGCTATGGCTATGGCTTTGGCTTCTATGGCTATGGCTACTATGGCTATGGATACGGCTGCTATGGCTACTACTGTGGCTGTGGCTATAGGTTCTATGGCCGCCTCTATGGCTGCTATGGCTATGTCTACGTCTGCAGTGGCTATGGCTATCGCTGCGTCTGCTATAGGTATGGCTGCTATGGCTATGGCTATGGCCGCCATGACAATGGCTATGCGTGCTATGGCTATGGCCGTGACTGGTTTGGCTATGGCTATAGCTGCTATGGCTATGGCTATGCCTATTGCTGCTATGGCTATGGCAACGGCTATGGCTGCTGTGGCTATGTCTTCTATGGCTATGGCTATGGCTATGGCTGCTATGGCTATGGCTGCTATGGCTACTATGGCTATGGCTATGGCTTTGGCTGCTATGTCTATGGCTATGGCTGCTATGGCCATTGCTGCTATGCCTATTGCTGCTATTGCTATGGCTATGGCTATGGCTGCTGTGGCTGTTGCTATGGCTTATATGGGTATGGCTATGGCTATGGCTGCTATGGCTATGGCTATGACTACGGCTATGGCTGCTATGGCTATGGCTATGGCTATGGCTGCTATGGCTATGGCTATGGCTGCTATGGCTATGGCTATGGCTACGGCCATGACTGCTATCGCCACCATGGCTATGGCAATGCCTGCTATGGCTATGGCTATGGCTGGGGCTGCTATGGCTATGGCTTTTATGGCTATCGCTCTGGCTATGACTGCTATGGCTATGGCTATGGCTGCTATTGCTATGTATGCTATGGCTATGGCAATGGCTATGGCTGCTATGGCTATTGCAGCTATGGCTATGGCCATTCCTGCTATGGCTATGGCTATGGCTGCTATGGCTATGGTTATGGCTATGGCTGCTATGGCTATGGCTATGGATATGGCTGCTATGGCTATGGCTATGGCTGCTATGGCTATGGCTATGGCTGCTTTGGATATGGCTATAGCTGCATTGGCTGCTGTGGCTATGGCTATATCTATGGCTGCTATGGCTGTGGCTATGGCTGTTCTGACTATGGCTACGTCTGTGGCTGCTATGGCTATGGCTGCTATGGCTTTGCCTATGGCTGCTATGGCTATGGCTATGGCTATGGCTGCTATGGCTATGGCTATGGCTGCTCTGGCTATGGCTATGGCTGCTATGGCTATGGCTATGGCTGCTATGGCTATGGCTATGGGTATGGCTGCTATGGCAATGTCTTTGGCTGCTATGGCTATGGCTATGGCTGCTATGGCTATGGCAATGGCTACTATGGCCATGGCTATGACTGCTATGGCTATGGCTATGGCTGCTATGGCTGTGGGTATGGCTATAGCTGCTGTGGCTATGGCTATGGCTGCTATGGCTATGGCTATGGCTGCTATGGCTATGGCTATGGCTGCTATGGCTATGTATGCTATGGCTATGGCAATGGCTATGGCTGCTATGGTTATGGCTGCTATGGCTATGGCTATGGCTGCTATGGCTACCGCCATGGCTACACCTACGGCTGCTATGGCTATGACCACGGCTATGGCTGCTATGGCTATGGCTATGGCTGCTATGGCTATGGTTATGGCTGATATGGCTATGGCTTGGCTATGGCTGCTATGGCTATGGCTATGGCTTTGGCTGCTATAGCTATGGCTTCTATGGCTATCGCTACGGCTATGACTGCTATGGCTATGGCTATGGCTTCTATGGCTATGTCTATGGCTAAGGCTGCTATGGCTTGGCAATGGCTGCTATGGCTATGGCTATAGCTGCATTGGCTGCTGTGGCTATGGCTATGTCTATAGCTGCTAAGGCTGTGGCTATGGCCCGGCTGCTATTTGAAATATCTATGGCGGCTATGGCTAGGGCTATGGCTGCTATGGCTATGACTATGGCTATGGCTGCTGTGGCTGTGGCTATGTCTGATATGGCTATGGCTTGGCTATGGCTGCTATGGCTATGGCTGCTATGGCTATGGCTATGGCTGCTATGGCTATGTATGCTATGGCTATGGCGATGGCTATGGCTGCTATGGTTATGGCTGCTATGGCTATGGCTATTGCTGCTATGGCTACCGCTATGGCTACAGCTATGGCTGCTATGGCTATGACCATGGCTATGGCTGCTATGGCTATGGCTATGGCTGCTATGGATATGGTTATGGCTGATATGGCTATGTCTAAGGCTAAGGCTGCTATGGCTTGGTTATGGCTGCTATGGCTATGGCTATAGCTGCATTGGCTGCTGTGGCTATGGCTATGTCTATAGCTGCTATGGCTGTGGCTATAGCTCGGCTGCTATGGAAATAGCTATGGCGGCTATGGCTAGGGCTATAGCTGCTATGGCTATGACTATGGCTATGGCTGCTGTGGCTGTGGCTATGGCTGATATGGCTATGGCTTGGCTATGGCTGCTATGGCTATGGCTATGGCTGCGGCTGCTATGGCTATGGCTATGGCTATGGCTGCTATGGCTATGGTTATGGCTATGGCTGCTATGGCTATGGCTATGCCTTTTATGGCTATGGCTTCTATGGCTATCGCTATGGCTACAGCTGCTATGGCTATGGATACGGCTGCTATGTCTATGCCCTTCATGGCTATGGCTTCTATGGCTACCGCTATGGCTATGACTGCTGTGGCTATGGCTACGGCTGCTGTGGCTCTCGCTATGGCTGCTATGGCTATGGCTATGGCTAAGGCTGCTGTGGCTATGGCAATGGCTGCATTGGCTACGGCTATAGCTGCATTGGCTGCTGTGGCTATGGCTATGTCTATGGCTGCTATGGCTGTGGCTCTGGCTGCTTTGGCTATGGCAATGGCTACTATGGCCATGGCTATGACTGCTATGGCTATTTCTATGGCTGCTATGGCTGTGGGTATGGCTATCGCTGCTGTGGCTATGGCTATGGCTACTATGGAAATATCTATGGCGGCTATGGCTATGGCTATAGCTGCTATGGCTATGGCTATGGCTATGGCTGCTGTGGCTGTGGCTATTGCTGATATGGCTATGGCTAAGTCTATGGCTGCTATGGCCATGGACATGGCTGCTATGGCTATTGCTATGGCTGCTATGGCAATGGCTATGGCTACGGCTATAGCTGCTAGGGCCACCATGGCTAAGGCAATGGCTGCTATGGCTATGGCTATGTCTGCGGCTGCAATGGCTATGGCTGCTTTGGCTATGGGTATGGCTGCTATGGCTATGGCTATGCATATGGCTGCTATGGCTATGGTTATGACTGTTATGGCTATGGCTATGGATGCTGTGGCTTTGGCTATTGCTACTATGGCTGCTATGGCTATGGCTACGGCTGCTATAGAATTAGCTATGGCGGCTAAGGCTATGGCTGTGGCTGCAATGGCTATGGCTATGGGTATGGCTGCTCTGGCTATTGCAATGGCTGATATGGCTATGGCTATGGCTATGGCTGCTATGGCTATGGCTATGGCTGCTATGGCCATGGCTATGTCTTCTATGGCTATGGCTATGGCTGCTATGCCTATGGCTGCTATGGTTATGGCTATGGCTGTGACTGCAGTGGCTATGGCTATGGCTATGGCTATGGCTGCTATGGCTGTGGTTATGACTATGGCTTCTATGGAAATAACTATGGCGGATATCGCTATGGCTATAGCTGCATTGGTTGCTATGGCTATGGCTATGTCTACGGCTTCAATGGCTATGGCTGCTTTGGCTATTGTTATGGCTGCTATGGCTATGGCTATGACTGCTATGGCTGTGGCTATGGCTGCTGTGGCTTTGGCTATGGCTACTATGGCTGCTATGGCTATGGCTATGGCTGCTATTGCTATGGCTATGGATATGGCTGCTATGGCTACGGCTATGTCTGGTATGGCCATGGCTATGTCTGCTATGGCTATGGCTATGGCTGCTATGGCTATGGCTATGGCTGCTATGGCTTTGGCTATGGCTCTGGCTGCTATGGCTATTGCTATGGCTATGGCTGCTATGGCTATGTCTACGTCTGCTATGGCTATGGCTATCGCTGCGTCTGCTATGGCTATGGCTGCAATGGCTATGGCTATAGCCGCCATGACAATGGCTACGCGTGCTATGGCTATGGCCGTGACTGGTTTGGCTATGGCTATAGCTGCTATGGCTATGGCTATGGCTATGGCTGCTATGGCTATGGCAATGGCCATGGCTGCTATGGCTATGGCTTCTATGGCTATGGCTATGGCTATGGCTGCTATGGCTATGGCTGCTATGGCTACTATGGCTATGGCTATGGCTTTGGCTGCCATGGCTATAGCTATGGCTGCTATGGCCATTGCTGCTATGGCTATGGCTGCTATGGCTATGGCTGCTATGGCTATGGCTATGACTGCTATGGCTATGTATGCTATGACTATGGCCATGGCTGCTATGGCTATGCCTATGGCTGCTATGTCTATCGCTATGGCTACTGCTATGGCTGCTATGGGTATGAAAATGTCTATGGCTGCAATGGCTATGGCTATGGCTGTTATGGCTATTGTTATGACTATGGCTGCTATGGCCATGCCTATGGCTGCTATGGATATCGCTATGGCTCTGGCTATGGCTGCTATGGCTATGTCTATGGCTGCTATGGCTATGGCTATGGCTATGGCTGCAATGGCTATGGCAATGGCTACTATGGCCATGGCTATGACTGCTATGGCTATGGCTATGGCTGCCATGCCTATGCCTTTTATGGCTATGGCTTCTATGGCTATCGCTATGGCTATGACTGCTGTGGCTATGGCTACGGCTGCTGTGGCTCTAGCTATGGCTGCTATGGCTATGGCTATGGCTAAGGCTGCTGTAGCTATGGCTATGGCTGCATTGGCTACGGCTATAGCTGCATTGGCTGCTGTGGCTATGGCTATGTGTATGGCTGCTATGGCTGTGGCTCTGGCTGCTTTGGCTATGGCTATAGCTCGATTGGCTGCTGTGGCTATGTCTATGTCTATGGCTGCTATGGCTGTGGCTATCGCTATGGCTGGTATAGAAATAGCTATGATGGCTAAGACTATGGCTATGGCTGTTATGGCTGTGGGTATGGCTATAGCTGCTGTGGCTATGGCTATGGCTGCTATGGCTATGGCTATGGCTTCGGCTATGTCTGCTATGGCTATGGTTATGGCTGCTATGGCTATGGCTATGGGTATGGCTGCTATGGCAATGGCTTTGGCTGCTATGGCTATGGCTATGGCTGCTATGGCTATGGCAATGGCTACTATGGCCATGGCTATGACTGCTATGGCTAAGGCTATGGCTGCTATGGCTGTGGGTATGGCTATAGCTGCTGTGGCTATGACTATGGCTGCTATGGCTATGGCTATGGCTGCTATGGCTATGTATGCTATGGCTATGGCAATGGCTATGGCTGCTATGGTTATGGCTGCTATGGCTATGGCTATGGCTGCTATGGCTACCGCCATGGATACACCTACGGCTGCTATGGCTATGACCATGGCTATGGCTGCTATGGCTATGGCTATGGCTGCTATGGCTATGGTTATGGCTGATATGGCTATGGCTTGGCTATGGCTGCTATGGCTATGGCTATGGCTGCGGCTGCTATGGCTATGGCCTTTATGGCTATCGCTACGGCTATGACTGCTATGGCTATGGCTATGGCTTCTATGGCTATGTCTATGGCTAAGGCTGCTATGGCTTGGCTATGGCTGCTATGGCTATGGCTATAGCTGCATTGGCTGCTGTGGCTATGGCTATGTCTATAGCTGCTATGGCTGTGGCTATGGCCCGGCTGCTATTTGAAATATCTATGGCGGCTATGGCTAGGGCTATGGCTGCTATGGCTATGACTATGGCTATGGCTGCTGTGGCTGTGGCTATGGCTGATATGGCTATGGCTTGGCTATGGCTGCTATGGCTATGGCTATGGCTGCGGCTGCTATGGCTATGGCTTTTATGGCTATCGCTACGGCTATGACTGCTATGGCTATTGCTATGGCTATGGCTGCTGTGGCTATGGCTATGGCTATGGCTGCTATGGCTATTACACTGGCTGCTATGGCTATGGCTGCTATGGCTACTATGGCTATTGCTATTGCTATGGCTGCTATGTCTATGGTTATGGCTATGGCTGCTATGGCTATGGCTATGCCTTTTATGGCTATGGCTTCTATGGCTATCGCTATGGCTACAGCTGCTATGGCTATGGATACGGCTGCTATGGCTATGCCCTTTATGGCTATGGCTTCTATGGCGATCGCTATGGCTATGACAGCTGTGGCTATGGCTACGGCTGCTGTGGCTCTCGCTATGGCTGCTATGTCTGTGGCTATTGCTGATATGGCTATGGCTAAAGCTATGGCTGGTATGGCCATGGACATGGCTGCTATGGCTATTGCTATGGCTGCTATGGCAATGGCTATGGCTACGGCTATAGCTGCTAGGGCCACCATGGCTAAGGCAATGGCTGCTATGGCTATGGCTATGGCTGCGGCTGCAATGGCTATGGCTGCTTTGGCTATGGTTATGGCTGCCATGGCTATGGCTATGGATATGGCTGCTATGGCTATGGCTGTGACTGCTATGGCCATGGCTATGGGTGCTATGGCTATTGCTATGGCTGCTATGGCTATGGTTATGGCTATGGCTGCTATGGCTATGGCTATGCCCTTTATGGCTATGGCTTCTATGGCTATCGCTATGGCTACAGCTGCTATGGCTATGGTTACGGCTGCTATGGCTATGCCCTTTATGGCTATGGCTTCTATGGCTATCGCTATGGCTATGACTGCTGTGGCTATGGCTACGGCTGCTGTGGCTCTCGCTATGGCTGCTATGGCTATGGCTATGGCTAAGGCTGCTGTGGCTATGGCTATAGCTGCATTGGCTACGGCTATAGCTGCATTGGCTGCTGTGGCTATGGCTATGTCTATGGTTGCTATGGCTGTGGCTCTGGCTGCTTTGGCTATGGCTATAGCTGGATTGGCTGCTGTGGCTATGTCTATGTCTATGGCTGCTATGGCTGTGGCTATCGCTATGACTGCTATAGAAATAGCTATGGCGGCCAAGGATATGGCTATGGCTGCAATGGCTATGGCTATGGGTATGGCTGCTGTGGCTATGGCAATGGCTGATATGGCAATGGCTATGGCTATGGCTGCTATGGCTATGGTTATGGCTTCTATGGCTATGGCAATGGCTACTATGGCCATGGCTATGACTGCTATGGCTATGGCTATGGCTGCTATGGCTGTGGGTATGGCTATAGCTGCTGTGGCTATGGCTATGGCTGCTATGGCTATGGCTGCTATGGCTATGGCTATGGCTGCTATGGCTATGTATGCTATGGCTATGGCGATGGCTATGGCTGCTATGGTTATGGCTGCTATGGCTATGGCTATTGCTGCTATGGCTACCGCTATGGCTACAGCTATGGCTGCTATGGCTATGACCATGGCTATGGCTGCTATGGCTATGGCTATGGCTGCTATGGCTATGGTTATGGCTGATATGGCTATGGCTTGGCTATGGCTGCTATGGCTATGGCTATGGCTGCGGCTGCTATGGCTGTGGCTTTTATGGCTATCGCTACGGCTATGACTGCTATGGCTATGGCTATGGCTTCTATGGCTATGTCTATGGCTAAGGCTGCTATGGCTTGGCTATGGCTGCTATGGCTATGGCTATAGCTGCATTGGCTGCTGTGGCTATGGCTATGTCTATAGCTGCTATGGCTGTGGCTATGGCCCGGCTGCTATGAAAATATCTATGGCGGCTATGGCTAGGGCTATGGCTGCTATGGCTATGACTATGGCTATGGCTGCTGTGGCTGTGGCTATGGCTGATATGGCTATGGCTTGGCTATGGCTGGTATGGCTATGGCTATGGCTGCGGCTGCTATGGCTATGGCTATGGCTATGGTTGCTATGGCTATGGCTTCTATGGCTATGGCTCTTATGGTTATCGCTGTGGCTATGACTGCTATGGCTATTGCTATGGCTATGGCTGTTATGGCTATGGCAATGGCTATGTCTGCTATGGCTATGGCTATGGCTGCTATGGCTATGGTTGTGGTTGCAATGGCTATTGCGTCTATCTGCTATGGCTATGGCTGTGGACATGGCTTCTATGGCTATGTCTATACCAAAGGCTGCTATAGCTTGGCTATGGCTGCTATGGCTATGGCTATAGCTGCATTGGCTGCTGTGGCTATGGCCATGTCTATGGCTGCTATGGTTGTGGTTATGGCTATGTCTTCTATGGAAATAACTATGGCGGATATCGGTATGGCTATAGCTGCATTGGCTGCTATGGCTATGGCTATGTCTATGGCTGATATGGCTATGGCTAAGGCTATGACTGCTATGGCTATGGCTATGGCTGCTATGGCTATGGCTATGGCTGCTATGGCTATGGCTATGGCTATGGCTGCTGTGGCTATGGCTATGGCTGCATTGGCTACGGCTATAGCTACATTGGCTGCTGTGGCTATGACTATGTCTATGGCTGCTATGGCTGTGGCTCTGGCTGCTTTGGCTATTGCTATAGCTGGATTGGCTGCTGTGGCTATGTCTATGTCTATGGCTGCTATGGCTGTGGCTATCGCTATGGCTGCTATAGAAATAGCTATGGCGGCTAAGGCTATGGCTATGGCTGCAATGGCTATGGCTATGGGTATGGCTGCTGTGGCTATGGCAATGGCTGATATGGCTATGGCTATGGCCATGGCTGCTATGGCTATGGCTATGGCTTCGGCTATGTCTGCTATGGCTATGGTTATGGCTGCTATGACTATGGCTATGGGTACGGCTGCTATGGCTATGGCTTTGGCTGCTATGGCTATGGCCATGGCTGCTATGGCTATGGCAATGGCTACTATGGCCATGGCTATGACTGCTATGGCTATGGCTATGGCTGCTATGGCTGTGGGTATGGCTATAGCTGCTGTGGCAATGGCCCTGGCTATGGCTGCAATGGCTATGGCAATGGCTACTATGGCCATGGCTATGACTGCTATGGCTATGGCTATGGCTGCTATGGCTGTGGGTATGGCTATAGCTGCTGTGGTTATGGCCATGGCTGCTATGGCTATGGCTGCTATGGCTATGGCTATGGCTGCTATGGCTATGGCTATGGCTGCTATGGCTATGTATGCTATGGCTATGGCAATGGTTATGGCTGCTATGGTTGCGGCTGCTATGGCTATGGCCATGGCTGCTACGGCTATTGCTGCTATGGCTATGGCTGCTATGGCTATGGTTGTGGCTATGGCTGCTGTGGCCATGCCTATGGCTGCTATGGATATCGCTATGGCTATGGCTATGGCTGCTATGGCTATGGCTATGGCTGCTATGGCTTTGGCTATGGCTGATATGTCTATGGCTACGTATATGGCTGCTATGGCTATGGCAATGGCTACTATGGCCATCGCTATGACTGCTATGGCTATGGCTATGGCTGCTATAGCTATGGCTTCTAGGGCTATGGCTATGGCTGCTATTGCTCTGGCTGCAATGGCTATTGCAATGGCTATGGCTGCTATGGCTGTGGCTGCTGTGGCTATGGCTATTGCTGCTATGACTGTGGTTACGGCTTCTATGGCTATGTCTATGGCTGCTATGGCTATGGCTATGTCTGCTATGGCTATGGCTATGGCTGCTCTGGCTTTGGCTATGGCTACTATGGCTGTTATTGCTATGGCTATGGCTACTATGGCTATGGATACGGCTGCTCTGGCTATGGCTATGGCTATGTCTGCTATGGCTATGGCTATGGCTGCCATGGCTATGCCTTTTGTGGCTATGGCTTCTATGGCTATCGCTGTGGCTATGGCTGATATGGCTATGGCTAAGGCTATGGCTGCTATGGCTAAGGCCATGGCTGCTATGGCTATTGCTATGGCTGCTATGGCAATGGCTATGGATACGGCTATGTCTGCTAGGGCCGCCATGGCTAAGGCAATGGCTGCTATGGCTATGGCTATGGCTGCGGCTGCAATGGCTATGGCTGCTTTGGCTATGGTTATGGCTGCTATTGCTATGGCTATGGATATGGCTGCTATGGCTATGGCTATGACTGCTATGGCTATGGCTATGGCTGCTGTGGCTTTGGCTATGGCTACTATGGCTGCTATGGCTATGGTTATGGCTGCTATGGCTATGGCTATGGATATGGCTGCTATGGCTACGGCTATGTCTGGTATGGCCATGGCTATGGCTGCTGTGGCTATTGCTATGGCTGCTACGGCTACCGCGATGACTGCTATGGCTATGGCTATGGCTATGTCTGCTATGGCTATTGCTATGGCTATGGCTGCTATGACCATATCTACGTCTGCTATGGCTATGGCTATCGCTGCGTCTCCTATGGCTATGGCTGCTATGGCTATGGCTATAGCCGCCATGACAATGGCTACGCGTGCTATTGCTATGGCCGTGACTGGTTTGGCTATGGCAATAGCTGCTATGGCTATGGCTATGGCTATGGCTGCTATGGCTATGGCAATGGCTATGGCTGCTATGGCTGCGGCTTCTATGGCTATGGCTATGGCTATGGCTGCTATGGCTATGGTTATGGCTATGGCTGCTGTGGCCATGCCTATGGCTGCTATGGATATCGCTATGGCTATGGCTATGGCTGCTATGGCTATGGCTATGGCTGCTATGGCTATGGCCATGGCTATGGCTGCAATGGCTATGGCAATGGCTACTATGGCCATGGCTATGACTGCTATGGCTATGGCTATGGCTGCTATGGCTGTCGGTATGGCTATAGCTGCCGTGGCTATGGCCATGGCTGCTATGGCTATGGCTGCTATGGCTATGGCTATGGCTGCTACGGCTATGTATGCTATGGCTATGGCAATGGTTATGGCTGCTATGGTTACGGCTGCTATGGCTATGGCTATGGCTGCTACGGCTATTGCTGCTATGGCTATGGCTGCTATGGCTACGGCTGCTATGGCTATGGCTAAGGCTGCTAAGGCTATGGCTATGTCTGCTATGGCTATGGCTATGTCTACTATGGCTGCTATGGCAATGACTATGGCTACTATGGCTATGTCTATGGCTGCTATGGCTTTGGCTGCTATGGCTATGGCTATGGCTGCTATGGCTATGGCTGCCATGGCTATGGCTATGGCTATGGCTGCTATGGCTATGGCTGCTATGGCTATGGCTATGGCTATGGTTGCTATGGCTATGGCTTCTATGGCTATGGCTCTTATGGTTATCGCTATGGCTATGACTGCTATGGCTATTGCTATGGCTATGGCTGCTATGGCTATGGCAATGGCTATGTCTGGTATGGCTATGGCTATGGCTGCTATGGCTATGGTTGTGGTTGCAATGGCTATTGCGTCTATCTGCTATGGCTCGGGCTGTGGATATGGCTTCTATGGCTATGTCTATGCCAAAGGCTGCTATGGCTTGGCTATGGCTGCTATGGCTATGGCTATAGCTGCATTGGCTGCTGTGGCTATGGCTATGTCTATAGCTGCTATGGCTGTGGTTATGGCTATGGCTTCTATGGAAATAACTATGGCGGATATCGGTATGGCTATAGCTGCATTGGCTGCTATGGCTATGGCTATGTCTATGGCTGATATGGCTATGGCTAAGGCTATGGCTGCTATGGCTATGGCCATGGCTGCTATGGCTATTGCTATGCCTGCTATGGCAATGGCTATGGATACGGCTATGTCTGCTAGGGTCACCATGGCTAAGGCAATGGCTGCTATGGCTATGGCTATGTCTGCGGCTGCAATGGCTATGGCTGCTTTGGCTATGGTTATGGCTGCTATTGCTATAGCTATGGATATGGCTGCTATGACTATGGCTATGACTGCTATGGCTATGGCTATGGCTGCTGTGGCTTTGGCTATGGCTACTATGGCTGCTATGGCTATGGCTATGGCTGCTATGGCTATGGCTATGGATATGGCTGCTATGGCTACGGCTATGTCTGGTATGGCCATGGCTATGGATACGGCTATGTCTGCTAGGGCCACCATGGCTAAGGCAATGGCTGCTATGGCTATGGCTATGTCTGCGGCTGCAATGGCTATGGCTGCTTTGGCTATGGTTATGGCTGCTATTGCTATAGCTATGGATATGGCTGCTATGACTATGGCTATGGCTGCGGCTGCTATGGCTATGGCTTTTATGGCTATCGCTACGGCTATGACTGCTATGGCTATGGCTATGGCTTCTATGGCTATGTCTAAGGCTAAGGCTGCTATGGCTTGGCTATGGCTGCTATGGCTATGGCTATAGCTGCATTGGCTGCTGTGGCTATGGCTATGTCTATAGCTGCTATGGCTGTGGCTATAGCTCGGCTGCAATGGAAATAGCTATGGCGGCTATGGCTAGGGCTATAGCTGCTATGGCTATGACTATGGCTATGGCTGCTGTGGCTGTGGCTATGGCTGATATGGCTATGGCTTGGCTATGGCTGGTATGGCTATGGCTATGGCTGCGGCTGCTATGGCTATGGCTATGGCTATGGTTGCTATGGCTATGGCTTCTATGGCTATGGCTCTTATGGTTATCGCTGTGGCTATGACTGCTATGGCTATTGCTATGGCTATGGCTGTTATGGCTATGGCAATGGCTATGTCTGCTATGGCTATGGCTATGGCTGCTATGGCTATGGTTGTGGTTGCAATGGCTATTGCGTCTATCTGCTATGGCTATGGCTGTGGACATGGCTTCTATGGCTATGTCTATACCAAAGGCTGCTATGGCTTGGCTATGGCTGCTATGGCTATGGCTATAGCTGCATTGGCTGCTGTGGCTATGGCCATGTCTATGGCTGCTATGGCTGTGGTTATGGCTATGTCTTCTATGGAAATAACTATGGCGGATATCGGTATGGCTATAGCTGCATTGGCTGCTATGGCTATGGCTATGTCTATGGCTGATATGGCTATGGCTAAGGCTATGGCTGCTATGGCTATGGGCATGGCTGCTATGGCTATTGCTATGGCTGCTATGGCAATGGCTATGGATACGGCTATGTCTGCTAGGGCCGCCATGGCTAAGGCAATGGCTGCTATGGCTATGGCTATGGCTGCGGCTGCAATGGCTATGGCTGCTTTGGCCATGGTTATGGCTGCTATTGCTATGGCTGTGGATATGGCTGCTATGGCTATGGCTATGACTGCTATGGCTATGGCTATGGCTGCTGTGGCTTTGGCTATGGCTACTATGGCTGCTATGGCTATGGTTATGGCTGCTATGGCTATGGCTATGGCTATTGCTGCTATGGCTATGGTTATGGCTATGGCTGCTGTGGCCATGCCTATGGCTGCTATGGATATCGCTATGGCTATGGCTATGGCTGCTATGGCTATGGCTATGGCTGCTATGGCTATGGCTATGGCTATGGCTGCAATGGCTATGGCAATGGCTACTATGGCCATGGCTATGACTGCTATGGCTATGGCTATGGCTGCCATGGCTGTGCCTTTTATGGCTATGGCTTCTATGGCTATCGCAATGGCTACAGCTGCTATGGCTATGGATACGGCTGCTATGGCTATGCCATTTATGGCTATGGATTCTATGGCTATCGCTATGGCTATGTCTGCTGTGGCTATGGCTACGACTGCTGTGGCACTCGCTATGGCTGCTATGGCTATGGCTATGGCTAAGACTGCTGTGGCTATGTCTATGGCTGCTATGGCTGTGGCTGTGGCTGCTTTGGCTATGGCTATAGCTGGATTGGCTGCTGTGGCTATGTCTATGTCTATGGCTGCTATGGCTGTGGCTATCGCTATGGCTGCTATAGAAATAGTTATGGCGGCTAAGGCTATGGCTATGGCTGCAATGGCTATGGCTATGGGTATGGCTGTTGTGGCTATGGCAATGGCTGATATGGCAATGGCTATGGCTATGGCTGCTATGGCTGTGGCCATGGCTTCGGCTATGTCTGCTATGGATATGGTTATGGCTGCTATGACTATGGCTATGGGTACGGCTGCTATGGCTATGGCTTTGGCTGCATTGGCTATGGCCATGGCTGCTATGGCTATGGCAATGGCTACTATGGCCATGGCTATTACTGCTATGGCTATGGCTATGGCTGCTATGGCTGTGGGTATGGCTATAGCTGCTGTGGCTATGGCCATGGCTATGGCTGCAATGGCTATGGCAATGGCTACTATGGCCATGGCTATGACTGCTATGTCTATGGCTATGGCTGCTATGGCTATGGGTATGGCTATAGCTGCTGTGGCTATGGCCATGGCTGTTATGGCTATGGCTGCTATGGCTATGGCTATGGCTGCTACGGCTATGTATGCTATGGCTATGGCAATGGTTATGGCTGCTATGGTTACGGCTGCTATGGCTATGGCTATGGCTGCTACGGCTATTGCTGCTATGGCTATGGCTGCTATGGCTACGGCTGCTATGGCTATGGCTAAGGCTGCTAAGGCTATGGCTATGTCTGCTATGGCTATGGCTATGTCTACTATGGCTGCTATGGCAATGACTATGGCTACTATGGCTATGTCTATGGCTGCTATGGCTTTGGCTACTATGGCTATGGCTATGGCTGCTATGGCTATGGCTGCTATGGCTATGGCTATGGCTATGGCTGCTATGGGTATGGCTGCTATGGCTATGGCTATGGCTGCTATGGCTATGACTATGGCTGCTATGGCTATGTATGCTATGGCTATGGCAATGGCTAAGGCTGCCATGCCTATGTCTGCTATGGATGTCGCTATGGATATGGCTATGGCTGCTATGGCTATGGCTATGGCTGCTATGGCTATGGCTATGGCTATGGCTGCTATGGCTATGGCTATGGCTGCTATGGCTATGGCTATGGCTATGGCTGCTGTGGCTATGGCTATGGCTGCATTGGCTACGGCTATAGCTACATTGGCTGCTGTGGCTATGACTATGTCTATGGCTGCTATGGCTGTGGCTCTGGCTGCTTTGGCTATTGCTATAGCTGGATTGGCTGCTGTGGCTATGTCTATGTCTATGGCTGCTATGGCTGTGGCTATCGCTATGGCTGCTATAGAAATAGCTATGGCGGCTAAGGCTATGGCTATGGCTGCAATGGCTATGGCTATGGGTATGGCTGCTGTGGCTATGGCAATGGCTGATATGGCTATGGCTATGGCCATGGCTGCTATGGCTATGGCTATGGCTTCGGCTATGTCTGCTATGGCTATGGTTATGGCTGCTATGACTATGGCTATGGGTACGGCTGCTATGGCTATGGCTTTGGCTGCTATGGCTATGGCCATGGCTGCTATGGCTATGGCAATGGCTACTATGGCCATGGCTATGACTGCTATGGCTATGGCTATGGCTGCTATGGCTGTGGGTATGGCTATAGCTGCTGTGGCTATGGCCCTGGCTATGGCTGCAATGGCTATGGCAATGGCTACTATGGCCATGGCTATGACTGCTATGGCTATGGCTATGGCTGCTATGGCTGTGGGTATGGCTATAGCTGCTGTGGTTATGGCCATGGCTGCTATGGCTATGGCTGCTATGGCTGTGGCTATGGCTGCTATGGCTATGTATGCTATGGCTATGGCAATGGTTATGGCTGCTATGGTTGCGGCTGCTATGGCTATGGCCATGGCTGCTACGGCTATTGCTGCTATGGCTATGGCTGCTATGGCTATGGTTATGGCTATGGCTGCTGTGGCCATGCCTATGGCTGCTATGGATATCGCTATGGCTATGGCTATGGCTGCTATGGCTATGGCTATGGCTGCTATGGCTTTGGCTATGGCTGATATGTCTATGGCTACGTATATGGCTGCTATGGCTATGGCAATGGCTACTATGGCCATCGCTATGACTGCTATGGCTATGGCTATGGCTGCTATAGCTATGGCTTCTAGGGCTATGGCTATGGCTGCTATTGCTCTGGCTGCAATGGCTATTGCAATGGCTATGGCTGCTATGGCTGTGGCTGCTGTGGCTATGGCTATTGCTGCTATGACTGTGGTTACGGCTTCTATGGCTATGTCTATGGCTGCTATGGCTATGGCTATGTCTGCTATGGCTATGGCTATGGCTGCTCTGGCTTTGGCTATGGCTACTATGGCTGTTATTGCTATGGCTATGGCTACTATGGCTATGGATACGGCTGCTCTGGCTATGGCTATGGCTATGTCTGCTATGGCTATGGCTATGGCTGCCATGGCTATGCCTTTTGTGGCTATGGCTTCTATGGCTATCGCTGTGGCTATGGCTGATATGGCTATGGCTAAGGCTATGGCTGCTATGGCTAAGGCCATGGCTGCTATGGCTATTGCTATGGCTGCTATGGCAATGGCTATGGATACGGCTATGTCTGCTAGGGCCGCCATGGCTAAGGCAATGGCTGCTATGGCTATGGCTATGGCTGCGGCTGCAATGGCTATGGCTGCTTTGGCTATGGTTATGGCTGCTATTGCTATGGCTATGGATATGGCTGCTATGGCTATGGCTATGACTGCTATGGCTATGGCTATGGCTGCTGTGGCTTTGGCTATGGCTACTATGGCTGCTATGGCTATGGTTATGGCTGCTATGGCTATGGCTATGGATATGGCTGCTATGGCTACGGCTATGTCTGGTATGGCCATGGCTATGGCTGCTGTGGCTATTGCTATGGCTGCTACGGCTACCGCGATGACTGCTATGGCTATGGCTATGGCTATGTCTGCTATGGCTATTGCTATGGCTATGGCTGCTATGGCTATGTCTACGTCTGCTATGGCTATGGCTATCGCTGCGTCTCCTATGGCTATGGCTGCTATGGCTATGGCTATAGCCGCCATGACAATGGCTACGCGTGCTATTGCTATGGCCGTGACTGGTTTGGCTATGGCAATAGCTGCTATGGCTATGGCTATGGCTATGGCTGCTATGGCTATGGCAATGGCTATGGCTGCTATGGCTGCGGCTTCTATGGCTATGGCTATGGCTATGGCTGCTATGGCTATGGTTATGGCTATGGCTGCTGTGGCCATGCCTATGGCTGCTATGGATATCGCTATGGCTATGGCTATGGCTGCTATGGCTATGGCTATGGCTGCTATGGCTATGGCCATGGCTATGGCTGCAATGGCTATGGCAATGGCTACTATGGCCATGGCTATGACTGCTATGGCTATGGCTATGGCTGCTATGGCTGTGGGTATGGCTATAGCTGCCGTGGCTATGGCCATGGCTGCTATGGCTATGGCTGCTATGGCTATGGCTATGGCTGCTACGGCTATGTATGCTATGGCTATGGCAATGGTTATGGCTGCTATGGTTACGGCTGCTATGGCTATGGCTATGGCTGCTACGGCTATTGCTGCTATGGCTATGGCTGCTATGGCTACGGCTGCTATGGCTATGGCTAAGGCTGCTAAGGCTATGGCTATGTCTGCTATGGCTATGGCTATGTCTACTATGGCTGCTATGGCAATGACTATGGCTACTATGGCTATGTCTATGGCTGCTATGGCTTTGGCTGCTATGGCTATGGCTATGGCTGCTATGGCTATGGCTGCCATGGCTATGGCTATGGCTATGGCTGCTATGGCTATGGCTGCTATGGCTATGGCTATGGCTATGGTTGCTATGGCTATGGCTTCTATGGCTATGGCTCTTATGGTTATCGCTATGGCTATGACTGCTATGGCTATTGCTATGGCTATGGCTGCTATGGCTATGGCAATGGCTATGTCTGGTATGGCTATGGCTATGGCTGCTATGGCTATGGTTGTGGTTGCAATGGCTATTGCGTCTATCTGCTATGGCTCTGGCTGTGGATATGGCTTCTATGGCTATGTCTATGCCAAAGGCTGCTATGGCTTGGCTATGGCTGCTATGGCTATGGCTATAGCTGCATTGGCTGCTGTGGCTATGGCTATGTCTATAGCTGCTATGGCTGTGGTTATGGCTATGGCTTCTATGGAAATAACTATGGCGGATATCGGTATGGCTATAGCTGCATTGGCTGCTATGGCTATGGCTATGTCTATGGCTGATATGGCTATGGCTAAGGCTATGGCTGCTATGGCTATGGCCATGGCTGCTATGGCTATTGCTATGCCTGCTATGGCAATGTCTATGGATACGGCTATGTCTGCTAGGGTCACCATGGCTAAGGCAATGGCTGCTATGGCTATGGCTATGTCTGCGGCTGCAATGGCTATGGCTGCTTTGGCTATGGTTATGGCTGCTATTGCTATAGCTATGGATATGGCTGCTATGACTATGGCTATGACTGCTATGGCTATGGCTATGGCTGCTGTGGCTTTGGCTATGGCTACTATGGCTGCTATGGCTATGGCTATGGCTGCTATGGCTATGGCTATGGATATGGCTGCTATGGCTACGGCTATGTCTGGTATGGCCATGGCTATGGATACGGCTATGTCTGCTAGGGCCACCATGGCTAAGGCAATGGCTGCTATGGCTATGGCTATGTCTGCGGCTGCAATGGCTATGGCTGCTACGGCTACCGCGATGACTGCTATGGCTATGGCTATGGCTATGTCTGCTATGGCTATTGCTATGGCTATGGCTGCTATGGCTATGTCTACGTCTGCTATGGCTATGGCTATCGCTGCGTCTCCTATGGCTATGGCTGCTATGGCTATGGCTATAGCCGCCATGACAATGGCTACGCGTGCTATTGCTATGGCCGTGACTGGTTTGGCTATGGCAATAGCTGCTATGGCTATGGCTATGGCTATGGCTGCTATGGCTATGGCAATGGCTATGGCTGCTATGGCTATGGCTTCTATGGCTATGGCTATGGCTATGGCTGCTATGGCTATGGTTATGGCTATGGCTGCTGTGGCTATGGCTATGGCTGCTGTGGCTATGGCTATGGCTATGGCTTCTATGGCTATCGCAATGGCTACAGCTGCTATAGCTATGGATACGGCTGCTATGGCTATGCCCTTTATGGCTATGGATTCTATGGCTATCGATATAGCTATGACTGCTGTGGCTATGGCTACGGATGCTGTGGCTCTCGCTATGGCTGCTACGGCTATGGCTATGGCTAAGACTGCTGTGGCTATGTCTATGGCTGCTATGGCTGTGGCTCTGGCTGCTTTGGCTATGGCTATAGCTGGATTGGCTGCTGTGGCTATGTCTATGTCTATGGCTGCTATGGCTGTGGCAATCGCTATGGCTGCTATAGAAATAGCTATGGCGGCTAAGGCTATGGCTATGGCTGCAAT
This sequence comes from Calliopsis andreniformis, assembly GCF_051401765.1. Taxonomy (NCBI): domain Eukaryota; kingdom Metazoa; phylum Arthropoda; class Insecta; order Hymenoptera; family Andrenidae; genus Calliopsis; species Calliopsis andreniformis. The sequence continues at coordinate 2,893,315 of NW_027480456.1, read as the reverse complement.
GTCTATGGCTATGCGTATGGCTGTTGTGGCTATGGCAATGGCTGATATGGCAATGGCTATGGCTATGGCTGCTATGGCTATGGCTATGGCTTCGGCTATGTCTGCTATGGCTATGGTTATGGCTGCTATGACTATGGCTATGGGTACGGCTGCTATGGCTATGGCTTTGGCTGCTATGGCTATGGCCATGGCTGCTATGGCTATGGCAATGGCTACTATGGCCATGGCTATGACTGCTATGGCTATGGCTATGGCTGCTATGGCTGTGGGTATGGCTATAGCTGCTGTGGCTATGGCCCTGGCTATGGCTGCAATGGCTTTGGCAATGGCTACTATGGCCATGGCTATGACTGCTATGGCTATGGCTTTGGCTGCTATGGCTGTGGGTATGGCTATAGCTGCTGTGGCTATGGCCATGGCTGCTATGGCTATGGCTGCTATGGCTATGGCTATGGCTGCTATGGCTATGTATGCTATGGCTATGGCAATGGTTATGGCTGCTATGGTTGCGGCTGCTATGGCTATGGCTATGGCTGCTACGGCTATTGCTGCTATGGCTATGGCTGCTATGGCTATGGTTATGGCTATGGCTGCTGTGGCCATGCCTATGGCTGCTATGGATATCGCTATGGCTATGGCTATGGCTGCTATGGCTATGGCTATGGCTGCTATGGCTTTGGCTATGGCTGATATGTCTATGGCTACGTATATGGCTGCTATGGCTATGGCAATGGCTACTATGGCCATGGCTATGACTGCTATGGCTATGGCTATGGCTGCTATAGCTATGGCTTCTAGGGCTAAGGCTATGGCTATTATTGCTCTGGCTGCAATGGCTATGGCAATGGCTATGGCTGCTATGGCTGTGGCTGCTGTGGCTACGGCTATGGCTGCTATGACTGTGGTTACGGCTTCTATGGCTATGTCTATGGCTGCTCTGGCTATGGCTATGTCTGCTATGGCTATGGCTATGGCTGCTCTGGCTTTGGCTATGGCTACTATGGCTGTTATTGCTATGGCTATGGCTACTATGGCTATGGATACGGCTGCTCTGGCTATGGCTATGGCTATGTCTGCTATGGCTATGGCTATGGCTGCCATGGCTATGCCTTTTGTGGCTATGGCTTCTATGGCTATCGCTATGGCTATGGCTGCTTTGGCTATGGCTTTAGCTGCATTGGCTGCTGTAGCTGTGGCTATGTCTATGGCTGCTATTGCTATGGCTATGGCTATGGCTGCTGTGGCTGTTGCTATGGCTGATATGACTATGGCTATGGCTATGGCTGCTATGGCTATGGCTATGGCTACGGCTATGGCTGCTATGGCTATGGCTATGGCTATGGCTGCTACGGCTATGGCAATTGCTGCTATGGCTATGGCTATGGCTGCTATGGCTATGGCAATGGCTATGTCTGCTACGGCTATGCCTATGGCTGCTATGGCTATGGTTGTGGTTGCAATGGCTATTGCGTCTATCTGCTATGGCTATGGCTGTGGATATGGCTTCTATGGCTATGTCTATGGCTAAGGCTGATATGGCTATGGCTATGGCTGCTCTGGCTTTGGCTATGGCTACTATGGCTGTTATTGCTTTGGCTATGGCTACTATGGCTATGGATACGGCTGCTCTGGCTATGGCTATGGCTGCCATGGCTATGCCTTTTGTGGCTATGGCTTCTATGGCTATCGCTATGGCTATGGCTGATATGGCTATGGCTAAGGCTATGGCTGCTATGGCTATGGCCATGGCTGCTATGGCTATTGCTATGGCTGCTATGGCAATGGCTATGGATACGGCTATGTCTGCTAGGGCCGCCATGGCTAAGGCAATGGCTGCTATGGCTATGGCTATGGCTGCGGCTGCAATGGCTATGGCTGCTTTGGCTATGGTTATGGCTGCTATTGCTATGGCTATGGATATGGCTGCTATGGCTATGGCTATGACTGCTATGGCTATGGCTATGGCTGCTGTGGCTTTGGCTATGGCTACTATGGCTGCTATGGCTATGGTTATGGCTGCTATGGCTATGGCTATGGATATGGCTGCTATGGCTACGGCTATGTCTGGTATGGCCATGGCTATGGCTGCTATGGCTATGGCTATGTCTGCTACGGCTACCGCGATGACTGCTATGGCTATGGCTATGGCTATGTCTGCTATGGCTATTGCTATGGCTATGGCTGCTATGGCCATATCTACGTCTGCTATGGCTATGGCTATCGCTGCGTCTCCTATGGCTATGGCTGCTATGGCTATGGCTATAGCCGCCATGACAATGGCTACGCGTGCTATTGCTATGGCCGTGACTGGTTTGGCTATGGCAATAGCTGCTATGGCTATGGCTATGGCTATGGCTGCTATGGCTATGGCAATGGCTATGGCTGCTATGGCTGCGGCTTCTATGGCTATGGCTATGGCTATGGCTGCTATGGCTATGGTTATGGCTATGGCTGCTGTGGCCATGCCTATGGCTGCTATGGATATCGCTATGGCTATGGCTATGGCTGCTATGGCTATGGCTATGGCTGCTATGGCTATGGCTATGGCTGCTACGGCTATGTATGCTATGGCTATGGCTATGGCTGCTACGGCTATTGCTGCTATGGCTATGGCTGCTATGGCTACGGCTGCTATGGCTATGGCTAAGGCTGCTAAGGCTATGGCTATGTCTGCTATGGCTATGGCTATGTCTACTATGGCTGCTATGGCAATGACTATGGCTACTATGGCTATGTCTATGGCTGCTATGGCTTTGGCTGCTATGGCTATGGCTATGGCTGCTATGGCTATGGCTGCCATGGCTATGGCTATGGCTATGTCTTCTATGGCTGTGGCTATGGCTATGGCTGCTATGGCTATAGCTGCTATGGCTACTATGGCTATGGCTATGGCTTTGGCTGCTGTGTCTATGGCTATGGCTGCTATGGCCATTGCTGCTATGCCTATGGCTGCTATGGCTATGGTTGCTATGGCTATGGCTATGGCTGCTATGGCTATATATGCTATGGCTATGGCCATGGCTGCTATGGCTATGCCTATGGCTGCTATGGCTATCGCTATGGATACTGCTATGGCTGCTATGGCTATGAAAATATCTATGGCTGCTATGGCTATGGCTATGGCTGCTATGGCTATGGCTATGGGTGCTTTGGCTATGGCTATAGCTGCGGCTGCTATGGCTATGGCTGCTATGGCTATGGCTATGGCTGCTTTCGCCAGGGCTATAGCTGCATTGGCTGCTGTGGCTATGGCTATGTCTATGGCTGCTATGGCTGTGGCTAAGGCTATGGCTGCTATGGCTATGGCCATGGCTGCTATGGCTATTGCTATGGCTGCTATGGCAATGGCTATGGATACGGCTATGTCTGCTAGGGCCGCCATGGCTAAGGCAATGGCTGCCATGGCTGTGCCTTTTATGGCTATGGCTTCTATGGCTATCGCAATGGCTACAGCTGCTATGGCTATGGATACGGCTGCTATGGCTATGCCCTTTATGGCTATGGATTCTATGGCTATCGCTATGGCTATGACAGCTGTGGCTATGGCTACGGCTGCTGTGGCTCTCGCTATGGCTGCTATGGCTATGGCTATGGCTAAGACTGCTGTGGCTATGTCTATGGATGCTATGGCTGTGGCTCTGACTGCTTTGGCTATGGCTATAGCTGGATTGGCTGCTGTGGCTATGTCTATGTCTATGGCTGCTATGGCTGTGGCTATCGCTATGGCTGCTATAGAAATAGTTATGGCGGCTAAGGCTATGGCATGGCTGCAATGGCTATGGCTATGGGTATGACTGCTGTGGCTATGGCAATGGCTGATATGGCAATGGCTATGGCTATGGCTGCTATGGCTATGGCTATGGCTTCGGCTATGTCTGCTATGGCTATGGTTATGGCTGCTATGACTATGGCTATGGGTACGGCTGCTATGGCTATGGCTTTGGCTGCTATGGCTATGGCCACGGCTGCTATGGCTATGGCAATGCCTACTATGGCCATGGCTATGACTGCTATGGCTATGGCTATGGCTGCTATGGCTGTGGGTACGGCTATAGCTGCTGTGGCTATGGCCATGGCTATGGCTGCAATGGCTATGGCAATGGCTACTATGGCCATGGCTATGACTGCTATGGCTATGGCTATGTCTACTATGGCTGCTATGGCAATGACTATGGCTACTATGGCTATGTCTATGGCTGCTATGGCTTTGGCTGCTATGGCTATGGCTATGGCTGCTATGGCTATGGCTGCTATGGCTATGGCTATGGCTATGATTGCTATGGCTGTGGCTGCTATGGCTATGGCTGCTATGGCTATGGCTATGGCTGCTATGGCTATGGCTATGGCTGCTATGGCTATGTATGCTGTGGCTATGGCAATGGCTAAGGCTGCCATGCCTATGTCTGCTATGGATATCGCTATGGCTATGGCTATGGCTGCTATGGCTATGGCTATGGCTATGGCTGCTATGGCTATGGCTATGGCTATGGCTGCTATGGCTATGGCAATGGCTACTATGGCCATGTCTATGACTGCTATGGCTATGGCTATGGCTGCCATGGCTATGCCTTTTATTGCTATGGCTTCTATGGCTATCGCTATGGATACGGCTGCTATGGCTATGGATACGGCTGCTATGGCTATGCCCTTTATAGCTATGGTTTCTATGGCTATCGCTATGGCTATGACTGCTGTGGCCATGGCTACGGCTGCTGTGGCTCTCGCTATTACTGCTATGGCTATGGCTATGGCTAAGGCTGCTGTGGCTATGGCTATGGCTGCATTGGCTACGGCTATAGCTGCATTGGCTGCTGTGGCTATGACTATGTCTATGGCTGCTATGGCTGTGGCTCTGGCTGCTTTGGCTATGGCTATAGCTGGATTGGCTGCTGTGGCTATGTCTATGTCTATGGCTGCTATGGCTGTGGCTATCGCTATGGCTGCTATAGAAATAGCTATGGCGGCTAAGGCTATGGCTATGGCTGCAATGGCTATGGCTATGGGTATGGCTGCTGTGGCTATGGCAATGGCTGATATGGCTATGGCTATGGCTATGGCTGCTATGGCTATGGCTATGGCTTCGGCTATGTCTGCTATGGCTATGGTTATGGCTGCTATGACTATGGCTATGGGTATGGCTGCTATGGCTATGGCTATGGATATGGCTGCTACGGCTATGGCTACGACTGCTATGGCTATGGCTATGGCTGCTGTGGCTTTGGCTATGGCTACTATGGCTGCTATGGCTATGGCTATGGCTGATATGGCTATGGCTTGGCTATGGCTGCTATGGCTATGGCTATGGCTGCGGCTGCTATGGCTATGGCTATGCCTATAGCTGCTATGGCTATGGCACTGGCTGCTATGGCTATGGCTGCTATGGCTACTATGGCTATTGCTATGGCTATGGCTGCTATGGCTATGGTTATGGCTATGGCTGCTATGGCTATGGCTATGCCTTTTATGGCTATGGCTTCTATGGCTATCGCTATGGCTACAGCTGCTATGGCTATGGATACGGCTGCTATGGCTATGCCCTTCATGGCTATGGCTTCTATGGCTACCGCTATGGCTATGACTGCTGTGGCTATGGCTACGGCTGCTGTGGCTCTCGCTATGGCTGCTATGGCTATGGCTATGGCTAAGGCTGCTGTGGCTATGGCAATGGCTGCATTGGCTACGGCTATAGCTGCATTGGCTGCTGTGGCTATGGCTATGTCAATGGCTGCTATGGCTGTGGCTCTGGCTGCTTTGGCAATGGCAATGGCTACTATGGCCATGGCTATGACTGCTATGGCTATGGCTATGGCTGCTATGGCTGTGGGTATGGCTATCGCTGCTGTGGCTATGGCTATGGCTGCTATGGAAATATCTATGGCGTTTATGGCTATCGCTATGGCTATGACTGCTATGGCTATGGCTATGTCTGCTGTTGCTATGTATGCTATGGCTATGGCAATGGCTATGGCTGCTATGGCTATGGCAGCTATGGCTATGGCCATGGCTGCTATGGCTATGGCTATGGCTGCTATGGCTATGGTTATGGCTATAGCTGCTATGGCTATGGCTATGGCTTCTATGGCTATGTCTATGGCTAAGGCTGCTATGGCTATTGCTATGGCTACTTTGGATATGGCTATAGCTGCATTGGCTGCTGTGGCTATGGCTATAGCTGCATTGGCTATGGCTATAGCTGCATTCGCTGCTGTGGCAATGGCTATGTCTATGGCTGCTATGGCTGTGGCTTTGGCTGCTTTGTCTATGGCTATAGCTGCATTGTCTGCTGTGGCTATGTCAATGTCTATGGCTGCTATGGCTGTGGCTATGTCTATGGCTGCTATGGCTGTGGCTCTGGCTTTGACTGCTATGGCTATGGCTATGGCTGCTATGGCTATGGCTGCTCGTGCTATGGCTATGGCTGCTATTGCTCTGGCTGCTATCGCTATGACAATGGCTGTGGCTGCTATGGCTATGGCTGCTGTGGCTATGGCTATGGCTGCTATGGCTGTGGTTACTGCTGCTATGGCTATGGCTATGGCTGCTCTGGCTATGGCTATGGCTGCTATGGCTATGGCTATGGCTGCTGTGGCTTTGGCTATTGCTACTATGGCTGTTATTGCTATGGCTATGGCTACTATGGCTATGGATGCGGCTGCTCTGGCTATGGCTATGGCTATGTCTGCAATGGCTATGGCTATGGATATGGCTGCTATGGCTATGGCTATGCCTGCGGCTGCAATGGCTATGGCTGCTTTGGCTATGGTTATGGCTGCTATTGCTATGGCTGTGGATATTGCTGCTATGGCTATGGCTATGACTGCTATGGCTATGGCTATGGCTGCTGTGGCTTTGGCTATGGCTACTATGGCTGCTATGGCTATGGTTATGGCTGCTATGGCTATGGCTATGGCTATGGATATGGCTGCTATGGCTACGGCTATGTCTGGTATGGCCATGGCTATGGCTGCTATGGCTATGGCTATGGCTGCCACGGCTACCGCGATGACTGCTATGGCTCTGGCTATGGCTATGTCTACTATGGCTATTGCTATGGCTATGGCTGCTATGGCTATGGTTATGGCTATGGCTGCTATGGCTATGGCTATGGCTGTCGCTGCTATGGCTATGGCTATGGCTGATATGGCTATGGCTAAGGCTATGGCTGCTATGGCTGTGGCTGTCGCTATGGCTGCTATAGAAATAGTTATGGCGGCTAAGGCTATGGCATGGCTGCAATGGCTATGGATATGGGTATGACTGTTGTGGCTATGGCAATGGCTGATATGGCAATGGCTATGGCTATGGCTGCTATGGCTATGGCTATGGCTTCGGCTATGTCTGCTATGGCTATGGTTATGGCTGCTATGACTATGGCTATGGGTACGGCTGCTATGGCTATGGCTTTGGCTGCTATGGCTATGGCCATGGCTGCTATGGCTATGGCAATGGCTACTATGGCCATGGCTATGACTGCTATGGCTATGGCTATGGCTGCTATGGCTGTGGGTATGGCTATAGCTGCTGTGGCTATGGCTATGGCTGCTATGGCTATGGCTGCTATGGCTATGGCTATGGCTGCTATGGCTATGTATGCTATGGCTATGGCGATGGCTATGGCTGCTATGGTTATGGCTGCTATGGCTAAGGCTATTGCTGCTATGGCTACCGCTATGGCTACAGCTATGGCTGCTATGGCTATGACCATGGCTATGGCTGCTATGGCTATGGCTATGGCTGCTATGGCTATGGTTATGGCTGATATGGCTATGGCTTGGCTGTGGCTGCTATGGCTATGGCTATGGCTGCGGCTGCTATGGCTATGGCTTTAATGGCTATCGCTACGGCTATGACTGCTATGGCTATGGCTATGGCTTCTATGGCTATGTCTAAGGCTAAGGCTGCTATGGCTTGGCTATGGCTGCTATGGCTATGGCTATAGCTGCATTGGCTGCTGTGGCTATGGCTATGTCTATAGCTGCTATGGCTGTGGCTATAGCTCGGCTGCTATGGAAATAGCTATGGCGGCTATGGCTAGGGCTATAGCTGCTATGGCTATGACTATGGCTATGGCTGCTGTGGCTGTGGCTATGGCTGATATGGCTATGGCTTGGCTATGGCTGCTATGGCTATGGCTATGGCTGCGGCTGCTATGGCTATGGCTATGGCTATGGCTGCTATGGCTATGGTTATGGCTATGGCTGCTATGGCTATGGCTATGCCTTTTATGGCTATGGCTTCTATGGCTATCCCTATGGCTACAGCTGCTATGGCTATGGATACGGCTGCTATGGCTATGCCCTTCATGGCTATGGCTTCTATGGCTACCGCTATGGCTATGACTGCTGTGGCTATGGCTACGGCTGCTGTGGCTCTCGCTATGGCTGCTATGGCTATGGCTATGGCTGCGGCTGCAATGGCTATGGCTGCTTTGGCTATGGTTATGGCTGCTATGGCTATGGCTATGGATATGGCTGCTACGGCTATGGCTACGACTGCTATGGCTATGGCTATGGCTGCTGTAGCTTTGGCTATGGCTACTATGGCTGCTATGGCTATGGCTATGGCTGCTATGGCTATGGCTATGGATATGGCTGCTATGGCTGCGGCTATGTCTGGTATGGCCATGGCTATGGCTGCTATGGCTATGGCTATGGCTGCTATGGCTTTGGCTATGGCTGCTACGACTACCGCGATGACTGCTATGGCTATGGCTATGGCTATGGCTGCAATGGCTATGGCTATGGCTGCTATGGCTATGGCACTGGCTGCTATGGCTATGGCTGCTATGGCTACTATGGCTATTGCTATGGCTATGGCTGCTATGGCTATGGTTATGGCTATGGCTGCTATGGCTATGGCTATGGCTGTCGCTGCTATGGCTATGGCTATGGCTGCTATGGCTATGGCTGCTATGGCTATGATTATGGCTGCAATGGCTATGGCTGCTATGGCTATGGCTATGGCTGCTATGCCTATGTCTATGGCTGCTATGGCTATGGCTGCATTGGCTATGGCTATAGCTGCATTGGCTGCTGTGGCTATGGCTATGTCTATGGCTGCATTGGCTATGGCTATAGCTGCATTGGCTGCTGTGGCTATGGCTATGTCTATGGCTGCTATGGCTGTGGCTCTGGCTGCTTTGTCTATGGCTATAGCTGCATTGGCTGCTGTGGCTATGCCTATGTCTATGGCTGCTATGGCTGTGGCTATGACTATGGCTGCTATGGAAGTAGCTATGGCAGCTATGGCTATGGCTATGGCTGCTATGGCTATGGATACGGCTATGTCTGCTAGGGCCGCCATGGCTAAGGCAATGGCTGCTATGGCTATGGCTATGGCTGCGGCTGCAATGGCTATGGCTGCTTTGGCTATGGTTATGGCTGCTATTGCTATGGCTATGGATATGGCTGCTATGGCTATGGCTATGACTGCTATGGCTATGGCTATGGCTGCTGTGGCTTTGGCTATGGCTACTATGGCTGCTATGGCTATGGTTATGGCTGCTATGGCTATGGCTATGGATATGGCTGCTATGGCTACGGCTATGTCTGGTATGGCCATGGCTATGGCTGCTATGGCTATGGCTATGGCTGCTACGGCTACCGCGATGACTGCTATGGCTATGGCTATGGCTATGTCTGCTATGGCTATTGCTATGGCTATGGCTGCTATGGCAATGTCTACGTCTGCTATGGCTATGGCTATCGCTGCGTCTCCTATGGCTATGGCTGCTATGGCTATGGCTATAGCCATCATGACAATGGCTACGCGTGCTATTGCTATGGCCGTGACTGGTTTGGCTATGGCAATAGCTGCTATGGCTATGGCTATGGCTATGGCTGCTATGGCTATGGCAATGGCTATGGCTGCTATGGCTGCGGCTTCTATGGCTATGGCTATGGCTATTGCTGCTATGGCTATGGTTATGGCTGTGGCTGCTGTGGCCATGCCTATGGCTGCTATGGATATCGCTATGGCTATGGCTATGGCTGCTATGGCTATGGCTATGGCTGCTATGGCTATGGCTATGGCTATGGCTGCAATGGCTATGGCAATGGCTACTATGGCCATGGCTATGACTGCTATGGCTATGGTTATGGCTGCTATGGCTATGGCTATGGGTATGGCTGCTATGGCAATGGCTTTGGCTGCTATGGCTATGGCTATCTCTGCTATGGCTATGGCAATGGCTACTATGGCCATGGCTATGACTGCTATGGCTATGGCTATGGCTGCTATGGCTGTGGGTATGGCTATAGCTGCTGCGGCTATGGCTATGGCTGCTATTGCTATGGCTATGGCTGCTATGGCTATGTATGCTATGGCTATGGCAATGGCTATGGCTGCTATGGTTATGGCTGCTATGGCTATGGCTATGGCTGCTATGGCTACCGCCATGGCTACACCTACGGCTGCTATGGCTATGACCATGGCTATGGCTGCTATGGCTATGGCTATGGCTGCTATGGCTATGGTTATGGCTGATATGGCTATGGCTTGGCTATGGCTGCTATGGCTATGGCTATGGCTGCGGCTGCTATGGCTATGGCTATGGCTGCTATGGCTTTGGCTATGGCTGCTACGACTACCGCGATGACTGCTATGGCTATGGCTATGGCTATGGCTGCAATGGCTATGGCTATGGCTGCTATGGCTATGGCACTGGCTGCTATGGCTATGGCTGCTATGGCTACTATGGCTATTGCTATGGCTATGGCTGCTATGGCTATGGTTATGGCTATGGCTGCTATGGCTATGGCTATGGCTGTCGCTGCTATGGCTATGGCTATGGCTGCTATGGCTATGGCTGCTATGGCTATGATTATGGCTGCAATGGCTATGGCTGCTATGGCTACCGCCATGGCTACACCTACGGCTGCTATGGCTATGACCATGGCTATGGCTGCTATGGCTATGGCTATGGCTGCTATGGCTATGGTTATGGCTGATATGGCTATGGCTTGGCTATGGCTGCTATGGCTATGGCTATGGCTGCGGCTGCTATGGCTATGGCTTTTATGGCTATGTCTATGGCTAAGGCTGCTATGGCTTGGCTATGGCTGCTATGGCTATGGTTATGGCTGATATGGCTATGGCTTGGCTATGGCTGCTATGGCTATCGCTATGGCTACAGCTGCTATGGCTATGGATACGGCTGCTATGGCTATTCCCTTTATGGCTATGGCTTCTATGGCTATCGCTATGGCTATGACAGCTGTGGCTGTGGCTACGGCTGCTGTGGCTCTCGCTATGGCTGCTATGGCTGTGGCTATTGCTGATATGGCTATGGCTAAGGCTATGGCTGGTATGGCCATGGACATGGCTGCTATGGCTATTGCTATGTCTGCTATGGCAATGGCTATGGCTACGGCTATAGCTGCTAGGGCCACCATGGCTAAGGCAATGGCTGCTATGGCTATGGCTATGGCTGCGGCTGCAATGGCTATGGCTGCTTTGGCTATGGTTATGGCTGCTATGGCTATGGCTATGGATATGGCTGCTATGGCTATGGCTATGACTGCTATGGCCATGGCTATGGCTGCTATGGCTATTGCTATGGCTGCTATGGCTATGGTTATGGCTATGGCTGCTATGGCTATGCCTATGCCCTTTATGGCTATGGCTTCTATGGCTATCGCTATGGCTACAGCTGCTATGGCTATGGTTACGGCTGCTACGGCTATGCCCTTTATGGCTATGGCTTCTATGGCTATCGCTATGGCTATGACTGCTGTGGCTATGGCTACGGCTGCTGTGGCTCTCGCTTTTGGCCGCTATGGCTATGGCTATGGCTAAGGCTGCTGTGGCTATGGCTATAGCTGCATTGGCTACGGCTATAGCTGCATTGGCTGCTGTGGCTATGGCTATGTCTATGGTTGCTATGGCTGTGGCTCTGGCTGCTTTGGCTATGGCTATAGCTGGATTGGCTGCTGTGGCTATGTCTATGTCTATGGCTGCTATGGCTGTGGCTATCGCTATGACTGCTATAGAAATAGCTATGGCGGCTAAGGATATGGCTATGGCTGCAATGGCTATGGCTATGGGTATGGCTGCTGTGGCTATGGCAATGGCTGATATGGCAATGGCTATGGCTATGGCTGCTATGGCTATGGTTATGGCTTCTATGGCTATGGCAATGGCTACTATGGCCATGGCTATGACTGCTATGGCTATGGCTATGGCTGCTATGGCTGTGGGTATGGCTATAGCTGCTGTGGCTATGGCTATGGCTGCTATGGCTATGGCTGCTATGGCTATGGCTATGGCTGCTATGGCTATGTATGCTATGGCTATGGCGATGGCTATGGCTGCTATGGTTATGGCTGCTATGGCTATGGCTATTGCTGCTATGGCTACCGCTATGGCTACAGCTATGGCTGCTATGGCTATGACCATGGCTATGGCTGTTATGGCTATGGCTATGGCTGCTATGGCTATGGTTATGGCTGATATGGCTATGGCTTGGCTATGGCTGCTATGGCTATGGCTATGGTTGCGGCTGCTATGGCTATGGCTTTTATGGCTATCGCTACGGCTATGACTGCTATGGCTGTGGCTATGGCTTCTATGGCTATGTCTAAGGCTAAGGCTGCTATGGCTTGGCTATGGCTGCTATGGCTATGGCTATAGCTGCATTGGCTGCTGTGGCTATAGCTCGGCTGCTATGGAAATAGCTATGGCGGCTATGGCTAGGGCTATAGCTGCTATGGCTATGACTATGGCTATGGCTGCTGTGGCTGTCGCTATGGCTGATATGGCTATGACTTGGCTATGGCTGCTATGGCTATGGCTATGGCTGCGGCTGCTATGGCTATGGCTATGGCTATAGCTGCTATGGCTATGGCACTGGCTGCTATGGCTATGGCTGCTATGGCTACTATGGCTATTGCTATGGCTATGGCTGCTATGGCTATGGTTATGGCTATGGCTGCTATGGCTATGGCTATGCCTTTTATGGCTATGGCTTCAATGGCTATCGCTATGGCTACAGCTGCTATGGCTATGGATACGGCTGCTATGGCTATGCCCTTCATGGCTATGGCTTCTATGGCTACCGCTATGGCTATGACTGCTGTGGCTATGGCTACGGCTGCTGTGGCTCTCGCTATGGCTGCTATGGCTATGGCTATGGCTAAGGCTGCTGTGGCTATGGCAATGGCTGCATTGGCTACGGCTATAGCTGCATTGGCTGCTGTGGCTATGGCTATGTCTATGGCTGCTATGGCTGTGGCTCTGGCTGCTTTGGCAATGGCAATGGCTACTATGGCCATGGCTATGACTGCTATGGCTATGGCTATGGCTGCTATGGCTGTGGGTATGGCTATCGCTGCTGTGGCTATGGCTATGGCTGCTATGGAAATATCTATGGCGTTTATGGCTATCGCTATGGCTATGACTGCTATGGCTATGGCTATGTCTGCTATTGCTATGTATGCTATGGCTATGGCAATGGCTATGGCTGCTATGGCTATGGCAGCTATGGCTATGGCCATGGCTGCTATGGCTATGGCTATGGCTGCTATGGCTATGGTTATGGCTATAGCTGCTATGGCTATGGCTATGGCTTCTATGGCTATGTCTATGGCTAAGGCTGCTATGGCTATTGCTATGGCTACTTTGGATATGGCTATAGCTGCATTGGCTGCTGTGGCTATGGCTATAGCTGCATTGGCTATGGCTATAGCTGCATTCGCTGCTGTGGCTATGGCTATGTCTATGGCTGCTATGGCTGTGGCTCTGGCTGCTTTGTCTATGGCTATAGCTGCATTGTCTGCTGTGGCTATGTCAATGTCTATGGCTGCTATGGCTGTGGCTATGTCTATGGCTGCTATGGCTGTGGCTCTGGCTTTGACTGCTATGGCTATGGCTATGGCTGCTATGGCTATGGCTGCTCGTGCTATGGCTATGGCTGCTATTGCTCTGGCTGCTATCGCTATGACAAAGGCTGTGGCTGCTATGGCTATGGCTGCTGTGGCTATGGCTATGGCTGCTATGGCTGTGGTTACTGCTGCTATGGCTATGGCTATGGCTGCTTTGGCTATGGCTATGGCTGCTATGGCTATGGCTATGGCTGCTGTGGCTTTGGCTATTGCTACTATGGCTGTTATTGCTATGGCTATGGCTACTATGGCTATGGATGCGGCTGCTCTGGCTATGGCTATGGCTATGTCTGCAATGGCTATGGCTATGGATATGGCTGCTATGGCTATGGCTATGCCTGCGGCTGCAATGGCTATGGCTGCTTTGGCTATGGTTATGGCTGCTATTGCTATGGCTGTGGATATGGCTGCTATGGCGATGGCTATGACTGCTATGGCTATGGCTATGGCTGCTGTGGCTTTGGCTATGGCTACTATGGCTGCTATGGCTATGGTTATGGCTGCTATGGCTATGGCTATGGCTATGGATATGGCTGCTATGGCTACGGCTATGTCTGGTATGGCCATGGCTATGGCTGCTATGGCTATGGCTATGGCTGCTACGGCTACCGCGATGACTGCTATGGCTATGGCTATGGCTATTGCTATGGCTATGGCTGCTATGGCTATGTCTACGTCTGCTATGGCTATGGCTATCGCTGCGTCTCCTATGGCTATGGCTGCTATGGCTATGGCTATAGCCGCCATGACAATGGCTACGCGTGCTATTGCTATGGCCGTGACTGGTTTGGCTATGGCAATAGCTGCTATGGCTATGGCTATGGCTATGGCTGCTATGGCTATGGCAATGGCTATGGCTGCTATGGCTGCGGCTTCTATGGCTATGGCTATGGCTATTGCTGCTATGGCTATGGTTATGGCTATGGCTGCTGTGGCCATGCCTATGGCTGCTATGGATATCGCTATGGCTATGGCTATGGCTGCTATGGCTATGGCTATGGCTGCTATGGCTATGGCTATGGCTATGGCTGCAATGGCTATGGCAATGGCTACTATGGCCATGGCTATGACTGCTATGGCTATGGCTATGGCTGCCATGGCTGTGCCTTTTATGGCTATGGCTTCTATGGCTATCGCAATGGCTACAGCTGCTATGGCTATGGATACGGCTGCTATGGCTATGCCATTTATGGCTATGGATTCTATGGCTATCGCTATGGCTATGACTGCTGTGGCTATGGCTACGACTGCTGTGGCTCTCGCTATGGCTGCTATGGCTATGGCTATGGCTAAGACTGCTGTGTCTATGTCTATGGCTGCTATGGCTGTGGCTCTGGCTGCTTTGGCTATGGCTATAGCTGGATTGGCTGCTGTGGCTATGTCTATGTCTATGGCTGATATGGCTGTGGCTATCGCTATGGCTGCTATAGAAATAGTTATGGCGGCTAAGGCTATGGCTATGGCTGCAATGGCTATGGCTATGGGTATGGCTGTTGTGGCTATGGCAATGGCTGATATGGCAATGGCTATGGCTATGGCTGCTATGGCTATGGCTATGGCTTCGGCTATGTCTGCTATGGCTATGGTTATGGCTGCTATGACTATGGCTATGGGTACGGCTGCTATGGCTATGGCTTTGGCTGCTATGGCTATGGCCATGGCTGCTATGGCTATGGCAATGGCTACTATGGCCATGGCTATGACTGCTATGGCTATGGCTATGGCTGCTATGGCTGTGGGTATGGCTATAGCTGCTGTGGCTATGGCCATGGCTATGGCTGCAATGGCTATGGCAATGGCTACTATGGCCATGGCTATGACTGCTATGGCTATGGCTATGGCTGCTATGGCTGTGGGTATGGCTATAGCTGCTGTGGCTATGGCCATGGCTGTTATGGCTATGGCTGCTATGGCTATGGCTATGGCTGCTACGGCTATGTATGCTATGGCTATGGCAATGGTTATGGCTGCTATGGTTACGGCTGCTATGGCTATGGCTATGGCTGCTACGGCTATTGCTGCTATGGCTATGGCTGCTATGGCTACGGCTGCTATGGCTATGGCTAAGGCTGCTAAGGCTATGGCTATGTCTGCTATGGCTATGGCTATGTCTACTATGGCTGCTATGGCAATGACTATGGCTACTATGGCTTTGTCTATGGCTGCTATGGCTTTGGCTGCTATGGCTATGGCTATGGCTGCTATGGTTATGGCTGCTATGGCTATGGCTATGGCTATGGCTGCTATGGCTATGGCTGCTATGGCTATGGCTGCTATGGCTATGGCTGCTATGGCTACTATGGCTATTGCTATGGCTATGGCTGCTATGGCTATGGTTATGGCTATGGCTACTATGGCTATGGCTATGGCTGTCGCTGCTATGGCTATGGCTATGTCTGCTATGGCTATGGCTGCTATGGCTATGGCTATGGCTGCAATGGCTATGGCTGCTATGGCTATGGCTATGGCTGCTATGGCTATGTCTAGGGCTGCTATGGCTATGGCTGCATTGGCTATGGCTATAGCTGCATTGGCTGCTGTGTCTATGGCTATGTCTATGGCTGCTATGGCTGTGGCTCTGGCTGTTTTGTCTATGGCTATAGCTGCATTGGCTGCTGTGGCTATGCCTATGTCTATGGCTGCTATGGCTGTGGCTATGGCTATTGCTGCTATGGAAGTAGCTATGGCAGCTATGGCTATGGCTACGGCTGCTATGGCTATGGCTATGGCTACGGCTGCTATGGCTATGGCAATGATTGCTATGGCTATGGCTATGGCTGCTATGGCTATGGCTGCTATTGCTATGGCTATGGCTGCTATGGCTATGGCTGCTACGGCTATGGCTATGGCTTCTATGGCTATGGCTCTTATGGTTATCGCTATGGCTATGACTGCTATGGCTATTGCTATGGCTATGGCTGCTATGGCTATGGCAATGGCTATGTCTGCTATGGCTATGGCTATGGCTGTTATGGCTATGGTTGTGGTTGCAATGGCTATTGCGTCTATCTGCTATGGCTATGGCTGTGGATATGGCTTCTATGGCTATGTCTATGCCAAAGGCTGCTATGGGTTGGCTATGGCTGCTATGGCTATGGCTATAGCTGCATTGGCTGCTGTGGCTATGGCTATGTCTATGGCTGTTATGGCTGTGGTTATGGCTATGGCTTCTATGGAAATAACTATGGCGGATATCGGTATGGCTATAGCTGCATTGGCTGCTATGGCTATGGCTATGTCTATGGCTGATATGGCTATGGCTAAGGCTATGGCTGCTATGGCTATGGCCATGGCTGCTATGGCTATTGCTATGGCTGCTATGGCAATGGCTGTGGATACGGCTATGTCTGCTAGGGCCACCATGGCTAAGGCAATGGCTGCTATGGCTATGGCTATGTCTGCGGCTGCAATGGCTATGGCTGCTTTGGCTATGGTTATGGCTGCTTTTGCTCTGGCTGCAATGGCTATGGCAATGGCTATGGCTGCTATGGCTGTGGCTGCTGTGGCTATGGCTATGGCTGCTATGGCTGTGGTTACGGCTTCTATGGCTATGTCTATGGCTGCTCTGGCTATGGCATATGTCTGCTATGGCTATGGCTATGGCTGCTCTGGCTTTGGCTATGGCTACTATGGCTGTTATTGCTATGGCTATGGCTACTATGGCTCTGGATACGGCTGCTCTGGCTATGGCTATGGCTATGTCTGCTATGGCTATGGCTATGGCTGCCATGGCTATGCCTTTTGTGGCTATGGCTTCTATGGCTATCGCTATGGCTATGGCTGCTTTGGCTATGGCTTTAGCTGCATTGGCTGCTGTAGCTGTGGCTATGTCTATGGCTGCTATTGCTATGGCTATGGCTATGGCTGCTGTGGCTGTTGCTATGGCTGATATGGCTATGGCTATGGCTATGGCTGCTATGGCTATGGCTATGGCTACGGCTATGGCTGCTATGGCTATGGCTATGGCTATGGCTGCTATGGCTATGGCTATGGCTGCTATGGCTATGGCTATGGATATGGCTGCTATGGCTATGGCTATGGCTGCTATGGCAATGGCTACGTCTGTGGCTGCTTTGGCTATGGCTGCTGTGGCTTTGCCTATGGCTGCTATGGCTATGGCTATGGCTGCTATGGCTATGGCTATGGATATGGCTGCTATGGCTATGGCTATGGCTGCTATGGCTATGGCTATGGGTGCTTGGGCTATGGCTATAGCTGCATTGGCTGCTGTGGCTATGGCTATGTCTATGGCTGCTTTGGCTGTGGCTATGGCTGTTCTGACTATGGCTACGTCTGTGGCTGCTATGGCTATGGCTGCTATGGCTTTGCCTATGGCTGCTATGGCTATGGCTATGGCTATGGCTGCTATGGCTATGGCTATGGCTGCTCTGGCTATGGCTATGGCTGCTATGGCTATGGCTATGGCTGCTGTGGCTTTGCTATGGCCACTATGGCTGCTATGGCTATGGCTATGGTTGCTATGGCTACTATGGCTGCTATGGCTATGGTTATGGTTGCTATGGCTATGGCTGCTATGGCTATGGCAATGGCTATGTCTGCTATGGCTATGGCTATGGCTGCTATGGCTATGGTTGTGGTTGCAATGGCTATTGCGTCTATCTGCTATGGCTATGGCTGTGGACATGGCTTCTATGGCTATGTCTATTCCAAAGGCTGCTATGGCTTGGCTATGGCTGCTATGGCTATGGCTATAGCTGCATTGGCTGCTGTGGCTATGGCTATGTCTATGGCTGCTATGGCTGTGGTTATGGCTATGTCTTCTATGGAAATAACTATGGCGGATATCGGTATGGCTATAGCTGCATTGCCTGCTATGGCTATGGCTATGTCTATAGCTGATATGGCTATGGCTAAGGCTATGGCTGCTATGGCTATGGCCATGGCTGCTATGGCTATGGCTATGGCTGCTATGGCTATGGCTATGGATATGGCTGCTATGGCTATGGCTATGGCTGCTATGGCTATGGCTATGGGTGCTTGGGCTATGGCTATAGCTGCATTGGCTGCTGTGGCTATGGCTATGTCTATGGCTGCTTTGGCTGTGGCTATGGCTGTTCTGACTATGGCTACGTCTGTGGCTGCTATGGCTATGGCTGCTATGGCTTTGCCTATGGCTGCTATGGCTATGGCTATGGCTATGGCTGCTATGGCTATGGCTATGGCTGCTCTGGCTATGGCTATGGCTGCTATGGCTATGGCTATGGCTGCTGTGGCTTTGCTATGGCCACTATGGCTGCTATGGCTATGGCTATGGTTGCTATGGCTACTATGGCTGCTATGGCTATGGCTATGGTTGCTATGGCTATGGCTGCTATGGCTATGGCAATGGCTATGTCTGCTATGGCTATGGCTATGGCTGCTATGGCTATGGTTGTGGTTGCAATGGCTATTGCGTCTATCTGCTATGGCTATGGCTGTGGACATGGCTTCTATGGCTATGTCTATTCCAAAGGCTGCTATGGCTTGGCTATGGCTGCTATGGCTATGGCTATAGCTGCATTGGCTGCTGTGGCTATGGCTATGTCTATGGCTGCTATGGCTGTGGTTATGGCTATGTCTTCTATGGAAATAACTATGGCGGATATCGGTATGGCTATAGCTGCATTGCCTGCTATGGCTATGGCTATGTCTATAGCTGATATGGCTATGGCTAAGGCTATGGCTGCTATGGCTATGGCCATGGCTGCTATGGCTATTGCTATGGCTGCTATGGCAATGGCTATGGATACGGCTATGTCTGCTAGGGCCGCCATGGCTAAGGCAATGGCTGCTATGGCTATGGCTATGGCTGCGGCTGCAATGGCTATGGCTGCTTTGGCTATGGTTATGGCTGCTATTGCTATGGCTATGGATATGGCTGCTATGGCTATGGCTATGACTGCTATGGCTATGGCTATGGCTGCTGTGGCTATGGCTATGGCTGCTATGGCTATGTATGCTATGGCTATGGCAATGGCTAAGGCTGCCATGCCTATGTCTGCTATGGATATCGCTATGGCTATGGCTATGGCTGCTATGGCTATGGCTATGGCTGCTATGGCTATGGCTATGGCTATGGCTGCTATGGCTATGGCTATGGCTATGGCTGCTATGGCTATGGCAATGGCTACTATGGCCATGTCTATGACTGCTATGGCTATGGCTATGGCTGCCATGGCTATGCCTTTTATGGCTATGGCTTCTATGGCTATCGCTATGGATACAGCTGCTATGGCTATGGATACGGCTGCTATGGCTATGCCCTTTATAGCTATGGCTTCTATGGCTATCGCTATGGCTATGACTGCTGTGGCCATGGCTACGGCTGCTGTGGCTCTCGCTATGACTGCTATGGCTATGGCTATGGCTAAGGCAGCTGTGGCTATGGCTATGGCTGCATTGGCTACGGCTATAGCTGCATTGGCTGCTGTGGCTATGGCTATGTCTATCGCTGCTATGGCTGTGGCTCTGGCTGCTTTGGCTATGGCTATAGCTGGATTGGCTGCTGTGGCTATGTCTATGTCTATGGCTGCTATGGCTGTGGCTATCGCTATGGCTGCTATAGAAATAGCTATGGCGGCTAAGGCTATGGCTATGGCTGCAATGGCTATGGCTATGGGTATGGCTGCTGTGGCTATGGCAATGGCTGATATGGCTATGGCTATGGCTATGGCTGCTATGGCTATGGCTATGGCTTCGGCTATGTCTGCTATGGCTATGGTTATGGCTGCTATGACTATGGCTATGGGTATGGCTGCTATGGCTATGGCTATGGCTTCGGCTATGTCTGCTATGGCTATGGTTATGGCTGCTATGACTATGGCTATGGGTATGGCTGCTATGGCTATGGCTATGGATATGGCTGCTACGGCTATGGCTACGACTGCTATGGCTATGGCTATGGCTGCTGTGGCTTTGGCTATGGCTACTATGGCTGCTATGGCTATGGTTATGGCTGCTATGGCTATGGCTATGGATATGGCTGCTATGGCTACGGCTATGTCTGGTATGGCCATGGCTATGGCTGCTATGGCTATGGCTATGGCTGCTATAGCTTTGGCTATGGCTGCTGCGGCTACCGCGTTGACTGCTATGGCTATGGCTATGGCTATGGCTGCTATGGCTATGGCTATGGCTGCTATGGCTATGGCACTGGCTGCTATGGCTATGGCTGCTATGGCTACTATGGCTATTGCTATGGCTATGGCTGCTATGGCTATGGTTATGGCTATGGCTGCTATGGCTATGGCTATGGCTGTCGCTGCTATGGCTATGGCTATGGCTGCTATGGCTATGGCTGCTATGGCTATGGCTATGGCTGCAATGGCTATGGCTGCTATGGCTATGGCTATGGCTGCTATGGCTATGTCTATGGCTGCTATGGCTATGGCTGCATTGGCTATGGCTATAGCTGCATTGGCTGCTGTGTCTATGGCTATGTCTATGGCTGCTATGGCTGTGGCTCTGGCTGCTTTGTGTATGGCTATAGCTGCATTGGCTGCTGTGGCTATGCCTATGTCTATGGCTGCTATGGCTGTGGCTATGGCTATTGCTGCTATGGAAGTAGCTATGGCAGCTATGGCTATGGCTACGGCGGCTATGGCTATGGCTATGGCTACGGCTGCTATGGCTATGGCAATGATTGCTATGGCTATGGCTATGGCTGCTATGGCTATGGCTGCTATGGCTATGGCTATGGCTGCTATGGCTATGGCTGCTATGGCTATGGCTATGGCTATGGTTGCTATGGCTATGGCTTCTATGGCTATGGCTCTTATGGTTATCGCTATGGCTATGACTGCTATGGCAATTGCTATGGCTATGGCTGCTATGGCTATTGCAATGGCTATGTCTGCTATGGCTATGGCTATGGCTGCTATGGCTATGGTTGTGGTTGCAATGGCTATTGCGTCTATCTGCTATGGCTATGGCTGTGGATATGGCTTCTATGGCTATGTCTATGCCAAAGGCTGCTATGGCTTGGCTATGGCTGCTATGGCTATGGCTATAGCTGCATTGGCTGCTGTGGCTATGGCTATGTCTATGGCTGCTATGGCTGTGGTTATGGCTATGGCTTCTATGGAAATAACTATGGCGGATATCGGTATGGCTATAGCTGCATTGGCTGCTATGGCTATGGCTATGTCTATGGCTGATATGGCTATGGCTAAGGCTATGGCTGCTATGGCTATGGCCATGGCTGCTATGGCTATTGCTATGGCTGCTATGGCAATGGCTATGGATACGGCTATGTCTGCTAGGGCCACCATGGCTAAGGCAATGGCTGCTATGGCTATGGCTATGTCTGCGGCTGCAATGGCTATGGCTGCTTTGGCTATGGTTATGGCTGCTATTGCTATAGCTATGGATATGGCTGCTATGACTATGGCTATGACTGCTATGGCTATGGCTATGGCTGCTGTGGCTTTGGCTATGGCTACTATGGCTGCTATGGCTATGGCTATGGCTGCTGTGGCTATGGCTATGGATATGGCTGCTATGGCTACGGCTATGTCTGGTATGGCCATGGCTATGGATACGGCTATGTCTGCTAGGGCCACCATGGCTAAGGCAATGGCTGCTATGGCTATGGCTATGTCTGCGGCTGCAATGGCTATGGCTGCTACGGCTACCGCGATGACTGCTTTGGCTATGGCTATGGCTATGTCTGCTATGGCTATTGCTATGGCTATGGCTGCTATGGCTATGTCTACGTCTGCTATGGCTATGGCTATCGCTGCGTCTCCTATGGCTATGGCTGCTATGGCTATGGCTATAGCCGCCATGACAATGGCTACGCGTGCTATTGCTATGGCCGTGACTGGTTTGGCTATGGCAATAGCTGCTATGGCTATGGCTATGGCTGCTATGGCTATGGCAATGGCTATGGCTGCTATGGCTATGGCTATGGATATGGCTGCTACGGCTATGGCTACGACTGCTATGGCTATGGCTATGGCTGCTGTGGCTTTGGCTATGGCTACTATGGCTGCTATGGCTATGGTTATGGCTGCTATGGCTATGGCTATGGATATGGCTGCTATGGCTACGGCTATGTCTGGTATGGCCATGGCTATGGCTGCTATGGCTATGGCTATGGCTGCTATGGCTTTGGCTATGGCTGCTGCGGCTACCGCGTTGACTGCTATGGCTATGGCTATGGCTATGGCTGCTATGGCTATGGCTATGGCTGCTATGGCTATGGCACTGGCTGCTATGGCTATGGCTGCTATGGCTACTATGGCTATTGCTATGGCTATGGCTGCTATGGCTATGGTTATGGCTATGGCTGCTATGGCTATGGCTATGGCTGTCGCTGCTATGGCTATGGCTATGGCTGCTATGGCTATGGCTGCTATGGCTATGGCTATGGCTGCAATGGCTATGGCTGCTATGGCTATGGCTATGGCTAAGGCAGCTGTGGCTATGGCTATGGCTGCATTGGCTACGGCTATAGCTGCATTGGCTGCTGTGGCTATGACTATGTCTATGGCTGCTATGGCTGTGGCTCTGGCTGCTTTGGCTATGGCTATAGCTGGATTGGCTGCTGTGGCTATGTCTATGTCTATGGCTGCTATGGCTGTGGCTATCGCTATGGCTGCTATAGAAATAGCTATGGCGGCTAAGGCTATGGCTATGGCTGCAATGGCTATGGCTATGGATATGGCTGCTTTGGCTATGGCAATGGCTGATATGGCTATGGCTATGGCTATGGCTGCTATGGCTATGGCTATGGCTTCGGCTATGTCTGCTATGGCTATGGTTATGGCTGCTATGACTATGGCTATGGGTATGGCTGCTATGGCTATGGCTATGGCTTCGGCTATGTCTGCTATGGCTATGGTTATGGCTGCTATGACTATGGCTATGGGTATGGCTGCTATGGCTATGGCTATGGATATGGCTGCTACGGCTATGGCTACGACTGCTATGGCTATGGCTATGGCTGCTGTGGCTTTGGCTATGGCTACTATGGCTGCTATGGCTATGGTTATGGCTGCTATGGCTATGGCTATGGATATGGCTGCTATGGCTACGGCTATGTCTGGTATGGCCATGGCTATGGCTGCTATGGCTATGGCTATGGCTGCTATGGCTTTGGCTATGGCTGCTGCGGCTACCGCGTTGACTGCTATGGCTATGGCTATGGCTATGGCTGCTATGGCTATGGCTATGGCTGCTATGGCTATGGCACCGGCTGCTATGGCTATGGCTGCTATGGCTACTATGGCTATTGCTATGGCTATGGCTGCTATGGCTATGGTTATGGCTATGGCTGCTATGGCTATGGCTATGGCTGTCGCTGCTATGGCTATGGCTATGGCTGCTATGGCTATGGCTGCTATGGCTATGGCTATGGCTGCAATGGCTATGGCTGCTATGGCTATGGCTATGGCTGCTATGGCTATGTCTATGGCTGCTATGGCTATGGCTGCATTGGCTATGGCTATAGCTGCATTGGCTGCTGTGTCTATGGCTATGTCTATGGCTGCTATGGCTGTGGCTCTGGCTGCTTTGTGTATGGCTATAGCTGCATTGGCTGCTGTGGCTATGCCTATGTCTATGGCTGCTATGGCTGTGGCTATGGCTATTGCTGCTATGGAAGTAGCTATGGCAGCTATGGCTATGGCTACGGCGGCTATGGCTATGGCTATGGCTACGGCTGCTATGGCTATGGCAATGATTGCTATGGCTATGGCTATGGCTGCTATGGCTATGGCTGCTATGACTATGGCTATGGCTGCTATGGCTATGGCTATGGCTGCTATGGCTATGGCTGCTATGGCTATGGCTATGGCTATGGTTGCTATGGCTATGGCTTCTATGGCTATGGCTCTTATGGTTATCGCTATGGCTATGACTGCTATGGCAATTGCTATGGCTATGGCTGCTATGGCTATGGCAATGGCTATGTCTGCTATGGCTATGGCTATGGCTGCTATGGCTATGGTTGTGGTTGCAATGGCTATTGCGTCTGTCTGCTATGGCTATGGCTGTGGATATGGCTTCTATGGCTATGTCTATGCCAAAGGCTGCTATGGCTTGGCTATGGCTGCTATGGCTATGGCTATAGCTGCATTGGCTGCTGTGGCTATGGCTATGTCTATGGCTGCTATGGCTGTGGTTATGGCTATGGCTTCTATGGAAATAACTATGGCGGATATCGGTATGGCTATAGCTGCATTGGCTGCTATGGCTATGGCTATGTCTATGGCTGATATGGCTATGGCTAAGGCTATGGCTGCTATGGCTATGGCCATGGCTGCTATGGCTATTGCTATGGCTGCTATGGCAATGGCTATGGATACGGCTATGTCTGCTAGGGCCACCATGGCTAAGGCAATGGCTGCTATGGCTATGGCTATGTCTGCGGCTGCAATGGCTATGGCTGCTTTGGCTATGGTTATGGCTGCTATTGCTATAGCTATGGATATGGCTGCTATGACTATGGCTATGACTGCTATGGCTATGGCTATGGCTGCTGTGGCTTTGGCTATGGCTACTATGGCTGCTATGGCTATGGCTATGGCTGCTGTGGCTATGGCTATGGATATGGCTGCTATGGCTACGGCTATGTCTGGTATGGCCATGGCTATGGATACGGCTATGTCTGCTAGGGCCACCATGGCTAAGGCAATGGCTGCTATGGCTATGGCTATGTCTGCGGCTGCAATGGCTATGGCTGCTACGGCTACCGCGATGACTGCTATGGCTATGGCTATGGCTATGTCTGCTATGGCTATTGCTATGGCTATGGCTGCTATGGCTATGTCTACGTCTGCTATGGCTATGGCTATCGCTGCGTCTCCTATGGCTATGGCTGCTATGGCTATGGCTATAGCCGCCATGACAATGGCTACGCGTGCTATTGCTATGGCCGTGACTGGTTTGGCTATGGCAATAGCTGCTATGGCTATGGCTATGGCTATGGCTGCTATGGCTATGGCAATGGCTATGGCTGCTATGGCTATGGCTATGGATATGGCTGCTACGGCTATGGCTACGACTGCTATGGCTATGGCTATGGCTGCTGTGGCTTTGGCTATGGCTACTATGGCTGCTATGGCTATGGTTATGGCTGCTATGGCTATGGCTATGGATATGGCTGCTATGGCTACGGCTATGTCTGGTATGGCCATGGCTATGGCTGCTATGGCTATGGCTATGGCTGCTATGGCTTTGGCTATGGCTGCTGCGGCTACCGCGTTGACTGCTATGGCTATGGCTATGGCTATGGCTGCTATGGCTATGGCTATGGCTGCTATGGCTATGGCACTGGCTGCTATGGCTATGGCTGCTATGGCTACTATGGCTATTGCTATGGCTATGGCTGCTATGGCTATGGTTATGGCTATGGCTGCTATGGCTATGGCTATGGCTGTCGCTGCTATGGCTATGGCTATGGCTGCTATGGCTATGGCTGCTATGGCTATGGCTTCTATGGCTATGGCTATGGCTATGGCTGCTATGGCTATGGTTGCTGTGGCTATGGCTATGGCTGCTGTGGCTATGGCTATGGCTATGGCTGCAATGGCTATGGCAATGGCTACTATGGCCATGGCTATGACTGCTATGGCTATGGCTATGGCTGCCATGGCTGTGCCTTTTATGGGTATGGCTTCTATGGCTATTGCAATGGCTACAGCTGCTATAGCTATGGATACGGCTGCTATGGCTATGCCCTTTATGGCTATGGATTCTATAGCTATCGCTATGGCTATGACTGCTGTGGCTATGGCTACGGATGCTGTGGCTCTCGCTATGGCTGCTATGGCTATGGCTATGGCTAAGACTGCTGTGGCTATGTCTATGGCTGCTATGGCTGTGGCTCTGGCTGCTTTGGCTATGGCTATAGCTGGATTGGCTGCTGTGGCTATGTCTATGTCTATGGCTGCTATGGCTGTGGTTATCGCTATGGCTGCTATAGAAATAGCTATGGCGGCTAAGGCTATGGCTATGGCTGCAATGGCTATGGCTATGCGTATGGCTGTTGTGGCTATGGCAATGGCTGATATGGCAATGGCTATGGCTATGGCTGCTATGGCTATGGCTATGGCTTCGGCTATGTCTGCTATGGCTATGGTTATGGCTGCTATGTCTATGGCTATGGGTACGGCTGCTATGGCTATGGCTTTGGCTGCTATGGCTATGGCCATGGCTGCTATGGCTATGGCAATGGCTACTATGGCCATGGCTATGACTGCTATGGCTATGGCTATGGCTGCTATGGCTGTGGGTATGGCTATAGCTGCTGTGGCTATGGCCCTGGCTATGGCTGCAATGGCTATGGCAATGGCTACTATGGCCATGGCTATGACTGCTATGGCTATGGCTATGGCTGCTATGGCTATGGGTATGGCTATAGCTGCTGTGGCTATGGCCATGGCTGCTATGGCTATGGCTGCTATGGCTATGGCTATGGCTGCTATGGCTATGTATGCTATGGCTATGGCAATGGTTATGGCTGCTATGGTTGCGGCTGCTATGGCTATGGCTATGGCTGCTACGGCTATTGCTGCTATGGCTATGGCTGCTATGGCTATGGTTATGTCTATGGCTGCTGTGGCCATGCCTATGGCTGCTATGGATATCGCTATGGCTATGGCTATGGCTGCTATGGCTATGGCTATGGCTGCTATGGCTTTGGCTATGGCTGATATGTCTATGGCTACGTATATGGCTGCTATGGCTATGGCAATGGCTACTATGGCCATGGCTATGACTGCTATGGCTATGGCTATGGCTGCTATAGCTATGGCTTCTAGGGCTATGGCTATGGCTGCTATTGCTCTGGCTGCAATGGCTATGGCAATGGCTATGGCTGCTATGGCTGTGGCTGCTGTGGCTATGGCTATGGCTGCTATGACTGTGGTTACGGCTTCTATGGCTATGTCTATGGCTGCTCTGGCTATGGCTATGTTTGCTATGGCTATGGCTATGGCTGCTCTGGCTTTGGCTATGGCTACTATGGCTGTTATTGCTATGGCTATGGCTACTATGGCTATGGATACGGCTGCTCTGGCTATGGCTATGGCTATGTCTGCTATGGCTATGGCTATGGCTGCCATGGCTATGCCTTTTGTGGCTATGGCTTCTATGGCTATCGTTATGGCTATGGCTGCTTTGGATATGGCTTTAGCTGCATTGGCTGCTGTAGCTGTGGCTATGTCTATGGCTGCTATTGCTATGGCTATGGCTATGGCTGCTGTGGCTGTTGCTATGGCTGATATGACTATGGCTATGGCTATGGCTGCTATGGCTATGGCTATGGCTACGGCTATGGCTGCTATGGCTATGGCTATGGCTATGGCTGCTATGGCTATGGCTATTGCTGCTATGGCTATGGCTATGGCTGCTATGGCTATGGCAATGGCTATGTCTGCTACGGCTATGCCTATGGCTGCTATGGCTATGGTTGTGGTTGCAATGGCTATTGCGTCTATCTGCTATGGCTATGGCTGTGGATATGGCTTCTATGGCTATGTCTATGGCTAAGGCTGCTATGGCTTGGCTATGGCTGCTATGGCTATGGCTATAGCTACATTGGCTGCTGTGGCTATGGCTATGTCTATGGCTGCTATGGCTATCGCTATGGCTAAGACTGCTGTGGCTATGTCTATGGCTGCTATGGCTGTGGCTCTGGCTGCTTTGGCTATGGCTATAGCTGGATTGGCTGCTGTGGCTATGTCTATGTCTATGGCTGCTATGGCTGTGGTTATCGCTATGGCTGCTATAGAAATAGCTATGGCGGCTAAGGCTATGGCTATGGCTGCAATGGCTATGGCTATGCGTATGGCTGTTGTGGCTATGGCAATGGCTGATATGGCAATGGCTATGGCTATGGCTGCTATGG
This sequence comes from Calliopsis andreniformis, assembly GCF_051401765.1. Taxonomy (NCBI): domain Eukaryota; kingdom Metazoa; phylum Arthropoda; class Insecta; order Hymenoptera; family Andrenidae; genus Calliopsis; species Calliopsis andreniformis. Next base: position 2,864,581 of record NW_027480456.1, on the reverse strand, counting down.
CTATGGCTATGGCTTCGGCTATGTCTGCTATGGCTATGGTTATGGCTGCTATGTCTATGGCTATGGGTACGGCTGCTATGGCTATGGCTTTGGCTGCTATGGCTATGGCCATGGCTGCTATGGCTATGGCAATGGCTACTATGGCCATGGCTATGACTGCTATGGCTATGGCTATGGCTGCTATGGCTGTGGGTATGGCTATAGCTGCTGTGGCTATGGCCCTGGCTATGGCTGCAATGGCTATGGCAATGGCTACTATGGCCATGGCTATGACTGCTATGGCTATGGCTATGGCTGCTATGGCTATGGGTATGGCTATAGCTGCTGTGGCTATGGCCATGGCTGCTATGGCTATGGCTGCTATGGCTATGGCTATGGCTGCTATGGCTATGTATGCTATGGCTATGGCAATGGTTATGGCTGCTATGGTTGCGGCTGCTATGGCTATGGCTATGGCTGCTACGGCTATTGCTGCTATCGCTATGGCTGCTATGGCTATGGTTATGTCTATGGCTGCTGTGGCCATGCCTATGGCTGCTATGGATATCGCTATGGCTATGGCTATGGCTGCTATGGCTATGGCTATGGCTGCTATGGCTTTGGCTATGGCTGATATGTCTATGGCTACGTATATGGCTGCTATGGCTATGGCAATGGCTACTATGGCCATGGCTATGACTGCTATGGCTATGGCTATGGCTGCTATAGCTATGGCTTCTAGGGCTATGGCTATGGCTGCTATTGCTCTGGCTGCAATGGCTATGGCAATGGCTATGGCTGCTATGGCTGTGGCTGCTGTGGCTATGGCTATGGCTGCTATGACTGTGGTTACGGCTTCTATGGCTATGTCTATGGCTGCTCTGGCTATGGCTATGTTTGCTATGGCTATGGCTATGGCTGCTCTGGCTTTGGCTATGGCTACTATGGCTGTTATTGCTATGGCTATGGCTACTATGGCTATGGATACGGCTGCTCTGGCTATGGCTATGGCTATGTCTGCTATGGCTATGGCTATGGCTGCCATGGCTATGCCTTTTGTGGCTATGGCTTCTATGGCTATCGTTATGGCTATGGCTGCTTTGGATATGGCTTTAGCTGCATTGGCTGCTGTAGCTGTGGCTATGTCTATGGCTGCTATTGCTATGGCTATGGCTATGGCTGCTGTGGCTGTTGCTATGGCTGATATGACTATGGCTATGGCTATGGCTGCTATGGCTATGGCTATGGCTACGGCTATGGCTGCTATGGCTATGGCTATGGCTATGGCTGCTATGGCTATGGCTATTGCTGCTATGGCTATGGCTATGGCTGCTATGGCTATGGCAATGGCTATGTCTGCTACGGCTATGCCTATGGCTGCTATGGCTATGGTTGTGGTTGCAATGGCTATTGCGTCTATCTGCTATGGCTATGGCTGTGGATATGGCTTCTATGGCTATGTCTATGGCTAAGGCTGCTATGGCTTGGCTATGGCTGCTATGGCTATGGCTATAGCTACATTGGCTGCTGTGGCTATGGCTATGTCTATGGCTGCTATGGCTGTGGTTATGGCTATGGCTTGTATGGAAATAAGTATGGCGGATATCGCTACGGCTATGGCTGCATTGGCTGCTATGGCTATGGCTATGTCTATGGCTGCTATGGCTGTGGCTATGGCTATGGCTGCTATGGAAATATCTATGGCGGCTATGGCTATGGCTATAGCTGCTATGGCTATGGCTATGGCTATGGCTGCTGTGGCTGTGGCTATTGCTGATATGGCTATGGCTAAGGCTATGGCTGCTATGGCTATGGCTATGGCTGCTATGTCTATGGCTATGGCTGCTATGGCAATGGCTACGTCTGTGGCTGCTTTGGCTATGGCTGCTGCGGCTTTGCCTATGGCTGCTATGGCTATGGCTATGGCTGCTATGGCTATGGCTATGGCTGTTCTGACTGTGGCTACGTCTGTGGCTGCTATGGCTATGGCTGCTATGGCTTTGCCTATGGCTGCTATGGCTATGGCTATGGCTATGGCTGCTATGGCTATGGCTATGGCTGCTCTGGCTATGGCTATGGCTGCTATGGCTATGGCTATGGCTGCTGTGGCTTTGCTATGGCTACTATGGCTGCTATGGCTATGGCTATGGTTGCTATGGCTATGGCTTCTATGGCTATGGCTCTTATGGTTATAGCTATGGCTATGACTGCTATGGCTATTGCTATGGCTATGGCTGCTATGGCTATGGCAATGGCTATGTCTGCTATGGCTATGGCTATGGCTGCTATGGCTATGGCTGTGGTTGCAATGGCTATTGCGTCTATCTGCTATGGCTATGGCTGTGGACATGGCTTCTATGGCTATGTCTATTCCAAAGGCTGCTATGGCTTGGCTATGGCTGCTATGGCTATGGCTATAGCTGCATTGGCTGCTGTGGCTATGGCTATGTCTATGGCTGCTATGGCTGTGGTTATGGCTATGTCTTCTATGGAAATAACTATGGCGGATATCGGTATGGCTATAGCTGCATTGCCTGCTATGGCTATGGCTATGTCTATGGCTGATATGGCTATGGCTAAGGCTATGGCTGCTATGGCTATGGCCATGGCTGCTATGGCTATTGCTATGGCTGCTATGGCAATGGCTATGGATACGGCTATGTCTGCTAGGGCCACCATGGCTAAGGCAATGGCTGCTATGGCTATGGCTATGTCTGCGGCTGCAATGGCTATGGCTGCTTTGGCTATGGTTATGGCTGCTATTGCTATAGCTATGGATATGGCTGCTATGACTATGGCTATGACTGCTATGGCTATGGCTATGGCTGCTGTGGCTTTGGCTATGGCTACTATGGCTGCTATGGCTATGGCTATGGCTGCTGTGGCTATGGCTATGGATATGGCTGCTATGGCTACGGCTATGTCTGGTATGGCCATGGCTATGGATACGGCTATGTCTGCTAGGGCCACCATGGCTAAGGCAATGGCTGCTATGGCTATGGCTATGTCTGCGGCTGCAATGGCTATGGCTGCTACGGCTACCGCGATGACTGCTATGGCTATGGCTATGGCTATGTCTGCTATGGCTATTGCTATGGCTATGGCTGCTATGGCTATGTCTACGTCTGCTATGGCTATGGCTATCGCTGCGTCTCCTATGGCTATGGCTGCTATGGCTATGGCTATAGCCGCCATGACAATGGCTACGCGTGCTATTGCTATGGCCGTGACTGGTTTGGCTATGGCAATAGCTGCTATGGCTATGGCTATGGCTATGGCTGCTATGGCTATGGCAATGGCTATGGCTGCTATGGCTATGGCTATGGATATGGCTGCTACGGCTATGGCTACGACTGCTATGGCTATGGCTATGGCTGCTGTGGCTTTGGCTATGGCTACTATGGCTGCTATGGCTATGGTTATGGCTGCTATGGCTATGGCTATGGATATGGCTGCTATGGCTACGGCTATGTCTGGTATGGCCATGGCTATGGCTGCTATGGCTATGGCTATGGCTGCTATGGCTTTGGCTGCATTGGCTATGGCTATAGCTGCATTGGCTGCTGTGTCTATGGCTATGTCTATGGCTGCTATGGCTGTGGCTCTGGCTGCTTTGTGTATGGCTATAGCTGCATTGGCTGCTGTGGCTATGCCTATGTCTATGGCTGCTATGGCTGTGGCTATGGCTATTGCTGCTATGGAAGTAGCTATGGCAGCTATGGCTATGGCTACGGCGGCTATGGCTATGGCTATGGCTACGGCTGCTATGGCTATGGCAATGATTGCTATGGCTATGGCTATGGCTGCTATGGCTGCTATGGCTATGGCTGCTATGGCTATGGCTATGGCTGCTATGGCTATGGCTGCTATGGCTATGGCTATGGCTATGGTTGCTATGGCTATGGCTTCTATGGCTATGGCTCTTATGGTTATCGCTATGGCTATGACTGCTATGGCAATTGCTATGGCTATGGCTGCTATGGCTATGGCAATGGCTATGTCTGCTATGGCTATGGCTATGGCTGCTATGGCTATGGTTGTGGTTGCAATGGCTATTGCGTCTATCTGCTATGGCTATGGCTGTGGATATGGCTTCTATGGCTATGTCTATGCCAAAGGCTGCTATGTCTTGGCTATGGCTGCTATGGCTATGGCTATAGCTGCATTGGCTGCTGTGGCTATGGCTATGTCTATGGCTGCTATGGCTGTGGTTATGGCTATGGCTTCTATGGAAATAACTATGGCGGATATCGGTATGGCTATAGCTGCATTGGCTGCTATGGCTATGGCTAAGGCTATGGCTGCTATGGCTATGGCCATGGCTGCTATGGCTATTGCTATGGCTGCTATGGCAATGGCTATGGATACGGCTATGTCTGCTAGGGCCACCATGGCTAAGGCAATGGCTGCTATGGCTATGGCTATGTCTGCGGCTGCAATGGCTATGGCTGCTTTGGCTATGGTTATGGCTGCTATTGCTATAGCTATGGATATGGCTGCTATGACTATGGCTATGACTGCTATGGCTATGGCTATGGCTGCTGTGGCTTTGGCTATGGCTACTATGGCTGCTATGGCTATGGCTATGGCTGCTATGGCTACGGCTATGTCTGGTATGGCCATGGCTATGGATACGGCTATGTCTGCTAGGCCCACCATGGCTAAGGCAATGGCTGCTATGGCTATGGCTATGTCTTCGGCTGCAATGGCTATGGCTGCTACGGCTACCGCGATGACTGCTATGGCTATGGCTATGGCTATGTCTGCTATGGCTATTGCTATGGCTATGGCTGCTATGGCTATGTCTACGTCTGCTATGGCTATGGCTATCGCTGCGTCTCCTATGGCTATGGCTGCTATGGCTATGGCTATAGCCGCCATGACAATGGCTACGCGTGCTATTGCTATGGCCGTGACTGGTTTGGCTATGGCAATAGCTGCTATGGCTATGGCTATGGCTATGGCTGCTATGGCTATGGCAATGGCTATGGCTGCTATGGCTATGGCTTCTATGGCTATGGCTGCTATGGCTATGGTTATGTCTATGGCTGCTGTGGCCATGCCTATGGCTGCTATGGATATCGCTATGGCTATGGCTATGGCTGCTGTGGCTATGGCTATGGCTGCTATGGCTTTGGCTATGGCTGATATGTCTATGGCTACGTATATGGCTGCTATGGCTATGGCAATGGCTACTATGGCCATGGCTATGACTGCTATGGCTATGGCTATGGCTGCTATAGCTATGGCTTCTAGGGCTATGGCTATGGCTGCTATTGCTCTGGCTGCAATGGCTATGGCAATGGCTATGGCTGCTATGGCTGTGGCTGCTGTGGCTATGGCTATGGCTGCTATGACTGTGGTTACGGCTTCTATGGCTATGTCTATGGCTGCTCTGGCTATGGCTATGTTTGCTATGGCTATGGCTATGGCTGCTCTGGCTTTGGCTATGGCTACTATGGCTGTTATTGCTATGGCTATGGCTACTATGGCTATGGATACGGCTGCTCTGGCTATGGCTATGGCTATGTCTGCTATGGCTATGGCTATGGCTGCCATGGCTATGCCTTTTGTGGCTATGGCTTCTATGGCTATCGTTATGGCTATGGCTGCTTTGGCTATGGCTTTAGCTGCATTGGCTGCTGTAGCTGTGGCTATGTCTATGGCTGCTATTGCTATGGCTATGGCTATGGCTGCTGTGGCTGTTGCTATGGCTGATATGACTATGGCTATGGCTATGGCTGCTACGGCTATTGCTGCTATGGCTATGGCTGCTATGGCTATGGTTATGGCTATGGCTGCTGTGGCCATGCCTATGGCTGCTATGGATATCGCTATGGCTATGGCTATGTCTGCTATGGCTATGGCTATGGCTGCTATGGCTATGGTTGTGGTTGCAATGGCTATTGCGTCTATCTGCTATGGCTATGGCTGTGGACATGGCTTCTATGGCTATGTCTATTCCAAAGGCTGCTATGGCTTGGCTATGGCTGCTATGGCTATGGCTATAGCTGCATTGGCTGCTGTGGCTATGGCTATGTCTATGGCTGCTATGGCTGTGGTTATGGCTATGTCTTCTATGGAAATAACTATGGCGGATATCGGTATGGCTATAGCTGCATTGCCTGCTATGGCTATGGCTATGTCTATGGCTGATATGACTATGGCTAAGGCTATGGCTGCTATGGCTATGGCCATGGCTGCTATGGCTATTGCTATGGCTGCTATGGCAATGGCTATGGATACGGCTATGTCTGCTAGGGCCGCCATGGCTAAGGCAATGGCTGCTATGGCTATGGCTATGGCTGCAGCTGCAATGGCTATGGCTGCTTTGGCTATGGTTATGGCTGCTATTGCTATGGCTATGGATATGGCTGCTATGGCTATGGCTATGACTGCTATGGCTATGGCTATGGCTGCTGTGGCTTTGGCTATGGCTACTATGGCTGCTATGGCTATGGTTATGGCTGCTATGGCTATGGCTATGGATATGGCTGCTATGGCTACGGCTATGTCTGGTATGGCCATGGCTATGGCTGCTATGGCTATGGCTATGGCTGCTACGGCTACCGCGATGACTGCTATGGCTATGGCTATGGCTATGTCTGCTATGGCTATTGCTATGGCTATGGCTGCTATGGCTATGTCTACGTCTGCTATGGCTATGGCTATCGCTGCGTCTCCTATGGCTATGGCTGCTATGGCTATGGCTATAGCCGCCATGACAATGGCTACGCGTGCTATTGCTATGGCCGTGACTGGTTTGGCTATGGCAATAGCTGCTATGGCTATGGCTATGGCTATGGCTGCTATGGCTATGGCAATGGCTATGGCTGCTATGGCTGCGGCTTCTATGGCTATGGCTATGGCTATGGCTGCTATGGCTATGGTTATGGCTATGGCTGCTGTGGCCATGCCTATGGCTGCTATGGATATCGCTATGGCTATGGCTATGGCTGCTATGGCTTTGGCTATGGCTGCTATGGCTATGGCTATGGCTATGGCTGCAATGGCTATGGCAATGGCTACTATGGCCATGGCTATGACTGCTATGGCTATGGCTATGGCTGCCATGGCTGTGCCTTTTATGGCTATGGCTTCTATGGCTATCGCAATGGCTACAGCTGCTATGGCTATGGATACGGCTGCTATGGCTATGCCCTTTATGGCTATGGATTCTATGGCTATCGCTATGGCTATGACAGCTGTGGCTATGGCTACGGCTGCTGTGGCTCTCGCTATGGCTGCTATGGCTATGGCTATGGCTAAGACTGCTGTGGCTATGTCTATGGCTGCTATGGCTGTGGCTCTGGCTGCTTTGGCTATGGCTATAGCTGGATTGGCTGCTGTGGCTATGTCTATGTCTATGGCTGCTATGGCTGTGGCTATCGCTATGGCTGCTATAGAAATAGCTATGGCGGCTAAGGCTATGGCTATGGCTGCAATGTCTATGGCTATGCGTATGGCTGTTGTGGCTATGGCAATGGCTGATATGGCAATGGCTATGGCTATGGCTGCTATGGCTATGGCTATGGCTTCGGCTATGTCTGCTATGGCTATGGTTATGGCTGCTATGACTATGGCTATGGGTACGGCTGCTATGGCTATGGCTTTGGCTGCTATGGCTATGGCCATGGCTGCTATGGCTATGGCAATGGCTACTATGGCCATGGCTATGGCTGCTATGGCTATGGCTATGGCTGCTATGGCTGTGGGTATGGCTATAGCTGCTGTGGGTATGGCCATGGCTGCTATGGCTATGGCTGCTATGGCTATGGCTATGGCTGCTATGGCTATGTATGCTATGGCTATGGCAATGGTTATGGCTGCTATGGTTGCGGCTGCTATGGCTATGGCTATGGCTGCTACGGCTATTGCTGCTATGGCTATGGCTGATATGGCTATGGTTATGGCTATGGCTGCTGTGGCCATGCCTATGGCTGCTATGGATATCGCTATGGCTATGGCTATGGCTGCTATGGCTATGGCTACGGCTGCTATGGCTTTGGCTATGGCTGATATGTCTATGGCTACGTATATGGCTGCTATGGCTGTGGCAATGGTTACTATGGCCATGGCTATGACTGCTATGGCTATGGCTATGGCTGCTATAGCTATGGCTTCTAGGGCTATGGCTATGGCTGCTATTGCTCTGGCTGCAATGGCTATGGCAATGGCTATGGCTGCTATGGCTGTGGCTGCTGTGGCTATGGCTATGGCTGCTCTGACTGTGGTTACGGCTTCTGTGGCTATGTCTATGGCTGCTCTGGCTATGGCTATGTCTGCTATGGCTATGGCTATGGCTGCTCTGGCTTTGGCTATGGCTACTATGGCTGTTATTGCTATGGCTATGACTACTATGGCTATGGATACGGCTGCTCTGGCTATGGCTATGGCTGCCATGGCTATGCCTTTTGTGGCTATGGCTTCTATGGCTATCGCTATGGCTATGGCTGCTTTGGCTATGGCTTTAGCTGCATTGGCTGCTGTAGCTGTGGCTATGTCTATGGCTGCTATTGCTATGGCTATGGCTATGGCTGCTGTGGCTGTTGCTATGGCTGATATGACTATGGCTATGGCTATGGCTGCTATGGCTATGGCTATGGCTACGGCTATGGCTGCTATGGCTATGGCTATGGCTATGGCTGCTATGGCTATGGCTATTGCTGCTATGGCTATGGCTATGGCTGCTATGGCTATGGCAATGGCTATGTCTGCTACGGCTATGCCTATGGCTGCTATGGCTATGGTTGTGGTTGCAATGGCTATTGCGTCTATCTGCTATGGCTATGGCTGTGGATATGGCTTCTATGGCTATGTCTATGGCTAAGGCTGCTATGGCTTGGCTATGGCTGCTATGGCTATGGCTATAGCTACATTGGCTGCTGTGGCTATGGCTATGTCTATGGCTGCTATGGCTGTGGTTATGGCTATGGCTTGTATGGAAATAACTATGGCGGATATCGCTACGGCTATGGCTGCATTGGCTGCTATGGCTATGGCTATGTCTATGGCTGCTATGGCTGTGGCTATGGCTATGGCTGCTATGGAAATATCTATGGCGGCTATGGCTATGGCTATAGCTGCTATGGCTATGGCTATGGCTATGGCTGCTGTGGCTGTGGCTATTGCTGATGTGGCTATGGCTAAGACTATGGCTGCTATGGCTATGGCTATGGCTGCTATGTCTATGGCTATGGCTGCTATGGCAATGGCTACGTCTGTGGCTGCTTTGGCTATGGCTGCTGCGGCTTTGCCTATGGCTGCTATGGCTATGGCTATGGCTGCTATGGCTATGGCTATGGCTGTTCTGACTGTGGCTACGTCTGTGGCTGCTATGGCTATGGCTGCTATGGCTTTGCCTATGGCTGCTATGGCTATGGCTATGGCTATGGCTGCTATGGCTATGGCTATGGCTGCTCTGGCTATGGCTATGGCTGCTATGGCTATGGCTATGGCTGCTGTGGCTTTGCTATGGCTACTATGGCTGCTATGGCTATGGCTATGGTTGCTATGGCTATGGCTTCTATGGCTATGGCTCTTATGGTTATAGCTATGGCTATGACTGCTATGGCTATTGCTATGGCTATGGCTGCTATGGCTATGGCAATGGCTATGTCTGCTATGGCTATGGCTATGGCTGCTATGGCTATGGCTGTGGTTGCAATGGCTATTGCGTCTATCTGCTATGGCTATGGCTGTGGACATGGCTTCTATGGCTATGTCTATTCCAAAGGCTGCTATGGTTTGGCTATGGCTGCTATGGCTATGGCTATAGCTGCATTGGCTGCTGTGGCTATGGCTATGTCTATGGCTGCTATGGCTGTGGTTATGGCTATGTCTTCTATGGAAATAACTATGGCGGATATCGGTATGGCTATAGCTGCATTGCCTGCTATGGCTATGGCTATGTCTATGGCTGATATGGCTATGGCTAAGGCTATGGCTGCTATGGCTATGGCCATGGCTGCTATGGCTATTGCTATGGCTGCTATGGCAATGGCTATGGATACGGCTATGTCTGCTAGGGCCGCCATGGCTAAGGCAATGGCTGCTATGGCTATGGCTATGGCTGCAGCTGCAATGGCTATGGCTGCTTTGGCTATGGTTATGGCTGCTATTGCTATGGCTATGGATATGGCTGCTATGGCTATGGCTATGACTGCTATGGCTATGGCTATGGCTGCTGTGGCTTTGGCTATGGCTACTATGGCTGCTATGGCTATGGCTATGGCTGCTGTGGCTATGGCTATGGATATGGCTGCTATGGCTACGGCTATGTCTGGTATGGCCATGGCTATGGATACGGCTATGTCTGCTAGGGCCACCATGGCTAAGGCAATGGCTGCTATGGCTATGGCTATGTCTGCGGCTGCAATGGCTATGGCTGCTACGGCTACCGCGATGACTGCTATGGCTATGGCTATGGCTATGTCTGCTATGGCTATTGCTATGGCTATGGCTGCTATGGCTATGTCTACGTCTGCTATGGCTATGGCTATCGCTGCGTCTCCTATGGCTATGGCTGCTATGGCTATGGCTATAGCCGCCATGACAATGGCTACGCGTGCTATTGCTATGGCCGTGACTGGTTTGGCTATGGCAATAGCTGCTATGGCTATGGCTATGGCTATGGCTGCTATGGCTATGGCAATGGCTATGGCTGCTATGGCTATGGCTATGGATATGGCTGCTACGGCTATGGCTACGACTGCTATGGCTATGGCTATGGCTGCTGTGGCTTTGGCTATGGCTACTATGGCTGCTATGGCTATGGTTATGGCTGCTATGGCTATGGCTATGGATATGGCTGCTATGGCTACGGCTATGTCTGGTATGGCCATGGCTATGGCTGCTATGGCTATGGCTATGGCTGCTATGGCTTTGGCTGCATTGGCTATGGCTATAGCTGCATTGGCTGCTGTGTCTATGGCTATGTCTATGGCTGCTATGGCTGTGGCTCTGGCTGCTTTGTGTATGGCTATAGCTGCATTGGCTGCTGTGGCTATGCCTATGTCTATGGCTGCTATGGCTGTGGCTATGGCTATTGCTGCTATGGAAGTAGCTATGGCAGCTATGGCTATGGCTACGGCGGCTATGGCTATGGCTATGGCTACGGCTGCTATGGCTATGGCAATGATTGCTATGGGTATGGCTATGGCTGCTATGGCTATGGCTGCTATGGCTATGGCTATGGCTGCTATGGCTATGGCTGCTATGGCTATGGCTATGGCTATGGTTGCTATGGCTATGGCTTCTATGGCTATGGCTCTTATGGTTATCGCTATGGCTATGACTGCTATGGCAATTGCTATGGCTATGGCTGCTATGGCTATGGCAATGGCTATGTCTGCTATGGCTATGGCTATGGCTGCTATGGCTATGGTTGTGGTTGCAATGGCTATTGCGTCTATCTGCTATGGCTATGGCTGTGGATATGGCTTCTATGGCTATGTCTATGCCAAAGGCTGCTATGTCTTGGCTATGGCTGCTATGGCTATGGCTATAGCTGCATTGGCTGCTGTGGCTATGGCTATGTCTATGGCTGCTATGGCTGTGGTTATGGCTATGGCTTCTATGGAAATAACTATGGCGGATATCGGTATGGCTATAGCTGCATTGGCTGCTATGGCTATGGCTAAGGCTATGGCTGCTATGGCTATGGCCATGGCTGCTATGGCTATTGCTATGGCTGCTATGGCAATGGCTATGGATACGGCTATGTCTGCTAGGGCCACCATGGCTAAGGCAATGGCTGCTATGGCTATGGCTATGTCTGCGGCTGCAATGGCTATGGCTGCTTTGGCTATGGTTATGGCTGCTATTGCTATAGCTATGGATATGGCTGCTATGACTATGGCTATGACTGCTATGGCTATGGCTATGGCTGCTGTGGCTTTGGCTATGGCTACTATGGCTGCTATGGCTATGGCTATGGCTGCTATGGCTACGGCTATGTCTGGTATGGCCATGGCTATGGATACGGCTATGTCTGCTAGGGCCACCATGGCTAAGGCAATGGCTGCTATGGCTATGGCTATGTCTTCGGCTGCAATGGCTATGGCTGCTACGGCTACCGCGATGACTGCTATGGCTATGGCTATGGCTATGTCTGCTATGGCTATTGCTATGGCTATGGCTGCTATGGCTATGTCTACGTCTGCTATGGCTATGGCTATCGCTGCGTCTCCTATGGCTATGGCTGCTATGGCTATGGCTATAGCCGCCATGACAATGGCTACGCGTGCTATTGCTATGGCCGTGACTGGTTTGGCTATGGCAATAGCTGCTATGGCTATGGCTATGGCTATGGCTGCTATGGCTATGGCAATGGCTATGGCTGCTATGGCTATGGCTTCTATGGCTATGGCTGCTATGGCTATGGTTATGTCTATGGCTGCTGTGGCCATGCCTATGGCTGCTATGGATATCGCTATGGCTATGGCTATGGCTGCTGTGGCTATGGCTATGGCTGCTATGGCTTTGGCTATGGCTGATATGTCTATGGCTACGTATATGGCTGCTATGGCTATGGCAATGGCTACTATGGCCATGGCTATGACTGCTATGGCTATGGCTATGGCTGCTATAGCTATGGCTTCTAGGGCTATGGCTATGGCTGCTATTGCTCTGGCTGCAATGGCTATGGCAATGGCTATGGCTGCTATGGCTGTGGCTGCTGTGGCTATGGCTATGGCTGCTATGACTGTGGTTACGGCTTCTATGGCTATGTCTATGGCTGCTCTGGCTATGGCTATGTTTGCTATGGCTATGGCTATGGCTGCTCTGGCTTTGGCTATGGCTACTATGGCTGTTATTGCTATGGCTATGGCTACTATGGCTATGGATACGGCTGCTCTGGCTATGGCTATGGCTATGTCTGCTATGGCTATGGCTATGGCTGCCATGGCTATGCCTTTTGTGGCTATGGCTTCTATGGCTATCGTTATGGCTATGGCTGCTTTGGCTATGGCTTTAGCTGCATTGGCTGCTGTAGCTGTGGCTATGTCTATGGCTGCTATTGCTATGGCTATGGCTATGGCTGCTGTGGCTGTTGCTATGGCTGATATGACTATGGCTATGGCTATGGCTGCTACGGCTATTGCTGCTATGGCTATGGCTGCTATGGCTATGGTTATGGCTATGGCTGCTGTGGCCATGCCTATGGCTGCTATGGATATCGCTATGGCTATGGCTATGTCTGCTATGGCTATGGCTATGGCTGCTATGGCTATGGTTGTGGTTGCAATGGCTATTGCGTCTATCTGCTATGGCTATGGCTGTGGACATGGCTTCTATGGCTATGTCTATTCCAAAGGCTGCTATGGCTTGGCTATGGCTGCTATGGCTATGGCTATAGCTGCATTGGCTGCTGTGGCTATGGCTATGTCTATGGCTGCTATGGCTGTGGTTATGGCTATGTCTTCTATGGAAATAACTATGGCGGATATCGGTATGGCTATAGCTGCATTGCCTGCTATGGCTATGGCTATGTCTATGGCTGATATGACTATGGCTAAGGCTATGGCTGCTATGGCTATGGCCATGGCTGCTATGGCTATTGCTATGGCTGCTATGGCAATGGCTATGGATACGGCTATGTCTGCTAGGGCCGCCATGGCTAAGGCAATGGCTGCTATGGCTATGGCTATGGCTGCAGCTGCAATGGCTATGGCTGCTTTGGCTATGGTTATGGCTGCTATTGCTATGGCTATGGATATGGCTGCTATGGCTATGGCTATGACTGCTATGGCTATGGCTATGGCTGCTGTGGCTTTGGCTATGGCTACTATGGCTGCTATGGCTATGGTTATGGCTGCTATGGCTATGGCTATGGATATGGCTGCTATGGCTACGGCTATGTCTGGTATGGCCATGGCTATGGCTGCTATGGCTATGGCTATGGCTGCTACGGCTACCGCGATGACTGCTATGGCTATGGCTATGGCTATGTCTGCTATGGCTATTGCTATGGCTATGGCTGCTATGGCTATGTCTACGTCTGCTATGGCTATGGCTATCGCTGCGTCTCCTATGGCTATGGCTGCTATGGCTATGGCTATAGCCGCCATGACAATGGCTACGCGTGCTATTGCTATGGCCGTGACTGGTTTGGCTATGGCAATAGCTGCTATGGCTATGGCTATGGCTATGGCTGCTATGGCTATGGCAATGGCTATGGCTGCTATGGCTGCGGCTTCTATGGCTATGGCTATGGCTATGGCTGCTATGGCTATGGTTATGGCTATGGCTGCTGTGGCCATGCCTATGGCTGCTATGGATATCGCTATGGCTATGGCTATGGCTGCTATGGCTTTGGCTATGGCTGCTATGGCTATGGCTATGGCTATGGCTGCAATGGCTATGGCAATGGCTACTATGGCCATGGCTATGACTGCTATGGCTATGGCTATGGCTGCCATGGCTGTGCCTTTTATGGCTATGGCTTCTATGGCTATCGCAATGGCTACAGCTGCTATGGCTATGGATACGGCTGCTATGGCTATGCCCTTTATGGCTATGGATTCTATGGCTATCGCTATGGCTATGACAGCTGTGGCTATGGCTACGGCTGCTGTGGCTCTCGCTATGGCTGCTATGGCTATGGCTATGGCTAAGACTGCTGTGGCTATGTCTATGGCTGCTATGGCTGTGGCTCTGGCTGCTTTGGCTATGGCTATAGCTGGATTGGCTGCTGTGGCTATGTCTATGTCTATGGCTGCTATGGCTGTGGCTATCGCTATGGCTGCTATAGAAATAGCTATGGCGGCTAAGGCTATGGCTATGGCTGCAATGTCTATGGCTATGCGTATGGCTGTTGTGGCTATGGCAATGGCTGATATGGCAATGGCTATGGCTATGGCTGCTATGGCTATGGCTATGGCTTCGGCTATGTCTGCTATGGCTATGGTTATGGCTGCTATGACTATGGCTATGGGTACGGCTGCTATGGCTATGGCTTTGGCTGCTATGGCTATGGCCATGGCTGCTATGGCTATGGCAATGGCTACTATGGCCATGGCTATGGCTGCTATGGCTATGGCTATGGCTGCTATGGCTGTGGGTATGGCTATAGCTGCTGTGGGTATGGCCCTAGCTAAGGCTACAATGGCTATGGCAATGGCTACTATGGCCATGGCTATGACTGCTATGGCTATGGCTATGGCTGCTATGGCTGTGGGTATGGCTATAGCTGCTGTGGCTATGGCCATGGCTGCTATGGCTATGGCTGCTATGGCTATGGCTATGGCTGCTATGGCTATGTATGCTATGGCTATGGCAATGGTTATGGCTGCTATGGTTGCGGCTGCTATGGCTATGGCTATGGCTGCTACGGCTATTGCTGCTATGGCTATGGCTGATATGGCTATGGTTATGGCTATGGCTGCTGTGGCCATGCCTATGGCTGCTATGGATATCGCTATGGCTATGGCTATGGCTGCTATGGCTATGGCTACGGCTGCTATGGCTTTGGCTATGGCTGATATGTCTATGGCTACGTATATGGCTGCTATGGCTGTGGCAATGGTTACTATGGCCATGGCTATGACTGCTATGGCTATGGCTATGGCTGCTATAGCTATGGCTTCTAGGGCTATGGCTATGGCTGCTATTGCTCTGGCTGCAATGGCTATGGCAATGGCTATGGCTGCTATGGCTGTGGCTGCTGTGGCTATGGCTATGGCTGCTATGACTGTGGTTACGGCTTCTGTGGCTATGTCTATGGCTGCTCTGGCTATGGCTATGTCTGCTATGGCTATGGCTATGGCTGCTCTGGCTTTGGCTATGGCTACTATGGCTGTTATTGCTATGGCTATGACTACTATGGCTATGGATACGGCTGCTCTGGCTATGGCTATGGCTGCCATGGCTATGCCTTTTGTGGCTATGGCTTCTATGGCTATCGCTATGGCTATGGCTGCTTTGGCTATGGCTTTAGCTGCATTGGCTGCTGTAGCTGTGGCTATGTCTATGGCTGCTATTGCTATGGCTATGGCTATGGCTGCTGTGGCTGTTGCTATGGCTGATATGACTATGGCTATGGCTATGGCTGCTATGGCTATGGCTATGGCTACGGCTATGGCTGCTATGGCTATGGCTATGGCTATGGCTGCTATGGCTATGGCTATTGCTGCTATGGCTATGGCTATGGCTGCTATGGCTATGGCAATGGCTATGTCTGCTACGGCTATGCCTATGGCTGCTATGGCTATGGTTGTGGTTGCAATGGCTATTGCGTCTATCTGCTATGGCTATGGCTGTGGATATGGCTTCTATGGCTATGTCTATGGCTAAGGCTGCTATGGCTTGGCTATGGCTGCTATGGCTATGGCTATAGCTACATTGGCTGCTGTGGCTATGGCTATGTCTATGGCTGCTATGGCTGTGGTTATGGCTATGGCTTGTATGGAAATAACTATGGCGGATATCGCTACGGCTATGGCTGCATTGGCTGCTATGGCTATGGCTATGTCTATGGCTGCTATGGCTGTGGCTATGGCTATGGCTGCTATGGAAATATCTATGGCGGCTATGGCTATGGCTATAGCTGCTATGGCTATGGCTATGTCTATGGCTGCTGTGGCTGTGGCTATTGCTGATATGGCTATGGCTAAGACTATGGCTGCTATGGCTATGGCTATGGCTGCTATGTCTATGGCTATGGCTGCTATGGCAATGGCTACGTCTGTGGCTGCTTTGGCTATGGCTGCTGCGGCTTTGCCTATGGCTGCTATGGCTATGGCTATGGCTGCTATGGCTATGGCTATGGCTGTTCTGACTGTGGCTACGTCTGTGGCTGCTATGGCTATGGCTGCTATGGCTTTGCCTATGGCTGCTATGGCTATGGCTATGGCTATGGCTGCTATGGCTATGGCTATGGCTGCTCTGGCTATGGCTATGGCTGCTATGGCTATGGCTATGGCTGCTGTGGCTTTGCTATGGCTACTATGGCTGCTATGGCTATGGCTATGGTTGCTATGGCTATGGCTTCTATGGCTATGGCACTTATGGTTATAGCTATGGCTATGACTGCTATGGCTATTGCTATGGCTATGGCTGCTATGGCTATGGCTATGGCTGCTATGGCTATGGCTGTGGTTGCAATGGCTATTGCGTCTATCTGCTATGGCTATGGCTGTGGACATGGCTTCTATGGCTATGTCTATTCCAAAGGCTGCTATGGTTTGGCTATGGCTGCTATGGCTATGGCTATAGCTGCATTGGCTGCTGTGGCTATGGCTATGTCTATGGCTGCTATGGCTGTGGTTATGGCTATGTCTTCTATGGAAATAACTATGGCGGATATCGGTATGGCTATAGCTGCATTGCCTGCTATGGCTATGGCTATGTCTATGGCTGATATGGCTATGGCTAAGGCTATGGCTGCTATGGCTATGGCCATGGCTGCTATGGCTATTGCTATGGCTGCTATGGCAATGGCTATGGATACGGCTATGTCTGCTAGGGCCGCCATGGCTAAGGCAATGGCTGCTATGGCTATGGCTATGGCTGCGGCTGCAATGGCTATGGCTGCTATCGCTATGGTTATTGCTGCTATGGCTATGGCTATGGATATGGCTGCTATGGCTACGGCTATGTCTGGTATGGCCATGGCTATGGCTGCTATGGCTATGGCTATGGCTGCTACGGCTACCGCGATGACTGCTATGGCTATGGCTATGGCTACGTCTGCTATGGCTATTGCTATGGCTATGGCCGCAATGACAATGGCTACGCGTGCTATTGCTATGGCCGTGACTGGTTTGGCTATGGCAATAGCTGCTATGGCTATGGCTATGGCTATGGCTGCTATGGCTATGGCAATGGCTATGGCTGCTATGGCTGCGGCTTCTATGGCTATGGCTATGGCTATGGCTGCTATGGCTATGGTTATGGCTATGGCTGCTGTGGCCATGCCTATGGCTGCTATGGATATCGCTATGGCTATGGCTATGGCTGCTATGACTATGGCTATGGCTGCTATGGCTATGGCTATGGCTATGGCTGCAATGGCTATGGCAATGGCTACTATGGCCATGGCTATGACTGCTATGGCTATGGCTATGGCTGCCATGGCTGTGCCTTTTATGGCTATGGCTTCTATGGCTATCGCAATGGCTACAGCTGCTATGGCTATGGATACGGCTGCTATGGCTATGCCCTTTATGGCTATGGATTCTATGGCTATCGCTATGGCTATGACAGCTGTGGCTATGGCTACGGCTGCTGTGGCTCTCGCTATGGCTGCTATGGCTATGGCTATGGCTAAGACTGCTGTGGCTATGTCTATGGCTGCTATGGCTGTGGCTCTGGCTGCTTTGGCTATGGCTATAGCTGGATTGGCTGCTGTGGCTATGTCTATGTCTATGGCTGCTATGGCTGCGGCTATCGCTATGGCTGCTATAGAAATAGATATGGCGGCTAAGGCTATGGCATGGCTGCAATGGCTATGGCTATGGGTATGACTATTGTGGCTATGGCAATGGCTGATATGGCAATGGCTATGGCTATGGCTGCTATGGCTATGGCTATGGCTTCGGCTATGTCTGCTATGGCTATGGTTATGGCTGCTATGACTATGGCTATGGGTACGGCTGCTATGGCTATGGCTTTGGCTGCTATGGCTATGGCCACGGCTGCTATGGCTATGGCAATGGCTACTATGGCCATGGCTATGACTGCTATGGCTATGGCTATGGCTGCTATGGCTGTGGGTACGGCTATAGCTGCTGTGGCTATGGCCATGGCTATGGCTGTAATGGCTATGGCAATGGCTGCTATGGCTGTAATGGCTATGGCAATGGCTACTATGGCCATGGCTATGACTGCTATGGCTATGGCTATGTCTACTATGGCTGCTATGGCAATGACTATGGCTACTATGGCTATGTCTATGGCTGCTATGGCTTTGGCTGCTATGGCTATGGCTATGGCTGCTATGGCTATGGCTGCTATGGCTATGGCTATGGCTATGGCTGCTATGGCTATGGCTGCTATGGCTATGGCTGCTATGGCTATGGCTATGGCTGCTATGGCTATGGCTATGGCTGCTATGGCTATGTATGCTATGGCTATGGCAATGGCTAAGGCTGCCATGCCTATGTCTGCTATGGATATCGCTATGGCTATGGCTATGGCTGCTATGGCTATGGCTATGGCTGCTATGGCTATGGCTATGGCTATGTCTGCATATGGCTATGGCTATGGCTATGGCTTCTATGGCTATCGCTATGGATACAGCTGCTATGGCTATGGATACGGCTGCTATGGCTATGCCCTTTATAGCTATGGCTTCTATGGCTATCGCTATGGCTATGACTGCTGTGGCCATGGCTACGGCTGCTGTGGCTCTCGCTATGACTGCTATGGCTATGGCTATGGCCAAGGCAGCTGTGGCTATGGCTATGGCTGCATTGGCTACGGCTATAGCTGCATTGGCTGCTGTGGCTATGACTATGTCTATGGCTGCTATGGCTGTGGCTCTGGCTGCTTTGGCTATGGCTATAGCTGGATTGGCTGCTGTGGCTATGTCTATGTCTATGGCTGCTATGGCTGTGGCTATCGCTATGGCTGCTATAGAAATAGCTATGGCGGCTAAGGCTATGGCTATGGCTGCAATGGCTATGGCTATGGGTATGGCTGCTGTGGCTATGGCAATGGCTGATATGGCTATGGCTATGGCTATGGCTGCTATGGCTATGGCTATGGCTTCGGCTATGTCTGCTATGGCTATGGTTATGGCTGCTATGACTATGGCTATGGGTATGGCTGCTATGGCTATGGCTATGGCTTCGGCTATGTCTGCTATGGCTATGGTTATGGCTGCTATGACTATGGCTATGGCTATGGCTGCTATGGCTATGGCAATGGCTATGTCTGCTATGGCTATGGCTATGGCTGCTATGGCTATGGTTGTGGTTGCAATGGCTATTGCGTCTATCTGCTATGGCTATGGCTGTGGATATGGCTTCTATGGCTATGTCTATGCCAAAGGCTGCTATGGCTTGGCTATGGCTGCTATGGCTATGGCTATAGCTGCATTGGCTGCTGTGGCTATGGCTGCTACGGCTACCGCGATGACTGCTATGGCTATGGCTATGGCTATGTCTGCTATGGCTATTGCTATGGCTATGGCTGCTATGGCTATGTCTACGTCTGCTATGGCTATGGCTATCGCTGCGTCTCCTATGGCTATGGCTGCTATGGCTATGGCTATAGCCGCCATGACAATGGCTACGCGTGCTATTGCTATGGCCGTGACTGGTTTGGCTATGGCAATAGCTGCTATGGCTATGGCTATGGCTATGGCTGCTATGGCTATGGCAATGGCTATGGCTGCTATGGCTATGGCTTCTATGGCTATGGCTATGGCTATGGCTGCTATGGCTATGGTTATGGCTATGGCTGCTGTGGCTATGGCTATGGCTGCTGTGGCTATGGCTATGGCTATGGCTGCAGTGGCTATGGCAAAGGCTACTATGGCCATGGCTATGACTGCTATGGCTATGGCTATGGCTGCCATGGCTGTGCCTTTTATGGGTATGGCTTCTATGGCTATTGCAATGGCTACAGCTGCTATAGCTATGGATACGGCTGCTATGGCTATGCCCTTTATGGCTATGGATTCTATGGCTATCGCTATGGCTATGACTGCTGTGGCTATGGCTACGGATGCTGTGGCTCTCGCTATGGCTGCTATGGCTATGGCTATGGCTAAGACTGCTGTGGCTATGTCTATGGCTGCTATGGCTGTGGCTCTGGCTGCTTTGGCTATGGCTATAGCTGGATTGGCTGCTGTGGCTATGTCTATGTCTATGGCTGCTATGGCTGTGGTTATCGCTATGGCTGCTATAGAAATAGCTATGGCGGCTAAGGCTATGGCTATGGCTGCAATGGCTATGGCTATGCGTATGGCTGTTGTGGCTATGGCAATGGCGGATATGGCAATGGCTATGGCTATGGCTGCTATGGCTATGGCTGCTATGGCTATGGTTATGGCTATGGCTGCTGTGGCCATGCCTATGGCTGCTATGGATATCGCTATGGCTATGGCTATGGCTGCTATGGCTATGGCTATGGCTGCTATGTCATTGGCTATGGCTGATATGTCTATGGCTACGTATATGGCTGCTATGGCTATGGCAATGGCTACTATGGCCATGGCTATGACTGCTATGGCTATGGCTATGGCTGCTATAGCTATGGCTTCTAGGGCTATGGCTATGGCTGCTATTGCTCTGGCTGCAATGGCTATGGCAATGGCTATGGCTGCTATGGCTGTGGCTGCTGTGGCTATGGCTATGGCTGCTATGACTGTGGTTACGGCTTCTATGGCTATGTCTATGGCTGCTCTGGCTATGGCTATGTTTGCTATGACTATGGCTATGGCTGCTCTGGCTTTGGCTATGGCTACTATGGCTGTTATTGCTATGGCTATGGCTACTATGGCTATGGATACGGCTGCTCTGGCTATGGCTATGGCTATGTCTGCTATGGCTATGGCTTTAGCTGCATTGGCTGCTGTAGCTGTGGCTATGTCTATGGCTGCTATTGCTATGGCTATGGCTATGGCTGCTGTGGCTGTTGCTATGGCTGATATGACTATGGCTATGGCTATGGCTGCTACGGCTATTGCTGCTATGGCTATGGCTGCTATGGCTATGGTTATGGCTATGGCTGCTGTGGCCATGCCTATGGCTGCTATGGATATCGCTATGGCTATGGCTATGTCTGCTATGGCTATGGCTATGGCTGTCATGGCTATGCCTTTTGTGGCTATGGCTTCTATGGCTATCGCTATGGCTATGGCTGCTTTGGCTATGGCTTTAGCTGCATTGGCTGCTGTAGCTGTGGCTATGTCTACGGCTGCTATTGCTATGGCTATGGCTATGGCTGCTATGGCTATGGCTATTGCTGCTATGGCTATGGCTATGGCTGCTATGGCTATGGCAATGGCTATGTCTGCTACGGCTATGCCTATGGCTGCTATGGCTATGGTTGTGGTTGCAATGGCTATTGCGTCTATCTGCTATGGCTATGGCTGTGGACATGGCTTCTATGGCTATGTCTATTCCAAAGGCTGCTATGGCTTGGCTATGGCTGCTATGGCTATGGCTATAGCTGCATTGGCTGCTGTGGCTATGGCTATGTCAATGGCTGCTATGGCTGTGGTTATGGCTATGTCTTCTATGGAAATAACTATGGCGGATATCGGTATGGCTATAGCTGCATTGCCTGCTATGGCTATGGCTATGTCTATGGCTGATATGACTATGGCTAAGGCTATGGCTGCTATGGCTATGGCCATGGCTGCTATGGCTATTGCTATGGCTGCTATGGCAATGGCTATGGATACGGCTATGTCTGCTAGGGCCGCCATGGCTAAGGCAATGGCTGCTATGGCTATGGCTATGGCTGCAGCTGCAATGGCTATGGCTGCTTTGGCTATGGTTATGGCTGCTATTGCTATGGCTATGGATATGGCTGCTATGGCTATGGCTATGACTGCTATGGCTATGGCTATGGCTGCTGTGGCTTTGGCTATGGCTACTATGGCTGCTATGGCTATGGTTATGGCTGCTATGGCTATGGCTATGGATATGGCTGCTATGGCTACGGCTATGTCTGGTATGGCCATGGCTATGGCTGCTATGGCTATGGCTATGGCTGCTACGGCTACCGCGATGACTGCTATGGCTATGGCTATGTCTATGTCTGCTATGGCTATTGCTATGGCTATGGCTGCTATGGCTATGTCTACGTCTGCTATGGCTATGGCTATCGCTGCGTCTCCTATGGCTATGGCTGCTATGGCTATGGCTATAGCCGCCATGACAATGGCTACGCGTGCTATTGCTATGGCCGTGACTGGTTTGGCTATGGCAATAGCTGCTATGGCTATGGCTATGGCTATGGCTGCTATGGCTATGGCAATGGCTATGGCTGCTATGGCTGCGGCTTCTATGGCTATGGCTATGGCTATGGCTGCTATGGCTATGGTTATGGCTATGGCTGCTGTGGCCATGCCTATGGCTGCTATGGATATCGCTATGGCTATGGCTATGGCTGCTATGGCTTTGGCTATGGCTGCTATGGCTATGGCTATGGCTATGGCTGCAATGGCTATGGCAATGGCTACTATGGCCATGGCTATGACTGCTATGGCTATGGCTATGGCTGCCATGGCTGTGCCTTTTATGGCTATGGCTTCTATGGCTATCGCAATGGCTACAGCTGCTATGGCTATGGATACGGCTGCTATGGCTATGCCCTTTATGGCTATGGATTCTATGGCTATCGCTATGGCTATGACAGCTGTGGCTATGGCTACGGCTGCTGTGGCTCTCGCTATGGCTGCTATGGCTATGGCTATGGCTAAGACTGCTGTGGCTATGTCTATGGCTGCTATGGCTGTGGCTCTGGCTGCTTTGGCTATGGCTATAGCTGGATTGGCTGCTGTGGCTATGTCTATGTCTATGGCTGCTATGGCTGTGGCTATCGCTATGGCTGCTATAGAAATAGCTATGGCGGCTAAGGCTATGGCTATGGCTGCAATGTCTATGGCTATGCGTATGGCTGTTGTGGCTATGGCAATGGCTGATATGGCAATGGCTATGGCTATGGCTGCTATGGCTATGGCTATGGCTTCGGCTATGTCTGCTATGGCTATGGTTATGGCTGCTATGACTATGGCTATGGGTACGGCTGCTATGGCTACGGCTTTGGCTGCTATGGCTATGGCCATGGCTGCTATGGCTATGGCAATGGCTACTATGGCCACGGCTATGACTGCTATGGCTATGGCTATGGCTGCTATGGCTGTGGGTATGGCTATAGCTGCTGTGGCTATGGCCCTGGCTAAGGCTACAATGGCTATGGCTATGGCTATGGCTGCTATGGCTGTGGGCATGGCTATAGCTGCTGTGGCTATGGCCCTGGCTAAGGCTACAATGGCTATGGCAATGGCTACTATGGCCATGGCTATGACTGCTATGGCTATGGCTATGGCTGCTATGGCTGTGGGTATGGCTATAGCTGCTGTGGCTATGGCCATGGCTGCTATGGCTATGGCTGCTATGGCTATGGCTATGGCTGCTATGGCTATGTATGCTATGGCTATGGCAATGGTTATGGCTGCTATGGTTGCGGCTGCTATGGCTATAGCTATGGCTGCTACGGCTATTGCTGCTATGGCTATGGCTGATATGGCTATGGTTATGGCAATGGCTGCTGTGGCCATGCCTATGGCTGCTATGGATATCGCTATGGCTATGGCTATGGCTGCTATGGCTATGGCTATGGCTGCTATGGCTTTGGCTATGGCTGATATGTCTATGGCTACGTATATGGCTGCTATGGCTGTGGCAATGGCTACTATGGCCATGGCTATGACTGCTATGGCTATGGCTATGGCTGCTATAGCTATGGCTTCTAGGGCTATGGCTATGGCTGCTATTGCTCTGGCTGCAATGGCTATGGCAATGGCTATGGCTGCTATGGCTGTGGCTGCTGTGGCTATGGCTATGGCTGCTATGACTGTGGTTACGGCTTCTATGGCTATGTCTATGGCTGCTCTGGCTATGGCTATGTCTGCTATGGCTATGGCTATGGCTGCTCTGGCTTTGGCTATGGCTACTATGGCTGTTATTGCTATGGCTATGACTACTATGGCTATGGATACGGCTGCTCTGGCTATGGCTATGGCTATGTCTGCTATGGCTATGGCTATGGCTGCCATGGCTATGCCTTTTGTGGCTATGGCTTCTATGGCTATCGCTATGGCTATGGCTGCTTTGGCTATGGCTTTAGCTGCATTGGCTGCTGTAGCTGTGGCTATGTCTATGGCTGCCATTGCTATGGCTATGGCTATGGCTGCTGTGGCTGTTGCTATGGCTGATATGACTATGGCTATGGCTATGGCTGCTATGGCTATGGCTATGGCTACGGCTATGGCTGCTATGGCTATGGCTATGGCTATGGCTGCTATGGCTATGGCTATTGCTGCTATGGCTATGGCTATGGCTGCTATGGCTATGGCAATGGCTATGTCTGCTACGGCTATGCCTATGGCTGCTATGGCTATGGTTGTGGTTGCAATGGCTATGGCTATAGCTACATTGGCTGCTGTGGCTATGGCTATGTCTATGGCTAAGGCTGCTATGGCTTGGCTATGGCTGCTATGGCTATGGCTATAGCTACATTGGCTGCTGTGGCTATGGCTATGTCTATGGCTGCTATGGCTGTGGTTATGGCTATGGCTTGTATGGAAATAACTATGGCGGATATCGCTACGGCTATAGCTGCATTGGCTGCTATGGCTATGGTTATGTCTATGGCTGCTATGGCTGTGGCTATGGCTATGGCTGCTATGGAAATATCTATGGCGGCTATGGCTATGGCTATAGCTGCTATGGCTATGGCTATGGCTATGGCTGCTATGGCTGCGGCTTCTATGGCTATGGCTATGGCTATGGCTGCTATGGCTATGGTTATGGCTATGGCTGCTGTGGCCATGCCTATGGCTGCTATGGATATCGCTATGGCTATGGCTATGGCTGCTATGGCTTTGGCTATGGCTGCTATGGCTATGGCTATGGCTATGGCTGCAATGGCTATGGCAATGGCTACTATGGCCATGGCTATGACTGCTATGGCTATGGCTATGGCTGCCATGGCTGTGCCTTTTATGGCTATGGCTTCTATGGCTATCGCAATGGCTACAGCTGCTATGGCTATGGATACGGCTGCTATGGCTATGCCCTTTATGGCTATGGATTCTATGGCTATCGCTATGGCTATGACAGCTGTGGCTATGGCTACGGCTGCTGTGGCTCTCGGTATGGCTGCTATGGCTATGGCTATGGCTAAGACTGCTGTGGCTATGTCTATGGCTGCTATGGCTGTGGCTCTGGCTGCTTTGGCTATGGCTATAGCTGGATTGGCTGCTGTGGCTATGTCTATGTCTATGGCTGCTATGGCTGTGGCTATCGCTATGGCTGCTATAGAAATAGCTATGGCGGCTAAGGCTATGGCTATGGCTGCAATGTCTATGGCTATGCGTATGGCTGTTGTGGCTATGGCAATGGCTGATATGGCAATGGCTATGGCTATGGCTGCTATGGCTATGGCTATGGCTTCGGCTATGTCTGCTATGGCTATGGTTATGGCTGCTATGACTATGGCTATGGGTACGGCTGCTATGGCTACGGCTTTGGCTGCTATGGCTATGGCTATGGCTGCTATGGCTGTGGGTATGGCTATAGCTGCTGTGGCTATGGCCATGGCTGCTATGGCTATGGCTGCTATGGCTATGGCTATGGCTGCTATGGCTATGTATGCTATGGCTATGGCAATGGTTATGGCTGCTATGGTTGCGGCTGCTATGGCTATGGCTATGGCTGCTACGGCTATTGCTGCTATGGCTATGGCTGATATGGCTATGGTTATGGCTATGGCTGCTGTGGCCATGCCTATGGCTGCTATGGATATCGCTATGGCTATGGCTATGGCTGCTATGGCTATGGCTATGGCTGCTATGGCTTTGGCTATGGCTGATATGTCTATGGCTACGTATATGGCTGCTATGGCTGTGGCAATGGCTACTATGGCCATGGCTATGACTGCTATGGCTATGGCTATGGCTGCTATAGCTATGGCTTCTAGGGCTATGGCTATGGCTGCTATTGCTCTGGCTGCAATGGCTATGGCAATGGCTATGGCTGCTATGGCTGTGGCTGCTGTGGCTATGGCTATGGCTGCTATGACTGTGGTTACGGCTTCTATGGCTATGTCTATGGCTGCTCTGGCTATGGCTATGTCTGCTATGGCTATGGCTATGGCTGCTCTGGCTTTGGCTATGGCTACTATGGCTGTTATTGCTATGGCTATGACTACTATGGCTATGGATACGGCTGCTCTGGCTATGGCTATGGCTATGTCTGCTATGGCTATGGCTATGGCTGCCATGGCTATGCCTTTTGTGGCTATGGCTTCTATGGCTATCGCTATGGCTATGGCTGCTTTGGCTATGGCTTTAGCTGCATTGGCTGCTGTAGCTGTGGCTATGTCTATGGCTGCTATTGCTATGGCTATGGCTATGGCTGCTGTGGCTGTTGCTATGGCTGATATGACTATGGCTATGGCTATGGCTGCTATGGCTATGGCTATGGCTACGGCTATGGCTGCTATGGCTATGGCTATGGCTATGGCTGCTATGGCTATGGCTATTGCTGCTATGGCTATGGCTATGGCTATGGCTATGGCTGCTATGGCTATGTATGCTATGGCTATGGCAATGGTTATGGCTGCTATGGTTGCGGCTGCTATGGCTATGGCTATGGCTGCTACGGCTATTGCTGCTATGGCTATGGCTGATATAGCTATGGTTATGGCAATGGCTGCTGTGGCCATGCCTATGGCTGCTATGGATATCGCTATGGCTATGGCTATGGCTGCTATGGCTATGGCTATGGCTGCTATGGCTTTGGCTATGGCTGATATGTCTATGGCTACGTATATGGCTGCTATGGCTGTGGCAATGTCTACTATGGCCATGGCTATGACTGCTATGGCTATGGCTATGGCTGCTATAGCTATGGCTTCTAGGGCTATGGCTATGGCTGCTATTGCTCTGGCTGCAATGGCTATGGCAATGGCTATGGCTGCTATGGCTGTGGCTGCTGTGGCTATGGCTATGGCTGCTATGACTGTGGTTACGGCTTCTATGGCTATGTCTATGGCTGCTCTGGCTATGGCTATGTCTGCTATGGCTATGGCTATGGCTGCTCTGGCTTTGGCTATGGCTACTATGGCTGTTATTGCTATGGCTACGACTACTATGGCTATGGATACGGCTGCTCTGGCTATGGCTATGGCTATGTCTGCTATGGCTATGGCTATGGCTGCCATGGCTATGCCTTTTGTGGCTATGGCTTCTATGGCTATCGCTATGGCTATGGCTGCTTTGGCTATGGCTTTAGCTGCATTGGCTGCTGTAGCTGTGGCTATGTCTATGGCTGCTATTGCTATGGCTATGGCTATGGCTGCTGTGGCTGTTGCTATGGCTGATATGACTATGGCTATGGCTATGGCTGCTATGGCTATGGCTATGGCTACGGCTATGGCTGCTATGGCTATGGCTACGGCTATGGCTGCTGTGGCTATTGCTATGGCTGCTATGGCAATGGCTATGGCTACGGCTATGGCTGCTAGGGCCACCATGGCTAAGGCAATGGCTGCTATGGCTATGGCTATGGCTGCGGCTGCAATGGCTATGACTGCTTTGGCTATGGTTATGGCTGCTATGGCTATGTCTATGGCTAAGGATGCTATGGCTTGGCTATGGCTGCTATGGCTTGGCTATGGCTGCTATGGCTATGGCTATAGCTGCATTGGCTGCTGTGGCTATGGCTATGTCTATGGCTGCTATGGCTGTGGTTATGACTATGGCTTCTATGGAAATAACTATGGCGGATATCGCTATGCCTATAGCTGCATTGGCTGCTATGGCTATGGCTATGTCTATGGCTGCTATGGCTGTGGCTATGGCTATGGCTGCTATGGAAATATCTATGGCGTCTATGGCTATGGCTATAGCTGCTATGGCTATGGCTATGGCTATGGCTGCTGTGGCTGTGGCTATTGCTGATATGTCTATGGCTACGTGTATGGCTGCTATGGCTATGGCAATGGCTACTATGGCCATGGCTATGACTGCTATGGCTATGGCTATGGCTGCTATAGCTATGGCTTCTAGGGCTATGGCTATGGCTGCTATTGCTCTGGCTGCAATGGCTATGGCAATGGCTATGGCTGCTATGGCTGTGGCTGCTGTGGCTATGGCTATGGCTGCTATGGCTGTGGTTACGGCTTCTATGGCTATGTCTATGGCTGCTCTGGCTATGGCTATGTCTGCTATGGCTATGGCTATGGCTGCTCTGGCTTTGGCTATGGCAACTATGGCTGTTATTGCTATGGCTATGGCTACTATGGCTATGGATACGGCTGCTCTGGCTATGGCTATGGCTATGTCTGCTATGGCTATGGCTATGGCTGCCATGGCTATGCCTTTTGTGGCTATGGCTTCTATGGCTATTGCTATGGCTATGGCTGCTTTGGCTATGGCTTTAGCTGCATTGGCTGCTGTAGCTGTGGCTATGTCTATGGCTGCTATTGCTATGGCTATGGCTATGGCTGCTGTGGCTGTTGCTATGGCTGATATGGCTATGGCTATGGCTATGGCTGCTACGGCTATGGTTATGGCTATAGCTGCTATGGCTATGGCTATGGCTTCTATGGCTATGTCTATGGCTAAGGCTGCTATGGCTATTGCTATGGCTGCTTTGGATATGGCTATAGCTGCATTGGCTGCTGTGGCTATGGCTATAGCTGCATTGGCTATGGCTATAGCTGCATTCGCTGCTGTGGCTATGGCTATGTCTATGGCTGCTATGGCTGCGGCTCTGGCTGCTTTGTCTATGGCTATAGCTGCATTGTCTGCTGTGGCTATGTCAATGTCTATGGCTGCTATGGCTGTGGCTATGTCTATGGCTGCTATGGCTGTGGCTCTGGCTTTGACTGCTATGGCTATGGCTATGGCTGCTATGGCTATGGCTGCTCGTGCTATGGCTATGGCTGCTATTGCTCTGGCTGCTATCGCTATGACAATGGCTGTGGCTGCTATGGCTATGGCTGCTGTGGCTATGGCTATGGCTGCTATGGCTGTGGTTACTGCTGCTATGGCTATGGCTATGGCTGCTCTGGCTATGGCTATGGCTGCTATGGCTATGGCTATGGCTGCTGTGGCTTTGGCTATTGCTACTATGGCTGTTATTGCTATGGCTATTGCTACTATGGCTATGGATGCGGCGGCTCTGGCTATGGCTATGGCTATGTCTGCAATGGCTATAGCTATGGATATGGCTGCTATGGCTATGGCTATGACTGCTATGGCTGTGGCAATGGCTGCTGTGGCTTTGGCTATGGCTACTATGGCTGCTATGGCTATGGCTATGGCTGCTATGGCTTTGGCTATGGCTGCTACGGCTATGGCTATGTCTGGTATGGCCATGGCTATGGATACGGCTATGTCTGCTAGGGCCACCATGGCTAAGGCAATGGCTGCTATGGCTATGGCTATGTCTGCGGCTGCAATGGCTATGGCTGCTACGGCTACCGCGATGACTGCTATGGCTATGGCTATGGCTATGTCTGCTATGGCTATTGCTATGGCTATGGCTGCTATGGCTATGTCTACGTCTGCTATGGCTATGGCTATCGCTGCGTCTCCTATGGCTATGGCTGCTATGGCTATGGCTATAGCCGCCATGACAATGGCTACGCGTGCTATTGCTATGGCCGTGACTGGTTTGGCTATGGCAATAGCTGCTATGGCTATGGCTATGGCTATGGCTGCTATGGCTATGGCAATGGCTATGGCTGCTATGGCTATGGCTTCTATGGCTATGGCTATGGCTATGGCTGCTATGGCTATG
The DNA here is from genome assembly GCF_051401765.1 of Calliopsis andreniformis. Lineage (NCBI taxonomy): Eukaryota > Metazoa > Arthropoda > Insecta > Hymenoptera > Andrenidae > Calliopsis > Calliopsis andreniformis. The sequence goes on along the minus strand of NW_027480456.1, from coordinate 2,834,108 downwards.
GTTATGGCTATGGCTGCTGTGGCTATGGCTATGGCTGCTGTGGCTATGGCTATGGTAATGGCTGCAATGGCTATGGCAATGGCTACTATGGCCATGGCTATGACTGCTATGGCTATGGCTATGGCTGCCATGGCTGTGCCTTTTATGGGTATGGCTTCTATGGCTATTGCAATGGCTACAGCTGCTATAGCTATGGATACGGCTGCTATGGCTATGCCCTTTATGGCTATGGATTCTATGGCTATCGCTATGGCTATGACTGCTGTGGCTATGGCTACGGATGCTGTGGCTCTCGCTATGGCTGCTATGGCTATGACTATGGCTAAGACTGCTGTGGCTATGTCTACGGCTGCTATGGCTGTTGCTCTGGCTGCTTTGGCTATGGCTATAGCTGGATTGGCTGCTGTGGCTATGTCTATGTCTATGGCTGCTATGGCTGTGGTTATCGCTATGGCTGCTATAGAAATAGCTATGGCGGCTAAGGCTATGGCTATGGCTGCAATGGCTATGGCTATGCGTATGGCTGTTGTGGCTATGGCAATGGCTGATATGGCAATGGCTATGGCTATGGCTGCTATGGCTATGGCTATGGCTTCGGCTATGTCTGCTATGGCTATGGTTATGGCTGCTATGTCTATGGCTATGGGTACGGCTGCTATGGCTATGGCTTTGGCTGCTATGGCTATGGCCATGGCTGCTATGGCTATGGCAATGGCTACTATGGCCATGGCTATGACTGCTATGGCTATGGCTATGGCTGCTATGGCTGTGGGTATGGCTATAGCTGCTGTGGCTATGGCCCTGGCTATGGCTGCAATGGCTATGGCAATGGCTACTATGGCCATGGCTATGACTGCTATGGCTATGGCTATGGCTGCTATGGCTATGGGTATGGCTATAGCTGCTGTGGCTATGGCCATGGCTGCTATGGCTATGGCTGCTATGGCTATGGCTATGGCTGCTATGGCTATGTATGCTATGGCTATGGCAATGGTTATGGCTGCTATGGTTGCGGCTGCTATGGCTATGGCTATGGCTGCTACGGCTATTGCTGCTATGGCTATGGCTGCTATGGCTATGGTTATGGCTATGGCTGCTGTGGCCATGCCTATGGCTGCTATGGATATCGCTATGGCTATGGCTATGGCTGCTATGGCTATGGCTATGGCTGCTATGGCTTTGGCTATGGCTGATATGTCTATGGCTACGTATATGGCTGCTATGGCTATGGCAATGGCTACTATGGCCATGGCTATGACTGCTATGGCTATGGCTATGGCTGCTATAGCTATGGCTTCTAGGGCTATGGCTATGGCTGCTATTGCTCTGGCTGCAATGGCTATGGCAATGGCTATGGCTGCTATGGCTGTGGCTGCTGTGGCTATGGCTATGGCTGCTATGACTGTGGTTACGGCTTCTATGGCTATGTCTATGGCTGCTCTGGCTATGGCTATGTTTGCTATGGCTATGGCTATGGCTGCTCTGGCTTTGGCTATGGCTACTATGGCTGTTATTGCTATGGCTATGGCTACTATGGCTATGGATACGGCTGCTCTGGCTATGGCTATGGCTATGTCTGCTATGGCTATGGCTATGGCTATGGCTATGTCTGCTATGGCTATGGCTATGGCTGCCATGGCTATGCCTTTTGTGGCTATGGCTTCTATGGCTATCGCTATGGCTATGGCTGCTTTGGCTATGGCTTTAGCTGCATTGGCTGCTGTAGCTGTGGCTATGTCTATGGCTGCTATTGCTATGGCTATGGCTATGGCTGCTGTGGCTGTTGCTATGGCTGATATGACTATGGCTATGGCTATGGCTGCTGTGGCTGTTGCTATGGCTGATATGACTATGGCTATGGCTATGGCTGCTATGGCTATGGCTATGGCTACGGCTATGTTTGCTATGGCTATGGCTATGGCTGCTATGGCTATGGCTATAGCTACATTGGCTGCTGTGGCTATGGCTATGTCTATGGCTGCTATGGCTGTGGTTATGGCTATGGCTTGTATGGAAATAACTATGGCGGATATCGCTACGGCTATAGCTGCATTGGCTGCTATGGCTATGGCTATGTCTATGGCTGCTATGGCTGTGGCTATGGCTATGGCTGCTATGGAAATATCTATGGCGGCTATGGCTATGGCTATAGCTGCTATGGCTATGGCTATGGCTATGGCTGCTGTGGCTGTGGCTATTGCTGATATGGCTATGGCTAAGGCTATGGCTGCTATGGCTTTGGCTATGGCTGCTATGTCTATGGCTATGGCTGCTATGGCTATGGCTATGGATATGGCTGCAATGGCTACGGCTATGTCTGGTATGGCCATGGCTATGGCTGCTACGGCTACCGCGACGACTGCTATGGCTATGCCTATGGCTATGGCTGCTATGGCTATGGCTATGGTTATGTCTGCTATGGCTATGGCTATGGCTATGGCTTCTATGGCTATGGCTACTATGGCTATGGATACGGCTGCTATGGCTATTACTGTGGCTGTGGCTATAGGTTCTATGGCCGCCTCTATGGCTGCTATGGCTATGTCTACGTCTGCAATGGCTATGGCTATCGCTGCGTCTGCTATAGGTATGTCTGCTATGGCTATGGCTATGGCCGCCATGACAATGGCTATGCGTGCTATGGCTATGGCCGTGACTGGTTTGGCTATGGCTATAGCTGCTATGGCTATGGCTATGGCTATTGCTGCTATGGCTATGGCAACGGCTATGGCTGCTGTGGCTATGTCTTCTATGGCTATGGCTATGGCTATGGCTGCTATGGCTATGGCTGCTATGGCTACTATGGCTATGGCTATGGCTTTGGCTGCTGTGTCTATGGCTATGGCTGCTATGGCCATTGCTGCTATGCCTATGGCTGCTATGGCTATGGTTGCTATGGCTATGGCTATGGCTGCTATGGCTATATATGCTATGGCTATGGCCATGGCTGCTATGGCTATGCCTATGGCTGCTATGGCTATCGCTATGGATACTGCTATGGCTGCTATTGCTATGAAAATATCTATGGCTGCTATGGCTATGGCTATGGCTGCTATGGCTATGGCTATGGGTGCTTTGGTTATGGCTATAGCTGCGGCTGCTATGGCAATGGTGCTATGGCTATGGCTATGGCTGCTTTGGCCAGGGCTATAGCTGCATTGGCTGCTGTGGCTATGGCTATGTCTATGGCTGCTATGGCTGTGGCTACGGCTATGGCTGCTAAGGAAGTAGCTATGGCAGCTATGGCTATGGCTCTGGCTGCTATGGCTATGGCTATGGCTATGGCTGCTATGGCTATGGCAATGGCTGCTATGTCTATGGCTTCTATGGCTATGGCTTTTATGGCTTTCGCTATGGCTATGACTGCTATGGCTAATGCTATGGCTATGGCTGCTATGGCTATGGCAATGGCTATGTCTGCTATGGCTATGGCTGTGGCTGCTAAGGCTATGGTTGTGGTTGCAATGGCTATTGCGTCTATCTGCTATGGCTATGGCTGTGGATATGGCTTCTATGGCTATGTCTATGGCTAAGGCTGCTATGGCTATGGCTATAGCTGCATTGGCTGCTGTGGCTATGGCTATGTCTATGGCTGCTATGGCTGTGGTTATGACTATGGCTTCTATGGAAATAACTATGGCGGATATCGCTATGCCTATAGCTGCATTGGCTGCTATGGCCTTGGCTATGTCTATGGCTGCTATGGCTGTGGCTATGGCTATGGCTGCTATGGAAATATCTATGGCGTCTATGGCTATGGCTATAGCTGCTATGGCTATGGCTATGGCTATGGCTGCTGTGGCTGTGGCTATTGCTGATATGTCTATGGCTACGTGTACGGCTGCTATGGCTATGGCAATGGCTACTATGGCCATGGCTATGACTGCTATGGCTATGGCTGTGGCTGCTATAGCTATGGCTTCTAGGGCTATGGCTATGGCTGCTATTGCTCTGGCTGCAATGGCTATGGCAATGGCTATGGCTGCTATGGCTGTGGCTGCTGTGGCTATGGCTATGGCTGCTATGGCTGTGGTTACGGCTTCTATGGCTATGTCTATGGCTGCTTTGGCTATGGCTATGTCTGCTATGGCTATGGCTATGGCTGCTCTGGCTTTGGCTATGGCTACTATGGCTGTTATTGCTATGGCTATGGCTACTATGGCTATGGATACGGCTGCTCTGGCTATGGCTATGGCTATGGCTGCCATGGCTATGGCTATGGGTGCTTTGGCTATGGCTATAGCTGCGGCTGCTATGGCTATGGCTGCTATGGCTATGGCTATGGCTGCTTTCGCCAGGGCTATAGCTGCATTGGTTGCTGTGGCTATGGCTATGTCTATGGCTGCTATGGCTGTGGCTCTGGCTATGGCTGCTATGGATATAGCTATGGCAGCTATGGCTATGACTATGCGTGCTATGGATATAGCTACGGCAGGTATGGCAATGGCTATGGCTGCTATGGCTATAGCTATGGCTATGGCTGCTATGGCTTTGGCTATGGCTGATGTGGCTATGGCTATGGGTATGGCTGCTATGGCTATGGCTGCTTTGGCTATGGTTATGGCTGCTATGGCTATGTCTATGGCTAAGGCTGCTATGGCTTGGCTATGGCTGCTATGGCTTGGCTATGGCTGCTATGGCTATGGCTATAGCTGCATTGGCTGCTGTGGCTATGGCTATGTCTATGGCTGCTATGGCTGTGGTTATGACTATGGCTTCTATGGAAATAACTATGGCGGATATCGCTATGGCTATAGCTGCATTGGCTGCTATGGCTATGGCTATGTCTATGGCTGCTATGGCTGTGGCTATGGCTATGTCTGCTATGGAAATATCTATGGCGGCTATGGCTATGGCTATAGCTGCTATGGCTATGGCTATTGCAATGGCTGCTGTGGCTGTGGCTATTGCTGATATGGCTATGGCTAAGGCTATGGCTGGTATGGCCATGGCCATGGCTGCTGTGGCTATTGCTATGGCTGCTATGGCAATGGCTATGGCTACGGCTATGGCTGCTAGGGCCACCATGGCTAAGGCAATGGCTGCTATGGCTATGGCTATGGCTGCGGCTGCAATGGCTATGGCTGCTTTGGCTATGGTTATGGCTGCTATGGCTATGTCTATGGCTAAGGCTGCTATGGCTTGGCTATGGCTGCTATGGCTTGGCTATGGCTGCTATGGCTATGGCTATAGCTGCATTGGCTGCTGTGGCTATGGCTATGTCTATGGCTGCTATGGCTGTGGTTATGACTATGGCTTCTATGGAAATAACTATGGCGGATATCGCTATGCCTATAGCTGCATTGGCTGCTATGGCTATGGCTATGTCTATGGCTGCTATGGCTGTGGCTATGGCTATGGCTGCTATGGAAATATCTATGGCGTCTATGGCTATGGCTATAGCTGCTATGGCTATGGCTATGGCTATGGCTGCTGTGGCTGTGGCTATTGCTGATATGTCTATGGCTACGTGTATGGCTGCTATGGCTATGGCAATGGCTACTATGGCCATGGCTATGACTGCTATGGCTATGGCTATGGCTGCTATAGCTATGGCTTCTAGGGCTATGGCTATGGCTGCTATTGCTCTGGCTGCAATGGCTATGGCAATGGCTATGGCTGCTATGGCTGTGGCTGCTGTGGCTGTGGCTATGGCTGCTATGGCTGTGGTTACGGCTTCTATGGCTATGTCTATGGCTGCTCTGGCTATGGCTATGTCTGCTATGGCTATGGCTATGGCTGCTCTGGCTTTGGCTATGGCTACTATGGCTGTTATTGCTATGGCTATGGCTACTATGGCTATGGATACGGCTGCTCTGGCTATGGCTATGGCTATGTCTGCTATGGCTATGGCTATGGCTGCCATGGCTATCGCTATGGCTATGGCTGCTTTGGCTATGGCTTTAGCTGCATTGGCTGCTGTAGCTGTGGCTATGTCTATGGCTGCTATTGCTATGGCTATGGCTATGGCTGCTGTGGCTGTTGCTATGGCTGATATGGCTATGGCTATGGCTATGGCTGCTATGGCTATGGTTATGGCTATAGCTGCTATGGCTATGGCTATGGCTTCTATGGCTATGTCTATGGCTAAGGCTGCTATGGCTATTGCTATGGCTGCTTTGGATATGGCTATAGCTGCATTGGCTGCTGTGGCTATGGCTATAGCTGCATTGGCTATGGCTATAGCTGCATTCGCTGCTGTGGCTATGGCTATGTCTATGGCTGCTATGGCTGCGGCTCTGGCTGCTTTGTCTATGGCTATAGCTGCATTGTCTGCTGTGGCTATGTCAATGTCTATGGCTGCTATGGCTGTGGCTATGTCTATGGCTGCTATGGCTGTGGCTCTGGCTTTGACTGCTATGGCTATGGCTATGGCTGCTATGGCTATGGCTGCTCGTGCTATGGCTATGGCTGCTATTGCTCTGGCTGCTATCGCTATGACAATGGCTGTGGCTGCTATGGCTATGGCTGCTGTGGCTATGGCTATGGCTGCTATGGCTGTGGTTACTGCTGCTATGGCTATGGCTATGGCTGCTCTGGCTATGGCTATGGCTGCTATGGCTATGGCTATGGCTGCTGTGGCTTTGGCTATTGCCACTATGGCTGTTAGTGCTATGGCTATTGCTACTATGGCTATGGATGCGGCTGCTCTGGCTATGGCTATGGCTATGTCTGCAATGGTTATGGCTATGGATATGGCTGCTATGGCTATGGCTATGGCTGCTATGGCTATGGATACGGATATGGCTGCTATGGCTACGGCTATGTCTGGTATGGCCATGGCTACGGCTGCTATGGCTGTGGCTATGGCTGCTGTGGCTTTGGCTATGGCTACTATGGCTGCTATGGCTATGGCTATGGCTGCTATGGCTATGGATACGGATATGGCTGCTATGGCTACGGCTATGTCTGGTATGGCCATGGCTACGGCTGCTATGGCTATGGCTATGGCTGCTATGGCTTTGGCTATGGCTGCTACGGCTATGGCTATGTCTGGTATGGCTATGGCTATGTCTACGATGGCTGCTATGGCAATGACTATGGCTATGGCTGCTATGGCTATGGCTATGGCTGCTATGGCTATGGCTATGTCTGGTATGGCTATGGCTATGTCTACTATGGCTGCTATGGCAATGACTATGGCTACTATGGCTATGGATACGGCTGCTATGGCTACTATGGCTATGGATACGGCTGCTATGGCTATGTCTATGGCTGCTATGGCTATGGCTGCATTGGCTATGGCTATAGCTGCATTGGCTGCTGTGGCTATGGCTATGTCTATGGCTGCTATGGCTCCGGCTATGGCTATGGCTGCTATGGAAGTAGATGTGGCAGCTATGGCTATGGCTATGGCTGCTATGGCTATGGCTATGGCTATGGCTGCTATGGCTATGGCAATGGCTGCTATGGCTATGGCTATGGCTGCTATGGCTATGGCTGCTATGGCTATGGCTATGGCTGCTATGGCTATGGCTGCTATGGCTATGGCTACGGCTATGGCTGCTATGGCTATGGCTTCTATGGCTATGGCTTTTATGGCTATCGCTATGGCTATGACTGCTATGGCTATTGCTATGGCTATGGCTGCTATGGGTATGGCAATGGCTATGTCTGCTATGGCTATGGCTGTGGCTGCTATGGCTATGGTTGTGGTTGCAATGGCTATTGCGTCTATCTGCTATGGCTATGGCTGTGGATATGGCTTATATGGCTATGTCTATGGCTAAGGCTGCTATGGATTGGCTATGGCTGCTATGGCTTGGCTATGGCTGCTATGGCTATGGCTATAGCTGCATTGGCTGCTGTGGCTATGGCTATGTCTATGGCTGCTATGGCTGTGGTTATGACTATGGCTTCTATGGAAATAACTATGGCCGATATCGCTATGGCTATAGCTGCATTGGCTGCTATGGCTATGGCTATGTCTATGGCTGCTATGGCTGTGGCTATGGCTATGTCTGCTATGGAAATATCTATGGCGGCTATGGCTATGGCTATAGCTGCTATGGCTATGGCTATTGCTATGGCTGCTGTGGCTGTGGCTAGTGCTGATATGGCTATGGCTAAGGCTATGGCTGGTATGGCCATGGCCATGGCTGCTGTGGCTATTGCTATGGCTGCTATGGCAATGGCTATGGCTACGGCTATGGCTGCTAGGGCCACCATGTCTAAGGCAATGGCTGCTATGGCTATGGCTATGGCTGCGGCTGCAATGGCTATGGCTGCTTTGGCTATGGTTATGGCTGCTATGGCTATGGCTTTGGATATGGCTGCTATGGCTATGGCTATGACTGCTATGGCTATGGCTATGGCTGCTGTGGCTTTGGCTATGGCTACTATGGCTGCTATGGCTATGGCTATGGCTGCTATTGCTATGGCTATGGATATGGCTTCTATGGCTACGGCTATGTCTGGTATGGCCATGGCTATGTCTGCTATGGCTATGGCTATGGCTGCTATGGCTATGGCTATGGCTGCTATGGCTTTGGCTATGGCTGCTACGGCTACCGCGAGGACTGCTATGGCTATAGCTATGGCTCTGGCTGCTATGGCTATTGCTATGGCTATGGCTGCTATGGCTATGTCTACGTCTGCTATGGCTATGGCTATCGCTGCGTCTGCTATGGCTATGGCTGCTATGGCTATGGCTATAGCCGCCATGACAATGGCTACGCGTGCTATGACTATGGCGGTGACTGGTTTGGCTATGGCTATAGCTGCTATGGCTATGGCTATGGCTATGGCTGCTATGGCTATGGCAATGGCCATGGCTGCTATGGCTATGGCTTCTATGGCAATGGCTATGGCTATGGCTGCTATGGCTATGGCTGCTATGGCTACTATGGCTATGGCTATGGCTTTGGCTGCCATGGCTATGGCTATGGCTGCTATGGCCATTGCTGCTATGGCTATGGCTGCTATGGCTATGGCTGCTATGGCTATGGCTATGGCTGCTATGGCTATGTATGCTATGACTGTGGCCATGGCTGCTATGGCTATGCCTATGGCTGCTATGGCTATCGCTATGGCTACTGCTATGGCTGCTATGGGTATGAAAATGTCTATGGCTGCAATGGCTATGGCTATGGCTGCTATGGCTATGGTTATGGCTATGGCTGCTATGGCCATGCCTATGGCTGCTATGGATATCGCTATGGCTATGGCTATGTCTGCTATGGCTATGGCTATGGCTGCTATGGCTATGGCTATGGCTATGGCTGCAATGGCTATGGCAATGGCTACTATGGCCATGGCTATGACTGCTATGGCTATGGCTATGGCTGCCATGGCTATGCCTTTTATGACTATGGCTTCTATGGCTATCGCTATGGCTATGACTGCTGTGGCTATGGCTACGGCTGCTGTGGCTCTCGGTATGGCTGCTATGGCTATGGCTATGGCTAAGGCCGCTGTGGCTATGGCTGTGGCTGCATTGGCTACGGCTATAGCTGCATTGGCTGCTGTGGCTATGGCTATGTCTATGGCTGCTATGGCTGTGGCTCTGGCTGCTTTGGCTATGGCTATAGCTGGATTGGCTGCTGTGGCTATGTCTATGTCTATGGCTGCTATGGCTGTGGGTATCGCTATGGCTGCTATAGAAATAGCTATGATGGCTAAGACTATGGCTATGGCTGCAATGGCTATGGCTATGGGTATGGCTGCTGTGGCTATGGCAATGGCTGATATGGCAATGGTTATGGCTATGGCTGCTATGGCTATGGCTATGGCTTCGGCTATGTCTGCTATGGCTATGGTTATGGCTGCTATGGCTATGGCTATGGGTATGGCTGCTATGGCAATGGCTTTGGCTGCTATGGCTATGGCTATGGCTGCTATGGCTATGTATGCTATGGCTATGGCAATGGCTATGGCTGCTATGGTTAAGGCTGCTATGGCTATGGCTATGGCTGCTCTGGCTACCGCCATGGCTACAGCTATGGCTGCTATGGCTATGACCATGGCTATGGCTGCTATGGCTATGGCTATGGCTGCTATGGCTATGGTTATGGCTGATATGGCTATGGCTTGGCTATGGCTGCTATGGCTATGGCTATGGCTGCGGCTGCTATGGCTATGGCTTTTATGGCTATCGCTACGGCTATGACTGCTATGGCTATGGCTATGGCTTCTATGGCTATGTCTATGGCTAAGGCTGCTATGGCTTGGCTATGGCTGCTATGGCTATGGCTATGGCTGCGGCTGCAATGGCTATGGCTGCTTTGGCTATGGTTATGGCTGCTATGGCTAAGGCTATGGATATGGCTGCTACGGCTATGGCTACGACTGCTATGGCTATGGCTATGGCTGCTGTGGCTTTGGCTATGTCTACTATGGCTGCTATGGCTATGGCTACGGCTGCTATGGCTATGGCTATGGCTATGGCTGCTATGGCTATGGCACTGGCTGCTATGGCTATGGCTGCTATGGCTACTATGGCTATTACTATGGCTATGGCTGCTATGGCTATGGTTATGGCTATGGCTGCTATGGCTATGGGTATGGCTGTCGCTGCTATGGCTATGGCTATGGCTGCTATGGCTATGGCTGCTACGGCTATGGCTATGGCTGCAATGGCTATGGCTGCTATGGCTATGGCTATGGCTGCTATGGATATCGCTATGGCTATGGCTATGTCTGCTATGGCTATGGCTATGGCTGCTATGGCTATGGCTATGGCTATGGCTGCAATGGCTATGGCAATGGCTACTATGGCCATGGCTATGACTGCTATGGCTATGGCTATGGCTGCCATGGCTATGCCTTTTATGGCTATGGCTTCTATGGCTATCGCTATGGCTATGACTGCTGTGGCTATGGCTACGGCTGCTGTGGCTCTCGCTATGGCTGCTATGGCTATGGCTATGGCTAAGGCTGCTGTGGCTATGGCTGTGGCTGCATTGGCTACGGCTATAGCTGCATTGGCTGCTGTGGCTATGGCTATGTCTATGGCTGCTATGGCTGTGGCTCTGGCTGCTTTGGCTATGGCTATAGCTGGATTGGCTGCTGTGGCTATGTCTATGTCTATGGCTGCTATGGCTGTGGGTATCGCTATGGCTGCTATAGAAATAGCTATGATGGCTAAGACTATGGCTATGGCTGCAATGGCTATGGGTATGGGTATGGCTGCTGTGGCTATGGCAATGGCTGATATGGCAATGGCTATGGCTATGGCTGCTATGGCTATGGCTATGGCTTCGGCTATGTCTGCTATGGCTATGGTTATGGCTGCTATGGCTATGGCTATGGGTATGGCTGCTATGGCAATGGCTTTGGCTGCTATGGCTATGGCTATGGCTGCTATGGCTATGGCAATGGCTACTATGGCCATGGCTATGACTGCTATGGCTATGGCTATGGCTGCTATGGCTGTGGGTATGGCTGCTATGGCTATGGCTATGGCTATGGCTGCTGTGGCTATGGCAATGGCTGATATGGCAATGGCTATGGCTATGGCTGCTATGGCTATGGCTATGGCTTCGGCTATGTCTGCTATGGCTATGGTTATGGCTGCTATGGCTATGGCTATGGCTATGGCTGCTATGGCTATGGCTATGGCTGCTATGGCTATGTATGCTATGGCTATGGCAATGGCTATGGCTGCTATGGTTATGGCTGCTATGGCTATGGCTATGGCTGCTATGGCTACCGCCATGGCTACAGCTATGGCTGCTATGGCTATGACCATGGCTATGGCTGCTATGGCTATGGCTATGGCTGCTATGGCTATGGTTATGGCTGATATGGCTATGGCTTGGCTATGGCTGCTATGGCTATGGCTATGGCTGCGGCTGCTATGGCTATGGCTTTTATGGCTATCGCTACGGCTATGACTGCTATGGCTATGGCTATGGCTTCTATGGCTATGTCTATGGCTAAGGCTGCTATGGCTTGGCTATGGCTGCTATGGCTATGGCTATGGCTGCGGCTGCAATGGCTATGGCTGCTTTGGCTATGGTTATGGCTGCTATGGCTATGGCTATGGATATGGCTGCTACGGCTATGGCTACGACTGCTATGGCTATGGCTATGGCTGCTGTGGCTTTGGCTATGTCTACTATGGCTGCTATGGCTATGGCTATGGCTGCTATGGCTATGGCTATGGATATGGCTGCTATGGCTGCGGCTATGTCTGGTATGGCCATGGCTATGGCTGCTATGGCTATGGCTATGTCTGCTATGGCTTTGGCTATGGCTGCTACGGCTACCGCGATGACTGCTATGGCTATGGCTATGGCTATGGCTGCTATGGCTATGGCTACTATGGCTATTACTATGGCTATGGCTGCTATGGCTATGGTTATGGCTATGGCTGCTATGGCTATGGCTATGGCTGTTGCTGCTATGGCTATGGCTATGGCTATGGCTGTTGCTGCTATGGCTATGGCTATGGCTGCTATGGCTATGGCTGCTACGGCTATGGCTATGGCTGCAATGGCTATGGCTGCTATGGCTATGGCTATGGCTGCTATGGCTATGTCTATGTCTGCTATGGCTATGGCTGCTATGGCTATGGCTGCTATGGCTATGGCTATGGCTACGGCTGCTATGGCTATGGCAATGATTGCTATGGCTATGGCTATGGCTGCTATGGCTATGGCTGCTATGGCTATGGCTATGGCTGCTATGGCTATGGCTGCTATGGCTATGGCTATGGCTATGGTTGCTATGGCTATGGCTTCTAAGGCTATGGCTATGGCTGCTATGGCTACTATGGCTATTACTATGGCTATGGCTGCTATGGCTATGGTTATGGCTATGGCTGCTATGGCTATGGGTATGGCTGTCGCTGCTATGGCTATGGCTATGGCTGCTATGGCTATGGCTGCTACGGCTATGGCTATGGCTGCAATGGTTATGGCTGCTACGGCTATGGCTATGGCTGCTACGGATATCGCTATGGCTATGGCTATGTCTGCTATGGCTATGGCTATGGCTGCTATGGCTATGGCTATGGCTATGGCTGCAATGGCTATGGCAATGGCTACTATGGCCATGGCTATGACTGCTATGGCTATGGCTATGGCTGCCATGGCTATGCCTTTTATGGCTATGGCTTCTATGGCTATCGCTATGGCTATGACTGCTGTGGCTATGGCTACGGCTGCTGTGGCTCTCGCTATGGCTGGTATGGCTATGGCTATGGCTAAGGCTGCTGTGGCTATGGCTGTGGCTGCATTGGCTACGGCTATAGCTGCATTGGGTGCTGTGGCTATGGCTATGTCTATGGCTGCTATGGCTGTGGCTCTGGCTGCTTTGGCTATGGCTATAGCTGGATTGGCTGCTGTGGCTATGTCTATGTCTATGGCTGCTATGGCTGTGGGTATCGCTATGGCTGCTATAGAAATAGCTATGATGGCTAAGACTATGGCTATGGCTGCAATGGCTATGGGTATGGGTATGGCTGCTGTGGCTATGGCAATGGCTGATATGGCAATGGCTATGGCTATGGCTGCTATGGCTATGGCTATGGCTTCGGCTATGTCTGCTATGGCTATGGTTATGGCTGCTATGGCTATGGCTATGGGTATGGCTGCTATGGCAATGGCTTTGGCTGCTATGGCTATGGCTATGGCTGCTATGGCTATGGCAATGGCTACTATGGCCATGGCTATGACTGCTATGGCTATGGCTATGGCTGCTATGGCTGTGGGTATGGCTGCTATGGCTATGGCTATGGCTATGGCTGCTGTGGCTATGGCAATGGCTGATATGGCAATGGCTATGGCTATGGCTGCTATGGCTATGGCTATGGCTTCGGCTATGTCTGCTATGGCTATGGTTATGGCTGCTATGGCTATGGCTATGGCTATGGCTGCTATGGCTATGGCTATGGCTGCTATGGCTATGTATGCTATGTCTATGGCAATGGCTATGGCTGCTATGGTTATGGCTGCTATGGCTATGGCTATGGCTGCTATGGCTACCGCCATGGCTACAGCTATGGCTGCTATGGCTATGACCATGGCTATGGCTGCTATGGCTATGGCTATGGCTGCTATGGCTATGGTTATGGCTGATATGGCTATGGCTTGGCTATGGCTGCTATGGCTATGGCTATGGCTATGGCTGCTATGGCTATGGCTATGGCTGCTATGGCTATGGCACTGGCTGCTATGGCTATGGCTGCTATGGCTACTATGGCTATTACTATGGCTATGGCTGCTATGGCTATGGTTATGGCTATGGCTGCTATGGCTATGGCTATGGCTGCTATGGCTATGGCTGCTATGGCTATGGCTATGGCTATGGTTGCTATGGCTATGGCTTCTAAGGCTATGGCTCTTATGGTTATCGCTATGGCTATGACTGCTATGGCTATTGCTATGGCTATGGCTGCTATGGCTATGGCAATGGCTATGTCTGCTATGGCTATGGCTATGGCTGCTATGGCTATGGCTATGACTGCTATGGCTATGGCTATGGCTGCTGTGGCTTTGGCTATGGCTACTATGGCTGCTATGGCTATGGCTATGGCTGCTATGGCTATGGCTATGGCTGCTATGGCTATGGCTATGGCTATGGCTATGGCTGCTATGGCTATGGCTGCTATGGCTATGGCTACGGCTATGGCTGCTATTGCTATGGCTTCTATGGCTATGGCTTTGATGGCTATCGCTATGGCTATGACTGCTATGGCTATTGCTATGGCTATGGCTGCTATGGGTATGGCAATGGCTATGTCTGCTATGGCTATGGCTGTGGCTGCTATGGCTATGGTTGTGGTTGCAATGGCTATTGCGTCTATCTGCTATGGCTATGGCTGTGGATATGGCTTCTATGGCTATGTCTATGGCTAAGGCTGCTATGGATTGGCTATGGCTGCTATGGCTTGGCTATGGCTGCTAAGGCTTGGCTATGGCTGCTATGGCTATGGCTGTAGCTGCATTGGCTGCTGTGGCTATGGCTATGTCTATGGCTGCTATGGCTGTGGTTATGACTATGGCTTCTATGGAAATTACTATGGCGGATATCGCTATGCCTATAGCTGCATTGGCTGCTATGGCTATGGCTATGTCTATGGCTGCTATGGCTGTGGCTATGGCTATGGCTGCTATGGAAATATCTATGGCGTCTATGGCTATGGCTATAGCTGCTATGGCTATGGCTATGGCTATGGCTGCTGTGGCTGTGGCTATTGCTGATATGTCTATGGCTACGTGTATGGCTGCTATGGCTATGGCAATGGCTACTATGGCCATGGCTATGACTGGTATGGCTATGGCTATGGCTGCTATAGCTATGGCTTCTAGGGCTATGGCTATGGCTGCTATTGCTCTGGCTGCAATGGCTATGGCAATGGCTATGGCTGCTATGGCTGTGGCTGCTGTGGCTATGGCTATGGCTGCTATGGCTGTGGTTACGGCTTCTATGGCTATGTCTATGGCTGCTCTGGCTATGGCTATGTCTGCTATGGCTATGGCTATGGCTGCTCTGGCTTTGGCTATTGCTACTATGGCTGTTATTGCTATGGCTATGGCTACTATGGCTATGGATACGGCTGCTCTGGCTATGGCTATGGCTATGTCTGCTATGGCTATGGCTATGGCTGCCATGGCTATGCCTTTTCTGGCTATGGCTTCTATGGCTATCGCTATGGCTATGGCTGCTTTGGCTATGGCTTTAGCTGCATTGGCTGCTGTAGCTGTGGCTATGTCTATGGCTGCTATGGCTATGGCTATGGCTGCTATGGCTATGGCTATGGCTACGGCTATGGCTGCTATGGCTATGGCTATTGCTGCTATGGCTATGGCTATGGCTACGGCCATGACTGCTATCGCCACCGTGGCTATGGCAATGCCTGCTATGGCTATGGCTATTGCTGCTATGGCTATGGCTATGGCTACGGCCATGACTGCTATCGCCACCGTGGCTATGGCAATGCCTGCTATGGCTATGGCTATGGCTGGGGCTGCTATGGCTATGGCTTTTATGGCTATCGCTATGGCTATGACTGCTATGGCTATGGCTATGTCTGCTATTGCTATGTATGCTATGGCTATGGCAATGGCTATGGCTGCTATGGCTATGGCAGCTATGGCTATGGCCATGGCTGCTATGGCTATGGCTATGGCTGCTATGGCTATGGTTATGGCTATAGCTGCTATGGCTATGGCTATGGCTTCTATGGCTATGTCTATGGCTAAGGCTGCTATGGCTATTGCTATGGCTGCTTTGGATATGGCTATAGCTGCATTGGCTGCTGTGGCTATGGCTATAGCTGCATTGGCTATGGCTATAGCTGCATTCGCTGCTGTGGCTATGGCTATGTCTATGGCTGCTATGGCTGTGGCTCTGGCTGCTTTGTCTATGGCTATAGCTGCATTGTCTGCTGTGGCTATGTCAATGTCTATGGCTGCTATGGCTGTGGCTATGTCTATGGCTGCTATGGCTGTGGCTCTGGCTTTGACTGCTATGGCTATGGCTATGGCTGCTATGGCTATGGCTGCTCGTGCTATGGCTATGGCTGCTATTGCTCTGGCTGCTATCGCTATGACAATGGCTGTGGCTGCTATGGCTATGGCTGCTGTGGCTATGGCTATGGCTGCTATGGCTGTGGTTACTGCTGCTATGGCTATGGCTATGGCTGCTCTGGCTATGGCTATGGCTGCTATGGCTATGGCTATGGCTGCTGTGGCTTTGGCTATTGCTACTATGGCTGTTATTGCTATGGCTATTGCTACTATGGCTATGGATGCGGCTGCTCTGGCTATGGCTATGGCTATGTCTGCAATGGCTATGGCTATGGATATGGCTGCTATGGCTATGGCTATGACTGCTATGGCTGTGGCTATGGCTGCTGTGGCTTTGGCTATGGCTACTATGGCTGCTATGGCTATGGCTATGGCTGCTATGGCTATGGATACGGATATGGCTGCTATGGCTACGGCTATGTCTGGTATGGCCATGGCTACGGCTGCTATGGCTATGGCTATGGCTGCTATGGCTTTGGCTATGGCTGCTACGGCTATGGCTATGTCTGGTATGGCTATGGCTATGTCTACTATGGCTGCTATGGCAATGACTATGGCTATGGCTGCTATGGCTATGGCTATGGCTGCTATGGCTATGGCTATGTCTGGTATGGCTATGGCTATGTCTACTATGGCTGCTATGGCAATGACTATGGCTACTATGGCTATGGATACGGCTGCTATGGTTACTATGGCTATGGATACGGCTGCTATGGCTATGTCTATGGCTGCTATGGCTATGACTGCATTGGCTATGGCTATAGCTGCATTGGCTGCTGTGGCTATGGCTATGTCTATGGCTGCTATGGCTCCGGCTATGGCTATGGCTGCTATGGAAGTAGATGTGGCAGCTATGGCTATGGCTATGGCTGCTATGGCTATGGCTATGGCTATGGCTGCTATGGCTATGGCAATGGCTGCTATGGCTATGGCTATGGCTGCTATGGCTATGGCTGCTATGGCTGTGGCTATGGCTGCTATGGCTATGGCTGCTATGGCTATGGCTACGGCTATGGCTGCTATGGCTATGGCTTCTATGGCTATGGCTTTTATGGCTATCGCTATGGCTATGACTGCTATGGCTATTGCTATGGCTATGGCTGCTATGGGTATGGCAATGGCTATGTCTGCTATGGCTATGGCTGTGGCTGCTATGGCTATGGTTGTGGTTGCAATGGCTATTGCGTCTATCTGCTATGGCTATGGCTGTGGATATGGCTTATATGGCTATGTCTATGGCTAAGGCTGCTATGGATTGGCTATGGCTGCTATGGCTTGGCTATGGCTGCTATGGCTATGGCTATAGCTGCATTGGCTGCTGTGGCTATGGCTATGTCTATGGCAGCTATGGCTGTGGTTATGACTATGGCTTCTATGGAAATAGCTATGGCCGATATCGCTATGGCTATAAGCTGCATTGGCTGCTATGGCTATGGCTATGTCTATGGCTGCTATGGCTGTGGCTATGGCTATGTCTGCTATGGAAATATCTATGGCGGCTATGGCTATGGCTATAGCTGCTATGGCTATGGCTATTGCTATGGCTGCTGTGGCTGTGGCTATTGCTGATATGCCTATGGCTAAGGCTATGACTGGTATGGCCATGGCCATGGCTGCTGTGGCTATTGCTATGGCTGCTATGGCAATGGCTATGGCTACGGCTATGGCTGCTAGGGCCACCATGGCTAAGGCAATGGCTGCTATGGCTATGGCTATGACTGCGGCTGCAATGGCTATGGCTGCTTTGGCTATGGTTATGGCTGCTATGGCTATGGCTTTGGATATGGCTGCTATGGCTATGGCTATGACTGCTATGGCTATGGCTATGGCTGCTGTGGCTTTGGCTATGGCTACTATGGCTGCTATGGCTATGGCTATGGCTGCTATTGCTATGGCTATGGATATGGCTTCTATGGCTACGGCTATGTCTGGTATGGCCATGGCTATGTCTGCTATGGCTATGGCTATGGCTGCTATGGCTATGGCTATGGCTGCTATGGCTTTGGCTATGGCTGCTACGGCTACCGCGAGGACTGCTATGGCTATAGCTATGGCTCTGGCTGCTATGGCTATTGCTATGGCTATGGCTGCTATGGCTATGTCTACGTCTGCTATGGCTATGGCTATCGCTGCGTCTGCTATGGCTATGGCTGCTATGGCTATGGCTATAGCCGCCATGACAATGGCTACGCGTGCTATGACTATGGCCGTGACTGGTTTGGCTATGGCTATAGCTGCTATGGCTATGGCTATGGCTATGGCTGCTATGGCTATGGCAATGGCCATGGCTGCTATGGCTATGGCTTCTATGGCAATGGCTATGGCTATGGCTGCTATGGCTATGGCTGCTATGGCTACTATGGCTATGGCTATGGCTTTGGCTGCCATGGCTATGGCTATGGCTGCTATGGCCATTGCTGCTATGGCTATGGCTGCTATGGCTATGGCTGCTATGGCTATGGCTATGGCTGCTATGGCTATGTATGCTATGACTGTGGCCATGGCTGCTATGGCTATGCCTATGGCTGCTATGGCTATCGCTATGGCTACTGCTATGGCTGCTATGGGTATGAAAATGTCTGTGGCTGCAATGGCTATGGCTATGGCTGCTATGGCTATGGTTATGGCTATGGCTGCTATGGCCATGCCTATGGCTGCTATGGATATCGCTATGGCTATGGCTATGTCTGCTATGGCTATGGCTATGGCTGCTATGGCTATGGCTATGGCTATGGCTGCAATGGCTATGGCAATGGCTACTATGGCCATGGCTATGACTGCTATGGCTATGGCTATGGCTGCCATGGCTATGCCTTTTATGGCTATGGCTTCTATGGCTATCGCTATGGCTATGACTGCTGTGGCTATGGCTACGGCTGCTGTGGCTCTCGGTATGGCTGCTATGGCTATGGCTATGGCTAAGGCTGCTGTGGCTATGGCTGTGGCTGCATTGGCTACGGCTATAGCTGCATTGGCTGCTGTGGCTATGGCTATGTCTATGGCTGCTATGGCTGTGGCTCTGGCTGCTTTGGCTATGGCTATAGCTGGATTGGCTGCTGTGGCTATGTCTATGTCTATGGCTGCTATGGCTGTGGGTATCGCTATGGCTGCTATAGAAATAGCTATGATGGCTAAGACTATGGCTATGGCTGGAATGGCTATGGCTATGGGTATGGCTGCTGTGGCTATGGCAATGGCTGATATGGCAATGGCTATGGCTATGGCTGCTATGGCTATGGCTATGGCTTCGGCTATGTCTGCTATGGCTATGGTTATGGCTGCTATGGCTATGGCTATGGGTATGGCTGCTATGGCAATGGCTTTGGCTGCTATGGCTATGGCTATGGCTGCTATGGCTATGGCAATGGCTACTATGGCCATGGCTATAACTGCTATGGCTATGGCTATGGCTGCTATGGCTGTGGGTATGGCTGCTATGGCTATGGCTATGGCTATGGCTGCTGTGGCTATGGCAATGCCTGATATGGCAATGGCTATGGCTATGGCTGCTATGGCTATGGCTATGGCTTCGGCTATGTCTGCTATGGCTATGGTTATGGCTGCTATGGCTATGGCTATGGCTATGGCTGCTATGGCTATGGCTATGGCTGCTATGGCTATGTATGCTATGGCTATGGCAATGGCTATGGCTGCTATGGTTAAGGCTGCTATGGCTATGGCTATGGCTGCTCTGGCTACCGCCATGGCTACAGCTATGGCTGCTATGGCTATGACCATGGCTATGGCTGCTATGGCTATGGCTATGGCTGCTATGGCTATGGTTATGGCTGATATGGCTATGGCTTGGCTATGGCTGCTATGGCTATGGCTATGGCTGCGGCTGCTATGGCTATGGCTTTTATGGCTATCGCTACGGCTATGACTGCTATGGCTATGGCTATGGCTTCTATGGCTATGTCTATGGCTAAGGCTGCTATGGCTTGGCTATGGCTGCTATGGCTATGGCTATGGCTGCGGCTGCAATGGCTATGGCTGCTTTGGCTATGGTTATGGCTGCTATGGCTATGGCTATGGATATGGCTGCTACGGCTATTTCTACGACTGCTATGGCTATGGCTATGGCTGCTGTGGCTTTGGCTATGTCTACTATGGCTGCTATGGCTATGGCTATGGCTGCTATGGCTATGGCTATGGATATGGCTGCTATGGCTGCGGCTATGTCTGGTATGGCCATGGCTATGGCTGCTATGGCTATGGCTATGTCTGCTATGGCTTTGGCTATGGCTGCTACGGCTACCGCGATGACTGCTATGGCTATGGCTATGGCTATGGCTGCTATGGCTATGGCTACTATGGCTATTACTATGGCTATGGCTGCTATGGCTATGGTTATGGCTATGGCTGCTATGGCTATGGCTATGGCTGTTGCTGCTATGGCTATGGCTATGGCTATGGCTGTTGCTGCTATGGCTATGGCTATGGCTGCTATGGCTATGGCTGCTACGGCTATGGCTATGGCTGCAATGGCTATGGCTGCTATGGCTATGGCTATGGCTGCTATGGCTATGTCTATGTCTGCTATGGCTATGGCTGCTATGGCTATGGCTGCTATGGCTATGGCTATGGCTACGGCTGCTATGGCTATGGCAATGATTGCTATGGCTATGGCTATGGCTGCTATGGCTATGGCTGCTATGGCTATGGCTGCTATGGCTATGGCTATGGCTGCTATGGCTATGGCTGCTATGGCTATGGCTATGGCTATGGTTGCTATGGCTATGGCTTCTAAGGCTATGGCTATGGCTGCTATGGCTACTATGGCTATTACTATGGCTATGGCTGCTATGGCTGTGGTTATGGCTATGGCTGCTATGGCTATGGGTATGGCTGTCGCTGCTATGGCTATGGCTATGGCTGCTATGGCTATGGCTGCTACGGCTATGGCTATGGCTGCAATGGCTATGGCTGCTACGGCTATGGCTATGGCTGCTACGGATATCGCTATGGCTATGGCTATGTCTGCTATGGCTATGGCTATGGCTGCTATGGCTATGGCTATGGCTATGGCTGCAATGGCTATGGCAATGGCTACGATGGCCATGGCTATGACTGCTATGGCTATGGCTATGGCTGCCATGGCTATGCCTTTTATGGCTATGGCTTCTATGGCTATCGCTATGGCTATGACTGCTGTGGCTATGGCTACGGCTGCTGTGGCTCTCGCTATGGCTGCTATGGCTATGGCTATGGCTAAGGCTGCTGTGGCTATGGCTGTGGCTGCATTGGCTACGGCTATAGCTGCATTGGCTGCTGTGGCTATGGCTATGTCTATGGCTGCTATGGCTGTGGCTCTGGCTGCTTTGGCTATGGCTATAGCTGGATTGGCTGCTGTGGCTATGTCTATGTCTATGGCTGCTATGGCTGTGGGTATCGCTATGGCTGCTATAGAAATAGCTATGATGGCTAAGACTATGGCTATGGCTGCAATGGCTATGGGTATGGGTATGGCTGCTGTGGCTATGGCAATGGCTGATATGGCAATGGCTATGGCTATGGCTGCTATGGCTATGGCTATGGCTTCGGCTATGTCTGCTATGGCTATGGTTATGGCTGCTATGGCTATGGCTATGGGTATGGCTGCTATGGCAATGGCTTTGGCTGCTATGGCTATGGCTATGGCTGCTATGGCTATGGCAATGGCTACTATGGCCATGGCTATGACTGCTATGGCTATGGCTATGGCTGCTATGGCTGTGGGTATGGCTGCTATGGCTATGGCTATGGCTATGGCTGCTGTGGCTATGGCAATGGCTGATATGGCAATGGCTATGGCTATGGCTGCTATGGCTATGGCTATGGCTTCGGCTATGTCTGCTATGGCTATGGTTATGGCTGCTATGGCTATGGCTATGGCTATGGCTGCTATGGCTATGGCTATGGCTGCTATGGCTATGTATGCTATGGCTATGGCAATGGCTATGGCTGCTATGGTTATGGCTGCTATGGCTATGGCTGTGGCTGCTATGGCTACCGCCATGGCTACAGCTATGGCTGCTATGGCTATGACCATGGCTATGGCTGCTATGGCTATGGCTATGGCTGCTATGGCTATGGTTATGGCTGATATGGCTATGGCTTGGCTATGGCTGCTATGGCTATGGCTATGGCTGCGGCTGCTATGGCTATGGCTTTTATGGCTATCGCTACGGCTATGACTGCTATGGCTATGGCTATGGCTTCTATGGCTATGTCTATGGCTAAGGCTGCTATGGCTTGGCTATGGCTGCTATGGCTATGGCTATGGCTGCGGCTGCAATGGCTATGGCTGCTTTGGCTATGGTTATGGCTGCTATGGCTATGGCTATGGATATGGCTGCTACGGCTATGGCTACGACTGCTATGGCTATGGCTATGGCTGCTGTGGCTTTGGCTATGTCTACTATGGCTGCTATGGCTATGGCTATGGCTGCTATGGCTATGGCTATGGGTATGGCTGCTATGGCTGCGGCTATGTCTGGTATGGCCATGGCTATGGCTGCTATGGCTATGGCTATGTCTGCTATGGCTTTGGCTATGGCTGCTACGGCTACCGCGATGACTGCTATGGCTATGGCTATGGCTATGGCTGCTATGGCTATGGCTATGGCTGCTATGGCTATGGCACTGGCTGCTATGGCTATGGCTGCTATGGCTACTATGGCTATTACTATGGCTATGGCTGCTATGGCTATGGTTATGGCTATGGCTGCTATGGCTATGGCTATGGCTGTTGCTGCTATGGCTATGGCTATGGCTGCTATGGCTATGGCTGCTACGGCTATGGCTATGGCTGCAATGGCTATGGCTGCTATGGCTATGGCTATGGCTGCTATGGCTATGGCTATGGCTACGGCTGCTATGGCTATGGCAATGATTGCTATGGCTATGGCTATGGCTGCTATGGCTATGGCTGCTATGGCTATGGCTATGGCTGCTATGGCTATGGCTGCTATGGCTATGGCTATGGCTATGGTTGCTATGGCTATGGCTTCTAAGGCTATGGCTCTTATGGTTATCGCTATGGCTATGACTGCCATGGCTATTGCTATGGCTATGGCTGCTATGGCTATGGCAATGGCTATGTCTGCTATGGCTATGGCTATGGCTGCTATGGCTATGGCTATGACTGCTATGGCTATGGCTATGGCTGCTGTGGCTTTGGCTATGGCTACTATGGCTGCTATGGCTATGGCTATGGCTGCTATGGCTATGGCTATGGCTGCTATGGCTATGGCTATGGCTATGGCTATGGCTGCTATGGCTATGGCTATGGCTATGGTTGCTATGGCTATGGCTTCTAAGGCTATGGCTCTTATGGTTATCGCTATGGCTATGACTGCTATGGCTATTGCTATGGCTATGGCTGCTATGGCTATGGCAATGGCTATGTCTGCTATGGCTATGGCTATGGCTGCTATGGCTATGGCTATGACTGCTATGGCTGCTATGGCTATGGCTATGGCTGCTATGGCTATGGCTATGGCTGCTATGGCTATGGCTATGGCTATGGCTATGGCTGCTATGGCTATGGCTGCTATGGCTATGGCTACGGCTATGGCTGCTATTGCTATGGCTTCTATGGCTATGGCTTTTATGGCTATCGCTATGGCTATGACTGCTATGGCTATTGCTATGGCTATGGCTGCTATGGGTATGGCAATGGCTATGTCTGCTATGGCTATGGCTGTGGCTGCTATGGCTATGGTTGTGGTTGCAATGGCTATTGCGTCTATCTGCTATGGCTATGGCTGTGAATATGGCTTCTATGGCTATGTCTATGGCTAAGGCTGCTATGGATTGGCTATGGCTGCTATGGCTTGGCTATGGCTGCTATGGCTTGGCTATGGCTGCTATGGCTATGGCTGTAGCTGCATTGGCTGCTGTGGCTATGGCTATGTCTATGGCTGCTATGGCTGTGGTTATGACTATGGCTTCTATGGAAATAACTATGGCGGATATCGCTATGCCTATAGCTGCATTGGCTGCTATGGCTATGGCTATGTCTATGGCTGCTATGGCTGTGGCTATGGCTATGGCTGCTATGGAAATATCTATGGCGTCTATGGCTATGGCTATAGCTGCTATGGCTATGGCTATTGCTATGGCTGCTGCGGCTGTGGATATTGCTGATATGTCTATGGCTACGTGTATGGCTGCTATGGCTATGGCAATGGCTACTATGGCCATGGCTATGACTGCTATGGCTATGGCTATGGCTGCTATAGCTATGGCTTCTAGGGCTATGGCTATGGCTGCTATTGCTCTGGCTGCAATGGCTATGGCAATGGCTATGGCTGCTATGGCTGTGGCTGCTGTGGCTATGGCTATGGCTGCTATGGCTGTGGTTACGGATTCTATGGCTATGTCTATGGCTGCTCTGGCTATGGCTATGTCTGCTATGGCTATGGCTATGGCTGCTCTGGCTTTGGCTATTGCTACTATGGCTGTTATTGCTATGGCTATGGCTACTATGGCTATGGATACGGCTGCTCTGGCTATGGCTATGGCTATGTCTGCTATGGCTATGGCTATGGCTGCCATGGCTATGCCTTTTCTGGCTATGGCTTCTATGGCTATCGCTATGGCTATGGCTGCTTTGGCTATGGCTTTAGCTGCATTGGCTGCTGTAGCTGTGGCTATGTCTATGGCTGCTATGGCTATGGCTATGGCTGCTATGGCTATGGCTATGGCTACGGCTATGGCTGCTATGGCTATGGCTATTGCTGCTATGGCTATGGCTATGGCTACGGCCATGACTGCTATCGCCACCGTGGCTATGGCAATGCCTGCTATGGCTATGGCTATTGCTGCTATGGCTATGGCTATGGCTACGGCCATGACTGCTATCGCCACCGTGGCTATGGCAATGCCTGCTATGGCTATGGCTATGGCTGGGGCTGCTATGGCTATGGCTTTTATGGCTATCGCTATGGCTATGACTGCTATGGCTATGGCTATGTCTGCTATTGCTATGTATGCTATGGCTATGGCAATGGCTATGGCTGCTATGGCTATGGCAGCTATGGCTATGGCTATGGCTGCTATGGCTATGGTTATGGCTATAGCTGCTATGGCTATGGCTATGGCTTCTATGGCTATGTCTATGGCTAAGGCTGCTATGGCTATTGCTCTGGCTGCTTTGTCTATGGCTATAGCTGCATTGTCTGCTGTGGCTATGTCAATGTCTATGGCTGCTATGGCTGTGGCTATGTCTATGGCTGCTATGGCTGTGGCTCTGGCTTTGACTGCTATGGCTATGGCTATGGCTGCTATGGCTATGGCTGCTCGTGCTATGGCTATGGCTGCTATTGCTCTGGCTGCTATCGCTATGACAATGGCTGTGGCTGCTATGGCTATGGCTGCTGTGGCTATGGCTATGGCTGCTATGGCTGTGGTTACTGCTGCTATGGCTATGGCTATGGCTGCTCTGGCTATGGCTATGGCTGCTATGGCTATGGCTATGGCTGCTGTGGCTTTGGCTATTGCTACTATGGCTGTTATTGCTATGGCTATTGCTACTATGGCTATGGATGCGGCTAATCTGGCTATGGCTATGGCTATGTCTGCAATGGCTATGGCTATGGATATGGCTGCTATGGCTATGGCTATGACTGCTATGGCTGTGGCTATGGCTGCTGTGGCTTTGGCTATGGCTACTATGGCTGCTATGGCTATGGCTATGGCTGCTATGGCTATGGATACGGATATGGCTGCTATGGCTACGGCTATGTCTGGTATGGCCATGGCTACGGCTGCTATGGCTATGGCTATGGCTGCTATGGCTTTGGCTATGGCTGCTACGGCTATGGCTATGTCTGGTATGGCTATGGCTATGTCTACTATGGCTGCTATGGCAATGACTATGGCTATGGCTGCTATGGCTATGGCTATGGCTGCTATGGCTATGGCTATGTCTGGTATGGCTATGGCTATGTCTACTATGGCTGCTATGGCAATGACTATGGCTACTATGGCTATGGATACGGCTGCTATGGTTACTATGGCTATGGATACGGCTGCTATGGCTATGTCTATGGCTGCTATGGCTATGACTGCATTGGCTATGGCTATACCTGCATTGGCTGCTGTGGCTATGGCTATGTCTATGGCTGCTATGGCTCCGGCTATGGCTATGGCTGCTATGGAAGTAGATGTGGCAGCTATGGCTATGGCTATGGCTGCTATGGCTATGGCTATGGCTATGGCTGCTATGGCTATGGCAATGGCTGCTATGGCTATGGCTATGGCTGCTATGGCTATGGCTGCTATGGCTATGGCTATGGCTGCTATGGCTATGGCTGCTATGGCTATGGCTACGGCTATGGCTGCTATGGCTATGGCTTCTATGGCTATGGCTTTTATGGCTATCGCTATGGCTATGACTGCTATGGCTATTGCTATGGCTATGGCTGCTATGGGTATGGCAATGGCTATGTCTGCTATGGCTATGGCTGTGGCTGCTATGGCTATGGTTGTGGTTGCAATGGCTATTGCGTCTATCTGCTATGGCTATGGCTGTGGATATGGCTTATATGGCTATGTCTATGGCTAAGGCTGCTATGGATTGGCTATGGCTGCTATGGCTTGGCTATGGCTGCTATGGCTATGGCTATAGCTGCATTGGCTGCTGTGGCTATGGCTATGTCTATGGCAGCTATGGCTGTGGTTATGACTATGGCTTCTATGGAAATAACTATGGCCGATATCGCTATGGCTATAGCTGCATTGGCTGCTATGGCTATGGCTATGTCTATGGCTGCTATGGCTGTGGCTATGGCTATGTCTGCTATGGAAATATCTATGGCGGCTATGGCTATGGCTATAGCTGCTATGGCTATGGCTATTGCTATGGCTGCTGTGGCTGTGGCTATTGCTGATATGCCTATGGCTAAGGCTATGGCTGGTATGGCCATGGCCATGGCTGCTATGGCTATGGCTATGTCTGGTATGGCTATGGCTATGTCTACTATGGCTGCTATGGCAATGACTATGGCTACTATGGCTATGGATACGGCTGCTATGGTTACTATGGCTATGGATACGGCTGCTATGGCTATGTCTATGGCTGCTATGGCTATGACTGCATTGGCTATGGCTATACCTGCATTGGCTGCTGTGGCTATGGCTATGTCTATGGCTGCTATGGCTCCGGCTATGGCTATGGCTGCTATGGAAGTAGATGTGGCAGCTATGGCTATGGCTATGGCTGCTATGGCTATGGCTATGGCTATGGCTGCTATGGCTATGGCAATGGCTGCTATGGCTATGGCTATGGCTGCTATGGCTATGGCTGCTATGGCTATGGCTGCTATGGCTATGGCTACGGCTATGGCTGCTATGGCTATGGCTTCTATGGCTATGGCTTTTATGGCTATCGCTATGGCTATGACTGCTATGGCTATTGCTATGGCTATGGCTGCTATGGGTATGGCAATGGCTATGTCTGCTATGGCTATGGCTGTGGCTGCTATGGCTATGGTTGTGGTTGCAATGGCTATTGCGTCTATCTGCTATGGCTATGGCTGTGGATATGGCTTATATGGCTATGTCTATGGCTAAGGCTGCTATGGATTGGCTATGGCTGCTATGGCTTGGCTATGGCTGCTATGGCTATGGCTATAGCTGCATTGGCTGCTGTGGCTATGGCTATGTCTATGGCAGCTATGGCTGTGGTTATGACTATGGCTTCTATGGAAATAACTATGGCCGATATCGCTATGGCTATAGCTGCATTGGCTGCTATGGCTATGGCTATGTCTATGGCTGCTATGGCTGTGGCTATGGCTATGTCTGCTATGGAAATATCTATGGCGGCTATGGCTATGGCTATAGCTGCTATGGCTATGGCTATTGCTATGGCTGCTGTG
The DNA here is from genome assembly GCF_051401765.1 of Calliopsis andreniformis. Lineage (NCBI taxonomy): Eukaryota > Metazoa > Arthropoda > Insecta > Hymenoptera > Andrenidae > Calliopsis > Calliopsis andreniformis. The sequence goes on along the minus strand of NW_027480456.1, from coordinate 2,805,766 downwards.
GCTGTGGCTATTGCTGATATGCCTATGGCTAAGGCTATGGCTGGTATGGCCATGGCCATGGCTGCTGTGGCTATTGCTATGGCTGCTATGGCAATGGCTATGGCTACGGCTATGGCTGCTAGGGCCACCATGGCTAAGGCAATGGCTGCTATGGCTATGGCTATGACTGCGGCTGCAATGGCTATGGCTGCTACGGCTATGGCTATGTCTGGTATGGCTATGGCTATGTCTACTATGGCTGCTATGGCAATGACTATGGCTATGGCTGCTATGGCTATGGCTATGGCTGCTATGGCTATGGCTATGTCTGGTATGGCTATGGCTATGTCTACTATGGCTGCTATGGCAATGACTATGGCTACTATGGCTATGGATACGGCTGCTATGGTTACTATGGCTATGGATACGGCTGCTATGGCTATGTCTATGGCTGCTATGGCTATGACTGCATTGGCTATGGCTATACCTGCATTGGCTGCTGTGGCTATGGCTATGTCTATGGCTGCTATGGCTCCGGCTATGGCTATGGCTGCTATGGAAGTAGATGTGGCAGCTATGGCTATGGCTATGGCTGCTATGGCTATGGCTATGGCTATGGCTGCTATGGCTATGGCAATGGCTGCTATGGCTATGGCTATGGCTGCTATGGCTATGGCTGCTATGGCTATGGCTGCTATGGCTATGGCTACGGCTATGGCTGCTATGGCTATGGCTTCTATGGCTATGGCTTTTATGGCTATCGCTATGGCTATGACTGCTATGGCTATTGCTATGGCTATGGCTGCTATGGGTATGGCAATGGCTATGTCTGCTATGGCTATGGCTGTGGCTGCTATGGCTATGGTTGTGGTTGCAATGGCTATTGCGTCTATCTGCTATGGCTATGGCTGTGGATATGGCTTATATGGCTATGTCTATGGCTAAGGCTGCTATGGATTGGCTATGGCTGCTATGGCTTGGCTATGGCTGCTATGGCTATGGCTATAGCTGCATTGGCTGCTGTGGCTATGGCTATGTCTATGGCAGCTATGGCTGTGGTTATGACTATGGCTTCTATGGAAATAACTATGGCCGATATCGCTATGGCTATAGCTGCATTGGCTGCTATGGCTATGGCTATGTCTATGGCTGCTATGGCTGTGGCTATGGCTATGTCTGCTATGGAAATATCTATGGCGGCTATGGCTATGGCTATAGCTGCTATGGCTATGGCTATTGCTATGGCTGCTGTGGCTGTGGCTATTGCTGATATGCCTATGGCTAAGGCTATGGCTGGTATGGCCATGGCCATGGCTGCTGTGGCTATTGCTATGGCTGCTATGGCAATGGCTATGGCTACGGCTATGGCTGCTAGGGCCACCATGGCTAAGGCAATGGCTGCTATGGCTATGGCTATGACTGCGGCTGCAATGGCTATGGCTGCTTTGGCTATGGTTATGGCTGCTATGGCTATGGCTTTGGATATGGCTGCTATGGCTATGGCTATGACTGCTATGGCTATGGCTATGGCTGCTGTGGCTTTGGCTATGGCTACTATGGCTGCTATGGCTATGGCTATGGCTGCTATTGCTATGGCTATGGATATGGCTTCTATGGCTACGGCTATGTCTGGTATGGCCATGGCTATGTCTGCTATGGCTATGGCTATGGCTGCTATGGCTATGGCTATGGCTGCTATGGCTTTGGCTATGGCTGCTACGGCTACCGCGAGGACTGCTATGGCTATAGCTATGGCTCTGGCTGCTATGGCTATTGCTATGGCTATGGCTGCTATGGCTATGTCTACGTCTGCTATGGCTATGGCTATCGCTGCGTCTGCTATGGCTATGGCTGCTATGGCTATGGCTATAGCCGCCATGACAATGGCTACGCGTGCTATGACTATGGCCGTGACTGGTTTGGCTATGGCTATAGCTGCTATGGCTATGGCTATGGCTATGGCTGCTATGGCTATGGCAATGGCCATGGCTGCTATGGCTATGGCTTCTATGGCAATGGCTATGGCTATGGCTGCTATGGCTATGGCTGCTATGGCTACTATGGCTATGGCTATGGCTTTGGCTGCCATGGCTATGGCTATGGCTGCTATGGCCATTGCTGCTATGGCTATGGCTGCTATGGCTATGGCTGCTATGTCTATGGCTATGGCTGCTATGGCTATGTATGCTATGACTGTGGCCATGGCTGCTATGGCTATGCCTATGGCTGCTATGACTATCGCTATGGCTACTGCTATGGCTGCTATGGGTATGAAAATGTCTGTGGCTGCAATGGCTATGGCTATGGCTGCTATGGCTATGGTTATGGCTATGGCTGCTATGGCCATGCCTATGGCTGCTATGGATATCGCTATGGCTATGGCTATGTCTGCTATGGCTATGGCTATGGCTGCTATGGCTATGGCTATGGCTATGGCTGCAATGGCTATGGCAATGGCTACTATGGCCATGGCTATGACTGCTATGGCTATGGCTATGGCTGCCATGGCTATGCCTTTTATGGCTATGGCTTCTATGGCTATCGCTATGGCTATGACTGCTGTGGCTATGGCTACGGCTGCTGTGGCTCTCGGTATGGCTGCTATGGCTATGGCTATGGCTAAGGCTGCTGTGGCTATGGCTGTGGCTGCATTGGCTACGGCTATAGCTGCATTGGCTGCTGTGGCTATGGCTATGTCTATGGCTGCTATGGCTGTGGCTCTGGCTGCTTTGGCTATGGCTATAGCTGGATTGGCTGCTGTGGCTATGTCTATGTCTATGGCTGCTATGGCTGTGGGTATCGCTATGGCTGCTATAGAAATAGCTATGATGGCTAAGACTATGGCTATGGCTGCAATGGCTATGGCTATGGGTATGGCTGCTGTGGCTATGGCAATGGCTGATATGGCAATGGCTATGGCTATGGCTGCTATGGCTATGGCTATGGCTTCGGCTATGTCTGCTATGGCTATGGTTATGGCTGCTATGGCTATGGCTATGGGTATGGCTGCTATAGCAATGGCTTTGGCTGCTATGGCTATGGCTATGGCTGCTATGGCTATGGCAATGGCTACTATGGCCATGGCTATAACTGCTATGGCTATGGCTATGGCTGCTATGGCTGTGGGTATGGCTGCTATGGCTATGGCTATGGCTATGGCTGCTGTGGCTATGGCAATGCCTGATATGGCAATGGCTATGGCTATGGCTGCTATGGCTATGGCTATGGCTTCGGCTATGTCTGCTATGGCTATGGTTATGGCTGCTATGGCTATGGCTATGGCTATGGCTGCTATGGCTATGGCTATGGCTGCTATGGCTATGTATGCTATGGCTATGGCAATGGCTATGGCTGCTATGGTTAAGGCTGCTATGGCTATGGCTATGGCTGCTCTGGCTACCGCCATGGCTACAGCTATGGCTGCTATGGCTATGGCAATGGCCATGGCTGCTATGGCTATGGCTTCTATGGCAATGGCTATGGCTATGGCTGCTATGGCTATGGCTGCTATGGCTACTATGGGTATGGCTATGGCTTTGGCTGCCATGGCTATGGCTATGGCTGCTATGGCCATTGCTGCTATGGCTATGGCTGCTATGGCTATGGCTGCTATGGCTATGGCTATGGCTGCTATGGCTATGTATGCTATGACTGTGGCCATGGCTGCTATGGCTATGCCTATGGCTGCTATGGCTATCGCTATGGCTACTGCTATGGCTGCTATGGGTATGAAAATGTCTATGGCTGCAATGCCTATGGCTATGGCTGCTATGGCTATGGTTATGGCTATGGCTGCTATGGCCATGCCTATGGCTGCTATGGATATCGCTATGGCTATGGCTATGTCTGCTATGGCTATGGCTATGGCTGCTATGGCTATGGCTATGGCTATGGCTGCAATGGCTATGGCAATGGCTACTATGGCCATGGCTATGACTGCTATGGCTATGGCTATGGCTGCCATGGCTATGCCTTTTATGGCTATGGCTTCTATGGCTATCGCTATGGCTATGACTGCTGTGGCTATGGCTACGGCTGCTGTGGCTCTCGCTATGGCTGCTATGGCTATGGCTATGGCTAAGGCTGCTGTGGCTATGGCTGTGGCTGCATTGGCTACGGCTATAGCTGCATTGGCTGCTGTGGCTATGGCTATGTCTATGGCTGCTATGGCTGTGGCACTGGCTGCTTTGGCTATGGCTATAGCTGGATTGGCTGCTGTGGCTATGTCTATGTCTATGGCTGCTATGGCTGTGGGTATCGCTATGGCTGCTATAGAAATAGCTATGATGGCTAAGACTATGGCTATGGCTGCAATGGCTATGGCTATGGGTATGGCTGCTGTGGCTATGGCAATGGCTGATATGGCAATGGCTATGGCTATGGCTGCTATGGCTATGGCTATGGCTTCGGCTATGTCTGCTATGGCTATGGTTATGGCTGCTATGGCTATGGCTATGGGTATGGCTGCTATGGCAATGGCTTTGGCTGCTATGGCTATGGCTATGGCTGCTATGGCTATGGCAATGGCTACTATGGCCATGGCTATGTCTGCTATGGCTATGGCTATGGCTGCTATGGCTGTGGGTATGGCTGCTATGGCTATGGCTATGGCTATGGCTGCTGTGGCTATGGCAATGGCTGATATGGCAATGGCTATGGCTATGGCTGCTATGGCTATGGCTATGGCTTCGGCTATGTCTGCTATGGCTATGGTTATGGCTGCTATGGCTATGGCTATGGCTATGGCTGCTATGGCTATGGCTATGGCTGCTATGGCTATGTATGCTATGGCTATGGCAATGGCTATGGCTGCTATGGTTATGGCTGCTATGGCTATGGCTATGGCGGCTCTGGCTACCGCCATGGCTACAGCTATGGCTGCTATGGCTATGACCATGGCTATGGCTGCTATGGCTATGGCTATGGCTGCTATGGCTATGGTTATGGCTGATATGGCTATGGCTTGGCTATGGCTGCTATGGCTATGGCTATGGCTGCGGCTGCTATGGCTATGGCTTTTATGGCTATCGCTACGGCTATGACTGCTATGGCTATGGCTATGGCTTCTATGGCTATGTCTATGGCTAAGGCTGCTATGGCTTGGCTATGGCTGCTATGGCTATGGCTATGGCTGCGGCTGCAATGGCTATGGCTGCTTTGGCTATGGTTATGGCTGCTATGGCTATGGCTATGGATATGGCTGCTACGGCTATGGCTACGACTGCTATGGCTATGGCTATGGCTGCTGTGGCTTTGGCTATGTCTACTATGGCTGCTATGGCTATGGCTATGGCTGCTATGGCTATGGCTATGGATATGGCTGCTATGGCTGCGGCTATGTCTGGTATGGCCATGGCTATGGCTGCTATGGCTATGGCTATGTCTGCTATGGCTTTGGCTATGGCTGCTACGGCTACCGCGATGACTGCTATGGCTATGGCTATGGCTATGGCTGCTATGGCTATGGCTATGGCTGCTATGGCTACGGCACTGGCTGCTATGGCTATGGCTGCTATGGCTACTATGGCTATTACTATGGCTATGGCTGCTATGGCTATGGTTGTGGCTATGGCTGCTATGGCTATGGGTATGGCTGTCGCTGCTATGGCTATGGCTATGGCTGCTATGGCTATGGCTGCTACGGCTATGGCTGTGGCTGCAATGGCTATGGCTGCTATGGCTATGGCTATGGCTGCTATGGATATCGCTATGGCTATGGCTATGTCTGCTATGGCTATGGCTATGGCTGCTATGGCTATGGCTATGGCTATGGCTGCAATGGCTATGGCAATGGCTACTATGGCCATGGCTATGACTGCTATGGCTATGGCTATGGCTGCCATGGCTATGCCTTTTATGGCTATGGCTTCTATGGCTATCGCTATGGCTATGACTGCTGTGGCTATGGCTACGGCTGCTGTGGCTCTCGCTATGGCTGCTATGGCTATGGCTATGGCTAAGGCTGCTGTGGCTATGGCTGTGGCTGCATTGGCTACGGCTATAGCTGCATTGGCTGCTGTGGCTATGGCTATGTCTATGGCTGCTATGGCTGTGGCTCTGGCTGCTTTGGCTATGGCTATAGCTGGATTGGCTGCTGTGGCTATGTCTATGTCTATGGCTGCTATGGCTGTGGGTATCGCTATGGCTGCTATAGAAATAGCTATGATGGCTAAGACTATGGCTATGGCTGCAATGGCTATGGCTATGGGTATGGCTGCTGTGGCTATGGCAATGGCTGATATGGCAATGGCTATGGCTATGGCTGCTATGGCTATGGCTATGGCTTCGGCTATGTCTGCTATGGCTATGGTTATGGCTGCTATGGCTATGGCTATGGGTATGGCTGCTATGGCAATGGCTTTGGCTGCTATGGCTATGGCTATGGCTGCTATGGCTATGGCAATGGCTACTATGGCCATGGCTATGACTGCTATGGCTATGGCTATGGCTGCTATGGCTGTGGGTATGGCTGCTATGGCTATGGCTATGGCTATGGCTGCTGTGGCTATGGCAATGGCTGATATGGCAATGGCTATGGCTATGGCTGCTATGGCTATGGCTATGGCTTCGGCTATGTCTGCTATGACTATGGTTATGGCTGCTATGGCTATGGCTATGGCTATGGCTATTATGGCTATGGCTATGGCTGCTATGGCTATGTATGCTATGGCTATGGCAATGGCTATGGCTGCTATGGTTATGGCTGCTATGGCTATGGCTATGGCTGCTATGGCTACCGCCATGGCTACAGCTATGGCTGCTATGGCTATGACCATGGCTATGGCTGCTATGGCTATGGCTATGGCTGCTATGGCTATGGTTATGGCTGATATGGCTATGGCTTGGCTATGGCTGCTATGGCTATGGCTATGGCTGCGGCTGCTATGGCTATGGCTTTTATGGCTATCGCTACGGCTATGACTGCTATGGCTATGGCTATGGCTTCTATGGCTATGTCTATGGCTAAGGCTGCTATGGCTTGGCTATGGCTGCTATGGCTATGGCTATGGCTGCGGCTGCAATGGCTATGGCTGCTTTGGCTATGGTTATGGCTGCTATGGCTATGGCTATGGATATGGCTGCTACGGCTATGGCTACGACTGCTATGGCTATGGCTATGGCTGCTGTGGCTTTGGCTATGTCTACTATGGCTGCTATGGCTATGGCTATGGCTGCTATGGCTATGGCTATGGATATGGCTGCTATGGCTGCGGCTATGTCTGGTATGGCCATGGCTATGGCTGCTATGGCTATGGCTATGTCTGCTATGGCTTTGGCTATGGCTGCTACGGCTACCGCGATGACTGCTATGGCTATGGCTATGGCTATGGCTGCTATGGCTATGGCTATGGCTGCTATGGCTATGGCACTGGCTGCTATGGCTATGGCTGCTATGGCTACTATGGCTATTACTATGGCTATGGCTGCTATGGCTATGGTTATGGCTATGGCTGCTATGGCTATGGCTATGGCTGTCGCTGCTATGGCTATGGCTATGGCTGCTATGGCTATGGCTGCTACGGCTATGGCTATGGCTGCAATGGCTATGGCTGCTATGGCTATGGCTATGGCTGCTATGGCTATGTCTATGGCTGCTATGGCTATGGCTGCATTGGCTATGGCTATAGCTGCATTGGCTGCTGTGGCTATGGCTATGTCTATGGCTGCTATGGCTGTGGCTCTGGCTGCTTTGTCTATGGCTATAGCTGCATTGGCTGCTGTGGCTATGCCTATGTCTATGGCTGCTATGGCTGTGGCTATGGCTATGGCTGCTATGGAAGTAGCTATGGCAGCTATGGCTATGGCTATGGCTGCTATGGCTATGGCTTTGGCTACGGCTGCTATGGCTATGGCAATGATTGCTATGGCTATGGCTATGGCTGCTATGGCTATGGCTGCTATGGCTATGGCTATGGCTGCTATGGCTATGCCTGCTATGGCTATGGCTATGGCTATGGTTGCTATGGCTATGGCTTCTAAGGCTATGGCTCTTGTGGTTATCGCTATGGCTATGACTGCTATGGCTATTGCTATGGCTATGGCTGCTATGGCTATGGCAATGGCTATGTCTGCTATGGCTATGGCTATGGCTGCTATGGCTATGGCTATGACTGCTATGGCTATGGCTATGGCTGCTGTGGCTTTGGCTATGGCTACTATGGCTGCTATGGCTATGGCTATGGCTGCTATGGCTATGGCTATGGCTGCTATGGCTATGGCTATGGCTATGGCTATGGCTGCTATGGCTATGGCTGCTATGGCTATGGCTACGGCTATGGCTGCTATGGCTATGGCTTCTATGGCTATGGCTTTTATGGCTATCGCTACGGCTATGACTGCTATGGCTATTGCTATGGCTATGGCTGCTATGGGTATGGCAATGGCTATGTCTGCTATGGCTATGGCTGTGGCTGCTATGGCTATGGTTGTGGTTGCAATGGCTATTGCGTCTATCTGCTATGGCTATGGCTGTGGATATGGCTTCTATGGCTATGTCTATGGCTAAGGCTGCTATGGATTGGCTATGGCTGCTATGGCTTGGCTATGGCTGCTATGGCTATGGCTATAGCTGCATTGGCTGCTGTGGCTATGGCTATGTCTATGGCTGCTATGGCTGTGGTTATGACTATGGCTTCTATGGAAATAACTATGGCGGATATCGCTATGGCTATAGCTGCATTGGCTGCTATGGCTATGGCTATGTCTATGGCTGCTATGGCTGTGGCTATGGCTATGTCTGCTATGGAAATATCTATGGCGGCTATGGCTATGGCTATAGCTGCTATGGCTATGGCTATTGCTATGGCTGCTGTGGCTGTGGCTATTGCTGATATGGCTATGGCTAAGGCTATGGCTGGTATGGCCATGGCCATGGCTGCTGTGGCTATTGCTATGGCTGCTATGGCAATGGCTATGGCTACGGCTATGGCTGCTAGGGCCACCATGGCTAAGGCAATGGCTGCTATGGCTATGGCTATGGCTGCGGCTGCAATGGCTATGGCTGCTTTGGCTATGGTTATGGCTGCTATGGCTATGGCTTTGGATATGGCTGCTATGGCTATGGCTATGACTGCTATGGCTATGGCTATGGCTGCTGTGGCTTTGGCTATGGCTACTATGGCTGCTATGGCTATGGCTATGGCTGCTATTGCTATGGCTATGGATATGGCTTCTATGGCTACGGCTATGTCTGGTATGGCCATGGCTATGTCTGCTATGGCTATGGCTATGGCTGCTATGGCTATGGCTATGGCTGCTATGGCTATGGCTGCTACGGCTATGGCTATGGCTGCAATGGCTATGGCTGCTATGGCTATGGCTATGGCTGCTATGGCTATGTCTATGGCTGCTATGGCTATGGCTGCATTGGCTATGGCTATAGCTGCATTGGCTGCTGTGGCTATGGCTATGTCTATGGCTGCTATGGCTGTGGCTCTGGCTGCTTTGTCTATGGCTATAGCTGCATTGGCTGCTGTGGCTATGCCTATGTCTATGGCTGCTATGGCTGTGGCTATGGCTATGGCTGCTATGGAAGTAGCTATGGCAGCTATGGCTATGGCTATGGCTGCTATGGCTATGGCTTTGGCTACGGCTGCTATGGCTATGGCAATGATTGCTATGGCTATGGCTATGGCTGCTATGGCTATGGCTGCTATGGCTATGGCTATGGCTGCTATGGCTATGCCTGCTATGGCTATGGCTATGGCTATGGTTGCTATGGCTATGGCTTCTAAGGCTATGGCTCTTGTGGTTATCGCTATGGCTATGACTGCTATGGCTATGGCTGCTATGGCTATGCCTGCTATGGCTATGGCTATGGCTATGGTTGCTATGGCTATGGCTTCTAAGGCTATGGCTCTTGTGGTTATCGCTATGGCTATGACTGCTATGGCTATTGCTATGGCTATGGCTGCTATGGCTATGGCAATGGCTATGTCTGCTATGGCTATGGCTATGGCTGCTATGGCTATGGCTATGACTGCTATGGCTATGGCTATGGCTGCTGTGGCTTTGGCTATGGCTACTATGGCTGCTATGGCTATGGCTATGACTGCTATGGCTATGGCTATGGCTGCTGTGGCTTTGGCTATGGCTACTATGGCTGCTATGGCTATGGCTATGGCTGCTATGGCTATGGCTATGGCTGCTATGGCTATGGCTATGGCTATGGCTATGGCTGCTATGGCTATGGCTGCTATGGCTATGGCTACGGCTATGGCTGCTATGGCTATGGCTTCTATGGCTATGGCTTTTATGGCTATCGCTATGGCTATGACTGCTATGGCTATTGCTATGGCTATGGCTGCTATGGGTATGGCAATGGCTATGTCTGCTATGGCTATGGCTGTGGCTGCTATGGCTATGGTTGTGGTTGCAATGGCTATTGCGTCTATCTGCTATGGCTATGGCTGTGGATATGGCTTCTATGGCTATGTCTATGGCTAAGGCTGCTATGGATTGGCTATGGCTGCTATGGCTTGGCTATGGCTGCTATGGCTATGGCTATAGCTGCATTGGCTGCTGTGGGTATGGCTATGTCTATGGCTGCTATGGCTGTGGTTATGACTATGGCTTCTATGGAAATAACTATGGCGGATATCGCTATGGCTATAGCTGCATTGGCTGCTATGGCTATGGCTATGTCTATGGCTGCTATGGCTGTGGCTATGGCTATGTCTGCTATGGAAATATCTATGGCGGCTATGGCTATGGCTATAGCTGCTATGGCTATGGCTATTGCTATGGCTGCTGTGGCTGTGGCTATTGCTGATATGGCTATGGCTAAGGCTATGGCTGGTATGGCCATGGCCATGGCTGCTGTGGCTATTGCTATGGCTGCTATGGCAATGGCTATGGCTACGGCTATGGCTGCTAGGGCCACCATGGCTAAGGCAATGGCTGCTATGGCTATGGCTATGGCTGCGGCTGCAATGGCTATGGCTGCTTTGGCTATGGTTATGGCTGCTATGGCTATGGCTTTGGATATGGCTGCTATGGCTATGGCTATGACTGCTATGGCTATGGCTATGGCTGCTGTGGCTTTGGCTATGGCTACTATGGCTGCTATGGCTATGGCTATGGCTGCTATTGCTATGGCTATGGATATGGCTTCTATGGCTACGGCTATGTCTGGTATGGCCATGGCTATGTCTGCTATGGCTATGGCTATGGCTGCTATGGCTATGGCTATGGCTGCTATGGCTTTGGCTATGGCTGCTACGTCTACCGCGAGGACTGCTATGGCTATAGCCATGGCTCTGGCTGCTATGGCTATTGCTATGGCTATGGCTGCTATGGCTATGTCTACGTCTGCTATGGCTATGGCTATCGCTGCGTCTGCTATGGCTATGGCTGCTATGGCTATGGCTGCTATGGCTACTATGGCTATGGCTATGGCTTTGGCTGCCATGGCTATGGCTATGGTTCTTATGGCCATTGCTGCTATGGCTATGGCTACTATGGCTATGGCTGCTATGGCTATGGCTATGGCTGCTATGGCTATGTATGCTATGACTGTGGCCATGGCTGCTATGGCTATGCCTATGGCTGCTATGGCTATCGCTATGGCTACTGCTATGGCTGCTATGGGTATGAAAATGTCTATGGCTGCAATGGCTATGGCTATGGCTGCTATGGCTATGGTTATGGCTATGGCTGCTATGGCCATGCCTATGGCTGCTATGGATATCGCTATGGCTATGGCTATGTCTGCTATGGCTATGGCTATGGCTGCTATGGCTATGGCTATGGCTATGGCTGCAATGGCTATGGCAATGGCTACTATGGCCATGGCTATGACTGCTATGGCTATGGCTATGGCTGCCATGGCTATGCCTTTTATGGCTATGGCTTCTATGGCTATCGCTATGGCTATGACTGCTGTGGCTATGGCTACGGCTACTGTGGCTCTCGCTATGGCTGCTATGGCTATGGCTATGGCTAAGGCTGCTGTGGCTATGGCTGTGGCTGCATTGGCTACGGCTATAGCTGCATTGGCTGCTGTGGCTATGGCTATGTCTATGGCTGCTATGGCTGTGGCTCTGGCTGCTTTGGCTATGGCTATAGCTGGATTGGCTGCTGTGGCTATGTCTATGTCTATGGCTGCTATGGCTGTGGGTATCGCTATGGCTGCTATAGAAATAGCTATGATGGCTAAGACTATGGCTATGGCTGCAATGGCTATGGCTATGGGTATGCCTGCTGTGGCTATGGCAATGGCTGATATGGCAATGGCTATGGCTATGTCTGCTATGGCTATGGCTATGGCTTCGGCTATGTCTGCTATGGCTATGGTTATGGCTGCTATGGCTATGGCAATGGGTATGGCTGCTATGGCAATGGCTTTGGCTGCTATGGCTATGGCTATGGCTGCTATGGCTATGGCAATGGCTACTATGGCCATGGCTATGACTGCTATGGCTATGGCTATGGCTGCTATGGCTGTGGGTATGGCTGCTATGGTTATGGCTATGGCTATGGCTGCTGTGGCTATGGCAATGGCTGATATGGCAATGGCTATGGCTATGGCTGCTATGGCTATGGCTATGGCTTCGGCTATGTCTGCTATGGCTATGGTTATGGATGCTATGGCTATGGCTATGGCTATGGCTGCTATGGCTATGGCTATGGCTGCTATGGCTATGTATGCTATGGCTATGGCAATGGCTATGACTGCTATGGTTATGGCTGCTATGGCTATGGCTATGGCTGCTCTGGCTACCGCCATGGCTACAGCTATGGCTGCTATGGCTAGGACCATGGCTATGGCTGCTATGGCTATGGCTATGGCTGCTATGGCTATGGTTATGGCTACGGCTGCTATGGCTATGGCAATGATTGCTATGGCTATGGCTATGGCTGCTATGGCTATGGCTGCTCTGGCTTTGGCTATGGCTACTATGGCTGTTATTGCTATGGCTATGGCTACTATGGCTATGGATACGGCTGCTCTGGCTATGGCTATGGCTATGTCTGCTATGGCTGTGGCTATGGCTGCTGTGGCTTTGGCTATGGCTACTATGGCTGCTATGGCTATGACTATGGCTGCTATGGCTATGGATACGGATATGGCTGCTATGGCTACGGCTATGTCTGGTATGGCCATGGCTACGGCTGCTATGGCTATGGCTATGGCTGCTATGGCTTTGGCTATGGCTGCTACGGCTATGGCTATGTCTGGCATGGCTATGGCTATGTCTACTATGGCTGCTATGGCAATGACTATGGCTATGGCTGCTATGGTTATGGCTATGGCTGCTATGGCTATGGCTATGTCTGGTATGGCTATGGCTATGTCTACTATGGCTGCTATGGCAATGACTATGGCTACTATGGCTATGGATACGGCTGCTATGGCTACTATGGCTATGGATACGGCTGCTATGGCTATGGCTATGGCTGCTATGGCTATGGTTATGGCTACGGCTGCTATGGCTATGGCAATGATTGCTATGGCTATGGCTATGGCTGCTATGGCTATGGCTGCTCTGGCTTTGGCTATGGCTACTATGGCTGTTATTGCTATGGCTATGGCTACTATGGCTATGGATACGGCTGCTCTGGCTATGGCTATGGCTATGTCTGCTATGGCTGTGGCTATGGCTGCTGTGGCTTTGGCTATGGCTACTATGGCTGCTATGGCTATGACTATGGCTGCTATGGCTATGGATACGGATATGGCTGCTATGGCTACGGCTATGTCTGGTATGGCCATGGCTACGGCTGCTATGGCTATGGCTATGGCTGCTATGGCTTTGGCTATGGCTGCTACGGCTATGGCTATGTCTGGCATGGCTATGGCTATGTCTACTATGGCTGCTATGGCAATGACTATGGCTATGGCTGCTATGGCTATGGCTATGGCTGCTATGGCTATGGCTATGTCTGGTATGGCTATGGCTATGTCTACTATGGCTGCTATGGCAATGACTATGGCTACTATGGCTATGGATACGGCTGCTATGGCTACTATGGCTATGGATACGGCTGCTATGGCTATGTCTATGGCTGCTATGGCTATGGCTGCATTGGCTATGGCTATAGCTGCATTGGCTGCTGTGGCTATGGCTATGTCTATTTTTGCTATGGCTATGGCTGCATTGGCTATGGCTATAGCTGCATTGGCTGCTGTGGCTATGGCTATGTCTATTTTTGCTATGGCTGTGGCTCTGGCTGCTTTGTCTATGGCTATAGCTGCATTGGCTGCTGTGGCTATGTCTATGTCTATGGCTGCTATGGCTCCGGCTATGGCTATGGCTGCTATGGAAGTAGATATGGCAGCTATGGCTATGGCTATGGCTGCTATGGCTATGGCTATGGCTATGGCTGCTATGGCTATGGCAATGGCTGCTATGGCTATGGCTATGGCTGCTATGGCTATGGCTGCTATGGCTATGGCTATGGCTGCTATGGCTATGGCTGCTATGGCTATGGCTATGGCTGCTATGGCTATGGCTGCTATGGCTATGGCTATGGCTGCTATGGCTATGGCTGCTATGGCTATGGCTACGGCTATGGCTGCTATGGCTATGGCTTCTATGGCTATGGCTTTTATGGCTATCGCTATGGCTATGACTGCTATGGCTATTGCTATGGCTATGGCTGCTATGGGTATGGCAATGGCTATGTCTGCTATGGCTATGGCTGTGGCTGCTATGGCTATGGTTATGGCTATGGCTGCTATGGCTATGGCTATGGCTGTCGCTGCTATGGCTATGGCTATGGCTGCTATGGCTATGGCTGCTACGGCTATGGCTATGGCTGCAATGGCTATGGCTCCTATGGCTATGGCTATGGCTGCTATGGCTGTGGCTCTGGCTGCTTTGTCTATGGCTATAGCTGCATTGGCTGCTGTGGCTATGCCTATGTCTATGGCTGCTATGGCTGTGGCTATGGCTATGGCTGCTATGGAAGTAGCTATGGCAGCTATGGCTATGGCTATGGCTGCTATGGCTATGGCTTTGGCTACGGCTGCTATGGCTATGGCAATGATTGCTATGGCTATGGCTATGGCTGCTATGGCTATGGCTGCTATGGCTATGGCTATGGCTGCTATGGCTATGCCTGCTATGGCTATGGCTATGGCTATGGTTGCTATGGCTATGGCTTCTAAGGCTATGGCTCTTGTGGTTATCGCTATGGCTATGACTGCTATGGCTATTGCTATGGCTATGGCTGCTATGGCTATGGCAATGGCTATGTCTGCTATGGCTATGGCTATGGCTGCTATGGCTATGGCTATGACTGCTATGGCTATGGCTATGGCTGCTGTGGCTTTGGCTATGGCTACTATGGCTGCTATGGCTATGGCTATGGCTGCTATGGCTATGGCTATGGCTGCTATGGCTATGGCTATGGCTATGGCTATGGCTGCTATGGCTATGGCTGCTATGGCTATGGCTACGGCTATGGCTGCTATGGCTATGGCTTCTATGGCTATGGCTTTTATGGCTATCGCTACGGCTATGACTGCTATGGCTATTGCTATGGCTATGGCTGCTATGGGTATGGCAATGGCTATGTCTGCTATGGCTATGGCTGTGGCTGCTATGGCTATGGTTGTGGTTGCAATGGCTATTGCGTCTATCTGCTATGGCTATGGCTGTGGATATGGCTTCTATGGCTATGTCTATGGCTAAGGCTGCTATGGATTGGCTATGGCTGCTATGGCTTGGCTATGGCTGCTATGGCTATGGCTATAGCTGCATTGGCTGCTGTGGCTATGGCTATGTCTATGGCTGCTATGGCTGTGGTTATGACTATGGCTTCTATGGAAATAACTATGGCGGATATCGCTATGGCTATAGCTGCATTGGCTGCTATGGCTATGGCTATGTCTATGGCTGCTATGGCTGTGGCTATGGCTATGTCTGCTATGGAAATATCTATGGCGGCTATGGCTATGGCTATAGCTGCTATGGCTATGGCTATTGCTATGGCTGCTGTGGCTGTGGCTATTGCTGATATGGCTATGGCTAAGGCTATGGCTGGTATGGCCATGGCCATGGCTGCTGTGGCTATTGCTATGGCTGCTATGGCAATGGCTATGGCTACGGCTATGGCTGCTAGGGCCACCATGGCTAAGGCAATGGCTGCTATGGCTATGGCTATGGCTGCGGCTGCAATGGCTATGGCTGCTTTGGCTATGGTTATGGCTGCTATGGCTATGGCTTTGGATATGGCTGCTATGGCTATGGCTATGACTGCTATGGCTATGGCTATGGCTGCTGTGGCTTTGGCTATGGCTACTATGGCTGCTATGGCTATGGCTATGGCTGCTATTGCTATGGCTATGGATATGGCTTCTATGGCTACGGCTATGTCTGGTATGGCCATGGCTATGTCTGCTATGGCTATGGCTATGGCTGCTATGGCTATGGCTATGGCTGCTATGGCTATGGCTGCTACGGCTATGGCTATGGCTGCAATGGCTATGGCTGCTATGGCTATGGCTATGGCTGCTATGGCTATGTCTATGGCTGCTATGGCTATGGCTGCATTGGCTATGGCTATAGCTGCATTGGCTGCTGTGGCTATGGCTATGTCTATGGCTGCTATGGCTGTGGCTCTGGCTGCTTTGTCTATGGCTATAGCTGCATTGGCTGCTGTGGCTATGCCTATGTCTATGGCTGCTATGGCTGTGGCTATGGCTATGGCTGCTATGGAAGTAGCTATGGCAGCTATGGCTATGGCTATGGCTGCTATGGCTATGGCTTTGGCTACGGCTGCTATGGCTATGGCAATGATTGCTATGGCTATGGCTATGGCTGCTATGGCTATGGCTGCTATGGCTATGGCTATGGCTGCTATGGCTATGCCTGCTATGGCTATGGCTATGGCTATGGTTGCTATGGCTATGGCTTCTAAGGCTATGGCTCTTGTGGTTATCGCTATGGCTATGACTGCTATGGCTATGGCTGCTATGGCTATGCCTGCTATGGCTATGGCTATGGCTATGGTTGCTATGGCTATGGCTTCTAAGGCTATGGCTCTTGTGGTTATCGCTATGGCTATGACTGCTATGGCTATTGCTATGGCTATGGCTGCTATGGCTATGGCAATGGCTATGTCTGCTATGGCTATGGCTATGGCTGCTATGGCTATGGCTATGACTGCTATGGCTATGGCTATGGCTGCTGTGGCTTTGGCTATGGCTACTATGGCTGCTATGGCTATGGCTATGACTGCTATGGCTATGGCTATGGCTGCTGTGGCTTTGGCTATGGCTACTATGGCTGCTATGGCTATGGCTATGGCTGCTATGGCTATGGCTATGGCTGCTATGGCTATGGCTATGGCTATGGCTATGGCTGCTATGGCTATGGCTGCTATGGCTATGGCTACGGCTATGGCTGCTATGGCTATGGCTTCTATGGCTATGGCTTTTATGGCTATCGCTATGGCTATGACTGCTATGGCTATTGCTATGGCTATGGCTGCTATGGGTATGGCAATGGCTATGTCTGCTATGGCTATGGCTGTGGCTGCTATGGCTATGGTTGTGGTTGCAATGGCTATTGCGTCTATCTGCTATGGCTATGGCTGTGGATATGGCTTCTATGGCTATGTCTATGGCTAAGGCTGCTATGGATTGGCTATGGCTGCTATGGCTTGGCTATGGCTGCTATGGCTATGGCTATAGCTGCATTGGCTGCTGTGGCTATGGCTATGTCTATGGCTGCTATGGCTGTGGTTATGACTATGGCTTCTATGGAAATAACTATGGCGGATATCGCTATGGCTATAGCTGCATTGGCTGCTATGGCTATGGCTATGTCTATGGCTGCTATGGCTGTGGCTATGGCTATGTCTGCTATGGAAATATCTATGGCGGCTATGGCTATGGCTATAGCTGCTATGGCTATGGCTATTGCTATGGCTGCTGTGGCTGTGGCTATTGCTGATATGGCTATGGCTAAGGCTATGGCTGGTATGGCCATGGCCATGGCTGCTGTGGCTATTGCTATGGCTGCTATGGCAATGGCTATGGCTACGGCTATGGCTGCTAGGGCCACCATGGCTAAGGCAATGGCTGCTATGGCTATGGCTATGGCTGCGGCTGCAATGGCTATGGCTGCTTTGGCTATGGTTATGGCTGCTATGGCTATGGCTTTGGATATGGCTGCTATGGCTATGGCTATGACTGCTATGGCTATGGCTATGGCTGCTGTGGCTTTGGCTATGGCTACTATGGCTGCTATGGCTATGGCTATGGCTGCTATTGCTATGGCTATGGATATGGCTTCTATGGCTACGGCTATGTATGGTATGGCCATGGCTATGTCTGCTATGGCTATGGCTATGGCTGCTATGGCTATGGCTATGGCTGCTATGGCTTTGGCTATGGCTGCTACGTCTACCGCGAGGACTGCTATGGCTATAGCCATGGCTCTGGCTGCTATGGCTATTGCTATGGCTATGGCTGCTATGGCTATGTCTACGTCTGCTATGGCTATGGCTATCGCTGCGTCTGCTATGGCTATGGCTGCTATGGCTATGGCTATAGCCGCCATGACAATGGCTACGCGTGCTATGACTATGGCCGTGACTGGTTTGGCTATGGCTATAGCTGCTATGGCTATGGCTATGGCTATGGCTGCTATGGCTATGGCAATGGCCATGGCTGCTATGGCTATGGCTTCTATGGCAATGGCTATGGCTATGGCTGCTATGGCTATGGCTGCTATGGCTACTATGGCTATGGCTATGGCTTTGGCTGCCATGGCTATGGCTATGGTTCTTATGGCCATTGCTGCTATGGCTATGGCTACTATGGCTATGGCTGCTATGGCTATGGCTATGGCTGCTATGGCTATGTATGCTATGACTGTGACCATGGCTGCTATGGCTATGCCTATGGCTGCTATGGCTATCGCTATGGCTACTGCTATGGCTGCTATGGGTATGAAAATGTCTATGGCTGCAATGGCTATGGCTATGGCTGCTATGGCTATGGTTATGGCTATGGCTGCTATGGCCATGCCTATGGCTGCTATGGATATCGCTATGGCTATGGCTATGTCTGCTATGGCTATGGCTATGGCTATGGCTGCTATGGCTATGGCTATGGCTATGGCTGCAATGGCTATGGCAATGGCTACTATGGCCATGGCTATGACTGCTATGGCTATGGCTATGGCTGCCATGGCTATGCCTTTTATGGCTATGGCTTCTATGGCTATCGCTATGGCTATGACTGCTGTGGCTATGGCTACGGCTACTGTGGCTCTCGCTATGGCTGCTATGGCTATGGCTATGGCTAAGGCTGCTGTGGCTATGGCTGTGGCTGCATTGGCTACGGCTATAGCTGCATTGGCTGCTGTGGCTATGGCTATGTCTATGGCTGCTATGGCTGTGGCTCTGGCTGCTTTGGCTATGGCTATAGCTGGATTGGCTGCTGTGGCTATGTCTATGTCTATGGCTGCTATGGCTGTGGGTATCGCTATGGCTGCTATAGAAATAGCTATGATGGCTAAGACTATGGCTATGGCTGCAATGGCTATGGCTATGGGTATGCCTGCTGTGGCTATGGCAATGGCTGATATGGCAATGGCTATGGCTATGTCTGCTATGGCTATGGCTATGGCTTCGGCTATGTCTGCTATGGCTATGGTTATGGCTGCTATGGCTATGGCAATGGGTATGGCTGCTATGGCAATGGCTTTGGCTGCTATGGCTATGGCTATGGCTGCTATGGCTATGGCAATGGCTACTATGGCCATGGCTATGACTGCTATGGCTATGGCTATGGCTGCTATGGCTGTGGGTATGGCTGCTATGGTTATGGCTATGGCTATGGCTGCTGTGGCTATGGCAATGGCTGATATGGCAATGGCTATGGCTATGGCTGCTATGGCTATGGCTATAGCTTCGGCTATGTCTGCTATGGCTATGGTTATGGATGCTATGGCTATGGCTATGGCTATGGCTGCTATGGCTATGGCTATGGCTGCTATGGCTATGTATGCTATGGCTATGGCAATGGCTATGACTGCTATGGTTATGGCTGCTATGGCTATGGCTATGGCTGCTCTGGCTACCGCCATGGCTACAGCTATGGCTGCTATGGCTATGACCATGGCTATGGCTGCTATGGCTATGGCTATGGCTGCTATGGCTATGGTTATGGCTACGGCTGCTATGGCTATGGCAATGATTGCTATGGCTATGGCTATGGCTGCTATGGCTATGGCTGCTCTGGCTTTGGCTATGGCTACTATGGCTGTTATTGCTATGGCTATGGCTACTATGGCTATGGATACGGCTGCTCTGGCTATGGCTATGGCTATGTCTGCTATGGCTGTGGCTATGGCTGCTGTGGCTTTGGCTATGGCTACTATGGCTGCTATGGCTATGACTATGGCTGCTATGGCTATGGATACGGATATGGCTGCTATGGCTACGGCTATGTCTGGTATGGCCATGGCTACGGCTGCTATGGCTATGGCTATGGCTGCTATGGCTTTGGCTATGGCTGCTACGGCTATGGCTATGTCTGGCATGGCTATGGCTATGTCTACTATGGCTGCTATGGCAATGACTATGGCTATGGCTGCTATGGTTATGGCTATGGCTGCTATGGCTATGGCTATGTCTGGTATGGCTATGGCTATGTCTACTATGGCTGCTATGGCAATGACTATGGCTACTATGGCTATGGATACGGCTGCTATGGCTACTATGGCTATGGATACGGCTGCTATGGCTATGGCTATGGCTGCTATGGCTATGGTTATGGCTACGGCTGCTATGGCTATGGCAATGATTGCTATGGCTATGGCTATGGCTGCTATGGCTATGGCTGCTCTGGCTTTGGCTATGGCTACTATGGCTGTTATTGCTATGGCTATGGCTACTATGGCTATGGATACGGCTGCTCTGGCTATGGCTATGGCTATGTCTGCTATGGCTGTGGCTATGGCTGCTGTGGCTTTGGCTATGGCTACTATGGCTGCTATGGCTATGACTATGGCTGCTATGGCTATGGATACGGATATGGCTGCTATGGCTACGGCTATGTCTGGTATGGCCATGGCTACGGCTGCTATGGCTATGGCTGTGGCTGCTATGGCTTTGGCTATGGCTGCTACGGCTATGGCTATGTCTGGCATGGCTATGGCTATGTCTACTATGGCTGCTATGGCAATGACTATGGCTATGGCTGCTATGGCTATGGCTATGGCTGCTATGGCTATGGCTATGTCTGGTATGGCTATGGCTATGTCTACTATGGCTGCTATGGCAATGACTATGGCTACTATGGCTATGGATACGGCTGCTATGGCTACTATGGCTATGGATACGGCTGCTATGGCTATGTCTATGGCTGCTATGGCTATGGCTGCATTGGCTATGGCTATAGCTGCATTGGCTGCTGTGGCTATGGCTATGTCTATTTTTGCTATGGCTGTGGCTCTGGCTGCTTTGTCTATGGCTATAGCTGCATTGGCTGCTGTGGCTATGTCTATGTCTATGGCTGCTATGGCTCCGGCTATGGCTATGGCTGCTATGGAAGTAGATATGGCAGCTATGGCTATGGCTATGGCTGCTATGGCTATGGCTATGGCTATGGCTGCTATGGCTATGGCAATGGCTGCTATGGCTATGGCTATGGCTGCTATGGCTATGGCTGCTATGGCTATGGCTATGGCTGCTATGGCTATGGCTGCTATGGCTATGGCTACGGCTATGGCTGCTATGGCTATGGCTTCTATGGCTATGGCTTTTATGGCTATCGCTATGGCTATGACTGCTATGGCTATTGCTATGGCTATGGCTGCTATGGGTATGGCAATGGCTATGTCTGCTATGGCTATGGCTGTGGCTGCTATGGCTATGGTTATGGCTATGGCTGCTATGGCTATGGCTATGGCTGTCGCTGCTATGGCTATGGCTATGGCTGCTATGGCTATGGCTGCTACGGCTATGGCTATGGCTGCAATGGCTATGGCTCCTATGGCTATGGCTATGGCTGCTATGGCTATGTCTATGGCTGCTATGGCTATGGCTGCATTGGCTATGGCTATAGCTGCATTGGCTGCTGTGGCTATGGCTATGTCTATGGCTGCTATGGCTGTGGCTCTGGCTGCTTTGTCTATGGCTATAGCTGCATTGGCTGCTGTGGCTATGCCTATGTCTATGGCTGCTATGGCTGTGGCTATGGCTATGGCTGCTATGGAAGTAGCTATGGCAGCTATGGCTATGGCTATGGCTGCTATGGCTATGGCTTTGGCTACGGCTGCTATGGCTATGGCAATGATTGCTATGGCTATGGCTATGGCTGCTATGGCTATGGCTGCTATGGCTATGGCTATGGCTGCTATGGCTATGGCTGCTATGGCTATGGCTGCTATGGCTATGGCTATGGCTATGGTTGCTATGGCTATGGCTTCTAAGGCTATGGCTCTTGTGGTTAACGCTATGGCTATGACTGCTATGGCTATTGCTATGGCTATGGCTGCTATGGCTATGGCAATGGCTATGTCTGCTATGGCTATGGCTATGGCTGCTATGGCTATGGCTATGACTGCTATGGCTATGGCTATGGCTGCTGTGGCTTTGGCTATGGCTACTATGGCTGCTATGGCTATGGCTATGGCTGCAATGGCTATGGCTGCTATGGCTATGGCTATGGCTGCTATGGCTATGTCTATGGCTGCTATGGCTATGGCTGCATTGGCTATGGCTATAGCTGCATTGGCTGCTGTGGCTATGGCTATGTCTATGGCTGCTATGGCTGTGGCTCTGGCTGCTTTGTCTATGGCTATAGCTGCATTGGCTGCTGTGGCTATGCCTATGTCTATGGCTGCTATGGCTGTGGCTATGGCTATGGCTGCTATGGAAGTAGCTATGGCAGCTATGGCTATGGCTATGGCTGCTATGGCTATGCCTTTAGCTACGGCTGCTATGGCTATGGCAATGATTGCTATGGCTATGGCTATGGCTGCTATGGCTATGGCTGCTATGGCTATGGCTATGGCTGCTATGGCTATGGCTGCTATGGCTATGGCTGCTATGGCTATGGCTATGGCTATGGTTGCTATGGCTATGGCTTCTAAGGCTATGGCTCTTGTGGTTAACGCTATGGCTATGACTGCTATGGCTATTGCTATGGCTATGGCTGCTATGGCTATGGCAATGGCTATGTCTGCTATGGCTATGGCTATGGCTGCTATGGCTATGGCTATGACTGCTATGGCTATGGCTATGGCTGCTGTGGCTTTGGCTATGGCTACTATGGCTGCTATGGCTATGGCTATGGCTGCTATGGCTATGGCTATGGCTGCTATGGCTATGGCTATGGCTATGGCTATGGCTGCTATGGCTGTGGCTGCTATGGCTATGGCTACGGCTATGGCTGCTATGGCTATGGCTTCTATGGCTATGGCTTTTATGGCTATCGCTATGGCTATGACTGCTATGGCTATTGCTATGGCTATGGCTGCTATGGGTATGGCAATGGCTATGTCTGCTATGGCTATGGCTGTGGCTGCTATGGCTATGGTTGTGGTTGCAATGGCTATTGCGTCTATCTGCTATGGCTATGGCTGTGGATATGGCTTCTATGGCTATGTCTATGGCTAAGGCTGCTATGGATTGGCTATGGCTGCTATGGCTTGGCTATGGCTGCTATGGCTATGGCTATAGCTGCATTGGCTGCTGTGGCTATGGCTATGTCTATGGCTGCTATGGCTGTGGCTCTGGCTGCTTTGTCTATGGCTATAGCTGCATTGGCTGCTGTGGCTATGCCTATGTCTATGGCTGCTATGGCTGTGGCTATGGCTATGGCTGCTATGGAAGTAGCTATGGCAGCTATGGCTATGGCTATGGCTGCTATGGCTATGGCTTTGGCTACGGCTGCTATGGCTATGGCAATGATTGCTATGGCTATGGCTATGGCTGCTATGGCTATGGCTGCTATGGCTATGGCTATGGCTGCTATGGCTATGGCTGCTATGGCTATGGCTGCTATGGCTATGGCTATGGCTATGGTTGCTATGGCTATGGCTTCTAAGGCTATGGCTCTTGTGGTTATCGCTATGGCTATGACTGCTATGGCTATTGCTATGGCTATGGCTGCTATGGCTATGGCAATGGCTATGTCTGCTATGGCTATGGCTATGGCTGCTATGGCTATGGCTATGACTGCTATGGCTATGGCTATGGCTGCTGTGGCTTTGGCTATGGCTACTATGGCTGCTATGGCTATGGCTATGGCTGCTATGGCTATGGCTATGGCTGCTATGGCTATGGCTATGGCTATGGCTATGGCTGCTATGGCTGTGGCTGCTATGGCTATGGCTACGGCTATGGCTGCTATGGCTATGGCTTCTATGGCTATGGCTTTTATGGCTATCGCTATGGCTATGACTGCTATGGCTATTGCTATGGCTATGGCTGCTATGGGTATGGCAATGGCTATGTCTGCTATGGCTATGGCTGTGGCTGCTATGGCTATGGTTGTGGTTGCAATGGCTATTGCGTCTATCTGCTATGGCTATGGCTGTGGATATGGCTTCTATGGCTATGTCTATGGCTAAGGCTGCTATGGATTGGCTATGGCTGCTATGGCTTGGCTATGGCTGCTATGGCTATGGCTATAGCTGCATTGGCTGCTGTGGCTATGGCTATGTCTATGGCTGCTATGGCTGTGGTTATGACTATGGCTTCTATGGAAATAACTATGGCGGATATCGCTATGGCTATAGCTGCATTGGCTGCTATGGCTATGGCTATGTCTATGGCTGCTATGGCTGTGGCTATGGCTATGTCTGCTATGGAAATATCTATGGCGGCTATGGCTATGGCTATAGCTGCTATGGCTATGGCTATTGCTATGGCTGCTGTGGCTGTGGCTATTGCTGATATGGCTATGGCTAAGGCTATGGCTGGTATGGCCATGGCCATGGCTGCTGTGGCTATTGCTATGGCTGCTATGGCAATGGCTATGGCTACGGCTATGGCTGCTAGGGCCACCATGGCTAAGGCAATGGCTGCTATGGCTATGGCTATGGCTGCGGCTGCAATGGCTATGGCTGCTTTGGCTATGGTTATGGCTGCTATGGCTATGGCTTTGGATATGGCTGCTATGGCTATGGCTATGACTGCTATGGCTATGGCTATGGCTGCTGTGGCTTTGGCTATGGCTACTATGGCTGCTATGGCTATGGCTATGGCTGCTATTGCTATGGCTATGGATATGGCTTCTATGGCTACGGCTATGTCTGGTATGGCCATGGCTATGTCTGCTATGGCTATGGCTATGGCTGCTATGGCTATGGCTATGGCTGCTATGGCTTTGGCTATGGCTGCTACGTCTACCGCGAGGACTGCTATGGCTATAGCTATGGCTCTGGCTGCTATGGCTATGGCTATGTCTGGCATGGCTATGGCTATGTCTACTATGGCTGCTATGGCAATGACTATGGCTATGGCTGCTATGGCTATGGCTATGGCTGCTATGGCTATGGCTATGTCTGGTATGGCTATGGCTATGTCTACTATGGCTGCTATGGCAATGACTATGGCTACTATGGCTATGGATACGGCTGCTATGGCTACTATGGCTATGGATACGGCTGCTATGGCTATGGCTATGGCTGCTATGGCTATGGTTATGGCTACGGCTGCTATGGCTTTGGCTATGGCTGCTACGGCTATGGCTATGTCTGGCATGGCTATGGCTATGTCTACTATGGCTGCTATGGCAATGACTATGGCTATGGCTGCTATGGCTATGGCTATGGCTGCTATGGCTATGGCTATGTCTGGTATGGCTATGGCTATGTCTACTATGGCTGCTATGGCAATGACTATGGCTACTATGGCTATGGATACGGCTGCTATGGCTACTATGGCTATGGATACGGCTGCTATGGCTATGTCTATGGCTGCTATGGCTATGGCTGCATTGGCTATGGCTATAGCTGCATTGGCTGCTGTGGCTATGGCTATGTCTATTTTTGCTATGGCTGTGGCTCTGGCTGCTTTGTCTATGGCTATAGCTGCATTGGCTGCTGTGGCTATGTCTATGTCTATGGCTGCTATGGCTCCGGCTATGGCTATGGCTGCTATGGAAGTAGATATGGCAGCTATGGCTATGGCTATGGCTGCTATGGCTATGGCTATGGCTATGGCTGCTATGGCTATGGCAATGGCTGCTATGGCTATGGCTATGGCTGCTATGGCTATGGCTGCTATGGCTATGGCTATGGCTGCTATGGCTATGGCTGCTATGGCTATGGCTACGGCTATGGCTGCTATGGCTATGGCTTCTATGGCTATGGCTTTTATGGCTATCGCTATGGCTATGACTGCTATGGCTATTGCTATGGCTATGGCTGCTATGGGTATGGCAATGGCTATGTCTGCTATGGCTATGGCTGTGGCTGCTATGGCTATGGTTGTGGTTGCAATGGCTATTGCGTCTATCTGCTATGGCTATGACTGTGGATATGGCTTCTATGGCTATGTCTATGGCGAAGGCTGCTATGGATTGGCTATGGCTGCTATGGCTATTGCTATGGCTGCTATGGCAATGGCTATGGATACGGCTATGTCTGCTAGGGCCGCCATGGCTAAGGCAATGGCTGCTATGGCTATGGCTATGGCTGCGGCTGCAATGGCTATGGCTGCTTTGGCTATGGTTATGGCTGCTATTGCTATGGCTATGGATATGGCTGCTATGGCTATGGCTATGGCTGCTATGGCTATGGCTATGGC
The DNA here is from genome assembly GCF_051401765.1 of Calliopsis andreniformis. Classification (NCBI taxonomy): domain Eukaryota; kingdom Metazoa; phylum Arthropoda; class Insecta; order Hymenoptera; family Andrenidae; genus Calliopsis; species Calliopsis andreniformis. The sequence goes on along the minus strand of NW_027480456.1, from coordinate 2,779,066 downwards.
TGCTGTGGCTTTGGCTATGGCTACTATGGCTGCTATGGCTATGGCTATGGCTGCTATGGCTATGGCTATGGATAGGGCTGCTATGGCTACGGCTAGGTCTGGTATGGCCATGGCTATGGCTGCTATGGCTATGGCTATGGCTGCTACGGCTACCGCGATGTCTGCTATGGCTATGGCTATGGCTATGTCTGCTATGGCTATTGCTATGGCTATGGCTGCTATGGCTATGTCTACGTCTGCTATGGCTATGGCTATCGCTGCGTCTCCTATGGCTATGGCTGCTATGGCTATGGCTATAGCCGCCATGACAATGGCTACGCGTGCTATTGCTATGGCCGTGACTTGTTTGGCTATGGTTATGGCTGCTATTGCTATGGCTATGGATATGGCTGCTATGGCTATGGCTATGTCTGCTATGGCTATGGCTATGGCTGCTATGGCTATGGCTATGGCTTTTATGGCTTTGGCTATGGCTCCTACGGCTACCGCGAGGACTGCTATGGCTATGGCTATGGCTCTGGCTGCTATGGCTATTGCTATGGCTATGGCTGCTATGGCTATGTCTACGTCTGCTATGGTTGTGGCTATCGCGTCGTCTGCTATGGCTATGGCTGCTATGGCTATGGCTATAGCCGCCATGACAATGGCTACGCGTGCTATGGCTATGGCCGTGACTGGTTTGGCTATGGCTATAGCTGCTATGGCTATGGCTATGGCTATGGCTGCTATGGCTATGGCAATGGCCATGGCTGCTATGGCTATGGCTTCTATGGCTATGGCTATGGCTATGGCTGCTATGGCTATGGCTGCTATGGCTACTATGGCTATGGCTATGGCTTTGGCTGCCATGGCTATGGCTATGGCTGCTATGGCTATGGCTGCTATGGCTATGGCTATGGCTGCTATGGCTATGTATGCTATGACTATGGCCATGGCTGCTATGGCTATGCCTATGGCTGCTATGGCTATCGCTATGGCTACTGCTATGGCTCCTATGGGTATGAAAATGTCTATGGCTGCAATGGCTATGGCTATGGCTGCTATGGCTATGGTTATGGCTATGGCTGCTATGGCCATGCCTATGGCTGCTATGGATATCGCTATGGCTATGGCTATGTCTGCTATGGCTATGGCTATGGCTGCTATGGCTATGGCTATGGCTATGGCTGCAATGGCTATGGCAATGGCTACTATGGCCATGGCTATGACTGCTATGGCTATGGCTATGGCTGCCATGGCAATGCCTTTTATGGCTATGGCTTGTATGGCTATCGCTATGGCTATGACTGCTGTGGCTATGGCTACGGCTGCTGTGGTTCTCGCTATGGCTGCTATGGCTATGGCTATGGCTAAGGCTGCTGTGGCTATGGCTATGGCTGCATTGGCTACGGCTATAGCTGCATTGGCTGCTGTGGCTATGGCTATGTCTATGGCTGCTATGGCTGTGGCTCTGGCTGCTTTGGCTATGGCTTTAGCTGGATTGGCTGCTGTGGCTATGTCTATGTCTATGGCTGCTATGGCTGTGGCTATCGCTATGGCTGCTATAGAAATAGCTATGATGGCTAAGACTATGGCTATGGCTGCAATGGCTATGGCTATGGCTGCTATGGCTATGGCTATGGCTTCGGCTATGTCTGCTATGGCTATGGTTATGGCTGCTATGGCTATGGCTATGGGTATGGCTGCTATGGCAATGGCTTTGGCTGCTATGGCTATGGCTATGGCTGCTATGGCTATGGCAATGGCTACTATGGCCATGGCTATGACTGCTATGGCTATGGCTATGGCTGCTATGGCTGTGGGTATGGCTGCTATGGCTATGGCTATGGCTATGGCTGCTGTGGCTATGGCAATGGCTGATATGGCAATGGCTATGGCTATGGCTGCTATGGCTATGGCTATGGCTTCGGCTATGTCTGCTATGGCTATGGTTATGGCTGCTATGGCTATGGCTATGGCTATGGCTGCTATGGCTATGGCTATGGCTGCTATGGCTGTGTATGCTATGGCTATGGCAATGGCTATGGCTGCTATGGTTATGGCTGCTATGGCTATGGCTATAGTCGCCATGACAATGGCTACGCGTGCTATTGCTATGGCCGTGACTTGTTTGGCTATGGTTATGGCTGCTATTGCTATGGCTATGGATATGGCTGCTATGGCTATGGCTATGTCTGCTATGGCTATGGCTATGGCTGCTATGGCTATGGCTATGGCTTTTATGGCTTTGGCTATGGCTCCTACGGCTACCGCGAGGACTGCTATGGCTATGGCTAAGGCAATGGCTGCTATGGCTATGGCTATGGCTGCGGCTGCAATGGCTATGGCTGCTTTGGCTATGGTTATGGCTGCTATTGCTATGGCTATGGATATGGCTGCTATGGCTATGGCTATGACTGCTATGGCTATGGCTATGGCTGCTGTGGCTTTGGCTATGGCTACTATGGCTGCTATGGCTATGGCTATGGCTGCTATGGCTATGGATACGGATATGGCTGCTATGGCTACGGCTATGTCTGGTATGGCCATGGCTACGGCTGCTATGGCTATGGCTATGGCTGCTGTGGCTTTGGCTATGGCTACTATGGCTGCTATGGCTATGGCTATGGCTGCTATGGCTATGGATACGGATATGGCTGCTATGGCTACGGCTATGTCTGGTATGGCCATGGCTACGGCTGCTATGGCTATGGCTATGGCTGCTATGGCTTTGGCTATGGCTGCTACGGCTATGGCTATGTCTGGTATGGCTATGGCTATGTCTACTATGGCTGCTATGGCAATGACTATGGCTATGGCTGCTATGGCTATGGCTATGGCTGCTATGGCTATGGCTATGTCTGGTATGGCTATGGCTATGTCTACTATGGCTGCTATGGCAATGACTATGGCTACTATGGCTATGGATACGGCTGCTATGGTTACTATGGCTATGGATACGGCTGCTATGGCTATGTCTATGGCTGCTATGGCTATGGCTGCATTGGCTATGGCTATAGCTGCATTGGCTGCTGTGGCTATGGCTATGTCTATGGCTGCTATGGCTCCGGCTATGGCTATGGCTGCTATGGAAGTAGATGTGGCAGCTATGGCTATGGCTATGGCTGCTATGGCTATGGCTGTGGCTGCTATGGCTATGGTTGTGGTTGCAATGGCTATTGCGTCTATCTGCTATGGCTATGGCTGTGGATATGGCTTATATGGCTATGTCTATGGCTAAGGCTGCTATGGATTGGCTATGGCTGCTATGGCTTGGCTATGGCTGCTATGGCTATGGCTATAGCTGCATTGGCTGCTGTGGCTATGGCTATGTCTATGGCTGCTATGGCTGTGGTTATGACTATGGCTTCTATGGAAATAACTATGGCCGATATCGCTATGGCTATAGCTGCATTGGCTGCTATGGCTATGGCTATGTCTATGGCTGCTATGGCTGTGGCTATGGCTATGTCTGCTATGGAAATATCTATGGCGGCTATGGCTATGGCTATAGCTGCTATGGCTATGGCTATTGCTATGGCTGCTGTGGCTGTGGCTATTGCTGATATGCCTATGGCTAAGGCTATGGCTGGTATGGCCATGGCCATGGCTGCTGTGGCTATTGCTATGGCTGCTATGGCAATGGCTATGGCTACGGCTATGGCTGCTAGGGCCACCATGGCTAAGGCAATGGCTGCTATGGCTATGGCTATGACTGCGGCTGCAATGGCTATGGCTGCTTTGGCTATGGTTATGGCTGCTATGGCTATGGCTTTGGATATGGCTGCTATGGCTATGGCTATGACTGCTATGGCTATGGCTATGGCTGCTGTGGCTTTGGCTATGGCTACTATGGCTGCTATGGCTATGGCTATGGCTGCTATTGCTATGGCTATGGATATGGCTTCTACGGCTACGGCTATGTCTGGTATGGCCATGGCTATGTCTGCTATGGCTATGGCTATGGCTGCTATGGCTATGGCTATGGCTGCTATGGCTTTGGCTATGGCTGCTACGGCTACCGCGAGGACTGCTATGGCTATAGCTATGGCTCTGGCTGCTATGGCTATTGCTATGGCTATGGCTGCTATGGCTATGTCTACGTCTGCTATGGCTATGGCTATCGCTGCGTCTGCTATGGCTATGGCTGCTATGGCTATGGCTATAGCCGCCATGACAATGGCTACGCGTGCTATGACTATGGCCGTGACTGGTTTGGCTATGGCTATAGCTGCTATGGCTATGGCTATGGCTATGGCTGCTATGGCTATGGCAATGGCCATGGCTGCTATGGCTATGGCTTCTATGGCAATGGCTATGGCTATGGCTGCTATGGCTATGGCTGCTATGGCTACTATGGCTATGGCTATGGCTTTGGCTGCCATGGCTATGGCTATGGCTGCTATGGCCATTGCTGCTATGGCTATGGCTGCTATGGCTATGGCTGCTATGGCTATGGCTATGGCTGCTATGGCTATGTATGCTATGACTGTGGCCATGGCTGCTATGGCTATGCCTATGGCTGCTATGGCTATCGCTATGGCTACTGCTATGGCTGCTATGGGTATGAAAATGTCTGTGGCTGCAATGGCTATGGCTATGGCTGCTATGGCTATGGTTATGGCTATGGCTGCTATGGCCATGCCTATGGCTGCTATGGATATCGCTATGGCTATGGCTATGTCTGCTATGGCTATGGCTATGGCTGCTATGGCTATGGCTATGGCTATGGCTGCAATGGCTATGGCAATGGCTACTATGGCCATGGCTATGACTGCTATGGCTATGGCTATGGCTGCCATGGCTATGCCTTTTATGGCTATGGCTTCTATGGCTATCGCTATGGCTATGACTGCTGTGGCTATGGCTACGGCTGCTGTGGCTCTCGGTATGGCTGCTATGGCTATGGCTATGGCTAAGGCTAGTGTGGCTATGGCTGTGGCTGCATTGGCTACGGCTATAGCTGCATTGGCTGCTGTGGCTATGGCTATGTCTATGGCTGCTATGGATGTGGCTCTGGCTGCTTTGGCTATGGCTATAGCTGGATTGGCTGCTGTGGCTATGTCTATGTCTATGGCTGCTATGGCTGTGGGTATCGCTATGGCTGCTATAGAAATAGCTATGATGGCTAAGACTATGGCTATGGCTGCAATGGCTATGGCTATGGGTATGGCTGCTGTGGCTATGGCAATGGCTGATATGGCAATGGCTATGGCTTTGGCTGCTATGGCTATGGCTATGGCTTCGGCTATGTCTGCTATGGCTATGGTTATGGCTGCTATGGCTATGGCTATGGGTATGGCTGCTATGGCAATGGCTTTGGCTGCTATGGCTATGGCTATGGCTGCTATGGCTATGGCAATGGCTACTATGGCCATGGCTATAACTGCTATGGCTATGGCTATGGCTGCTATGGCTGTGGGTATGGCTGCTATGGCTATGGCTATGGCTATGGCTGCTGTGGCTATGGCAATGGCTGATATGGCAATGGCTATGGCTATGGCTGCTGTGGCTATGGCTATGGCTTCGGCTATGTCTGCTATGGCTATGGTTATGGCTGCTATGGCTATGGCTATGGCTATGTCTGCTATGGCTATGGCTATGGCTGCTATGGCTATGTATGCTATGGCTATGGCAATGGCTATGGCTGCTATGGTTAAGGCTGCTATGGCTATGGCTATGGCTGCTCTGGCTACCGCCATGGCTACAGCTATGCCTGCTATGGCTATGACCATGGCTATGGCTGCTATGGCTTTGGCTATGGCTGCTATGGCTATGGTTATGGCTGATATGGCTATGGCTTGGCTATGGCTGCTATGGCTATGGCTATGGCTGCGGCTGCTATGGCTATGGCTTTTATGGCTATCGCTACGGCTATGACTGCTATGGCTATGGCTATGGCTTCTATGGCTATGTCTATGGCTAAGGCTGCTATGGCTTGGCTATGGCTGCTATGGCTATGGCTATGGCTGCGGCTGCAATGGCTATGGCTGCTTTGGCTATGGTTATGGCTGCTATGGCTATGGCTATGGATATGGCTGCTACGGCTATGGCTACGACTGCTATGGCTATGGCTATGGCTGCTGTGGCTTTGGCTATGTCTACTACGGCTGCTATGGCTATGGCTATGGCTGCTATGGCTATGGCTATGGATATGGCTGCTATGGCTGCGGCTATGTCTGGTATGGCCATGGCTATGGCTGCTATGGCTATGGCTATGTCTGCTATGGCTTTGGCTATGGCTGCTACGGCTACCGCGATGACTGCTATGGCTATGGCTATGGCTATGGCTGCTATGGCTATGGCTATGGCTGCTATGGCTATGGCACTGGCTGCTATGGCTATGGCTGCTATGGCTACTATGGCTATTACTATGGCTATGGCTGCTATGGCTATGGTTATGGCTATGGCTGCTATGGCTATGCGTATGGCTGTCGCTGCTATGGCTATGGCTATGGCTGCTATGGCTATGGCTGCTACGGCTATGGCTATGGCTGCAATGGCTATGGCTGCTATGGCTATGGCTATGGCTGCTATGGATATCGCTATGGCTATGGCTATGTCTGCTATGGCTATGGCTATGGCTGCTATGGCTATGGCTATGGTTATGGCTGCAATGGCTATGGCAATGGCTACTATGGCCATGGCTATGACTGCTATGGCTATGGCTATGGCTGCCATGGCTATGCCTTTTATGGCTATGGCTTCTATGGCTATCGCTATGGCTATGACTGCTGTGGCTATGGCTACGGCTGCTGTGGCTCTCGCTATGGCTGCTATGGCTATGGCTATGGCTAAGGCTGCTGTGGCTATGGCTGTGGCTGCATTGGCTACGGCTATAGCTGCATTGGCTGCTGTGGCTATGGCTATATCTATGGCTGCTATGGCTGTGGCTCTGGCTGCTTTGGCTATGGCTATAGCTGGATTGGCTGCTGTGGCTATGTCTATGTCTATGGCTGCTATGGCTGTGGGTATCGCTATGGCTGCTATAGAAATAGCTATGATGGCTAAGACTATGGCTATGGCTGCAATGGCTATGGCTATGGGTATGGCTGCTGTGGCTATGGCAATGGCTGATATGGCAATGGCTATGGCTATGGCTGCTATGGCTATGGCTATGGCTTCGGCTATGTCTGCTATGGCTATGGTTATGGCTGCTATGGCTATGGCTATGGGTATGGCTGCTATGGCAATGGCTTTGGCTGCTATGGCTATGGCTATGGCTGCTATGGCTATGGCAATGGCTACTATGGCCATGGCTATGACTGCTATGGCTATGGCTATGGCTGCTATGGCTGTGGGTATGGCTGCTATGGCTATGGCTATGGCTATGGCTGCTGTGGCTATGGCAATGGCTGATATGGCAATGGCTATGGCTATGGCTGCTATGGCTATGGCTATGGCTTCGGCTATGTCTGCTATGGCTATGGTTATGGCTGCTATGGCTATGGCTATGGCTATGTCTGCTATGGCTATGGCTATGGCTGCTATGGCTATGTATGCTATGGCTATGGCAATGGCTATGGCTGCTATGGTTATGGCTGCTATGGCTATGGCTATGGCTGCTATGGCTACCGCCATGGCTACAGCTATGGCTGCTATGGCTATGACCATGGCTATGGCTGCTATGGCTATGGCTATGGCTGCTATGGCTATGGTTATGGCTGATATGGCTATGGCTTGGCTATGGCTGCTATGGCTATGGCTATGGCTGCGGCTGCTATGGCTATGGCTTTTATGGCTATCGCTACGGCTATGACTGCTATGGCTATGGCTATGGCTTCTATGGCTATGTCTATGGCTAAGGCTGCTATGGCTTGGCTATGGCTGCTATGGCTATGGCTATGGCTGCGGCTGCAATGGCTATGGCTGCTTTGGCTATGGTTATGGCTGCTATGGCTATGGCTATGGATATGGCTGCTACGGCTATGGCTACGACTGCTATGGCTATTGCTATGGCTGCTGTGGCTTTGGCTATGTCTACTATGGCTGCAATGGCTATGGCAATGGCTACTATGGCCATGGCTATGACTGCTATGGCTATGGCTATGGCTGCCATGGCTATGCCTTTTATGGCTATGGCTTCTATGGCTATCGCTATGGCTATGACTGCTGTGGCTATGGCTACGGCTGCTGTGGCTCTCGCTATGGCTGCTATGGCTATGGCTATGGCTAAGGCTGCTGTGGCTATGGCTGTGGCTGCATTGGCTACGGCTATAGCTGCATTGGCTGCTGTGGCTATGGCTATGTCTATGGCTGCTATGGCTGTGGCTCTGGCTGCTTTGGCTATGGCTATAGCTGGATTGGCTGCTGTGGCTATGTCTATGTCTATGGCTGCTATGGCTGTGGGTATCGCTATGGCTGCTATAGAAATAGCTATGATGGCTAAGACTATGGCTATGGCTGCAATGGCTATGGCTATGGGTATGGCTGCTGTGGCTATGGCAATGGCTGATATGGCAATGGCTATGGCTATGGCTGCTATGGCTATGGCTATGGCTTCGGCTATGTCTGCTATGGCTATGGTTATGGCTGCTATGGCTATGGCTATGGCTGCTATGGCTGTGGGTATGGCTGCTATGGCTATGGCTATGGCTATGGCTGCTGTGGCTATGGCAATGGCTGATATGGCAATGGCAATGGCTATGGCTGCTATGGCTATGGCTATGGCTTCGGCTATGTCTGCTATGACTATGGTTATGGCTGCTATGGCTATGGCTATGGCTATGGCTATTATGGCTATGGCTATGGCTGCTATGGCTATGTATGCTATGGCTATGGCAATGGCTATGGCTGCTATGGTTATGGCTGCTATGGCTATGGCTATGGCTGCTATGGCTACCGCCATGGCTACAGCTATGGCTGCTATGGCTATGACCATGGCTATGGCTGCTATGGCTATGACTATGGCTGCTATGGCTATGGTTATGGCTGATATGGCTATGGCTTGGCTATGGCTGCTATGGCTATGGCTATGGCTGCGGCTGCTATGGCTATGGCTTTTATGGCTATCGCTACGGCTATGACTGCTATGGCTATGGCTATGGCTTCTATGGCTATGTCTATGGCTAAGGCTGCTATGGCTTGGCTATGGCTGCTATGGCTATGGCTATGGCTGCGGCTGCAATGGCTATGGCTGCTTTGGCTATGGTTATGGCTGCTATGGCTATGGCTATGCATATGGCTGCTACGGCTATGGCTACGACTGCTATGGCTATGGCTATGGCTGCTGTGGCTTTGGCTATGTCTACTATGGCTGCTATGGCTATGGCTATGGCTGCTATGGCTATGGCTATGGATATGGCTGCTATGGCTGCGGCTATGTCTGGTATGGCCATGGCTATGGCTGCTATGGCTATGGCTATGTCTGCTATGGCTTTGGCTATGGCTGCTACGGCTACCGCGATGACTGCTATGGCTATGGCTATGGCTATGGCTGCTATGGCTATGGCTATGGCTGCTATGGCTATGGCACTGGCTGCTATGGCTATGGCTGCTATGGCTACTATGGCTATTACTATGGCTATGGCTGCTATGGCTATGGTTATGGCTATGGCTGCTATGGCTATGGCTATGGCTGTCGCTGCTATGGCTATGGCTATGGCTGCTATGGCTATGGCTGCTACGGCTATGGCTATGGCTGCAATGGCTATGGCTGCTATGGCTATGGCTATGGCTGCTTTGGCTATGTCTATGGCTGCTATGGCTATGGCTGCATTGGCTATGGCTATAGCTGCATTGGCTGCTGTGGCTATGGCTATGTCTATGGCTGCTATGGCTGTGGCTCTGGCTGCTTTGTCTATGGCTATAGCTGCATTGGCTGCTGTGGCTATGCCTATGTCTATGGCTGCTATGGCTGTGGCTATGGCTATGGCTGCTATGGAAGTAGCTATGGCAGCTATGGCTATGGCTATGGCTGCTATGGCTATGGCTATGGCTACGGCTGCTATGGCTATGGCAATGATTGCTATGGCTATGGCTATGGCTGCTATGGCTATGGCTGCTATGGCTATGGCTATGGCTGCTATGGCTATGGCTGCTATGGCTATGGCTATGGCTATGGTTGCTATGGCTATGGCTTCTAAGGCTATGGCTCTTGTGGTTATCGCTATGGCTATGACTGCTATGGCTATTGCTATGGCTATGGCTGCTATGGCTATGGCAATGGCTATGTCTGCTATGGCTATGGCTATGGCTGCTATGGCTATGGCTATGACTGCTATGGCTATGGCTATGGCTGCTGTGGCTTTGGCTATGGCTACTATGGCTGCTATGGCTATGGCTATGGCTGCTATGGCTATGGCTATGGCTGCTATGGCTATGGCTATGGCTATGGCTATGGCTGCTATGGCTATGGCTGCTATGGCTATGGCTACGGCTATGGCTGCTATGGCTATGGCTTCTATGGCTATGGCTTTTATGGCTATCGCTATGGCTATGACTGCTATGGCTATTGCTATGGCTATGGCTGCTATGGGTATGGCAATGGCTATGTCTGCTATGGCTATGGCTGTGGCTGCTATGGCTATGGTTGTGGTTGCAATGGCTATTGCGTCTATCTGCTATGGCTATGGCTGTGGATATGGCTTCTATGGCTATGTCTATGGCTAAGGCTGCTATGGATTGGCTATGGCTGCTATGGCTTGGCTATGGCTGCTATGGCTATGGCTATAGCTGCATTGGCTGCTGTGGCTATGGCTATGTCTATGGCTGCTATGGCTGTGGTTATGACTATGGCTTCTATGGAAATAACTATGGCGGATATCGCTATGGCTATAGCTGCATTGGCTGCTATGGCTATGGCTATGTCTATGGCTGCTATGGCTGTGGCTATGGCTATGTCTGCTATGGAAATATCTATGGCGGCTATGGCTATGGCTATAGCTGCTATGGCTATGGCTATTGCTATGGCTGCTGTGGCTGTGGCTATTGCTGATATGGCTATGGCTAAGGCTATGGCTGGTGTGGCCATGGCCATGGCTGCTGTGGCTATTGCTATGGCTGCTATGGCAATGGCTATGGCTACGGCTATGGCTGCTAGGGCCACCATGGCTAAGGCAATGGCTGCTATGGCTATGGCTATGGCTGCGGCTGCAATGGCTATGGCTGCTTTGGCTATGGTTATGGCTGCTATGGCTATGGCTTTGGATATGGCTGCTATGGCTATGGCTATGACTGCTATGGCTATGGCTATGGCTGCTGTGGCTTTGGCTATGGCTACTATGGCTGCTATGGCTATGGCTATGGCTGCTATTGCTATGGCTATGGATATGGCTTCTATGGCTACGGCTATGTCTGGTATGGCCATGGCTATGTCTGCTATGGCTATGGCTATGGCTGCTATGGCTATGGCTATGGCTGCTATGGCTTTGGCTATGGCTGCTACGTCTACCGCGAGGACTGCTATGGCTATAGCTATGGCTCTGGCTGCTATGGCTATTGCTATGGCTATGGCTGCTATGGCTATGTCTACGTCTGCTATGGCTATGGCTAACGCTGCGTCTGCTATGGCTATGGCTGCTATGGCTATGGCTATAGCCGCCATGACAATGGCTACGCGTGCTATGACTATGGCCGTGACTGGTTTGGCTATGGCTATAGCTGCTATGGCTATGGCTATGGCTATGGCTGCTATGGCTATGGCTATTGCTATGGCTGCTGTGGCTGTGGCTATTGCTGATATGGCTATGGCTAAGGCTATGGCTGGTATGGCCATGGCCATGGCTGCTGTGGCTATTGCTATGGCTGCTATGGCAATGGCTATGGCTACGGCTATGGCTGCTAGGGCCACCATGGCTAAGGCAATGGCTGCTATGGCTATGGCTATGGCTGCGGCTGCAATGGCTATGGCTGCTTTGGCTATGGTTATGGCTGCTATGGCTATGGCTTTGGATATGGCTGCTATGGCTATGGCTATGACTGCTATGGCTATGGCTATGGCTGCTGTGGCTTTGGCTATGGCTACTATGGCTGCTATGGCTATGGCTATGGCTGCTATTGCTATGGCTATGGATATGGCTTCTATGGCTCCGGCTATGTCTGGTATGGCCATGGCTATGTCTGCTATGGCTATGGCTATGGCTGCTATGGCTATGGCTATGGCTGCTATGGCTTTGGCTATGGCTGCTACGTCTACCGCGAGGACTGCTATGGCTATAGCTATGGCTCTGGCTGCTATGGCTATTGCTATGGCTATGGCTGCTATGGCTATGTCTACGTCTGCTATGGCTATGGCTATCGCTGCGTCTGCTATGGCTATGGCTGCTATGGCTATGGCTATAGCCGCCATGACAATGGCTACGCGTGCTATGACTATGGCCGTGACTGGTTTGGCTATGGCTATAGCTGCTATGGCTATGGCTATGGCTATGGCTGCTATGGCTATGGCAATGGCCATGGCTGCTATGGCTATGGCTTCTATGGCAATGGCTATAGCTATGGCTGCTATGGCTATGGCTGCTATGGCTACTATGGCTATGGCTATGGCTTTGGCTGCCATGGCTATGGCTATGGCTGCTATGGCCATTGCTGCTATGGCTATGGCTACTATGGCTATGGCTGCTATGGCTATGGCTATGGCTGCTATGGCTATGTATGCTATGACTGTGGCCATGGCTGCTATGGCTATGCCTATGGCTGCTATGGCTATCGCTATGGCTACTGCTATGGCTGCTATGGGTATGAAAATGTCTATGGCTGCAATGGCTATGGCTATGGCTGCTATGGCTATGGTTATGGCTATGGCTGCTATGGCCATGCCTATGGCTGCTATGGATATCGCTATGGCTATGGCTATGTCTGCTATGGCTATGGCTATGGCTGCTATGGCTATGGCTATGGCTATGGCTGCAATGGCTATGGCAATGGCTACTATGGCCATGGCTATGACTGCTATGGCTATGGCTATGGCTGCCATGGCTATGCCTTTTATGGCTATGGCTTCTATGGCTATCGCTATGGCTATGACTGCTGTGGCTATGGCTACGGCTACTGTGGCTCTCGCTATGGCTGCTATGGCTATGGCTATGGCTAAGGCTGCTGTGGCTATGGCTGTGGCTGCATTGGCTACGGCTATAGCTGCATTGGCTGCTGTGGCTATGGCTATGTCTATGGCTGCTATGGCTGTGGCTCTGGCTGCTTTGGCTATGGCTATAGCTGGATTGGCTGCTGTGGCTATGTCTATGTCTATGGCTGCTATGGCTGTGGGTATCGCTATGGCTGCTATAGAAATAGCTATGATGGCTAAGACTATGGCTATGGCTGCAATGGCTATGGCTATGGGTATGGCTGCTGTGGCTATGGCAATGGCTGATATGGCAATGGCTATGGCTATGGCTGCTATGGCTATGGCTATGGCTTCGGCTATGTCTGCTATGGCTATGGTTATGGCTGCTATGGCTATGGCAATGGGTATGGCTGCTATGGCAATGGCTTTGGCTGCTATGGCTATGGCTATGGCTGCTATGGCTATGGCAATGGCTACTATGGCCATGGCTATGACTGCTAAGGCTATGGCTATGGCTGCTATGGCTGTGGGTATGGCTGCTATGGCTATGGCTATGGCTATGGCTGCTGTGGCTATGGCAATGGCTGATATGGCAATGGCTATGGCTATGGCTGCTATGGCTATGGCTATGGCTTCGGCTATGTCTGCTATGGCTATGGTTATGGATGCTATGGCTATGGCTATGGCTATGGCTGCTATGGCTATGGCTATGGCTGCTATGGCTATGTATGCTATGGCTATGGCAATGGCTATGGCTGCTATGGTTATGGCTGCTATGGCTATGGCTATGGCTGCTCTGGCTACCGCCATGGCTACAGCTATGGCTGCTATGGCTATGACCATGGCTATGGCTGCTATGGCTATGGCTATGGCTGCTATGGCTATGGTTATGGCTACGGCTGCTATGGCTATGGCAATGATTGCTATGGCTATGGCTATGGCTGCTATGGCTATGGCTGCTCTGGCTTTGGCTATGGCTACTATGGCTGTTATTGCTATGGCTATGGCTACTATGGCTATGGATACGGCTGCTCTGGCTATGGCTATGGCTATGTCTGCTATGGCTGTGGCTATGGCTGCTGTGGCTTTCGCTATGGCTACTATGGCTGCTATGGCTATGACTATGGCTGCTATGGCTATGGATACGGATATGGCTGCTATGGCTACGGCTATGTCTGGTATGGCCATGGCTACGGCTGCTATGGCTATGGCTATGGCTGCTATGGCTTTGGCTATGGCTGCTACGGCTATGGCTATGTCTGGCATGGCTATGGCTATGTCTACTATGGCTGCTATGGCAATGACTATGGCTATGGCTGCTATGGCTATGGCTATGGCTGCTATGGCTATGGCTATGTCTGGTATGGCTATGGCTATGTCTACTATGGCTGCTATGGCAATGACTATGGCTACTATGGCTATGGATACGGCTGCTATGGCTACTATGGCTATGGATACGGCTGCTATGGCTATGTCTATGGCTGCTATGGCTATGGCTGCATTGGCTATGGCTATAGCTGCATTGGCTGCTGTGGCTATGGCTATGTCTATTTTTGCTATGGCTGTGGCTCTGGCTGCTTTGTCTATGGCTATAGCTGCATTGGCTGCTGTGGCTATGTCTATGTCTATGGCTGCTATGGCTCCGGCTATGGCTATGGCTGCTATGGAAGTAGATATGGCAGCTATGGCTATGGCTATGGCTGCTATGGCTATTGCTATGGCTATGGCTGCTATGGCTATGGCAATGGCTGCTATGGCTATGGCTATGGCTGCTATGGCTATGGCTGCTATGGCTATGGCTATGGCTGCTATGGCTATGGCTGCTATGGCTATGGCTACGGCTATGGCTGCTATGGCTATGGCTTCTATGGCTATGGCTTTTATGGCTATCGCTATGGCTATGACTGCTATGGCTATTGCTATGGCTATGGCTGCTATGGGTATGGCAATGGCTATGTCTGCTATGGCTATGGCTGTGGCTGCTATGGCTATGGTTGTGGTTGCAATGGCTATTGCGTCTATCTGCTATGGCTATGACTGTGGATATGGCTTCTATGGCTATGTCTATGGCTAAGGCTGCTATGGATTGGCTATGGCTGCTATGGCTATTGCTATGGCTGCTATGGCAATGGCTATGGATACGGCTATGTCTGCTAGGGCCGCCATGGCTAAGGCAATGGCTGCTATGGCTATGGCTATGGCTGCGGCTGCAATGGCTATGGCTGCTTTGGCTATGGTTATGGCTGCTATTGCTATGGCTATGGATATGGCTGCTATGGCTATGGCTATGGCTGCTATGGCTATGGCTATGGCTGCTGTGGCTTTGGCTATGGCTACTATGGCTGCTATGGCTATGGCTATGGCTGCTATGGCTATGGCTATGGATAGGGCTGCTATGGCTACGGCTAGGTCTGGTATGGCCATGGCTATGGCTGCTATGGCTATGGCTATGGCTGCTACGGCTACCGCGATGACTGCTATGGCTATGGCTATGGCTATGTCTGCTATGGCTATTGCTATGGCTATGGCTGCTATGGCTATGTCTACGTCTGCTATGGCTATGGCTATCGCTGCGTCTCCTATGGCTATGGCTGCTATGGCTATGGCTATAGCCGCCATGACAATGGCTACGCGTGCTATTGCTGTGGCCGTGACTTGTTTGGCTATGGTTATGGCTGCTATTGCTATGGCTATGGATATGGCTGCTATAGCTATGGCTATGTCTGCTATGGCTATGGCTATGGCTGCTATGGCTATGGCTATGGCTTTTATGGCTTTGGCTATGGCTCCTACGGCTACCGCGAGGACTGCTATGGCTATGGCTATGGCTCTGGCTGCTATGGCTATTGCTATGGCTATGGCTGCTGTGGCTATGTCTACGTCTGCTATGGTTATGGCTATCGCGTCGTCTGCTATGGCTATGGCTGCTATGGCTATGGCTATAGCCGCCATGACAATGGCTACGCGTGCTATGGCTATGGCCGTGACTGGTTTGGCTATGGCTATAGCTGCTATGCCTATGGCTATGGCTATGGCTGCTATGGCTATGGCAATGGCCATGGCTGCTATGGCTATGGCTTCTATGGCTATGGCTATGGCTATGGCTGCTATGGCTATGGCTGCTATGGCTACTATGGCTATGGCTATGGCTTTGGCTGCCATGGCTATGGCTATGGCTGCTATGGCTATGGCTGCTATGGCTATGGCTATGGCTGCTATGGCTATGTATGCTATGACTATGGCCATGGCTGCTATGGCTATGCCTATGGCTGCTATGGCTATCGCTATGGCTACTGCTATGGCTCCTATGGGTATGAAAATGTCTATGGCTGCAATGGCTATGGCTATGGCTGCTATGGCTATGGTTATGGCTATGGCTGCTATGGCCATGCCTATGGCTGCTATGGATATCGCTATGGCTATGGCTATGTCTGCTATGGCTATGGCTATGGCTGCTATGGCTATGGCTATGGCTATGGCTGCAATGGCTATGGCAATGGCTACTATGGCCATGGCTATGACTGCTATGGCTATGGCTATGGCTGCCATGGCAATGCCTTTTATGGCTATGGCTTGTATGGCTATCGCTATGGCTATGACTGCTGTGGCTATGGCTACGGCTGCTGTGGTTCTCGCTATGGCTGCTATGGCTATGACTATGGCTAAGGCTGCTGTGGCTATGGCTATGGCTGCATTGGCTACGGCTATAGCTGCATTGGCTGCTGTGGCTATGGCTATGTCTATGGCTGCTATGGCTGTGGCTCTGGCTGCTTTGGCTATGGCTTTAGCTGGATCGGCTGCTGTGGCTATGTCTATGTCTATGGCTGCTATGGCTGTGGCTATCGCTATGGCTGCTATAGAAATAGCTATGATGGCTAAGACTATGGCTATGGCTGCAATGGCTATGGCTATGGGTATGGCTGCTGTGGCTATGGCAATGGCTGATATGGCAATGGCTATGGCTATGGCTGCTATGGCTATGGCTATGGCTTCGGCTATGTCTGCTATGGCTATGGCTATGGCTGCTATGGCTATGGCTATGGGTATGGCTGCTATGGCAATGGCTTTGGCTGCTATGGCTATGGCTATGGCTGCTATGGCTATGGCAATGGCTACTATGGCCATGGCTATGACTGCTATGGCTATGGCTATGGCTGCTATGGCTGTGGGTATGGCTGCTATGGCTATGGCTATGGCTATGGCTGCTGTGGCTATGGCAATGGCTGATATGGCAATGGCTATGGCTATGGCTGCTATGGCTATGGCTATGGCTTCGGCTATGTCTGCTATGGCTATGGTTATGGCTGCTATGGCTATGGCTATGGCTATGGCTGCTATGGCTATGGCTATGGCTGCTATGGCTGTGTATGCTATGGCTATGGCAATGGCTATGGCTGCTATGGTTATGGCTGCTATGGCTATGGCTATAGTCGAAATGACAATGGCTACGCGTGCTATTGCTATGGCCGTGACTTGTTTGGCTATGGCAATAGCTGCTATGGCTATGGCTACGGCTATGGCTGCTATGGCTATGGCAATGGCTATGGCTGCTATGGCTATGGCTTCTATGGCTATGGCTATGGCTATGCCTGCTATGGCTATGGTTATGGCTATGGCTGCTGTGGCCATGCCTATGGCTGCTATGGATATCGCTATGGCTATGGCTGCTATGGCTATGGCTATGGCTGGTATGGCTATGGCTATGGCCATGACTGCAATGGCTATGGCAATGGCTGCCATGGCTGTGCCTTTTATGGCTATGGCTTCTATGGCTATCGCAATGGCTACAGCTGCTATGGCTATGGATACGGCTGCTATGGCTATGCCCTTTATGGCTATGGATTCTATGGCTATCGCTATGACTATGACTGCTGTGGCTATGGCTACGGCTGCTGTGGCTCTCGCTATGGCTGCTATGGCTATGGCTATGGCTAAGACTGCTGTGGCTATGTCTATGGCTGCTATGGCTGTGGCTCTGGCTGCTTTGGCTATGGCTATAGCTGGATTGGCTGCTGTGGCTATGTCTATGTCTATGGCTGCTATGGCTGTGGCTATCGCTATGGCTGCTATAGAAATAGTTATGGCGGCTAAGGCTATGGCTATGGCTGCAATGGCTATGGCTATGGGTACGGCTGCTATGGCTATGGCTTTGGCTGCTATGGCTATGGCCATGGCTGCTATGGCTATGGCAATGGCTACTATGGCCATGGCTATGACTGCTATGGCTATGGCTATGGCTGCTATGGCTGTGGGTATGGCTATAGCTGCTGTGGCTATGGCCATGGCTATGGCTGCAATGGCTATGGCAATGGCTACTATGGCCATGGCTATGACTGCTATGGCTATGGCTATGGCTGCTATGGCTGTGGGTACGGCTATAGCTGCTGTGGCTATGGCCATGGCTGCTATGGCTATGGCTGCTATGGCTATGGCTATGGCTGCTATGGCTATGTATGCTATGGCTATGGCAATGGTTATGGCTGCTATGGTTACGGCTGCTATGGCTATGGCTATGGCTGCTACGGCTATTGCTGCTATGGCTATGGCTGCTATGGCTACGGCTGCTATGGCTATGGCTAAGGCTGCTAAGGCTATGGCTATGTCTGCTATGGCTATGGCTATGTCTACTATGGCTGCTATGGCAATGACTATGGCTACTATGGCTATGTCTATGGCTGCTATGGCTTTGGCTGCTATGGCTATGGCTATGGCTGCTATGGCTATGGCTGCTATGGCTATGGCTATGGCTATGGCTGCTATGGCTATGGCTGCTATGGCTATGGCTGCTATGGCTATGGCTATGGCTGCTATGGCTATGGCTATGGCTGCTATGGCTATGTATGCTATGGCTATGGCAATGGCTAAGGCTGCCATGCCTATGTCTGCTATGGATATCGCTATGGCTATGGCTATGGCTGCTATGGCTATGGCTATGGCTGCTATGGCTATGGCTATGTCCATGGCTGCTATGGCTATGGCTCTGGCTGCTTTGGCTATGGCTATAGCTGGATTGGCTGCTGTGGCTATGTCTATGTCTATGGCTGCTATGGCTGTGGCTATCGCTATGGCTGCTATAGAAATAGCTACGGCTGCTGTGGCTCTCGCTATGACTGCTATGGCTATGGCTATGGCTAAGGCTGCTGTGGCTATGGCTATGGCTGCATTGGCTACGGCTATAGCTGCATTGGCTGCTGTGGCTATGACTATGTCTATGGCTGCTATGGCTGTGGCTCTGGCTGCTTTGGCTATGGCTATACTGGATTGGCTGCTGTGGCTATGTCTATGTCTATGGCTGCTATGGCTGTGGCTATCGCTATGGCTGCTATAGAAATAGCTATGGCGGCTAAGGCTATGGCTATGGCTGCAATGGCTATGGCTATGGGTATGGCTGCTGTGGCTATGGCAATGGCTGATATGGCAATGGCTGTGGCTATGGCTGCTATGGCTATGGCTATGGCTTCGGCTATGTCTGCTATGGCTATGGTTATGGCTGCTATGACTATGGCTATGGGTATGGCTGCTATGGCAATGGCTTTGGCTGCTATGGCTACCGCTATGGCTACAGCTATGGCTGCTATGGCTATGACCATGGCTATGGCTGCTATGGCTATGGCTATGGCTGCTATGGCTTGTCTATGGCTGCTATGGCTATAGCAATGGCTACTATGGCCATGGCTATGACGGCTATGGCTATGGCTATGGCTGCAATGGCTATGGCTATGGGTATGGCTGTTGTGGCTATGGCAATGGCTGATATGGCAATGGCTATGGCTATGGCTGCAATGGCTATGGCTATGGCTTCGGCTATGTCTGCTATGGCTATGGTTATGGCTGCTATGACTATGGCTATGGGTACGGCTGCTATGGCTATGGCTTTGGCTGCTATGGCTATGGCCATGGCTGCTATGGCTATGGCAATGGCTACTATGGCCATGGCTATGACTGCTATGGCTATGGCTATGGCTGCTATGGCTGTGGGTATGGCTATAGCTGCTGTGGCTATGGCCATGGCTATGGCTGCAATGGCTATGGCAATGTCTACTATGGCCATGGCTATGACTGCTATGGCTATGGCTATGGCTGCTATGGCTGTGGGTACGGCTATAGCTGCTGTGGCTATGGCCATGGCTGCTATGGCTATGGCTGCTATGGCTATGGCTATGGCTGCTATGGCTATGTATGCTATGGCTATGGCAATGGTTATGGCTGCTATGGTTACGGCTGCTATGGCTATGGCTATGGCTGCTACGGCTATTGCTGCTATGGCTATGGCTGCTATGGCTACGGCTGCTATGGCTATGGCTAAGGCTGCTAAGGCTATGGCTATGTCTGCTATGGCTATGGCTATGTCTACTATGGCTGCTATGGCAATGACTATGGCTACTATGGCTATGTCTATGGCTGCTATGGCTTTGGCTGCTATGGCTATGGCTATGGCTGCTATGGCTATGGCTGCTATGGCTATGGCTATGGCTATGGCTGCTATGGCTATGGCTGCTATGGCTATGGCTGCTATGTCTATGGCTATGGCTGCTATGGCTATGGCTATGGCTGCTATGGCTATGTATGCTATGGCTATGGCAATGGCTAAGGCTGCGATGCCTATGTCTGCTATGGATATCGCTATGGCTATGGCTATGGCTGCTATGGCTATGGCTATGGCTGCTATGGCTATGGCTATGTCTATGGCTGCTATGGCTATGGCTCTGGCTGCTTTGGCTATGGCTATAGCTGGATTGGCTGCTGTGGCTATGTCTATGTCTATGGCTGCTATGGCTGTGGCTATCGCTATGGCTGCTATGGCTGTGGCTATCGCTATGGCTGCTATAGAAATAGCTACGGCTGCTGTGGCTCTCGCTATGACTGCTATGGCTATGGCTATTGCTAAGGCTGCTTTGGCTATGGCTATGGCTGCATTGGCTACGGCTATAGCTGCATTGGCTGCTGTGGCTATGACTATGTCTATGGCTGCTATGGCTGTGGCTCTGGCTGCTTTGGCTATGGCTATAGCTGGATTGGCTGCTGTGGCTATGTCTATGTCTATGGCTGCTATGGCTATGGCTATGGCTTCGGCTATGTCTGCTATGGCTATGGTTATGGCTGCTATGACTATGGCTATGGGTATGGCTGCTATGGCAATGGCTTTGGCTGCTATGGCTATGGCTATGGCTTCTATGGCTATGGCAATGGCTACTATGGCCATGGCTATGACTGCTATGGCTATGGCTATGGCTGCTATGGCTGTGGGTATGGCTATAGCTGCTGTGGCTATGGCTATGGCTGCTATGGCTATGGCTGCTGTGGCTATGGCAATGGCTGATATGGCAATGGCTATGGCTATGGCTGCTATGGCTATGGCTATGGCTTCGGATATGTCTGCTATGGCTATGGTTATGGCTGCTATGACTATGGCTATGGGTATGGCTGCTATGGCAATGGCTTTGGCTGCTATGGCTATGGCTATGGCTGCTATGGCTATGGCAATGGCTACTATGGCCATGGTTACGACTGCTATGGCTATGGCTATGGCTGCTATGGCTGTGGGTATGACTATAGCTGCTGTGGCTATGGCTATGTCTGCTATGGAAATATCTATGGCGGCTATGGCTATGGTTATAGCTGCTATGGCTATGGCTATGGCTATGGCTGCTGTGGCTGTGGCTATTGCTGATATGGCTATGGCTATGGCTATGGCTGGTATGGCCATGGACATGGCTGCTATGGCTATTGCTATGGCTGCTATGGCAATGGCTATGGCTACGGCTATAGCTGCTAGGGCTACCATGGCTAAGGCAATGGCTGCTATGGCTATGGCTATGTCTGCGGCTGCAATGGCTATGGCTGCTTTGGTTTTGGTTATGGCTGCTATGGCTATGGCTATGGATATGGCTGCTATGGCTATGGCTATGGCTGCTGTGGCTTTGGCTATGGCTACTATGGCTGCTATGGCTATGGCTATGGCTGCTATGGCTATGGCTATGGATATGGCTGCTATGGCTACGGCTATGTCTGGTATGGCCATGGCTATGGCTGCTATGGCTATGGCTGCTATGGCTATGTTATGGCTATGGCAGCTATGGCTATGGCTATGGCTGCTATGGCTATGGCTATGGATATGGCTTCTATGGCTATGTCTATGCCAAAGGCTGCTATGGCATGGCTATGGCTGCTATGGCTATGGCTATAGCTGCATTGGCTGCTGTGGCTATGGCTATGTCTATGGCTGCCATGGCTGTGGTTATGGCTATGGCTTCTATGGAATTAACTATGGCGGATATCGGTATGGCTATAGCTGCATTGGCTGCTATGGCTATGGCTATGTCTATGGCTGATACGGCTATGGCTAAGGCTATGGCTGCTATGGCTATGGCCATGGCTGCTATGGCTATTGCTATGGCTGCTATGGCAATGGCTATGGATACGGCTATGTCTGCTAGGGCCACCATGGCTGAGGCAACGGCTGCTATGGGTATGGCTATGTCTGCGGCTGCAATGGCTATGGCTGCTTTGGCTATGGTTATGGCTGCTATTGCTATGGCTATGGATATGGCTGCTATGGCTATGGCTATGACTGCTATGGCTATGGCTATGTCTGCTATGGCTATGGCAATGGCTACTATGGCCGTGGCTATGACTGCTATGGCTATGGCTATGGCTGCTATGGCTGTGGGGATGGCTATAGCTGCTGTGGCTATGGCTATGGCTGCTATGGCTATGGCTGCTATGGCTATGGCTATGGCTGCTATGGCTATGTATGCTATGGCTATGGCAATGGCTATGGCTGCTATGGTTATAGCTGCTATGGCTATGGCTATGGCTGCTGTGGCTATGGCTGCTATGGCTATGGCAATGGCTATGGCTGCTATGGCTATGGCTATGGCTGCTCTGGCTTTGGCTATGGCTACTATGGCTGTTATGGCTATGGCTATGGCTACTATGGCTATGGCTATCCCTGCTCTGGCTTTGGCTATGGCTACTATGGCTGTTATTGCTATGGCTATGGCTACTATGGCTATGGATACGGCTGCTCTGGCTATGGCTATGGCTATGGCTGCTATGGCGGTGGCTATGGCTATGGCTGCTATGGCAATGGCTACGTCTGTGGCTGCTTTGGCTATGGCTGCTGTGGCTTTGCCTATGGCTGCTATGGCTATGGCTATGGCTGCTATGGCTATGGCTATGGATATGGCTGCTATGGCTATGGCTATGGCTGCTATGGCTATGGCTATGGCTGCTTTGGCTATGGCTATAGCTGCATTGGCTGCTGTGGCTATGGCTATGTCTATGGCTGCTGTGGCTGTGGCTATGGCTGTTCTGACTATGGCTACGTCTGTGGCTGCTATGGCTATGGCTGCTATGGCTATGCCTATGGCTGCTATGGCTATGGCAATGGCTATGGCTGCTATGGCTATGGCTTCTATGGCTATGTCTATGGCTAAGGCTGCTATGGCTATGGCTATGTCTGCTTTGGCTGTGGCTATAGCTGCATTGGCTGCTATGGCTATGGTTATGGCTATAACTGCTATGGCTATGGCTATGGCTGCTATGGCTATGGCTACGTCTGTGGTTGCTATGGCTGTGGCTGCTGTGGCTTTGGCTAGGGCTTCTATGGCTATGGCTTCTATGGCTATGGTTATGGCTATAGCTGCTATGCCTATGGGTATGGCTATGGCTTCTATGGCTATGGCTATGACTCCTATGGCTTTGGCTATGGCTGCTATGGCTATGGTTATGGCTATAGCTGCTATGCCTATGGCTATGGCTGCTATGGCTATGGCTACGGCTGCTATGGCTGTGGCTGTGGCTGCTATGGCTGTGGCTGCTATGGCTATGGCAATGGCTGCTATGGCTATGGCTGCAATGGCTATGCCTGCTATGGCTATGGCTATGGCTGCGATGGCTATGTATGCTATGGCTATGGCAATGGCTATG
Source organism: Calliopsis andreniformis (assembly GCF_051401765.1). Lineage (NCBI taxonomy): Eukaryota > Metazoa > Arthropoda > Insecta > Hymenoptera > Andrenidae > Calliopsis > Calliopsis andreniformis. The sequence goes on along the minus strand of NW_027480456.1, from coordinate 2,755,149 downwards.
GCTGCTATGGATATGGCTGCTATGGCTATGGCTATGGCTGCTATGGCTATGGCTGCTATGGCTATGGCAATGGCTACGGCTGCTATGGCTATGTCTTCTATGGCTATGACTACAATAGCTATCGCTATGGCTATGTATGCTATGGCTATGGCAATGGCTATGGCTGCTATGGATATAGCTATAGCAGCTATAGCTATGACTATGCCTGCTATGGATATAGCTATGGCAGGTATGGCTATGGCTATGGCTGATATGGCTATGTCTATGTCTATGGCTGCTATGGCTTTGGCTATGGCTGATATGTCTATGCCTACGTGTATGGCTGCTATGGCTATGGCTATGGCTGATATGGCTATGTCTATGTCTATGGCTGCTATGGCTTTGGCTATGGCTGATATGTCTATGCCTACGTGTATGGCTGCTATGGCTATGGCAATGGCTACTATGGCCATGGCTATGACTGCTATGGCTATGGCTATGGCTGCTATAGCTATGGCTTCTAGGGCTATGGCTATGGCTGCTATTGCTCTGGCTGCAATGGCTATGGCAATGGCTGCTCTGGCTATGGCTATGGCTGCTATGGCTATGGCTGCTGTGGCTTTGGCTATGGCTACTATGGCTGTTATTGCTATGGCTATGGCTACTATGGCTATGGATACGGCTGCTCTGGCTATGGCTATGGCTATGTCTGCTATGGCTATGGCTATGGCTGCCATGGCTTTGCCTTTTGTGGCTATGGCTTCTATGGCTATCGCTATGGCTATGGCTGCTTTGGCTATGGCTTTAGCTGCATTGGCTGCTGTGGCTATGGCTGTGTCTATGTCTGCTATGGCTGTTGCTATGGCTATGGCTGCTATGGAAATAGTTATGGCAGCAATGGCTATGGCTATGGCTGCTATGGCTATGGCTATGGCTGCTATGGCCACCATGGCTGTGTCTATGGCTGCTATGGCTGTGGCTCTGGCTATGGCTGCTATGGATATAGCTATAGCAGCTATAGCTATGACTATGCCTGCTATGGATATAGCTATGGCAGGTATGGCTATGGCTATGGCTGATATGGCTATGTCTATGTCTATGGCTGCTATGGCTTTGGCTATGGCTGATATGTCTATGCCTACGTGTATGGCTGCTATGGCTATGGCTATGGCTGATATGGCTATGTCTATGTCTATGGCTGCTATGGCTTTGGCTATGGCTGATATGTCTATGCCTACGTGTATGGCTGCTATGGCTATGGCAATGGCTACTATGGCCATGGCTATGACTGCTATGGCTATGGCTATGGCTGCTATAGCTATGGCTTCTAGGGCTATGGCAATGGCTATGGCTGCTATGGCTATGGCTGCTGTGGCTATGGCTATGGCTGCTATGGCTGTGGTTACGGCTTCTATGGCTATGTCTATGGCTGCTCTGGCTATGGCTATGTCTGCTATGGCCATGGCTATGGCTGCTCTGGCTTCGGCTATGGCTACTATGGCTGTTATTGCTATGGCTATGGCTACTATGGCTATGGCTATCCCTGCTCTGGCTTTGGCTATGGCTACTATGGCTGTTATTGCTATGGCTATGGCTACTATGTCTATGGATACGGCTGCTCTGGCTATGGCTGTGGCTATGTCTGCTATGGCTATGGCTATGGCTGCCATGGCTGTGCCTTTTGTGGCTATGGCTTCTATGGCTGTCGCTATGGCTATGGCTGCTTTGGCTATGGCTTTAGCTACATTGGCTGCTGTGGCTATGGCTATGTCTATGGCTGCTATGGCTGTGGCTATGGCTATGGCTGCTATGGCTATGGCTATTGCTGCTATGGCTATGGCTATGGTTGCTATGGCTATCGCTATGGCTACGGCTATGGCTGCTATGGCTATGGCTATGGCTATGGCTGCTATGGCTATGGCAATGGCTATGTCTGCTACGGCTATGGCTATGGCTGCTATGGCTATGGTTGTGGTTGCAATGGCTATTGCGTCTATCTGCTATGGCTATGGCTGTGGATGTGGCTTCTATGGCTATGTCTATGGCTAAGGCTGCTATGGCTTGGCTATGGCTGCTATGGCTATGGCTATAGCTACATTGGCTGCTGTGGCTATGGCTATGTCTATGGCTGCTATGGCTGTGGTTATGGCTACGGCTTCTATGGAAATAGCTATGGTGGATATCGCTATGGCTATAGCTGCATCGGCTGCTATGGCTATGGCTATGTCTATGGCTGCTATGGCTGTGGTTATGGCTATGGCTGCTATGGAAATATCTATGGCGGCTATGGCTCTGGCTATAGCTGCTATGGCTATGGCTATGGCTATGGCTATGGCTGCTGTGGCTGTGGCTATTGCTGATATGGCTATGGCTAAGGCTATGGCTGCTATGGCTATGGCTATGGCTGCTATGTCTATGGCTATGGCTGCTATGGCAATGGCTACGTCTGTGGCTGCTTTGGCTATGGCTGCTGTGGCTTTGCCTATGGCTGCTATGGCTATGGCTATGGCTGCTATGGCTATGGCTATGGATATGGCTGCTATGGCTATGGCTATGGCTGCTATGGCTATGGCTATGGCTGCTTTGGCTATGGCTATAGCTACATTGGCTGCTGTGGCTATGGCTATGTCTATGGCTGCTATGGCTGTGGTTATGGCTACGGCTTCTATGGAAATAGCTATGGCGGATATCGCTATGGCTATAGCTGCATCGGCTGCTATGGCTATGGCTATGTCTATGGCTGCTATGGCTGTGGTTATGGCTATGGCTGCTATGGAAATATCTATGGCGGCTATGGCTCTGGCTATAGCTGCTATGGCTATGGCTATGGCTATGGCTATGGCTGCTGTGGCTGTGGCTATTGCTGATATGGCTATGGCTAAGGCTATGGCTGCTATGGCTATGGCTATGGCTGCTATGTCTATGGCTATGGCTGCTATGGCAATGGCTACGTCTGTGGCTGCTTTGGCTATGGCTGCTGTGGCTTTGCCTATGGCTGCTATGGCTATGGCTATGGCTGCTATGGCTATGGCTATGGATATGGCTGCTATGGCTATGGCTATGGCTGCTATGGCTATGGTTGCTATGGCTATGGCTATGGCTGCTATGGCTATATATGCTATGGCTATGGCCATGGCTGCTATGGCTATGCCTATGGCTGCTATGGCTATCGCTATGGATACTGCTATGGCTGCTATGGCTATGAAAATATCTATGGCTGCTATGGCTATGGCTATGGCTGCTATGGCTATGGCTATGGGTGCTTCGGCTATGGCTATAGCTGCGGCTGCTATGGCTATGACTGCTATGGCTATGGCTATGGCTGCTTTCGCCAGGGCTATAGCTGCATTGGCTGCTGTGGCTATGGCTATGTCTATGGCTGCTATGGCTGTGGCTCTGGCTATTACTGCTATGGATATAGCTATGGCAGCTATGGCTATGACTATGCGTGCTATGGATATAGCTATGGCAGGTATGGCAATGGCTATGGCTATGGCTATGGCTGCTATGGCTTTGGCTATGGCTGATATGGCTATGGCTATGGGTATGGCTGCTATGGCTATGGCAATGGCTACTATGGCCATGGCTTTGACTGCTATGGCTATGGCTATGGCTGCTATGGCTATGGCTGCTAGTGCTATGGCTATGGCTGCTATTGCTCTGGCTGCTATCGCTATGACAATGGCTGTGGCTGCTGTGGCTATGGCTGCTGTGGCTATGGCTATGGCTGCTATGGCTGTGGTTACTGCTGCTATGGCTATGGCTATGGCTGCTCTGGCTATGGCTATGTCTGCTATGGCCATGGCTATGGCTGCTGTGGCTTTGGCTATTGCTGCTATGGCTGTTATTGCTATGTCTATGGCTACTATGGCTATGGATACGGCTGCTCTGGCTATGGCTATGGCTATGTCTGCAATGGCTATGGCTATGGCTGCCATGGCTATGCCTTTTATGGCTATGGCTTCTATGGCTATCGCTATGGCTGTGGCTGCTTTGGCTATGGCTTTAGCTGCATTGGCTGCTGTGGCTATGGCTATGTCTATGGCTACTATGGCTGTGGCTATGGCTATGGCTGCTATGGAAATAGCTATGGCAGCAACGGCTATGGCAATGGCTGCTATGGCTATGGCTATGGCTGATATGGCTATGGCTATGTCTATGGCTGCTATGGCTATGGCAATGGCTACTATGGCTATGGTTATGACTGCTATGGCTATGGCTATGTCTGCTATCGCTATGGTTATGGCTATAGCTGCTATGGCTATAGCTATGTCTGCTATGGCTATGGCTACGTCTGTGGCTGCTATGGCTATGGCTGCTATGGCTTTGGCTATGGCTGCTATGGCTATGGCGATGGCTATGGCTGTGGCTGCTATGGCTATGGCTATGTCTATGGCTGCTATGGCTACGGCTATGGCTATTGCTACTATGGCTATGGCTATGGTTGCTATGGCTATTGCGTCTATCTGCTATGGCTGTGGCTATGGCTGCTATGGCTATGGCTGCTATGGCTACTATGGCTATGGCTATGGCTTTGGCTGCTATGGCTGCGGCTATGGCTGCTATGGCTATGGCTATGTCTGCTATGGCTATGGCTATGTCTACTATGGCTGCTATGGCTATGACTATGGCTACGATGGCTATGGATACGGCTGCTATGGCTATGGCTATGGCTGCTATGGCTATGGCTGCTATGGCTATGGCTATGGCTGCTTTGGCTATGGCTGTAGCTGCATTGGCTGCTGTGGCTATGGCTATGTATATGGCTGCTATGGCTGTGGCTATCGCTATGTCTGCTATAGAATTAGCTATGGCGGCTAAGGCTACGGCTATGGCTATGGCTATGGCTGCTTTGGCTATGGCTATGGCTATGGCTGCTATGGCTATGCCTATGTCTGCTATGGCTATGGCTATGTCTACTATGGCTGCTATGGCAATGACTATGGCTACTATGGCTATGGATACGGCTGCTATGGCTATGGCTATGGCTGCTATGGCTATGTCTGCTATGGCTATGGCTGTGGCTGCTATGGCAATGGTTGTGGTTGCAATGGCTATTGCTTCTATCTGCTATGGCTATGGCTGTGGATATGGCTTCTATGGCTATGTCTATGGCTAAGGCTGCTATGGATTGGCTATGGCTGCTATGGCTTGGCTATGGCTGCTATGGCTATGGCTATAGCTACATTGGCTGCTGTGGCTATGGCTATGTCTATGGCTGCTATGGCTGTGGTTATGACTATGGCTTCTATGGAAATAACTATGGCGGATATCGCTATGGCTATAGCTGCATTGGCTGCTATGGCTATGGCTATGTCTATGGCTGCTATGGCTGTGGCTATGGCTATGTCTGCTATGGAAATATCTATGGCGGCTATGGCTATGGCTATAGCTGCTATGGCTATGGCTATTGCTATGGCTGCTGTGGCTGTGGCTATTTCTGATATGGCTATGGCTAAGTCTATGGCTGGTATGGCCATGGCCATGGCTGCTGTGGCTATTGCTATGGCTGCTATGGCAATGGCTATGGCTACGGCTATGGCTGCTAGGGCCACCATGGCTAAGGCAATGGCTGCTATGTCTATGGCTATGGCTGCGGCTGCAATGGCTATGGCTGCTTTGGCTATGGTTATGGCTTCTATGGCTATGGCTTTTATGGCTTTCGCTATGGCTATGACTGCTATGGCTATTGCTATGGCTATAGCTGCTGTGGCTTTGGCTATGGCTACTATGGCTGCTATGGCTATGGCTATGGCTGCTATTGCTATGGCTATGGATATGGCTGCTATGGCTACGGCTATGTCTGGTATGGCCATGGCTATGTCTGCTATGGCTATGGCTATGGCTGCTATGGCTATGGCTATGGCTGCTATGGCTTTGGCTATGGCTGCTACGGCTACCGCGAGGACTGCTATGGCTATCGCTATGGCTCTGGCTGCTATGGCTATTGCTATGGCTATGGCTGCTATGGCTATGTCTACGTCTGCTATGGCTATGGCTATCGCTGCGTCTGCTATGGCTATGGCTGCTATGGCTATGGCTATAGCCGCCATGACAATGGCTACGCGTGCTATGGCTATGGCCGTGACTGGTTTGGCTATGGCTATAGCTGCTATGGCTATGGCTATGGCTATGGCTGCTATGGCTATGGCAATGGCCATGGCTGCTATGGCTATGGCTTCTATGGCTATGGCTATGGCTATGGCTATGGCTGCTATGGCTATGGCTGCTATGGCTACTATGGCTATGGCTATGGCTTTGGCTGCCATGGCTATGGCTATGGCTGCTATGGCCATTGCTGCTATGGCTATGGCTGCTATGGCTATGGCTGCTATGGCTATGGCTATGACTGCTATGGCTATGTATGCTATGACTATGGCCATGGCTGCTATGGCTATGCCTATGGCTGCTATGGCTATCGCTATTGCTACTGCTATGGCTGCTATGGGTATGAAAATGTCTATGGCTGCAATGGCTATGGCTATGGCTGCTATGGCTATGGTTATGGCTATGGCTGCTATGGCCATGCCTATAGCTGCTATGGATATCGCTATGGCTATGGCTATGGCTGCTATGGCTATGGCTATGGCTGCTATGGCTATGGCTATGGCTATGGCTGCTATGGCTATGGCACTGGCTGCTACGGCTATGTCTGCTATGGCTATGGCAATGGCTACTATGGCTATGGTTATGACTGCTATGGTTATGGCTATGGATGCTGATGCTATGGTTATGGCAATAGCTGCTATGGCTATAGCTATGTCTGCTATGGCTATGGCTACGTCTGTGGCTGCTATGGCTATGGCTGCTATGGCTTTGGCTGTGGCTGCTATGGCTATGGCTATGGCTATGGCTATGGCTGATATGGCTATGGCTATGTCTATGGCTGCTATGGCTACGGTTATGGCTATTGCTGCTATGGCTATGGCTATGGTTGCTATGGCTGTTGCGTCTATCTGCTATGGCTATGGCTATGGCTGCTATGGCCATTGCTGCTATGGCTACTATGGCTATGGCTATGGCTTTGGCTGCTATGGCTGCGGCTATGGCTGCTATGGCTATGGCTATGTCTGCTATTGCTATGGCTATGTCTACTATGGCTGCTATGGCTATGACTGAGGCTACTATGGCTATCGATACGGCTGCTATGGCTATGGCTATGGCAGCTATGGCTATGGCTGCTATGGCTATGGCTATGGCTGCTTTGGCTATGGCTGTAGCTGCATTGGCTGCTGTGGCTATGGCTATGTATATGGCTGCTATGGCTGTGGCTATCTCTATGTCTGCTATAGAAATAGCTATGGCGGCTAAGGCTATGGCTATGGCTGCAATGGCTATGGCTATGGGTATGGCTGCTGAGGCTATTGCAATGGCAGATATGGCTATGGCTATGGCTATGGCTGCTATGCCTATGGCTATGGCGACGGCTATGTCTGCTATGGCTATGGTTATGGCTGCTATGACTATGGCTATGCGTATCGCTGCTATGGCTATGGCTTTGGCTGCTATGGCTATGGCTATGTCTGCTATGGCTATGGCAATGGCTACTATGGCCGTGGCTATGACTGCTATGGCTATGGCTATGGCTGCTATGGCTGTGGGGATGGCTATAGCTGCTGTGGCTATGGCTATGGCTGCTATGGCTATGGCTGCTATGGCTATGGCTATGGCTGCTATGGCTATGTATGCTATGGCTATGGCAATGGCTATGGCTTCTATTTTTATAGCTGCTATGGCTATGGCTATGGCTGCTGTGGCTATGGCTGCTATGGCTATGGCAATGGCTATGGCTGCTATGGCTATGGCTATGGCCGCTATGGCTATGGCTGCTATGGCTATGGCAATGGCTATGGCTGCTATGGCTATGGCTTCTACGGCTATGGCTTTTATGGCTATCGCTATGGCTATGACTGCTATGGCTATTGCTATGGCTATGGCTGCTATGGATGTGGCTATGGCTATGGCTGCTAAGGAAATATCTATGGCGGCTATGGCTATGGCTATAGCTGCTATGGCTATGGCAATGGCTATGGCTGCTGTGGCTGTGGCTATTGCTGATATGGCTATGGCTAAGGCTATGGCTGCTATGGCTATGGCCATGGCTGCTATGGCTATTGCTATGGCTGCTATGGCAATGGCTATGGCTACGGCTATAGCTGCTAGGGCCACCATGGCTAAGGCAATGGCTGCTATGGCTATGGCTATGGCTTCGGCTGCAATGGCTATGGCTGCTTTGGCTATGGTTATGGTGGCTATGGCTATGGCTATGGATATGGCTGCTATGGCTATGGCTGCATTAGCTATGGCTATAGCTGCATTGGCTGCTGTGGCTATGGCTACGTCTATGGCTGCTATGGCTGTGGCTATGGCTGCTATGGCTATGTATGCTATGGCTATGGGCCATGGCTGCTATGGCTATGCCTATGGCTGCTATGGCTGTCGCTATGGCTACTGCTATGGCTGCTATGGCTATGGCTATAGCTACATTGGCTGCTGTGGCTATGGCTATGTGTATAGCTGCTATTGCTGTGGCTACGGCTCGTCTGCTATGGAAATAGCTATGGCGGCTATGGCTAGGGCTATGGCTGCTATGGCTATGACTATGGCTATTGCTGCTGTGGCTGTGGCTATGGCTGATATGGCTATGACTATGGCTACGGCTGCTATGGCTATGGCTATGTCTGCTGTGGCTATGGCTATGTCTACTATGGCTGCTATGGCTATGACTATGGCTACTATGGCTGTGGATACGGCTGCTATGGCTATGGCTATGGCTGCTATGGCTATGGCTGCTATGGCTATGTCTATGGCTGCTTTGGCTATGGCTGTAGCTGCATTGGCTGCTGTGGCTATGGCTATGGCTGCATTGGCTATGGCTATAGCTGCATTCGCTGCTGTGGCTATGGCTATGTCTATGGCTGCTATGTCTGTGGCTCTGGCTGCTTTGTCTATGGCTATAGCTGCATTGTCTGCTGAGGCTATGTCAATGTCTATGGCTGCTTTGGCTGTGGCTATGGCTATGGCTGCAAAGGAAGTAGCTATGGCAGCTGTGGCTATGGCTATGGCTGCTATGGCTATGGCTATGGCTATGGCTGCTACGGCTATGGCAATGGCTGCTATGGCTATGGCAATGGCTGCTATGGCTATGGCTGCTATGGCTATGGCTATGGCTGCTATGGCTATGGCAATGGCTATGTCTGCTACGGCTATGGCTATGGCTGCTATGGCTATGGTTGTGGTTGCAATGGCTATCGCGTATATCTACTATGGCTATGGCTGTGGATATGGCTTCTATGGCTATGTCTATGGCTAAGGCTGCTATGGCTTGGCTATGGCTGCTATGGCTATGGCTATAGCTACATTGGCTGCTGTGGCTATGGCTATGTCTATGGCTGCTATGGCTGTGGTTATGGCTACGGCTTCTATGGAAATAGCTATGTCGGATAACGCTATGGCTATAGCTGCATTGGCTGCTATGGCTATGGCTATGTCTATGGCTGCTATGGCTGTGGCTATGGCTGTGGCTGCTATGGAAATATCTATGGCGGCTATGGCTCTGGCTATAGCTGCTATGGCTATGGCTATGGCTATGGCTATGGCTGCTGTGGCTGTGGCTATTGCTGATATGGCTATGGCTAAGGCTATGGCTGCTATGGCTATGGCTATGGCTGCTATGTCTATGGCTATGGCTGCTATGGCAATGGCTACGTCTGTGGCTGCTTTGGCTATGGCTGCTGTGGCTTTGCCTATGGCTGCTATGGCTATGGCTATGGCTGCTATGGCTATGGCTATGGATATGGCTGCTATGGCTATGGCTATGGCTGCTATGGCTATGGCTATGGCTGCTTTGGCTATGGCTATAGCTGCATTGGCTGCTGTGGCTATGGCTATGACTATGGCTGCTATGGCTGTGGCTATGGCTGTTCTGACTATGGCTACGTCTGTGGCTGCTATGGCTATGGCTGCTATGGCTTTGCCTATGGCTGCTATGGCTATGGCAATGGCTATGGCTGCTATGGCTATGGCTTCTATGGCTGTGGCTATGGCTTCTATGGCTATGGCTATGACTCCTATGGATATGGCTATGGCTTCTATGGCTATGTCTATGGCTAAGGCTGCTATGGCTATGGCTATGTCTGCTTTGGCTATGGCTATAGCTGCATTGGCTGCTGTGGCTGTGGCTATGTCTATCGCTGCTATGGCTGTGCCTATGGCTACGGCTGCCATGGAAATAGCTATGGCAGCTATGGCTATGGCTATGGCTGCTATGGCTATGGCTATGCCTATGGCTACTGTGGCTATGGCTATGGCTGATATGGCTATGGCAGCTATGGCTATGGCAATGGCTTCTATGGCTATGGCTATGACTCCTATGGATATGGCTATGGCTTCTATGGCTATGTCTATGGCTAAGGCTGCTATGGCTATGGCTATGTCTGCTTTGGCTATGTCTATAGCTGCATTGGCTGCTATGGCTATGGTTATGGCTATAACTGCTATGGCTATGGCTATGGCTGCTATGGCTATGGCTACGTCTGTGGTTGCTATGGCTGTGGCTGCTGTGGCTTTGGCTATGGCTTCTATGGCTATGGCTTCTATGGCTATGGTTATGGCTATAGCTGCTATGCCTATGGCTATGGCTATGGCTTCTATGGCTATGGCTATGACTCCATTGGCTATGGCTATGGCTGCTATGGCTATGGTTATGGCTATAGCTGCTATGCCTGTGGCTATGGCTGCTATGGCTATGGCTACGGCTGCAATGGCTATGGCAATGGCTAGTATGGTCATGGCTATGGCTGCTATGGCTATGGCTATGGCTGCTATGGCTGTGGCTGTGGCTGCTATGGCTGTGGCTGCTATGGCTATGGCAATGGCTGCTATGGCTATGGCTGCAATGGCTATGGCCATGGCTATGGCTGCTATGGCTATGGCTATGGCTATGGTTGCTATGGCTATGGCTGCTATGGCTATGCCTGCTATGGCTATGGCTATGGCTGCGATGGCTATGTATGCTATGGCTATGGCAATGGCTATGGCTGCTATGGATATGGCTGCTATGGCTATGGCTATGGCTGCTATGGCTATGGCTGCTATGGCTATGGCAATGGCTACGGCTGCTATGGCTATGTCTTCTATGGCTATGACTACAATAGCTATCGCTATGGCTATGACTGCTATGGCTATGGCTATGGCTATGGCTGCTATGGCTATGGCTATGGCTATGGCTGCTATGGAAATAGTTATGGCAGCAATGGCTATGGCTACGGCTGCAATGGCTATGGCAATGGCTAGTATGGTCATGGCTATGGCTGCTATGGCTATGGCTATGGCTGCTATGGCTGTGGCTGTGGCTGCTATGGATATGGCTGCTATGGCTATGGCTATGGCTGCTATGGCTATGGCTGCTATGGCTATGGCAATGGCTACGGCTGCTATGGCTATGTCTTCTATGGCTATGACTACAATAGCTATCGCTATGGCTATGACTGCTATGGCTATGGCTATGGCTATGGCTATGGCTGCTATGGCTATCGCTATGGCTACGGCTATGGCTGCTATGGCTATGGCTATGGCTATGGCTGCTATGGCTATGGCAATGGCTATGTCTGCTACGGCTATGGCTATGGCTGCTATGGCTATGGTTGTGGTTGCAATGGCTATTGCGTCTATCTGCTATGGCTATGGCTGTGGATATGGCTTCTATGGCTATGTCTATGGCTAAGGCTGCTATGGCTTGGCTATGGCTGCTATGGCTATGGCTATAGCTACATTGGCTGCTGTGGCTATGGCTATGTCTATGGCTGCTATGGCTGTGGTTATGGCTACGGCTTCTATGGAAATAGCTATGGCGGATATCGCTTTGGCTATAGCTGCATCGGCTGCTATGGCTATGGCTATGTCTATGGCTGCTATGGCTGTGGTTATGGCTATGGCTGCTATGGAAATACCTATGGCGGCTATGGCTCTGGCTATAGCTGCTATGGCTATGGCTATGGCTATGGCTATGGCTGCTGTGGCTGTGGCTATTGCTGATATGGCTATGGCTAAGGCTATGGCTGCTATGGCTATGGCTATGGCAGCTATGTCTATGGCTATGGCTGCTATGGCTATGGCTATAGCTGCATTGGCTGCTGTGGCTATGGCTATGTCTATGGCTGCTATGGCTGTGGCTATGGCTGTTCTGACTATGGCTACGTCTGTGGCTGCTATGGCTATGGCTGCTATGGCTTTGCCTATGGCTGCTATGGCTATGGCTATGGCTATGGCTGCTATGGCTATGGCTATGGCTGCTATGGCTATGGCTATGGCTGCTATGGCTATGGCTATGGCTGCTTTGGCTATGGCTATAGCTACATTGGCTGCTGTGGCTATGGCTATGTCTATGGCTGCTATGGCTGTGGTTATGGCTACGGCTTCTATGGAAATAGCTATGGCGGATATCGCTATGGCTATAGCTGCATCGGCTGCTATGGCTATGGCTATGTCTATGGCTGCTATGGCTGTGGTTATGGCTATGGCTGCTATGGAAATATCTATGGCGGCTATGGCTCTGGCTATAGCTGCTATGGCTATGGCTATGGCTATGGCTATGGCTGCTGTGGCTGTGGCTATTGCTGATATGGCTATGGCTAAGGCTATGGCTGCTATGGCTATGGCTATGGCTGCTATGTCTATGGCTATGGCTGCTATGGCAATGGCTACGTCTGTGGCTGCTTTGGCTATGGCTGCTGTGGCTTTGCCTATGGCTGCTATGGCTATGGCTATGGCTGCTATGGCTATGGCTATGGATATGGCTGCTATGGCTATGGCTATGGCTGCTATGGCTATGGCTATGGCTGCTTTGGCTATGGCTATAGCTGCATTGGCTGCTGTGGCTATGGCTATTACTATGGCTGCTATGGCTGTGGCTATGGCTGTTCTGACTATGGCTACGTCTGTGGCTGCTATGGCTATGGCTGCTATGGCTTTGCCTATGGCTGCTATGGCTATGGCTATGGCTATGGCTGCTATGGCTATGGCTATGGCTGCTCTGGCTATAGCTATGGCTGCTATGGCTATGGCTATGGCTGCTGTGGCTTTGGCTGTGGCTACGATGGCTGCTATGGCTATGGCTATGGCTGCTATGGCTATGGCAATGGATTTGGCTGCTATGGCCACGGCTATGTATGGTATGGCCATGGCTATGGCTGCTATGGCTATGGTTATGGCTATGGCTGCTATGGCTATGCCTATGGCTGCTATGGATATCGCTATGGCTATGGCTATGTCTTCTATGGCTATGTCTATGGCTAAGGCTGCTATGGCTTGGCTATGGCTGCTATGGCTATGGCTATGGCTGCTCTGGCTATGGCTATGGCTGCTATGGCTATGGCTATGGCTGCTATGGCTATGGCTATGGCTTCTATGGCTATGGCTACTATGGCTATGGATACGGCTGCTATGGCTACTACTGTGGCTGTGGCTATAGGTTCTATGGCCGCCTCTATGGCTGCTATGGCTATGTCTACGTCTGCAATGGCTATGGCTATCGCTGCGTCTGCTATAGGTATGGCTGCTATGGCTATGGCTATGGCCGCCATGACAATGGCTATGCGTGCTATGGCTATGGCCGTGACTGGTTTGGATATGGCTATAGCTGCTATGGCTATGGCTATGGCTATTGCTGCTATGGCTATGGCAACGGCTATGGCTGCTGTGGCTATGTCTTCTATGGCTATGGCTATGGCTATGGCTGCAATGGCTATGGCTGCTATGGCTACTATGGCTATGGCTATGGCTTTGGCTGCTATGTCTATGGCTATGGCTGCTATGGCCATTGCTGCTATGCCTATGGCTGCTATGGCTATGGTTGCTATGGCTATGGCTATGGCTGCTATGGCTATATATGCTATGGCTATGGCCATGGCTGCTATGGCTATGCCTATGGCTGCTATGGCTATCGCTATGGATACTGCTATGGCTGCTATGGCTATGAAAATATCTATGGCTGCTATGGCTATGGCTATGGCTGCTATGGCTATGGCTATGGGTGCTTCGGCTATGGCTATAGCTGCGACTGCTATGGCTATGGCTGCTATGGCTATGGCTATGGCTGCTTTCGCCAGGGCTATAGCTGCATTGGCTGCTGTGGCTATGGCTATGTCTATGGCTGCTATGGCTGTGGCTCTGGCTATGGCTGCTATGGATATAGCTATGGCAGCTATGGCTATGACTATGCGTGCTATGGATATAGCTATGGCAGGTATGGCAATGGCTATGGCTATGGCTATGGCTGCTATGGCTTTGGCTATGGCTGATATGGCTATGGCTATGGGTATGGCTGCTATGGCTATGGCAAGGGCTACTATGGCCATGGCTTTGACTGCTATGGCTATGGCTATGGCTGCTAAGGCTATGGCTGCTAGTGCTATGGCTATGGCTGCTATTGCTCTGGCTGCTATCGCTATGACAATGGCTGTGGCTGCTGTGGCTATGGCTGCTGTGGCTATGGCTATGGCTGCTATGGCTGTGGTTACTGCTGCTCTGGCTATGGCTATGGCTATGTCTGCAATGGCTATGGCTATTGCTGCCATGGCTATGCCTTTTGTGGCTATGGCTTCTATGGCTATCGCTATGGCTATGGCTGCTTTGACTATGGCTTTAGCTGCATTGGCTGCTGTGGCTATGGCTATGTCTATGGCTGCTATGGCTGTGGCTATGGCTATGGCTGCTATGGAAATAGCTATGGCAGCAACGGCTATGGCAATGGCTGCTATGGCTATGGCTATGGCTGATATGGCTATGGCTATGTCTATGGCTGCTATGGCTATGGCAATGGCTACTATGGCTATGGTTATGACTGCTATGGCTATGGCTATGTCTGCTATCGCTATGGTTATGGCTATAGCTGCTATGGCTATAGCTATGTCTGCTATGGCTATGGCTACGTCTGTGGCTGCTATGGCTATGGCTGCTATGGCTTTGGCTATGGCTGCTATGGCTATGGCGATGGCTATGGCTGTGGCTGCTATGGCTATGGCTATGTCTATGGCTGCTATGGCTACGGCTATGGCTATTGCTACTATGGCTATGGCTATGGTTGCTATGGCTATTGCGTCTATCTGCTATGGCTATGGCTATGGCTGCTATGGCTATGGCTGCTATGGCTACTATGGCTATGGCTATGGCTTTGGCTGCTATGGCTGCGGCTATGGCTGCTATGGCTATGGCTATGTCTGCTATGGCTATGGCTATGTCTACTATGGCTGCTATGGCTATGACTATGGCTACTATGGCTATGGATACTGCTGCTATGGCTATGGCTATGGCTGCTATGGCTATGGCTGCTATGGCTATGGCTATGGCTGCTTTGGCTATGGCTGTAGCTGCATTGGCTGCTGTGGCTATGGCTATGTATATGGCTGCTATGGCTGTGGCTATCGCTATGTCTGCTATAGAATTAGCAATGGCGGCTAAGGCTACGGCTATGGCTATGGCTATGGCTGCTATGGCTATGGCTATGGCTATGGCTGCTATGGCTATGCCTATGTCTGCTATGGCTATGGCTATGTCTACTATGGCTGCTATGGCAATGACTATGGCTACTATGGCTATGGATACGGCTGCTATGGCTATGGCTATGGCTGCTATAGCTATGTCTGCTATGGCTATGGCTGTGGCTGCTATGGCTATGGTTGTGGTTGCAATGGCTATTGCTTCTATCTGCTATGGCTATGGCTGTGGATATGGCTTCTATGGCTATGTCTATGGCTAAGGCTGCTATGGATTGTCTATGGCTGCTATGGCTTGGCTATGGCTGCTATGGCTATGGCTATAGCTACATTGGCTGCTGTGGCTATGGCTATGTCTATGGCTGCTATGGCTGTGGTTATGACTATGGCTTCTATGGAAATAACTATGGCGGATATCGCTATGGCTATAGCTGCATTGGCTGCTATGGCTATGGCTATGTCTATGGCTGCTATGGCTGTGGCTATGGCTTTGTCTGCTATGGAAATATCTATGGCGGCTATGGCTATGGCTATAGCTGCTATGGCTATGGCTATTGCTATGGCTGCTGTGGCTGTGGCTATTTCTGATATGGCTATGGCTAAGTCTATGGCTGGTATGGCCATGGCCATGGCTGTTGTGGCTATTGCTATGGCTGCTATGACAATGGCTATGGCTACGGCTATGGCTGCTAGGGCCACCATGGCTAAGGCAATGGCTGCTATGGCTATGGCTATGGCTGCGGCTGCAATGGCTATGGCTGCTTTGGCTATGGTTATGGCTTCTATGGCTATGGCTTTTATGGCTTTCGCTATGGCTATGACTGCTATGGCTATTGCTATGGCTATAGCTGCTGTGGCTTTGGCTATGTCTACTATGGCTGCTATGGCTATGGCTATGGCTGCTATTGCTATGGCTATGGATATGGCTGCTATGGCTACGGCTATGTCTGGTATGGCCATGGCTATGTCTGCTATGGCTATGGCTATGGCTGCTATGGCTATGGCTATGGCTGCTATGGCTTTGGCTATGGCTGCTACGGCTACCGCGAGGACTGCTATGGCTATGGCTATGGCTCTGGCTGCTATGGCTATTGCTATGGCTATGGCTGCTATGGCTATGTCTACGTCTGCTATGGCTATGGCTATCGCTGCGTCTGCTATGGCTATGGCTGCTATGGCTATGGCTATAGCCGCCATGACAATGGCTACGCGTGCTATGGCTATGGCCGTGACTGCTATGGCTATGGCTATGACTGCTATGGCTATGTATGCTATGACTATGGCCATGGCTGCTATGGCTATGCCTATGGCTGCTATGGCTATCGCTATTGCTACTGCTATGGCTGCTATGGGTATGAAAATGTCTATGGCTGCAATGGCTATGGCTATGACTGCTATGGCTATGGTTATGGCTATGGCTGCTATGGCCATGCCTATAGCTGCTATGGATATCGCTATGGCTATGGCTATGGCTGCTATGGCTTGGCTATGGCTGCTATGGCTATGGCTATGGCTTCGGCTATGTCTGCTATGGCTATGGTTATGCCTGCTATGGCTATGGCTATGGGTATGGCTACTATGGCCATGGCTATGACTGCTATGGCTATGGCTATGGCTGCTATGGCTGTGGGTATGGCTGCTATGGCTATGGCTATGGCTATGGCTGCTGTGGCTATGGCAATGGCTGATATGGCAATGGCTATGGCTTTGGCTGCCATGGCTATGGCTATGGCTGCTATGGCCATTGCTGCTATGGCTATGGCTGCTATGGCTATGGCTGCTATGGCTATGGCTATGACTGCTATGGCTATGTATGCTATGACTATGGCCATGGCTGCTATGGCTATGCCTATGGCTGCTATGGCTATCGCTATTGCTACTGCTATGGCTGCTATGGGTATGAAAATGTCTATGGCTGCAATGGCTATGGCTATGGCTGCTATGGCTATGGTTATGGCTATGGCTGCTATGGCCATGCCTATAGCTGCTATGGATATCGCTATGGCTATGGCTATGGCTGCTATGGCTATGGCTATGGCTGCTATGGCTATGGCTATGGCTATGGCTGCTATGGCTATGGCACTGGCTGCTATGGCTATGTCTGCTATGGCTATGGCAATGGCTACTATGGCTATGGTTATGACTGCTATGGTTATGGCTATGGATGCTGATGCTATGGTTATGGCAATAGCTGCTATGGCTATAGCTATGTCTGCTATGGCTATGGCTACGTCTGTGGCTGCTATGGCTATGGCTGCTATGGCTTTGGCTGTGGCTGCTATGGCTATGGCTATGGCTATGGCTATGGCTGATATGGCTATGGCTATGTCTATGGCTGCTATGGCTACGGTTATGGCTATTGCTGCTATGGCTATGGCTATGGTTGCTATGGCTGTTGCGTCTATCTGCTATGGCTATGGCTATGGCTGCTATGGCCATTGCTGCTATGGCTACTATGGCTATGGCTATGGCTTTGGCTGCTATGGCTGCGGCTATGGCTGCTATGGCTATGGCTATGTCTGCTATTGCTATGGCTATGTCTACTATGGCTGCTATGGCTATGACTGAGGCTACTATGGCTATCGATACGGCTGCTATGGCTATGGCTATGGCAGCTATGGCTATGGCTGCTATGGCTATGGCTATGGCTGCTTTGGCTATGGCTGTAGCTGCATTGGCTGCTGTGGCTATGGCTATGTATATGGCTGCTATGGCTGTGGCTATCTCTATGTCTGCTATAGAAATAGCTATGGCGGCTAAGGCTATGGCTATGGCTGCAATGGCTATGGCTATGGGTATGGCTGCTGAGGCTATTGCAATGGCAGATATGGCTATGGCTATGGCTATGGCTGCTATGCCTATGGCTATGGCGACGGCTATGTCTGCTATGGCTATGGTTATGGCTGCTATGACTATGGCTATGCGTATCGCTGCTATGGCTATGGCTTTGGCTGCTATGGCTATGGCTATGTCTGCTATGGCTATGGCAATGGCTACTATGGCCGTGGCTATGACTGCTATGGCTATGGCTATGGCTGCTATGGCTGTGGGGATGGCTATAGCTGCTGTGGCTATGGCTATGGCTGCTATGGCTATGGCTGCTATGGCTATGGCTATGGCTGCTATGGCTATGTATGCTATGGCTATGGCAATGGCTATGGCTTCTATTTTTATAGCTGCTATGGCTATGGCTATGGCTGCTGTGGCTATGGCTGCTATGGCTATGGCAATGGCTATGGCTGCTATGGCTATGGCTATGGCCGCTATGGCTATGGCTGCTATGGCTATGGCAATGGCTATGGCTGCTATGGCTATGGCTTCTACGGCTATGGCTTTTATGGCTATCGCTATGGCTATGACTGCTATGGCTATTGCTATGGCTATGGCTGCTATGGATGTGGCTATGGCTATGGCTGCTAAGGAAATATCTATGGCGGCTATGGCTATGGCTATAGCTGCTATGGCTATGGCAATGGCTATGGCTGCTGTGGCTGTGGCTATTGCTGATATGGCTATGGCTAAGGCTATGGCTGCTATGGCTATGGCCATGGCTGCTATGGCTATTGCTATGGCTGCTATGGCAATGGCTATGGCTACGGCTATAGCTGCTAGGGCCACCATGGCTAAGGCAATGGCTGCTATGGCTATGGCTATGGCTTCGGCTGCAATGGCTATGGCTGCTTTGGCTATGGTTATGGTGGCTATGGCTATGGCTATGGATATGGCTGCTATGGCTATGGCTGCATTAGCTATGGCTATAGCTGCATTGGCTGCTGTGGCTATGGCTACGTCTATGGCTGCTATGGCTGTGGCTATGGCTGCTATGGCTATGTATGCTATGGCTATGGCCATGGCTGCTATGGCTATGCCTATGGCTGCTATGGCTGTCGCTATGGCTACTGCTATGGCTGCTATGGCTATGGCTATAGCTACATTGGCTGCTGTGGCTATGGCTATGTGTATAGCTGCTATTGCTGTGGCTACGGCTCGTCTGCTATGGAAATAGCTATGGCGGCTATGGCTAGGGCTATGGCTGCTATGGCTATGACTATGGCTATTGCTGCTGTGGCTGTGGCTATGGCTGATATGGCTATGACTATGGCTACGGCTGCTATGGCTATGGCTATGTCTGCTGTGGCTATGGCTATGTCTACTATGGCTGCTATGGCTATGACTATGGCTACTATGGCTGTGGATACGGCTGCTATGGCTATGGCTATGGCTGCTATGGCTATGGCTGCTATGGCTATGTCTATGGCTGCTTTGGCTATGGCTGTAGCTGCATTGGCTGCTGTGGCTATGGCTATGGCTGCATTGGCTATGGCTATAGCTGCATTCGCTGCTGTGGCTATGGCTATGTCTATGGCTGCTATGTCTGTGGCTCTGGCTGCTTTGTCTATGGCTATAGCTGCATTGTCTGCTGAGGCTATGTCAATGTCTATGGCTGCTTTGGCTGTGGCTATGGCTATGGCTGCAAAGGAAGTAGCTATGGCAGCTGTGGCTATGGCTATGGCTGCTATGGCTATGGCTATGGCTATGGCTGCTACGGCTATGGCAATGGCTGCTATGGCTATGGCAATGGCTGCTATGGCTATGGCTGCTATGGCTATGGCTATGGCTGCTATGGCTATGGCAATGGCTATGTCTGCTACGGCTATGGCTATGGCTGCTATGGCTATGGTTGTGGTTGCAATGGCTATCGCGTCTATCTACTATGGCTATGGCTGTGGATATGGCTTCTATGGCTATGTCTATGGCTAAGGCTGCTATGGCTTGGCTATGGCTGCTATGGCTATGGCTATAGCTACATTGGCTGCTGTGGCTATGGCTATGTCTATGGCTGCTATGGCTGTGGTTATGGCTACGGCTGCTATGGAAATATCTATGGCGGCTATGGCTCTGGCTATAGCTGCTATGGCTATGGCTATGGCTATGGCTATGGCTGCTGTGGCTGTGGCTATTGCTGATATGGCTATGGCTAAGGCTATGGCTGCTATGGCTATGGCTATGGCTGCTATGTCTATGGCTATGGCTGCTATGGCTGTGGCTATGGCTTCTATGGCTATGGCTATGACTCCTATGGATATGGCTATGGCTTCTATGGCTATGTCTATGGCTAAGGCTGCTATGGCTATGGCTATGTCTGCTTTGGCTATGGCTATAGCTGCATTGGCTGCTGTGGCTGTGGCTATGTCTATCGCTGCTATGGCTGTGCCTATGGCTACGGCTGCCATGGAAATAGCTATGGCAGCTATGGCTATGGCTATGGCTGCTATGGCTATGGCTATGCCTATGGCTACTGTGGCTATGGCTATGGCTGATATGGCTATGGCAGCTATGGCTATGGCAATGGCTTCTATGGCTATGGCTATGACTCCTATGGATATGGCTATGGCTTCTATGGCTATGTCTATGGCTAAGGCTGCTATGGCTATGGCTATGTCTGCTTTGGCTATGTCTATAGCTGCATTGGCTGCTATGGCTATGGTTATGGCTATAACTGCTATGGCTATGGCTATGGCTGCTATGGCTATGGCTACGTCTGTGGTTGCTATGGCTGTGGCTGCTGTGGCTTTGGCTATGGCTTCTATGGCTATGGCTTCTATGGCTATGGTTATGGCTATAGCTGCTATGCCTATGGCTATGGCTATGGCTTCTATGGCTATGGCTATGACTCCATTGGCTATGGCTATGGCTGCTATGGCTATGGTTATGGCTATAGCTGCTATGCCTGTGGCTATGGCTGCTATGGCTATGGCTACGGCTGCAATGGCTATGGCAATGGCTAGTATGGTCATGGCTATGGCTGCTATGGCTATGGCTATGGCTGCTATGGCTGTGGCTGTGGCTGCTATGGCTGTGGCTGCTATGGCTATGGCAATGGCTGCTATGGCTATGGCTGCAATGGCTATGGCCATGGCTATGGCTGCTATGGCTATGGCTATGGCTATGGTTGCTATGGCTATGGCTGCTATGGCTATGCCTGCTATGGCTATGGCTATGGCTGCGATGGCTATGTATGCTATGGCTATGGCAATGGCTATGGCTGCTATGGATATGGCTGCTATGGCTATGGCTATGGCTGCTATGGCTATGGCTGCTATGGCTATGGCAATGGCTACGGCTGCTATGGCTATGTCTTCTATGGCTATGACTACAATAGCTATCGCTATGGCTATGACTGCTATGGCTATGGCTATGGCTATGGCTGCTATGGCTATGGCTATGGCTATGGCTGCTATGGAAATAGTTATGGCAGCAATGGCTATGGCTACGGCTGCAATGGCTATGGCAATGGCTAGAATGGTCATGGCTATGGCTGCTATGGCTATGGCTATGGCTGCTATGGCTGTGGCTGTGGCTGCTATGGATATGGCTGCTATGGCTATGGCTATGGCTGCTATGGCTATGGCTGCTATGGCTATGGCAATGGCTACGGCTGCTATGGCTATGTCTTCTATGGCTATGACTACAATAGCTATCGCTATGGCTATGACTGCTATGGCTATGGCTATGGCTATGGCTATGGCTGCTATGGCTATCGCTATGGCTACGGCTATGGCTGCTATGGCTATGGCTATGGCTATGGCTGCTATGGCTATGGCAATGGCTATGTCTGCTACGGCTATGGCTATGGCTGCTATGGCTATGGTTGTGGTTGCAATGGCTATTGCGTCTATCTGCTATGGCTATGGCTGTGGATATGGCTTCTATGGCTATGTCTATGGCTAAGGCTGCTATGGCTTGGCTATGGCTGCTATGGCTATGGCTATAGCTACATTGGCTGCTGTGGCTATGGCTATGTCTATGGCTGCTATGGCTGTGGTTATGGCTACGGCTTCTATGGAAATAGCTATGGCGGATATCGCTTTGGCTATAGCTGCATCGGCTGCTATGGCTATGGCTATGTCTATGGCTGCTATGGCTGTGGTTATGGCTATGGCTGCTATGGAAATACCTATGGCGGCTATGGCTCTGGCTATAGCTGCTATGGCTATGGCTATGGCTATGGCTATGGCTGCTGTGGCTGTGGCTATTGCTGATATGGCTATGGCTAAGGCTATGGCTGCTATGGCTATGGCTATGGCAGCTATGTCTATGGCTATGGCTGCTATGGCTATGGCTATAGCTGCATTGGCTGCTGTGGCTATGGCTATGTCTATGGCTGCTATGGCTGTGGCTATGGCTGTTCTGACTATGGCTACGTCTGTGGCTGCTATGGCTATGGCTGCTATGGCTTTGCCTATGGCTGCTATGGCTATGGCTATGGCTATGGCTGCTATGGCTATGGCTATGGCTGCTATGGCTATGGCTATGGCTGCTATGGCTATGGCTATGGCTGCTTTGGCTATGGCTATAGCTACATTGGCTGCTGTGGCTATGGCTATGTCTATGGCTGCTATGGCTGTGGTTATGGCTACGGCTTCTATGGAAATAGCTATGGCGGATATCGCTATGGCTATAGCTGCATCGGCTGCTATGGCTATGGCTATGTCTATGGCTGCTATGGCTGTGGTTATGGCTATGGCTGCTATGGAAATATCTATGGCGGCTATGGCTCTGGCTATAGCTGCTATGGCTATGGCTATGGCTATGGCTATGGCTGCTGTGGCTGTGGCTATTGCTGATATGGCTATGGCTAAGGCTATGGCTGCTATGGCTATGGCTATGGCTGCTATGTCTATGGCTATGGCTGCTATGGCAATGGCTACGTCTGTGGCTGCTTTGGCTATGGCTGCTGTGGCTTTGCCTATGGCTGCTATGGCTATGGCTATGGCTGCTATGGCTATGGCTATGGATATGGCTGCTATGGCTATGGCTATGGCTGCTATGGCTATGGCTATGGCTGCTTTGGCTATGGCTATAGCTGCATTGGCTGCTGTGGCTATGGCTATTACTATGGCTGCTATGGCTGTGGCTATGGCTGTTCTGACTATGGCTACGTCTGTGGCTGCTATGGCTATGGCTGCTATGGCTTTGCCTATGGCTGCTATGGCTATGGCTATGGCTATGGCTGCTATGGCTATGGCTATGGCTGCTCTGGCTATAGCTATGGCTGCTATGGCTATGGCTATGGCTGCTGTGGCTTTGGCTGTGGCTACGATGGCTGCTATGGCTATGGCTATGGCTGCTATGGCTATGGCAATGGATTTGGCTGCTATGGCCACGGCTATGTATGGTATGGCCATGGCTATGGCTGCTATGGCTATGGTTATGGCTATGGCTGCTATGGCTATGCCTATGGCTGCTATGGATATCGCTATGGCTATGGCTATGTCTTCTATGGCTATGTCTATGGCTAAGGCTGCTATGGCTTGGCTATGGCTGCTATGGCTATGGCTATGGCTGCTCTGGCTATGGCTATGGCTGCTATGGCTATGGCTATGGCTGCTATGGCTATGGCTATGGCTTCTATGGCTATGGCTACTATGGCTATGGATACGGCTGCTATGGCTACTACTGTGGCTGTGGCTATAGGTTCTATGGCCGCCTCTATGGCTGCTATGGCTATGTCTACGTCTGCAATGGCTATGGCTATCGCTGCGTCTGCTATAGGTATGGCTGCTATGGCTATGGCTATGGCCGCCATGACAATGGCTATGCGTGCTATGGCTATGGCCGTGACTGGTTTGGATATGGCTATAGCTGCTATGGCTATGGCTATGGCTATTGCTGCTATGGCTATGGCAACGGCTATGGCTGCTGTGGCTATGTCTTCTATGGCTATGGCTATGGCTATGGCTGCAATGGCTATGGCTGCTATGGCTACTATGGCTATGGCTATGGCTTTGGCTGCTATGTCTATGGCTATGGCTGCTATGGCCATTGCTGCTATGCCTATGGCTGCTATGGCTATGGTTGCTATGGCTATGGCTATGGCTGCTATGGCTATATATGCTATGGCTATGGCCATGGCTGCTATGGCTATGCCTATGGCTGCTATGGCTATCGCTATGGATACTGCTATGGCTGCTATGGCTATGAAAATATCTATGGCTGCTATGGCTATGGCTATGGCTGCTATGGCTATGGCTATGGGTGCTTCGGCTATGGCTATAGCTGCGACTGCTATGGCTATGGCTGCTATGGCTATGGCTATGGCTGCTTTCGCCAGGGCTATAGCTGCATTGGCTGCTGTGGCTATGGCTATGTCTATGGCTGCTATGGCTGTGGCTCTGGCTATGGCTGCTATGGATATAGCTATGGCAGCTATGGCTATGACTATGCGTGCTATGGATATAGCTATGGCAGGTATGGCAATGGCTATGGCTATGGCTATGGCTGCTATGGCTTTGGCTATGGCTGATATGGCTATGGCTATGGGTATGGCTGCTATGGCTATGGCAAGGGCTACTATGGCCATGGCTTTGACTGCTATGGCTATGGCTATGGCTGCTAAGGCTATGGCTGCTAGTGCTATGGCTATGGCTGCTATTGCTCTGGCTGCTATCGCTATGACAATGGCTGTGGCTGCTGTGGCTATGGCTGCTGTGGCTATGGCTATGGCTGCTATGGCTGTGGTTACTGCTGCTCTGGCTATGGCTATGGCTATGTCTGCAATGGCTATGGCTATTGCTGCCATGGCTATGCCTTTTGTGGCTATGGCTTCTATGGCTATCGCTATGGCTATGGCTGCTTTGACTATGGCTTTAGCTGCATTGGCTGCTGTGGCTATGGCTATGTCTATGGCTGCTATGGCTGTGGCTATGGCTATGGCTGCTATGGAAATAGCTATGGCAGCAACGGCTATGGCAATGGCTGCTATGGCTATGGCTATGGCTGATATGGCTATGGCTATGTCTATGGCTGCTATGGCTATGGCAATGGCTACTATGGCTATGGTTATGACTGCTATGGCTATGGCTATGTCTGCTATCGCTATGGTTATGGCTATAGCTGCTATGGCTATAGCTATGTCTGCTATGGCTATGGCTACGTCTGTGGCTGCTATGGCTATGGCTGCTATGGCTTTGGCTATGGCTGCTATGGCTATGGCGATGGCTATGGCTGTGGCTGCTATGGCTATGGCTATGTCTATGGCTGCTATGGCTACGGCTATGGCTATTGCTACTATGGCTATGGCTATGGTTGCTATGGCTATTGCGTCTATCTGCTATGGCTATGGCTATGGCTGCTATGGCTATGGCTGCTATGGCTACTATGGCTATGGCTATGGCTTTGGCTGCTATGGCTGCGGCTATGGCTGCTATGGCTATGGCTATGTCTGCTATGGCTATGGCTATGTCTACTATGGCTGCTATGGCTATGACTATGGCTACTATGGCTATGGATACTGCTGCTATGGCTATGGCTATGGCTGCTATGGCTATGGCTGCTATGGCTATGGCTATGGCTGCTTTGGCTATGGCTGTAGCTGCATTGGCTGCTGTGGCTATGGCTATGTATATGGCTGCTATGGCTGTGGCTATCGCTATGTCTGCTATAGAATTAGCAATGGCGGCTAAGGCTACGGCTATGGCTATGGCTATGGCTGCTATGGCTATGGCTATGGCTATGGCTGCTATGGCTATGCCTATGTCTGCTATGGCTATGGCTATGTCTACTATGGCTGCTATGGCAATGACTATGGCTACTATGGCTATGGATACGGCTGCTATGGCTATGGCTATGGCTGCTATAGCTATGTCTGCTATGGCTATGGCTGTGGCTGCTATGGCTATGGTTGTGGTTGCAATGGCTATTGCTTCTATCTGCTATGGCTATGGCTGTGGATATGGCTTCTATGGCTATGTCTATGGCTAAGGCTGCTATGGATTGTCTATGGCTGCTATGGCTTGGCTATGGCTGCTATGGCTATGGCTATAGCTACATTGGCTGCTGTGGCTATGGCTATGTCTATGGCTGCTATGGCTGTGGTTATGACTATGGCTTCTATGGAAATAACTATGGCGGATATCGCTATGGCTATAGCTGCATTGGCTGCTATGGCTATGGCTATGTCTATGGCTGCTATGGCTGTGGCTATGGCTATGTCTGCTATGGAAATATCTATGGCGGCTATGGCTATGGCTATAGCTGCTATGGCTATGGCTATTGCTATGGCTGCTGTGGCTGTGGCTATTTCTGATATGGCTATGGCTAAGTCTATGGCTGGTATGGCCATGGCCATGGCTGTTGTGGCTATTGCTATGGCTGCTATGACAATGGCTATGGCTACGGCTATGGCTGCTAGGGCCACCATGGCTAAGGCAATGGCTGCTATGGCTATGGCTATGGCTGCGGCTGCAATGGCTATGGCTGCTTTGGCTATGGTTATGGCTTCTATGGCTATGGCTTTTATGGCTTTCGCTATGGCTATGACTGCTATGGCTATTGCTATGGCTATAGCTGCTGTGGCTTTGGCTATGTCTACTATGGCTGCTATGGCTATGGCTATGGCTGCTATTGCTATGGCTATGGATATGGCTGCTATGGCTACGGCTATGTCTGGTATGGCCATGGCTATGTCTGCTATGGCTATGGCTATGGCTGCTATGGCTATGGCTATGGCTGCTATGGCTTTGGCTATGGCTGCTACGGCTACCGCGAGGACTGCTATGGCTATGGCTATGGCTCTGGCTGCTATGGCTATTGCTATGGCTATGGCTGCTATGGCTATGTCTACGTCTGCTATGGCTATGGCTATCGCTGCGTCTGCTATGGCTATGGCTGCTATGGCTATGGCTATAGCCGCCATGACAATGGCTACGCGTGCTATGGCTATGGCCGTGACTGCTATGGCTATGGCTATGACTGCTATGGCTATGTATGCTATGACTATGGCCATGGCTGCTATGGCTATGCCTATGGCTGCTATGGCTATCGCTATTGCTACTGCTATGGCTGCTATGGGTATGAAAATGTCTATGGCTGCAATGGCTATGGCTATGACTGCTATGGCTATGGTTATGGCTATGGCTGCTATGGCCATGCCTATAGCTGCTATGGATATCGCTATGGCTATGGCTATGGCTGCTATGGCTTGGCTATGGCTGCTATGGCTATGGCTATGGCTTCGGCTATGTCTGCTATGGCTATGGTTATGCCTGCTATGGCTATGGCTATGGGTATGGCTACTATGGCCATGGCTATGACTGCTATGGCTATGGCTATGGCTGCTATGGCTGTGGGTATGGCTGCTATGGCTATGGCTATGGCTATGGCTGCTGTGGCTATGGCAATGGCTGATATGGCAATGGCTATGGCTATGGCTGCTATGGCTATGGCTATGGCTTCGGCTATGTCTGCTATGGCTATGGTTATGGCTGCTATGGCTATGGCTATGGCTATGGCTGCTATGGCTATGGCTATGGCTGCTATGGCTATGTATGCTATGGCTATGGCAATGGCTATGGCTGCTATGGTTATGGCTGCTATGGCTATGGCTATGGCTGCTATGGCTACCGCCATGGCTACAGCTACGGCTGCTATGGCTATGACCATGGCTATGGCTGCTATGGCTATGGCTATGGCTGCTATGGCTATGGTTATGGCTGATATGGCTATGGCTTGGCTATGGCTGCTATGGCTATGGCTATGGCTGCTACGGCTACCGCGATGACTGCTATGGCTATGGCTATGGCTATGTCTGCTAATGCTATTGCTATGGCTATGGCTGCTATGGCTATGTCTACGTCTGCTATGGCTATGGCTATCGCTGCGTCTCCTATGGCTATGGCTGCTATGGCTATGGCTATAGCCGCCATGACAATTGCTACGCGTGCTATTGCTATGGCCGTGACTTGTTTGGCTATGGTTATGGCTGCTATTGCTATGGCTATGGATATGGCTGCTATGGCTATGGCTATGTCTGCTATGGCTATGGCTATGGCTGCTATGGCTATGGCTATGGCTGCTATGGCTATGGTTATGGCTGATATGGCTATGGCTTGGCTATGGCTGCTATGGCTATGGCTATGGCTGCGGCTGCTATGGCTATGGCTTTTATGGCTATCGCTACGGCTATGACTGCTATGGCTATGGCTATGGCTTCTATGGCTATGTCTATGGCTAAGGCTGCTATGGCTTGGCTATGGCTGCTATGGCTATGGCTATGGCTGCGGCTGCAATGGCTATGGCTGCTTTGGCTATGGTTATGGCTGCTATGGCTATGGCTATGGATATGGCTGCTACGGCTATGGCTACGACTGCTATGGCTATGGCTATGGCTGCTGTAGCTTTGGCTATGTCTACTATGGCTGCTATGGCTATGGCTATGGCTGCTATGGCTATGGCTATGGATATGGCTGCTATGGCTGCGGCTATGTCTGGTATGGCCATGGCTATGGCTGCTATGGCTATGGCTATGTCTGCTATGGCTTTGGCTATGGCTGCTACGGCTACCGCGATGACTGCTATGGCTATGCCTATGGCTATGGCTGCTATGGCTATGGCTATGGCTGCTATGGCTATGGCACTGGCTGCTATGGCTATGGCTGCTATGGCTACTATGGCTATTACTATGGCTATGGCTGCTATGGCTATGGTTATGGCTATGACTGCTATGGCTATGGCTATGGCTGTCGTTGCTATGGCTATGGCTATGGCTGCTATGGCTATGGCTGCTACGGCTATGGCTATGGCTGCAATGGCTATGGCTGCTATGGCTATGGCTATGGCTATGGCTGCTATGGCTATGTCTATGGCTGCTATGGCTATGGCTGCATTGGCTATGGCTATAGCTGCATTGGCTGCTGTGGCTTTGGCTATGTCTATGGCTGCTATGGCTGTGGCTCTGGCTGCTTTGTCTATGGCTATAGCTGCATTGGCTGCTGTGGCTATGCCTATGTCTATGGCTGCTATGGAAGTAGCTATGGCAGCTATGGCTATGGCTATGGCTGCTATGGCTATGGCTATGGCTACGGCTGCTATGGCTATGGCAATGATTGCTATGGCAATGGCTATGTCTGCTATGGCTATGGCTATGGCTGCTATGGCTATGGCTATGACTGCTATGGCTATGGCTATGGCTGCTGTGGCTTTGGCTATGGCTACTATGGCTGCTATGGCTATGGCTATGGCTGCTATGGCTATGGCTATGGATATGGCTGCTATGGCTACGGCTAGGTCTGGTATGGCCATGGCTATGGCTGCTATGGCTATGGCTATGGCTGCTACGGCTACCGCGATGACTGCTATGGCTATGGCTATGGCTAAGTCTGCTAATGCTATTGCTATGGCTATGCCTGCTATGGCTATGTCTACGTCTGCTATGGCTATGGCTATCGCTGCGTCTCCTATGGCTATGGTTGCTATGGCTATGGCTATAGCCGCCATGACAATGGCTACGCGTGCTATTGCTATGGCCGTGACTTGTTTGGCTATGGTTATGGCTGCTATTGCTATGGCTATGGATATGGCTGCTATGGCTATGGCTATGTCTGCTATGGCTATGGCTATGGCTGCTATGGCTATGGCTATGGCTGCTATGGCTATGGTTGTGGTTGCAATGGCTATTGCGTCTATCTGCTATGGCTATGGCTGTGGACATGGCTTCTATGGCTATGTCTATGCCAAAGGCTGCTATGGCTTGGCTATGGCTGCTATGGCTATGGCTATAGCTGCATTGGCTGCTGTGGCTATGGCTATGTCTATGGCTGCTATGGCTGTGGTTATGGCTATGTCTTCTATGGAAATAACTATGGCGGATATCGGTATGGCTATAGCTGCATTGGCTGCTATGGCTATGGCTATGTCTATGGCTGATATGGCTATGGCTAAGGCTATGGCTGCTATGGCTATGGCCATGGCTGCTATGGCTATTGCTATGGCTGCTATGGCAATGGCTATGGATACGGCTATGTCTGCTAGGGCCGCCATGGCTAAGGCAATGGCTGCTATGGCTATGGCTATGGCTGGTATGGCTATGGCTATGGCTATGGCTGCAATGGCTATGGCAATGGCTGCCATGGCTGTGCCTTTTATGGCTATGGCTTCTATGGCTATCGCAATGGCTACAGCTGCTATGGCTATGGATACGGCTGCTATGGCTATGCCCTTTATGGCTATGGATTCTATGGCTATCGCTATGACTATGACTGCTGTGGCTATGGCTACGGCTGCTGTGGCTCTCGCTATGGCTGCTATGGCTATGGCTATGGCTAAGACTGCTGTGGCTATGTCTATGGCTGCTATGGCTGTGGCTCTGGCTGCTTTGGCTATGGCTATAGCTGGATTGGCTGCTGTGGCTATGTCTATGTCTATGGCTGCTATGGCTGTGGCTATCGCTATGGCTGCTATAGAAATAGTTATGGCGGCTAAGGCTATGGCTATGGCTGCAATGGCTATGGCTATGGGTACGGCTGCTATGGCTATGGCTTTGGCTGCTATGGCTATGGCCATGGCTGCTATGGCTATGGCAATGGCTACTATGGCCATGGCTATGACTGCTATGGCTATGGCTATGGCTGCTATGGCTGTGGGTATGGCTATAGCTGCTGTGGCTATGGCCATGGCTATGGCTGCAATGGCTATGGCAATGGCTACTATGGCCATGGCTATGACTGCTATGGCTATGGCTATGGCTGCTATGGCTGTGGGTACGGCTATAGCTGCTGTGGCTATGGCCATGGCTGCTATGGCTATGGCTGCTGTGGCTATGGCTATGGCTGCTATGGCTATGTATGCTATGATTATGGCAATGGTTATGGCTGCTATGGTTACGGCTGCTATGGCTATGGCTATGGCTGCTACGGCTATTGCTGCTATGGCTATGGCTGCTATGGCTACGGCTGCTATGGCTATGGCTAAGGCTGCTAAGGCTATGGCTATGTCTGCTATGGCTATGGCTATGTCTACTATGGCTGCTATGGCAATGACTATGGCTACTATGGCTATGTCTATGGCTGCTATGGCTTTGGCTGCTATGGCTATGGCTATGGCTGCTATGGCTATGGCTGCTATGGCTATGGCTATGGCTATGGCTGCTATGGCTATGGCTGCTATGGCTATGGCTATGGCTGCTATGGCTATGGCTATGGCTGCTATGGCTATGTATGCTATGGCTATGGCAATGGCTAAGGCTGCCATGCCTATGTCTGCTATGGATATCGCTATGGCTATGGCTATGGCTGCTATGGCTATGGCTATGGCTGCTATGGCCACCATGGCTATGTCTATGGCTGCTATGGCTGTGGCTCTGGCTATGGCTGCTATGGATATAGCTATAGCAGCTATAGCTATGACTATGCCTGCTATGGATATAGCTATGGCAGGTATGGCTATGGCTATGGCTGATATGGCTATGTCTATGTCTATGGCTGCTATGGCTTTGGCTATGGCTGATATGTCTATGCCTACGTGTATGGCTGCTATGGCTATGGCAATGGCTACTATGGCCATGGCTATGACCGCTATGGCTATGGCTATGGCTGCTATAGCTATGGCTTCTAGGGCTATGGCTATGGCTGCTATTGCTCTGGCTGCAATGGCTATGGCAATGGCTATGGCTGCTATGGCTATGGCTGCTGTGGCTATGGCTATGGCTGCTATGGCTGTGGTTACGGCTTCTATGGCTATGTCTATGGCTGCTCTGGCTATGGCTATGTCTGCTATGGCTATGGCTATGGCTGCTCTGGCTTTGGCTATGGCTACTATGGCTGTTATGGCTATGGCTATGGCTACTATGGCTATGGCTATCCCTGCTCTGGCTTTGGCTATGGCTACTATGGCTGTTATTGCTATGGCTATGGCTACTATGGCTATGGATACGGCTGCTCTGGCTATGGCTATGGCTATGGCTGCTATGGCGGTGGCTATGGCTATGGCTGCTATGGAAATAGCTATGGCAGCAATGGCTATGGCTATGTCTGCTATGGCTATGGCTATGGCTGCTATGGCCACCATGGCCATGGCAATGGCTGCTATGGCTATGGCTATGGCTGCTATGGCTATGGCTATTGCTGCTATGGCTATGGCTATGGCTACGGCCATGACTGCTATCGCCACCGTTGCTGTGGCAATGCCTGCTATGGCTATGGCTATGGCTGGGGCTGCTATGGCTATGGCTTTTATGGCTATCGCTATGGGTATGACTGCTATGGCTATGGCTATGGCTGCTATTGTTATGTATGCTATGGCTATGGCAATGGCTATGGCTGCTATGGCTATGGCAGCTATGTCTATGGCTAAGGCTGCTATGGCTATTGCTATGGCTGCTTTGGATATGGCTATAGCTGCATTGGCTGCTGTGGCTATGGCTATGGCTGCATTGGCTATGGCTATAGCTGCATTCGCTGCTGTGGCTATGGCTATGTCTATGGCTGCTATGTCTGTGGCTCTGGCTGCTTTGTCTATGGCTATAGCTGCTATGGCAATGGCTACGTCTGTGGCTGCTTTGGCTATGGCTGCTGTGGCTTTGCCTATGGCTGCTATGGCTATGGCTATGGCTGCTATGGCTATGGCTATGGATATGGCTGCTATGGCTATGGCTATGGCTGCTATGGCTATGGCTATGGCTGGTTTGGCTATGGCTATAGCTGCATTGGCTGCTGTGGCTATGGCTATGTCTATGGCTGCTGTGGCTGTGGCTATGGCTGTTCTGACTATGGCTACGTCTGTGGCTGCTATGGCTATGGCTGCTATGGCTATGCCTATGGCTGCTATGGCTATGGCAATGGCTATGGCTGCTATGGCTATGGCTTCTATGGCTGTGGCTATGGCTCGGCTGCTATGGAAACAGCTATGGCGGCTATGGCTAGGGCTATGGCTGCTATGGCTATGACTATGGCTATGGCTGCTGTGGCTGTGGCTATGGCTGATATGGCTATGGCTTGGTTATGGCTGCTATGGCTATGGCTATGGCTGCGGCTGCTATGGCTATGGCTTTTATGGCTATCGCTACGGCTATGACTGCTATGGCTATTGCTATGGCTATGGCTGCTATGGCTATGGCTATGGCTATGGCTGCTATGGCTATGGCACTGGCTGCCATGGCTATGGCTGCTATGGCTACTATGGCTATTGCTATGGCTATGGCTGCTATGGCTATGGTTATGGCTATGGCTGCTATAGCTATGGCTGTATCTGCTATGGCTATGGCTATGGCTGCTATGGCTATGGTTATGGCTGCTATGACTATCGCTATGGGTATGGCTGCTATGGCTATGGCTATGGCTTCTATCGCTATGGCTATGAGTGCTATGGCTATGGCTATGGGTATGGCTGCTATGGCTTTGGCTATGGCTATGGCTAAGGCTGCTATGGCCATGGCTATGGCTTCTATGGCTATGGCTATGACTCCTATGGATATGGCTATGGCTTCTATGGCTATGTCTATGGCTAAGGCTGCTATGGCTATGGCTATGTCTGCTTTGGCTATGGCTATAGCTGCATTGGCTGCTGTGGCTATGGCTATGTCTATCGCTGCTATGGCTGTGCCTATGGCTACGGCTGCCATGGAAATAGCTATGGCAGCTATGGCTATGGCTATGGCTGCTATGGCTATGGCTATGGCTATGGCTACTGTGGCTATGGCTATGGCTGATATGGCTATGGCTGCTATGGCTATGGCTATGGCTTCTATGGCTATGGCTATGACTCCTATGGATATGGCTATGGCTTCTATGGCTATGTCTATGGCTAAGGCTGCTATGGCTATGGCTATGTCTGCTTTGGCTATGGCTATAGCTGCATTGGCTGCTATGGCTATGGTTATGGCTATAACTGCTATGGCTATGGCTATGGCTGCTATGGCTATGGCTACGTCTGTGGTTGCTATGGCTGTGGCTGCTGTGGCTTTGGCTAGGGCTTCTATGGCTATGGCTTCTATGGCTATGGTTATGGCTATAGCTGCTATGCCTATGGCTATGGCTATGGCTTCTATGGCTATGGCTATGACTCCTATGGCTATGGCTATGGCTGCTATGGCTATGGTTATGGCTATAGCTGCTATGCCTATGGCTATGGCTGCTATGGCTATGGCTACGGCTGCAATGGCTATGGCAACGGCTAGTATGGTCATGGCTATGGCTGCTATGGCTATGGCTATGGCTGCTATGGCTGTGGCTGTGGCTGCTATGGCTGTGGCTGCTATGGCTATGGCAATGGCTGCTATGGCTATGGCTGCAATGGCTATGGCCATGGCTATGGCTGCTATGGCTATGGCTATGGCTATGGTTGCTATGGCTATGGCTGCTATGGCTATGCCTGCTATGGCTATGGCTATGGCTGCGATGGCTATGTATGCTATGGCTATGGCAATGGCTATGGCTGCTATGGATATGGCTGCTATGGCTATGGCTATGGCTGCTATGGCTATGGCTGCTATGGCTATGGCAATGGCTACGGCTGCTATGGCTATGTCTTCTATGGCTATGACTACAATAGCTATCGCTATGGCTATGTATGCTATGGCTATGGCAATGGCTATGGCTGCTATGGATATAGCTATAGCAGCTATAGCTATGACTATGCCTGCTATGGATATAGCTATGGCAGGTATGGCTATGGCTATGGCTGATATGGCTATGTCTATGTCTATGGCTGCTATGGCTTTGGCTATGGCTGATATGTCTATGCCTACGTGTATGGCTGCTATGGCTATGGCTATGGCTGATATGGCTATGTCTATGTCTATGGCTGCTATGGCTTTGGCTATGGCTGATATGTCTATGCCTACGTGTATGGCTGCTATGGCTATGGCAATGGCTACTATGGCCATGGCTATGACTGCTATGGCTATGGCTATGGCTGCTATAGCTATGGCTTCTAGGGCTATGGCTATGGCTGCTATTGCTCTGGCTGCAATGGCTATGGCAATGGCTGCTCTGGCTATGGCTATGGCTGCTATGGCTATGGCTGCTGTGGCTTTGGCTATGGCTACTATGGCTGTTATTGCTATGGCTATGGCTACTATGGCTATGGATACGGCTGCTCTGGCTATGGCTATGGCTATGTGCGCTATGGCTATGGCTATGGCTGCCATGGCTTTGCCTTTTGTGGCTATGGCTTCTATGGCTATCGCTATGGCTATGGCTGCTTTGGCTATGGCTTTAGCTGCATTGGCTGCTGTGGCTATGGCTGTGTCTATGTCTGCTATGGCTGTTGCTATGGCTATGGCTGCTATGGAAATAGTTATGGCAGCAATGGCTATGGCTATGGCTGCTATGGCTATGGCTATGGCTGCTATGGCCACCATGGCTATGTCTATGGCTGCTATGGCTGTGGCTCTGGCTATGGCTGCTATGGATATAGCTATAGCAGCTATAGCTATGACTATGCCTGCTATGGATATAGCTATGGCAGGTATGGCTATGGCTATGGCTGATATGGCTATGTCTATGTCTATGGCTGCTATGGCTATGGCTATGGCTGATATGTCTATGCCTACGTGTATGGCTGCTATGGCTATGGCTATGGCTGATATGGCTATGTCTATGTCTATGGCTGCTATGGCTTTGGCTATGGCTGATATGTCTATGCCTACGTGTATGGCTGCTATGGCTATGGCAATGGCTACTATGGCCATGGCTATGACTGCTATGGCTATGGCTATGGCTGCTATAGCTATGGCTTCTAGGGCTATGGCTATGGCTGCTATTGCTCTGGCTGCAATGGCTATGGCAATGGCTATGGCTGCTATGGCTATGGCTGCTGTGGCTATGGCTATGGCTGCTATGGCTGTGGTTACGGCTTCTATGGCTATGTCTATGGCTGCTCTGGCTATGGCTATGTCTGCTATGGCCATGGCTATGGCTGCTCTGGCTTCGGCTATGGCTACTATGGCTGTTATTGCTATGGCTATGGCTACTATGGCTACGGCTATCCCTGCTCTGGCTTTGGCTATGGCTACTATGGCTGTTATTGCTATGGCTATGGCTACTATGTCTATGGATACGGCTGCTCTGGCTATGGCTGTGGCTATGTCTGCTATGGCTATGGCTATGGCTGCCATGGCTGTGCCTTTTGTGGCTATGGCTTCTATGGCTGTCGCTATGGCTATGGCTGCTTTGGCTATGGCTTTAGCTACATTGGCTGCTGTGGCTATGGCTATGTCTATGGCTGCTATGGCTGTGGCTATGGCTATGGCTGCTATGGCTATGGCTATTGCTGCTATGGCTATGGCTATGGTTGCTATGGCTATCGCTATGGCTACGGCTATGGCTGCTATGGCTATGGCTATGGCTATGGCTGCTATGGCTATGGCAATGGCTATGTCTGCTACGGCTATGGCTATGGCTGCTATGGCTATGGTTGTGGTTGCAATGGCTATTGCGTCTATCTGCTATGGCTATGGCTGTGGATGTGGCTACATTGGCTGCTGTGGCTATGGCTATGTCTATGGCTGCTATGGCTGTGGTTATGGCTACGGCTTCTATGGAAATAGCAATGGTGGATATCGCTATGGCTATAGCTGCATCGGCTGCTATGGCTATGGCTATGTCTATGGCTGCTATGGCTGTGGTTATGGCTATGGCTGCTATGGAAATATCTATGGCGGCTATGGCTCTGGCTATAGCTGCTATGGCTATGGCTATCGCTATGGCTATGGCTGCTGTGGCTGTGGCTATTGCTGATATGGCTATGGCTAAGGCTATGGCTGCTATGGCTATGGCTATGGCTGCTATGTCTATGGCTATGGCTGCTATGGCAATGGCTACGTCTGTGGCTGCTTTGGCTATGGCTGCTGTGGCTTTGCCTATGGCTGCTATGGCTATGGCTATGGCTGCTATGGCTATGGCTATGGATATGGCTGCTATGGCTATGGCTATGGCTGCTATGGCTATGGCTATGGCTGCTATGGCTATGGCTATAGCTACATTGGCTGCTGTGGCTATGGCTATGTCTATGGCTGCTATGGCTGTGGTTATGGCTACGGCTTCTATGGAAATAGCAATGGTGGATATCGCTATGGCTATAGCTGCATCGGCTGCTATGGCTATGGCTATGTCTATGGCTGCTATGGCTGTGGTTATGGCTATGGCTGCTATGGAAATATCTATGGCGGCTATGGCTCTGGCTATAGCTGCTATGGCTATGGCTATCGCTATGGCTATGGCTGCTGTGGCTGTGGCTATTGCTGATATGGCTATGGCTAAGGCTATGGCTGCTATGGCTATGGCTATGGCTGCTATGTCTATGGCTATGGCTGCTATGGCAATGGCTACGTCTGTGGCTGCTTTGGCTATGGCTGCTGTGGCTTTGCCTATGGCTGCTATGGCTATGGCTATGGCTGCTATGGCTATGGCTATGGATATGGCTGCTATGGCTATGGCTATGGCTGCTATGGCTATGGCTATGGCTGCTTTGGCTATGGCTATAGCTACATTGGCTGCTGTGGCTATGGCTATGTCTATGGCTGCTATGGCTGTGGTTATGGCTACGGCTTCTATGGAAATAGCAATGGTGGATATCGCTATGGCTATAGCTGCATCGGCTGCTATGGCTATGGCTATGTCTATGGCTGCTATGGCTGTGGTTATGGCTATGGCTGCTATGGAAATATCTATGGCGGCTATGGCTCTGGCTATAGCTGCTATGGCTATGGCTATGGCTTTGCCTATGGCTGCTATGGCTATGGCTATGGCTATGGCTGCTATGGCTATGGCTATGTCTGCTCTGGCTATAGCTATGGCTGCTATGGCTATGGCTATGGCTGCTGTGGCTTTGGCTGTGGCTACGATGGCTGCTATGGCTATGGCTATGGCTGCTATGGCTATGGCAATGGATTTGGCTGCTATGGCCACGGCTATGTATGGTATGGCCATGGCTATGGCTGCTATGGCTATGGTTATGGCTATGGCTGCTATGGCTATGCCTATGGCTGCTATGGATATCGCTATGGCTATGGCTATGGCTTCTATGGCTATGTCTATGGCTAAGGCTGTTATGGCTTGGCTATGGCTGCTATGGCTATGGCTATGGCTGCTCTGGCTATGGCTATGGCTGCTATGGCTATGGCTATGGCTGCTATGGCTATGGCTATGGCTTCTATGGCTATGGCTACTATGGCTATGGATACGGCTGCTATGGCTACTACTGTGGCTGTGGCTATAGGTTCTATGGCCGCCTCTATGGCTGCTATGGCTATGTCTACGTCTGCAATGGCTATGGCTATCGCTGCGTCTGCTATAGGTATGGCTGCTATGGCTATGGCTATGGCCACCATGACAGTGGCTATGCGTGCTATGGCTATGGCCGTGACTGGTTTGGATATGGCTATAGCTGCTATGGCTATGGCTATGGCTATTGCTGCTATGGCTATGGCAACGGCTATGGCTGCTGTGGCTATGTCTTCTATGGCTATGGCTATGGCTATGGCTGCAATGGCTATGGCTGCTATGGCTACTATGGCTATGGCTATGGCTTTGGCTGCTATGTCTATGGCTATGGCTGCTATGGCCATTGCTGCTATGCCTATGGCTGCTATGGCTATGGTTGCTATGGCTATGGCTATGGCTGCTATGGCTATATATGCTATGGCTATGGCCATGGCTGCTATGGCTATGCCTATGGCTGCTATGGCTATCGCTATGGATACTGCTATGGCTGCTATGGCTATGAAAATATCTATGGCTGCTATGGCTATGGCTATGGCTGCTATGGCTATGGCTATGGGTGCTTCGGCTATGGCTATAGCTGCGGCTGCTATGGCTATGGCTGCTATGGCTATGGCTATGGCTGCTTTCGCCAGGGCTATAGCTGCATTGGCTGCTGTGGCTATGGCTATGTCTATGGCTGCTATGGCTGTGGCTCTGGCTATGGCTGCTATGGATATAGCTATGGCAGCTATGGCTATGACTATGCGTGCTATGGATATAGCTATGGCAGGTATGGCAATGGCTATGGCTATGGCTATGGCTGCTATGGCTTTGGCTATGGCTGATATGGCTATGGCTATGGGTATGGCTGCTATGGCTATGGCAATGGCTACTATGGCCATGGCTTTGACTGCTATGGCTATGGCTATGGCTGCTATGGCTATGGCTGCTAGTGCTATGGCTATGGCTGCTATTGCTCTGGCTGCTATCGCTATGACAATGGCTGTGGCTGCTGTGGCTATGGCTGCTGTGGCTATGGCTATGGCTGCTATGGCTGTGGTTACTGCTGCTATGGCTATGGCTATGGCTGCTCTGGCTATGGCTATGTCTGCTATGGCCATGGCTATGGCTGCTGTGGCTTTGGCTATTGCTGCTATGGCTGTTATTGCTATGGCTATGGCTACTATGGCTATGGATACGGCTGCTCTGGCTATGGCTATGGCTATGTCTGCAATGGCTATGGCTATGGCTGCCATGGCTATGCCTTTTATGGCTATGGCTTCTATGGCTATCGCTATGGCTATGGCTGCTTTGGCTATGGCTTTAGCTGCATTGGCTGCTGTGGCTATGGCTATGTCTATGGCTGCTATGGCTGTGGCTATGGCTATGGCTGCTATGGAAATAGCTATGGCAGCAACGGCTATGGCAATGGCTGCTATGGCTATGGCTATGGCTGATATGGCTATGGCTATGTCTATGGCTGCTATGGCTATGGCAATGGCTACTATGGCTATGGTTATGACTGCTATGGCTATGGCTATGTCTGCTATCGCTATGGTTATGGCTATAGCTGCTATGGCTATAGCTATGTCTGCTATGGCTATGGCTACGTCTGTGGCTGCTATGGCTATGGCTGCTATGGCTTTGGCTATGGCTGCTATGGCTATGGCGATGGCTATGGCTGTGGCTGCTATGGCTATGGCTATGTCTATGGCTGCTATGGCTACGGCTATGGCTATTGCTACTATGGCTAAGGCTATGGTTGCTATGGCTATTGCGTCTATCTGCTATGGCTATGGCTATGGCTGCTATGGCTATGGCTGCTATGGCTACTATGGCTATGGCTATGGCTTTGGCTGCTATGGCTGCGGCTATGGCTGCTATGGCTATGGCTATGTCTGCTATGGCTATGGCTATGTCTACTATGTCTGCTATGGCTTTGACTATGGCTACGATGGCTATGGATACGGCTGCTATGGCTATGGCTATGGCTGCTATGGCTATGGCTGCTATGGCTATGGCTATGGCTGCTTTGGCTATGGCTGTAGCTGCATTGGCTGCTGTGGCTATGGCTATGTATATGGCTGCTATGGCTGTGGCTATCGCTATGTCTGCTATAGAATTAGCTATGGCGGCTAAGGCTACGGCTATGGCTATGGCTATGGCTGCTATGGCTATGGCTATGGCTATGGCTGCTATGGCTATGCCTATGTCTGCTATGGCTATGGCTATGTCTACTATGGCTGCTATGGCAATGACTATGGCTACTATGGCTATGGATACGGCTGCTATGGCTATGGCTATGGCTGCTATGGCTATGTCTGCTATGGCTATGGCTGTGGCTGCTATGGCTATGGTTGTGGTTGCAATGGCTATTGCTTCTATCTGCTATGGCTATGGCTGTGGATATGGCTTCTATGGCTATGTCTATGGCTAAGGCTGCTATGGATTGGCTATGGCTGCTATGGCTTGGCTATGGCTGCTATGGCTATGGCTATAGCTACATTGGCTGCTGTGGCTATGGCTATGTCTATGGCTGCTATGGCTGTGGTTATGACTATGGCTTCTATGGAAATAACTATGGCGGATATCGCTATGGCTATAGCTGCATTGGCTGCTATGGCTATGGCTATGTCTATGGCTGCTATGGCTGTGGCTATGGCTATGTCTGCTATGGAAATATCTATGGCGGCTATGGCTATGGCTATAGCTGCTATGGCTATGGCTATTGCTATGGCTGCTGTGGCTGTGGCTATTTCTGATATGGCTATGGCTAAGTCTATGGCTGGTATGGCCATGGCCATGGCTGCTGTGGCTATTGCTATGGCTGCTATGGCAATGGCTATGGCTACGGCTATGGCTGCTAGGGCCACCATGGCTAAGGCAATGGCTGCTATGTCTATGGCTATGGCTGCGGCTGCAATGGCTATGGCTGCTTTGGCTATGGTTATGGCTTCTATGGCTATGGCTTTTATGGCTTTCGCTATGGCTATGACTGCTATGGCTATTGCTATGGCTATAGCTGCTGTGGCTTTGGCTATGGCTACTATGGCTGCTATGGCTATGGCTATGGCTGCTATTGCTATGGCTATGGATATGGCTGCTATGGCTACGGCTATGTCTGGTATGGCCATGGCTATGTCTGCTATGGCTATGGCTATGGCTGCTATGGCTATGGCTATGGCTGCTATGGCTTTGGCTATGGCTGCTACGGCTACCGCGAGGACTGCTATGGCTATCGC
Source organism: Calliopsis andreniformis (assembly GCF_051401765.1). Taxonomy (NCBI): domain Eukaryota; kingdom Metazoa; phylum Arthropoda; class Insecta; order Hymenoptera; family Andrenidae; genus Calliopsis; species Calliopsis andreniformis. Next base: position 2,713,455 of record NW_027480456.1, on the reverse strand, counting down.
TATGGCTCTGGCTGCTATGGCTATTGCTATGGCTATGGCTGCTATGGCTATGTCTACGTCTGCTATGGCTATGGCTATCGCTGCGTCTGCTATGGCTATGGCTGCTATGGCTATGGCTATAGCCGCCATGACAATGGCTACGCGTGCTATGGCTATGGCCGTGACTGGTTTGGCTATGGCTATAGCTGCTATGGCTATGGCTATGGCTATGGCTGCTATGGCTATGGCAATGGCCATGGCTGCTATGGCTATGGCTTCTATGGCTATGGCTATGGCTATGGCTATGGCTGCTATGGCTATGGCTGCTATGGCTACTATGGCTATGGCTATGGCTTTGGCTGCCATGGCTATGGCTATGGCTGCTATGGCCATTGCTGCTATGGCTATGGCTGCTATGGCTATGGCTGCTATGGCTATGGCTATGACTGCTATGGCTATGTATGCTATGACTATGGCCATGGCTGCTATGGCTATGCCTATGGCTGCTATGGCTATCGCTATTGCTACTGCTATGGCTGCTATGGGTATGAAAATGTCTATGGCTGCAATGGCTATGGCTATGGCTGCTATGGCTATGGTTATGGCTATGGCTGCTATGGCCATGCCTATAGCTGCTATGGATATCGCTATGGCTATGGCTATGGCTGCTATGGCTATGGCTATGGCTGCTATGGCTATGGCTATGGCTATGGCTGCTATGGCTATGGCACTGGCTGCTATGGCTATGTCTGCTATGGCTATGGCAATGGCTACTATGGCTATGGTTATGACTGCTATGGTTATGGCTATGGATGCTGATGCTATGGTTATGGCAATAGCTGCTATGGCTATAGCTATGTCTGCTATGGCTATGGCTACGTCTGTGGCTGCTATGGCTATGGCTGCTATGGCTTTGGCTGTGGCTGCTATGGCTATGGCTATGGCTATGGCTATGGCTGATATGGCTATGGCTATGTCTATGGCTGCTATGGCTACGGCTATGGCTATTGCTGCTATGGCTATGGCTATGGTTGCTATGGCTGTTGCGTCTATCTGCTATGGCTATGGCTATGGCTGCTATGGCCATTGCTGCTATGGCTACTATGGCTATGGCTATGGCTTTGGCTGCTATGGCTGCGGCTATGGCTGCTATGGCTATGGCTATGTCTGCTATTGCTATGGCTATGTCTACTATGGCTGCTATGGCTATGACTGAGGCTACTATGGCTATCGATACGGCTGCTATGGCTATGGCTATGGCAGCTATGGCTATGGCTGCTATGGCTATGGCTATGGCTGCTTTGGCTATGGCTGTAGCTGCATTGGCTGCTGTGGCTATGGCTATGTATATGGCTGCTATGGCTGTGGCTATCTCTATGTCTGCTATAGAAATAGCTATGGCGGCTAAGGCTATGGCTATGGCTGCTATGGCTGTGGCTATGGCTATGGCTGCTATGGAAATAGCTATGGCAGCTACGGCTATGGCAATGGCTGCTATGGCTATGGCTATGGCTGATATGGCTATGGCTATGTCTATGGCTGCTATGGCTATGGCAATGGCTACTATGGCTATGGTTATGACTGCTATGGCTATGGCTATGTCTGCTATCGCTATGGTTATGGCTATAGCTGCTATGGCTATAGCTATGTCTGCTATGGCTATGGCTACGTCTGTGGCTGCTATGGCTATGGCTGCTATGGCTTTGGCTATGGCTGCTATGGCTATGGCGATGGCTATGGCTGTGGCTGCTATGGCTATGGCTATGTCTATGGCTGCTATGGCTACGGCTATGGCTATTGCTACTATGGCTATGGCTATGGTTGCTATGGCTATTGCGTCTATCTGCTATGGCTATGGCTATGGCTGCTATGGCTATGGCTGCTATGGCTACTATGGCTATGGCTATGGCTTTGGCTGCTATGGCTGCGGCTATGGCTGCTATGGCTATGGCTATGTCTGCTATGGCTATGGCTATGTCTACTATGTCTGCTATGGCTATGACTATGGCTACGATGGCTATGGATACGGCTGCTATGGCTATGGCTATGGCTGCTATGGCTATGGCTGCTATGGCTATGGCTATGGCTGCTTTGGCTATGGCTGTAGCTGCATTGGCTGCTGTGGCTATGGCTATGTATATGGCTGCTATGGCTGTGGCTATCGCTATGTCTGCTATAGAATTAGCTATGGCGGCTAAGGCTACGGCTATGGCTATGGCTATGGCTGCTATGGCTATGGCTATGGCTATGGCTGCTATGGCTATGCCTATGTCTGCTATGGCTATGGCTATGTCTACTATGGCTGCTATGGCAATGACTATGGCTACTATGGCTATGGATACGGCTGCTATGGCTATGGCTATGGCTGCTATGGCTATGTCTGCTATGGCTATGGCTGTGGCTGCTATGGCTATGGTTGTGGTTGCAATGGCTATTGCTTCTATCTGCTATGGCTATGGCTGTGGATATGGCTTCTATGGCTATGTCTATGGCTAAGGCTGCTATGGATTGGCTATGGCTGCTATGGCTTGGCTATGGCTGCTATGGCTATGGCTATAGCTACATTGGCTGCTGTGGCTATGGCTATGTCTATGGCTGCTATGGCTGTGGTTATGACTATGGCTTCTATGGAAATAACTATGGCGGATATCGCTATGGCTATAGCTGCATTGGCTGCTATGGCTATGGCTATGTCTATGGCTGCTATGGCTGTGGCTATGGCTATGTCTGCTATGGAAATATCTATGGCGGCTATGGCTATGGCTATAGCTGCTATCGCTATGGCTATTGCTATGGCTGCTGTGGCTGTGGCTATTTCTGATATGGCTATGGCTAAGTCTATGGCTGGTATGGCCATGGCCATGGCTGCTGTGGCTATTGCTATGGCTGCTATGGCAATGGCTATGGCTACGGCTATGGCTGCTAGGGCCACCATGGCTAAGGCAATGGCTGCTATGTCTATGGCTATGGCTGCGGCTGCAATGGCTATGGCTGCTTTGGCTATGGTTATGGCTTCTATGGCTATGGCTTTTATGGCTTTCGCTATGGCTATGACTGCTATGGCTATTGCTATGGCTATAGCTGCTGTGGCTTTGGCTATGGCTACTATGGCTGCTATGACTATGGCTATGGCTGCTATTGCTATGGCTATGGATATGGCTGCTATGGCTACGGCTATGTCTGGTATGGCCATGGCTATGTCTGCTATGGCTATGGCTATGGCTGCTATGGCTATGGCTATGGCTGCTATGGCTTTGGCTATGGCTGCTACGGCTACCGCGAGGACTGCTATGGCTATCGCTATGGCTCTGGCTGCTATGGCTATTGCTATGGCTATGGCTGCTATGGCTATGTCTACGTCTGCTATGGCTATGGCTATCGCTGCGTCTTCTATGGCTATGGCTGCTATGGCTATGGCTATAGCCGCCATGACAATGGCTACGCGTGCTATGGCTATGGCCGTGACTGGTTTGGCTATGGCTATAGCTGCTATGGCTATGGCTATGGCTATGGCTGCTATGGCTATGGCAATGGCCATGGCTGCTATGGCTATGGCTTCTATGGCTATGGCTATGGCTATGGCTATGGCTGCTATGGCTATGGCTGCTATGGCTACTATGGCTATGGCTATGGCTTTGGCTGCCATGGCTATGGCTATGGCTGCTATGGCCATTGCTGCTATGGCTATGGCTGCTATGGCTATGGCTGCTATGGCTATGGCTATGACTGCTATGGCTATGTATGCTATGACTATGGCCATGGCTGCTATGGCTATGCCTATGGCTGCTATGGCTATCGCTATTGCTACTGCTATGGCTGCTATGGGTATGAAAATGTCTATGGCTGCAATGGCTATGGCTATGGCTGCTATGGCTATGGTTATGGCTATGGCTGCTATGGCCATGCCTATAGCTGCTATGGATATCGCTATGGCTATGGCTATGGCTGCTATGGCTATGGCTATGGCTGCTATGGCTATGGCTATGGCTATGGCTGCTATGGCTATGGCACTGGCTGCTATGGCTATGTCTGCTATGGCTATGGCAATGGCTACTATGGCTATGGTTATGACTGCTATGGTTATGGCTATGGATGCTGATGCTATGGTTATGGCAATAGCTGCTATGGCTATAGCTATGTCTGCTATGGCTATGGCTACGTCTGTGGCTGCTATGGCTATGGCTGCTATGGCTTTGGCTGTGGCTGCTATGGCTATGGCTATGGCTATGGCTATGGCTGATATGGCTATGGCTATGTCTATGGCTGCTATGGCTACGGCTATGGCTATTGCTGCTATGGCTATGGCTATGGTTGCTATGGCTGTTGCGTCTATCTGCTATGGCTATGGCTATGGCTGCTATGGCCATTGCTGCTATGGCTACTATGGCTATGGCTATGGCTTTGGCTGCTATGGCTGCGGCTATGGCTGCTATGGCTATGGCTATGTCTGCTATTGCTATGGCTATGTCTACTATGGCTGCTATGGCTATGACTGAGGCTACTATGGCTATCGATACGGCTGCTATGGCTATGGCTATGGCAGCTATGGCTATGGCTGCTATGGCTATGGCTATGGCTGCTTTGGCTATGGCTGTAGCTGCATTGGCTGCTGTGGCTATGGCTATGTATATGGCTGCTATGGCTGTGGCTATCTCTATGTCTGCTATAGAAATAGCTATGGCGGCTAAGGCTATGGCTATGGCTGCAATGGCTATGGCTATGGGTATGGCTGCTGAGGCTATTGCAATGGCAGATATGGCTATGGCTATGGCTATGGCTGCTATGCCTATGGCTATGGCGACGGCTATGTCTGCTATGGCTATGGTTATGGCTGCTATGACTATGGCTATGCGTATCGCTGCTATGGCTATGGCTTTGGCTGCTATGGCTATGTCTGCTATGGCTATGGCAATGGCTACTATGGCCGTGGCTATGACTGCTATGGCTATGGCTATGGCTGCTATGGCTGTGGGGATGGCTATAGCTGCTGTGGCTATGGCTATGGCTGCTATGGCTATGGCTGCTATGGCTATGGCTATGGCTGCTATGGCTATGTATGCTATGGCTATGGCAATGGCTATGGCTTCTATGGTTATAGCTGCTATGGCTATGGCTATGGCTGCTGTGGCTATGGCTGCTATGGCTATGGCAATGGCTATGGCTGCTATGGCTATGGCTATGGCCGCTATGGCTATGGCTGCTATGGCTATGGCAATGGCTATGGCTGCTATGGCTATGGCTTCTACGGCTATGGCTTTTATGGCTATCGCTATGGCTATGACTGCTATGGCTATGGCTGCTATGGATGTGGCTATGGCTATGGCTGCTAAGGAAATATCTATGGCGGCTATGGCTATGGCTATAGCTGCTATGGCTATGGCAATGTCTATGGCTGCTGTGGCTGTGGCTATTGCTGATATGGCTATGGCTAAGGCTATGGCTGCTATGGCTATGGCCATGGCTGCTATGGCTATTGCTATGGCTGCTATGGCAATGGCTATGGCTACGGCTATAGCTGCTAGGGCCACCATGGCTAAGGCAATGGCTGCTATGGCTATGGCTATGGCTGCGGCTGCAATGGCTATGGCTGCTTTGGCTATGGTTATGGTGGCTATGGCTATGGCTATGGATATGGCTGCTATGGCTATGGCTGCATTAGCTATGGCTATAGCTGCATTGGCTGCTGTGGCTATGGCTATGTCTATGGCTGCTATGGCTGTGGCTATGGCTGCTATGGCTATGTATGCTATGGCTATGGCCATGGCTGCTATGGCTATGCCTATGGCTGCTATGGCTGTCGCTATGGCTACTGCTATGGCTGCTATGGCTATGGCTATAGCTACATTGGCTGCTGTGGCTATGGCTATGTGTATAGCTGCTATTGCTGTGGCTACGGCTCGTCTGCTATGGAAATAGCTATGGCGGCTATGGCTAGGGCTATGGCTGCTATGGCTATGACTATGGCTATTGCTGCTGTGGCTGTGGCTATGGCTGATATGGCTATGACTATGGCTACGGCTGCTATGGCTATGGCTATGTCTGCTGTGGCTATGGCTATGTCTACTATGGCTGCTATGGCTATGACTATGGCTACTATGGCTGTGGATACGGCTGCTATGGCTATGGCTATGGCTGCTATGGCTATGGCTGCTATGGCTATGTCTATGGCTGCTTTGGCTATGGCTGTAGCTGCATTGGCTGCTGTGGCTATGGCTATGGCTGCATTGGCTATGGCTATAGCTGCATTCGCTGCTGTGGCTATGGCTATGTCTATGGCTGCTATGTCTGTGGCTCTGGCTGCTTTGTCTATGGCTATAGCTGCATTGTCTGCTGAGGCTATGTCAATGTCTATGGCTGCTTTGGCTGTGGCTATGGCTATGGCTGCAAAGGAAGTAGCTATGGCAGCTATGGCTATGGCTATGGCTGCTATGGCTATGGCTATGGCTATGGCTGCTACGGCTATGGCAATGGCTGCTATGGCTATGGCAATGGCTGCTATGGCTATGGCTGCTATGGCTATGGCTATGGCTGCTATGGCTATGGCAATGGCTATGTCTGCTACGGCTATGGCTATGGCTGCTATGGCTATGGTTGTGGTTGCAATGGCTATCGCGTCTATCTGCTATGGCTATGGCTGTGGATATGGCTTCTATGGCTATGTCTATGGCTAAGGCTGCTATGGCTTGGCTATGGCTGTTATGGCTATGGCTATAGGTACATTGGCTGCTGTGGCTATGGCTATGTCTATGGCTGCTATGGCTGTGGTTATGGCTACGGCTTCTATGGAAATAGCTATGTCGGATAACGCTATGGCTATAGCTGCATTGGCTGCTATGGCTATGGCTATGTCTATGGCTGCTATGGCTGTGGCTATGGCTGTGGCTGCTATGGAAATATCTATGGCGGCTATGGCTCTGGCTATAGCTGCTATGGCTATGGCTATGGCTATGGCTATGGCTGCTGTGGCTGTGGCTATTGCTGATATGGCTATGGCTAAGGCTATGGCTGCTATGGCTATGGCTATGGCTGCTATGTCTATGGCTATGGCTGCTATGGCAATGGCTACGTCTGTGGCTGCTTTGGCTATGGCTGCTGTGGCTTTGCCTATGGCTGCTATGGCTATGGCTATGGCTGCTATGGCTATGACTATGGATATGGCTGCTATGGCTATGGCTATGGCTGCTATGGCTATGGCTATGGCTGCTTTGGCTATGGCTATAGCTGCATTGGCTGCTGTGGCTATGGCTATGACTATGGCTGCTATGGCTGTGGCTATGGCTGTTCTGACTATGGCTACGTCTGTGGCTGCTATGGCTATGGCTGCTATGGCTTTGCCTATGGCTGCTATGGCTATGGCAATGGCTATGGCTGCTATGGCTATGGCTTCTATGGCTGTGGCTATGGCTCGGCTGCTATGGAAACAGCTATGGCGGCTATGGCTAGGGCTATGGCTGCTATGGCTATGACTATGGCTATGGCTGCTGTGGCTGTGGCTATGGCTGATATGGCTATGGCTTGGTTATGGCTGCTATGGCTATGGCTATGGCTGCGGCTGCTATGGCTATGGCTTTTATGGCTATCGCTACGGCTATGACTGCTATGGCTATTGCTATGGCTATGGCTGGTATGGCTATGGCTATGGCTATGGCTGCTATGGCTATGGCACTGGCTGCCATGGCTATGGCTGCTATGGCTACTATGGCTATTGCTATGGCTATGGCTGCTATGGCTATGGTTATGGCTATGGCTGCTATAGCTATGGCTGTATCTGCTATGGCTATGGCTATGGCTGCTATGGCTATGGTTATGGCTGCTATGACTATCGCTATGGGTATGGCTGCTATGGCTATGGCTTTGGCTGCTGTGGCTATGGCTATGGCTGCTATGGCTATGGCTACGTCTGTGGCTGCTATGGCTATGGCTATGGCTATGGCTATGGCTGCTATGGCCATGGCTATGGCTTCTATGGCTATGGCTATGACTCCTATGGATATGGCTATGGCTTCTATGGCTATGTTTATGGCTAAGGCTGCTATGGCTATGGCTATGTCTGCTTTGGCTATGGCTATAGCTGCATTGGCTGCTGTGGCTATGGCTATGTCTATCGCTGCTATGGCTGTGCCTATGGCTACGGCTGCCATGGAAATAGCTATGGCAGCTATGGCTATGGCTATGGCTGCTATGGCTATGGCTATGGCTATGGCTACTGTGGCTATGGCTATGGCTGATATGGCTATGGCAGCTATGGCTATGGCAATGGCTTCTATGGCTATGGCTATGACTCCTATGGATATGGCTATGGCTTCTATGGCTATGTCTATGGCTAAGGCTGCTATGGCTATGGCTATGTCTGCTTTGGCTATGGCTATAGCTGCATTGGCTGCTGTGGCTATGGCTATGTCTATCGCTGCTATGGCTGTGCCTATGGCTACGGCTGCCATGGAAATAGCTATGGCAGCTATGGCTATGGCTATGGCTGCTATGGCTATGGCTATGGCTATGGCTACTGTGGCTATGGCTATGGCTGATATGGCTATGGCTGCTATGGCTATGGCTATGGCTGCTATGGCTGTGGCTGTGGCTGCTATGGATATGGCTGCTATGGCTATGGCTATGGCTGCTATGGCTATGGCTGCTACGGCTATGGCAATGGCTACGGCTGCTATGGCTATGTCTTCTATGGCTATGACTACAATAGCTATCGCTATGGCTATGACTGCTATGGCTATGGCTATGGCTATGGCTGCTATGGCTATCGCTATGGCTACGGCTATGGCTGCTATGGCTATGGCTATGGCTATGGCTGCTATGGCTATGGCAATGGCTATGTCTGCTACGGCTATGGCTATGGCTGCTATGGCTATGGTTGTGGTTGCAATGGCTATTGCGTCTATCTGCTATGGCTATGGCTGTGGATATGGCTTCTATGGCTATGTCTATGGCTAAGGCTGCTATGGCTTGGCTATGGCTGCTATGGCTATGGCTATAGCTACATTGGCTGCTGTGGCTATGGCTATGTCTATGGCTGCTATGGCTGTGGTTATGGCTACGGCTTCTATGGAAATAGCTATGGCGGATATCGCTTTGGCTATAGCTGCATCGGCTGCTATGGCTATGGCTATGTCTATGGCTGCTATGGCTGTGGTTATGGCTATGGCTGCTATGGAAATATCTATGGCGGCTATGGCTCTGGCTATAGCTGCTATGGCTATGGCTATGGCTATGGCTATGGCTGCTGGGGCTGTGGCTATTGCTGATATGGCTATGGCTATGGATATGGCTGCTATGGCTACGGCTATGGCTGCTATGGCTATGGCTATGGCTGCTTTGGCTATGGCTATAGCTGCATTGGCTGCTGTGACTATGGCTATGTCTATGGCTGCTATGGCTGTGGCTATGGCTGTTCTGACTATGGCTACGTCTGTGGCTGCTATGGCTATGGCTGCTATGGCTTTGCCTATGGCTGCTATGGCTATGGCTATGGCTATGGCTGCTATGGCTATGGCTATGGCTGCTATGGCTATGGCTATGGCTGCTATGGCTATGGCTATGGCTGCTTTGGCTATGGCTATAGCTACATTGGCTGCTGTGGCTATGGCTATGTCTATGGCTGCTATGGCTGTGGTTATGGCTACGGCTTCTATGGAAATAGCTATGGCGGATATCGCTATGGCTATAGCTGCATCGGCTGCTATGGCTATGGCTATGTCTATGGCTGCTATGGCTGTGGTTATGGCTATGGCTGCTATGGAAATATCTATGGCGGCTATGGCTCTGGCTATAGCTGCTATGGCTATGGCTATGGCTATGGCTATGGCTGCTGTGGCTGTGGCTATTGCTGATATGGCTATGGCTAAGGCTATGGCTGCTATGGCTATGGCTATGGCTGCTATGTCTATGGCTATGGCTGCTATGGCAATGGCTACGTCTGTGGCTGCTTTGGCTATGGCTGCTGTGGCTTTGCCTATGGCTGCTATGGCTATGGCTATGGCTGCTATGGCTATGGCTATGGATATGGCTGCTATGGCTATGGCTATGGCTGCTATGGCTATGGCTATGGCTGCTTTGGCTATGGCTATAGCTGCATTGGCTGCTGTGGCTATGGCTATTACTATGGCTGCTATGGCTGTGGCTATGGCTGTTCTGACTATGGCTACGTCTGTGGCTGCTATGGCTATGGCTGCTATGGCTTTGCCTATGGCTGCTATGGCTATGGCTATGGCTATGGCTGCTATGGCTATGGCTATGGCTGCTCTGGCTATAGCTATGGCTGCTATGGCTATGGCTATGGCTGCTGTGGCTTTGGCTGTGGCTACGATGGCTGCTATGGCTATGGCTATGGCTGCTATGGCTATGGCATTGGATTTGGCTGCTATGGCCACGGCTATGTATGGTATGGCCATGGCTATGGCTGCTATGGCTATGGTTATGGCTATGGCTGCTATGGCTATGCCTATGGCTGCTATGGATATCGCTATGGCTATGGCTATGGCTTCTATGGCTATGTCTATGGCTAAGGCTGCTATGGCTTGGCTATGGCTGCTATGGCTATGGCTATGGCTGCTCTGGCTATGGCTATGGCTGCTATGGCTATGGCTATGGCTGCAATGGCTATGGCTATGGCTTCTATGGCTATGGCTACTATGGCTATGGATACGGCTGCTATGGCTACTACTGTGGCTGTGGCTATAGGTTCTATGGCCGCCTCTATGGCTGCTATGGCTATGTCTACGTCTGCAATGGCTATGGCTATCGCTGCGTCTGCTATAGGTATGGCTGCTATGGCTATGGCTATGGCCGCCATGACAATGGCTATGCGTGCTATGGCTATGGCCGTGACTGGTTTGGATATGGCTATAGCTGCTATGGCTATGGCTATGGCTATTGCTGCTATGGCTATGGCAACGGCTATGGCTGCTGTGGCTATGTCTTCTATGGCTATGGCTATGGCTATGGCTGCAATGGCTATGGCTGCTATGGCTACTATGGCTATGGCTATGGCTTTGGCTGCTATGTCTATGGCTATGGCTGCTATGGCCATTGCTGCTATGCCTATGGCTGCTATGGCTATGGTTGCTATGGCTATGGCTATGGCTGCTATGGCTATATATGCTATGGCTATGGCCATGGCTGCTATGGCTATGCCTATGGCTGCTATGGCTATCGCTATGGATACTGCTATGGCTGCTATGGCTATGAAAATATCTATGGCTGCTATGGCTATGGCTATGGCTGCTATGGCTATGGCTATGGGTGCTTCGGCTATGGCTATAGCTGCGACTGCTATGGCTATGGCTGCTATGGCTATGGCTATGGCTGCTTTCGCCAGGGCTATAGCTGCATTGGCTGCTGTGGCTATGGCTATGTCTATGGCTGCTATGGCTGTGGCTCTGGCTATGGCTGCTATGGATATAGCTATGGCAGCTATGGCTATGACTATGCGTGCTATGGATATAGCTATGGCAGGTATGGCAATGGCTATGGCTATGGCTATGGCTGCTATGGCTTTGGCTATGGCTGATATGGCTATGGCTATGGGTATGGCTGCTATGGCTATGGCAAGGGCTACTATGGCCATGGCTTTGACTGCTATGGCTATGGCTATGGCTGCTAAGGCTATGGCTGCTAGTGCTATGGCTATGGCTGCTATTGCTCTGGCTGCTATCGCTATGACAATGGCTGTGGCTGCTGTGGCTATGGCTGCTGTGGCTATGGCTATGGCTGCTATGGCTGTGGTTACTGCTGCTCTGGCTATGGCTATGGCTATGTCTGCAATGGCTATGGCTATGGCTGCCATGGCTATGCCTTTTGTGGCTATGGCTTCTATGGCTATCGCTATGGCTATGGCTGCTTTGACTATGGCTTTAGCTGCATTGGCTGCTGTGGCTATGGCTATGCCTATGGCTGCTATGGCTATCGCTATTGCTACTGCTATGGCTGCTATGGGTATGAAAATGTCTATGGCTGCAATGGCTATGGCTATGGCTGCTATGGCTATGGTTATGGCTATGGCTGCTATGGCCATGCCTATAGCTGCTATGGATATCGCTATGGCTATGGCTATGGCTGCTATGGCTTGGCTATGGCTGCTATGGCTATGGCTATGGCTTCGGCTATGTCTGCTATGGCTATGGTTATGGCTGCTATGGCTATGGCTATGGGTATGGCTACTATGGCCATGGCTATGACTGCTATGGCTATGGCTATGGCTGCTATGGCTGTGGGTATGGCTGCTATGGCTATCGCTATGGCTATGGCTGCTGTGGCTATGGCAATGGCTGATATGGCAATGGCTATGGCTATGGCTGCTATGGCTATGGCTATGGCTTCGGTTATGTCTGCTATGGCTATGGTTATGGCTGCTATGTCTATGGCTATGGCTATGGCTGCTATGGCTATGGCTATGGCTGCTATGGCTATGTATGCTATGGCTATGGCAATGGCTATGGCTGCTATGGTTATGGCTGCTATGGCTATGGCTATGGCTGCTATGGCTACCGCCATGGCTACAGCTACGGCTGCTATGGCTATGACCATGGCTATGGCTGCTATGGCTATGGCTATGGCTGCTATGGCTATGGTTATGGCTGATATGGCTATGGCTTGGCTATGGCTGCTATGGCTATGGCTATGGCTGCTACGGCTACCGCGATGACTGCTATGGCTATGGCTATGGCTATGTCTGCTAATGCTATTGCTATGGCTATGGCTGCTATGGCTATGTCTACGTCTGCTATGGCTATGGCTATCGCTGCGTCTCCTATGGCTATGGCTGCTATGGCTATGGCTATAGCCGCCATGACAATTGCTACGCGTGCTATTGCTATGGCCGTGACTTGTTTGGCTATGGTTATGGCTGCTATTGCTATGGCTATGGATATGGCTGCTATGGCTATGGCTATGTCTGCTATGGCTATGGCTATGGCTGCTATGGCTATGGCTATGGCTGCTATGGCTATGGTTATGGCTGATATGGCTATGGCTTGGCTATGGCTGCTATGGCTATGGCTATGGCTGCGGCTGCTATGGCTATGGCTTTTATGGCTATCGCTACGGCTATGACTGCTATGGCTATGGCTATGGCTTCTATGGCTATGTCTATGGCTAAGGCTGCTATGGCTTGGCTATGGCTGCTATGGCTATGGCTATGGCTGCGGCTGCAATGGCTATGGCTGCTTTGGCTATGGTTATGGCTGCTATGGCTATGGCTATGGATATGGCTGCTACGGCTATGGCTACGACTGCTATGGCTATGGCTATGGCTGCTGTAGCTTTGGCTATGTCTACTATGGCTGCTATGGCTATGGCTATGGCTGCTATGGCTATGGCTATGGATATGGCTGCTATGGCTGCGGCTATGTCTGGTATGGCCATGGCTATGGCTGCTATGGCTATGGCTATGTCTGCTATGGCTTTGGCTATGGCTGCTACGGCTACCGCGATGACTGCTATGGCTATGGCTATGGCTATGGCTGCTATGGCTATGGCTATGGCTGCTATGGCTATGGCACTGGCTGCTATGGCTATGGCTGCTATGGCTACTATGGCTATTACTATGGCTATGGCTGCTATGGCTATGGTTATGGCTATGACTGCTATGGCTATGGCTATGGCTGTCGTTGCTATGGCTATGGCTATGGCTGCTATGGCTATGGCTATGGCTGCTATGGCTGTGGGTACGGCTATAGCTGCTGTGGCTATGGCCATGGCTGCTATGGCTATGGCTGCTGTGGCTATGGCTATGGCTGCTATGGCTATGTATGCTATGGCTATGGCAATGGTTATGGCTGCTATGGTTACGGCTGCTATGGCTATGGCTATGGCTGCTACGGCTATTGCTGCTATGGCTATGGCTGCTATGGCTACGGCTGCTATGGCTATGGCTAAGGCTGCTAAGGCTATGGCTATGTCTGCTATGGCTATGGCTATGTCTACTATGGCTGCTATGGCAATGACTATGGCTACTATGGCTATGTCTATGGCTGCTATGGCTTTGGCTGCTATGGCTATGGCTATGGCTGCTATGGCTATGGCTGCTATGGCTATGGCTATGGCTATGGCTGCTATGGCTATGGCTGCTATGGCTATGGCTGCTATGGCTATGGCTATGGCTGCTATGGCTATGGCTATGGCTGCTATGGCTATGGCTATGGCTATGGCAATGGCTAAGGCTGCCATGCCTATGTCTGCTATGGATATCGCTATGGCTATGGCTATGGCTGCTATGGCTATGGCTATGGCTGCTATGGCTATGGCTATGTCTATGGCTGCTATGGCTATGGCTCTGGCTGCTTTGGCTATGGCTATAGCTGGATTGGCTGCTGTGGCTATGTCTATGTCTATGGCTGCTATGGCTGTGGCTATCGCTATGGCTGCTATGGCTGTGGCTATCGCTATGGCTGCTATAGAAATAGCTACGGCTGCTGTGGCTCTCGCTATGACTGCTATGGCTATGGCTATGGCTAAGGCTGCTGTGGCTATGGCTATGGCTACTATGGCCATGGCTATGACTGCTATGGCTATGGCTATGGCTGCTATGGCTGTGGGTATGGCTATAGCTGCTGTGGCTATGGCTATGGCTGCTATGGCTATGGCTGCTGTGGCTATGGCAATGGCTGATATGGCAATGGCTATGGCTATGGCTGCTATGGCTATGGCTATGGCTTCGGATATGTCTGCTATGGCTATGGTTATGGCTGCTATGACTATGGCTATGGGTATGGCTGCTATGGCAATGGCTTTGGCTGCTATGGCTATGGCTATGGCTGCTATGGCTATGGCAATGGCTACTATGGCCATGGTTACGACTGCTATGGCTATGGCTATGGCTGCTATGGCTGTGGGTATGACTATAGCTGCTGTGGCTATGGCTATGTCTGCTATGGAAATATCTATGGCGGCTATGGCTATGGTTATAGCTGCTATGGCTATGGCTATGGCTATGGCTGCTGTGGCTGTGGCTATTGCTGATATGGCTATGGCTATGGCTATGGCTGGTATGGCCATGGACATGGCTGCTATGGCTATTGCTATGGCTGCTATGGCAATGGCTATGGCTACGGCTATAGCTGCTAGGGCTACCATGGCTAAGGCAATGGCTGCTATGGCTATGGCTATGTCTGCGGCTGCAATGGCTATGGCTGCTTTGGTTTTGGTTATGGCTGCTATGGCTATGGCTATGGATATGGCTGCTATGGCTATGGCTATGGCTGCTGTGGCTTTGGCTATGGCTACTATGGCTGCTATGGCTATGGCTATGGCTGCTATGGCTATGGCTATGGATATGGCTGCTATGGCTACGGCTATGTCTGGTATGGCCATGGCTATGGCTGCTATGGCTATGGCTGCTATGGCTATGGTTATGGCTATGGCAGCTATGGCTATGGCTATGGCTGCTATGGCTATGGCTATGGATATGGCTTCTATGGCTATGTCTATGCCAAAGGCTGCTATGGCATGGCTATGGCTGCTATGGCTATGGCTATAGCTGCATTGGCTGCTGTGGCTATGGCTATGTCTATGGCTGCCATGGCTGTGGTTATGGCTATGGCTTCTATGGAATTAACTATGGCGGATATCGGTATGGCTATAGCTGCATTGGCTGCTATGGCTATGGCTATGTCTATGGCTGATACGGCTATGGCTAAGGCTATGGCTGCTATGGCTATGGCCATGGCTGCTATGGCTATTGCTATGGCTGCTATGGCAATGGCTATGGATACGGCTATGTCTGCTAGGGCCACCATGGCTAAGGCAACGGCTGCTATGGGTATGGCTATGTCTGCGGCTGCAATGGCTATGGCTGCTTTGGCTATGGTTATGGCTGCTATTGCTATGGCTATGGATATGGCTGCTATGGCTATGGCTATGACTGCTATGGCTATGGCTATGTCTGCTATGGCTATGGCAATGGCTACTATGGCCGTGGCTATGACTGCTATGGCTATGGCTATGGCTGCTATGGCTGTGGGGATGGCTATAGCTGCTGTGGCTATGGCTATGGCTGCTATGGCTATGGCTGCTATGGCTATGGCTATGGCTGCTATGGCTATGTATGCTATGGCTATGGCAATGGCTATGGCTGCTATGGTTATAGCTGCTATGGCTATGGCTATGGCTGCTGTGGCTATGGCTGCTATGGCTATGGCAATGGCTATGGCTGCTATGGCTATGGCTATGGCCGCTATGGCTATGGCTGCTATGGCTATGGCAATGGCTATGGCTGCTATGGCTATGGCTTCTACGGCTATGGCTTTTATGGCTATCGCTATGGCTATAACTGCTATGGCTATTGCTATGGCTATGGCTGCTATGGATGTGGCTATGCCTATGGCTGCTAAGGAAATATCTATGGCGGCTATGGCTATGGCTATAGCTGCTATGGCTATGGCAATGGCTATGGCTGCTGTGGCTGTGGCTATTGCTGATATGGCTATGGCTAAGGCTATGGCTGCTATGGCTATGGCCATGGCTGCTATGGCTATTGCTATGGCTGCTATGGCAATGGCTATGGCTACGGCTATGGCTGCTAGGGCCACCATGGCTAAGGCAATGGCTGCTATGGCTATGGCTATGGCTGCGGCTGCAATGGCTATGGCTGCTTTGGCTATGGTTATGGTGGCTATGGCTATGGCTATGGATATGGCTGCTATGGCTATGGCTGCATTAGCTATGGCTATAGCTGCATTGGCTGCTGTGGCTATGGCTATGTCTATGGCTGCTATGGCTGTGGCTATGGCTGCTATGGCTATGTATGCTATGGCTATGGCCATGGCTGCTATGGCTATGCCTATGGCTGCTATGGCTGTCGCTATGGCTACTGCTATGGCTGCTATGGCTATGGCTATAGCTACATTGGCTGCTGTGGCTATGGCTATGTGTATAGCTGCTATTGCTGTGGCTACGGCTCGTCTGCTATGGAAATAGCTATGGCGGCTATGGCTAGGGCTATGGCTGCTATGGCTATGACTATGGCTATTGCTGCTGTGGCTGTGGCTATGGCTGATATGGCTATGACTATGGCTACGGCTGCTATGGCTATGGCTATGTCTGCTGTGGCTATGGCTATGTCTACTATGGCTGCTATGGCTATGACTATGGCTACTATGGCTATGGATACGGCTGCTATGGCTATGGCTATGGCTGCTATGGCTATGGCTGCTGTGGCTATGTCTATGGCTGCTTTGGCTATGGCTATAGCTGCATTGGCTGCTGTGGCTATGGCTATGTATATGGCTGGTATGGCTGTGGCTATCGCTATGTCTGCTATAGAATTAGCTATGGCGGCTAAGGCTATGGCTATGGCTGCAATGGCTATGGCTATGGGTACGGCTGCTGTGGCTATTGCAATTGCTGATATGGCTATGACTATGGCTATGGCTGCTATGGCTATGTCTATGGCTGCGGCTGCTATGGCTATGGCTTTTATGGCTATCGCTACCGCTATGTCTGCTATGGCTATTGCTATGGCTATGGCTGCTATGGCTACGGTTATGGCTGTGGCTGCTAGGGCTATGGCTATGGGTGCTATGGCCATTGCTGCTATGGCTATGGCTGCTATGTCTATGGTTGCTATGGCTATGGCTATGGGTGCTATGGCTATGTATGCTATAGCTTTGGCTATGGCTGATACGGCTATGGCTATAGCTACATTGGCTGCTGTGGCTATGGCTATGTGTATAGCTGGTATGGCTATGGCTATGGCTCGGCTGCTATGGAAATAGCTATGGCGGCTATGGCTAGGGCTATGGCTGCTATGGCTATGGCTATGGCTATGGCTGCTGTGGCTATGACTATGGCTATTGCTGCTGTGGCTGTGGCTATGGCTGATATGGCTATGACTATGGCTACGGCTGCTATGGCTATGGCTATGTCTGCTGTGGCTATGGCTATGTCTACTATGGCTGCTATGGCTATGACTATGGCTACTATGGCTATGGATACGGCTGCTATGGCTATGGCTATGGCTGCTATGGCTATGGCTGCTGTGGCTATGTCTATGGCTGCTTTGGCTATGGCTATAGCTGCATTGGCTGCTGTGGCTATGGCTATGTATATGGCTGGTATGGCTGTGGCTATCGCTATGTCTGCTATAGAATTAGCTATGGCGGCTAAGGCTATGGCTATGGCTGCAATGGCTATGGCTATGGGTACGGCTGCTGTGGCTATTGCAATTGCTGATATGGCTATGACTATGGCTATGGCTGCTATGGCTATGTCTATGGCTGCGGCTGCTATGGCTATGGCTTTTATGGCTATCGCTACCGCTATGTCTGCTATGGCTATTGCTATGGCTATGGCTGCTATGGCTACGGTTATGGCTGTGGCTGCTAGGGCTATGGCTATGGGTGCTATGGCCATTGCTGCTATGGCTATGGCTGCTATGTCTATGGTTGCTATGGCTATGGCTATGGGTGCTATGGCTATGTATGCTATAGCTTTGGCTATGGCTGATACGGCTATGGCTATAGCTACATTGGCTGCTGTGGCTATGGCTATGTGTATAGCTGGTATGGCTATGGCTATGGCTCGGCTGCTATGGAAATAGCTATGGCGGCTATGGCTAGGGCTATGGCTGCTATGGCTATGGCTATGGCTATGGCTGCTGTGGCTCTGCCTATGGCTGCTATAGCTATGGCTATGGGTATGGCTGCTATGGCTATGGCAATGGCTACTATGGCCATGGCTATGACTGGTATGGTTATGGCTATGGCTGCTATAGCTATGGCTGCTAGGGCTATGGCTATGGCTGCTATTGCTCTGGCTGCTATGGCTATGGCAATGGTTATGGCTGCTATGGCTATGGCTGCTGTGGCTATGGCTGTGGCTGCTATGGCTGTGGTTACGGCTGCTATGGCTATGGCTATGGCTGCTCTGGCTATGGCTATGGCTGCTATGGCTATGGCTGCTGTGGCTTTGGCTATGGCTACTATGGCTGTTATTGCTATGGCTATGGCTACTATGGCTATGGATACGGCTGCTCTGGCTATGGCTATGGCTATGTCTGCTATGGCTATGGCTATGGCTGCCATGGCTTTGCCTTTTGTGGCTATGGCTTCTATGGCTATCGCTATGGCTATGGCTGCTTTGGCTATGGCTTTAGCTGCATTGGCTGCTGTGGCTATGGCTGTGTCTATGTCTGCTATGGCTGTTGCTATGGCTATGGCTGCTATGGAAATAGTTATGGCAGCAATGGCTATGGCTATGGCTGCTATGGCTATGGCTATGGCTGCTATGGCCACCATGGCTATGTCTATGGCTGCTATGGCTGTGGCTCTGGCTATGGCTGCTATGGATATAGCTATAGCAGCTATAGCTATGACTATGCCTGCTATGGATATAGCTATGGCAGGTATGGCTATGGCTATGGCTGATATGGCTATGTCTATGTCTATGGCTGCTATGGCTTTGGCTATGGCTGATATGTCTATGCCTACGTGTATGGCTGCTATGGCTATGGCAATGGCTACTATGGCCATGGCTATGACCGCTATGGCTATGGCTATGGCTGCTATAGCTATGGCTTCTAGGGCTATGGCTATGGCTGCTATTGCTCTGGCTGCAATGGCTATGGCAATGGCTATGGCTGCTATGGCTATGGCTGCTGTGGCTATGGCTATGGCTGCTATGGCTGTTATGGCTATGGCTATGGCTACTATGGCTATGGCTATCCCTGCTCTGGCTTTGGCTATGGCTACTATGGCTGTTATTGCTATGGCTATGGCTACTATGGCTATGGATACGGCTGCTCTGGCTATGGCTATGGCTATGGCTGCTATGGCGGTGGCTATGGCTATGGCTGCTATGGAAATAGCTATGGCAGCAATGGCTATGGCTATGTCTGCTATGGCTATGGCTATGGCTGCTATGGCCACCATGGCCATGGCAATGGCTGCTATGGCTATGGCTATGGCTGCTATGGCTATGGCTATTGCTGCTATGGCTATGGCTATGGCTACGGCCATGACTGCTATCGCCACCGTTGCTATGGCAATGCCTGCTATGGCTATGGCTATGGCTGGGGCTGCTATGGCTATGGCTTTTATGGCTATCGCTATGGGTATGACTGCTATGGCTATGGCTATGGCTGCTATTGTTATGTATGCTATGGCTATGGCAATGGCTATGGCTGCTATGGCTATGGCAGCTATGTCTATGGCTAAGGCTGCTATGGCTATTGCTATGGCTGCTTTGGATATGGCTATAGCTGCATTGGCTGCTGTGGCTATGGCTATGGCTGCATTGGCTATGGCTATAGCTGCATTCGCTGCTGTGGCTATGGCTATGTCTATGGCTGCTATGTCTGTGGCTCTGGCTGCTTTGTCTATGGCTATGGCTGCTATGGCAATGGCTACGTCTGTGGCTGCTTTGGCTATGGCTGCTGTGGCTTTGCCTATGGCTGCTATGGCTATGGCTATGGCTGCTATGGCTATGGCTATGGATATGGCTGCTATGGCTACGGCTATGGCTGCTATGGCTATGGCTATGGCTGCTTTGGCTATGGCTATAGCTGCATTGGCTGCTGTGGCTATGGCTATGTCTATGGCTGCTGTGGCTGTGGCTATGGCTGTTCTGACTATGGCTACGTCTGTGGCTGCTATGGCTATGGCTGCTATGGCTATGCCTATGGCTGCTATGGCTATGGCAATGGCTATGGCTGCTATGGCTATGGCTTCTATGGCTGTGGCTATGGCTCGGCTGCTATGGAAACAGCTATGGCGGCTATGGCTAGGGCTATGGCTGCTATGGCTATGACTATGGCTATGGCTGCTGTGGCTGTGGCTATGGCTGATATGGCTATGGCTTGGTTATGGCTGCTATGGCTATGGCTATGGCTGCGGCTGCTATGGCTATGGCTTTTATGGCTATCGCTACGGCTATGACTGCTATGGCTATTGCTATGGCTATGGCTGCTATGGCTATGGCTATGGCTATGGCTGCTATGGCTATGGCACTGGCTGCCATGGCTATGGCTGCTATGGCTACTATGGCTATTGCTATGGCTATGGCTGCTATGGCTATGGTTATGGCTATGGCTGCTATAGCTATGGCTGTATCTGCTATGGCTATGGCTATGGCTGCTATGGCTATGGTTATGGCTGCTATGACTATCGCTATGGGTATGGCTGCTATGGCTATGGCTTTGGCTGCTGTGGCTATGGCTATGGCTGCTATGGCTATGGCTACGTCTGTGGCTGCTATGGCTATGGCTGCTGTGGCTTTGGCTATGGCTTCTATGGCTATGGCTTCTATCGCTATGGCTATGAGTGCTATGGCTATGGCTATGGGTATGGCTGCTATGGCTTTGGCTATGGCTATGGCTATGGCTGCTATGGCCATGGCTATGGCTTCTATGGCTATGGCTATGACTCCTATGGATATGGCTATGGCTTCTATGGCTATGTCTATGGCTAAGGCTGCTATGGCTATGGCTATGTCTGCTTTGGCTATGGCTATAGCTGCATTGGCTGCTGTGGCTATGGCTATGTCTATCGCTGCTATGGCTGTGCCTATGGCTACGGCTGCCATGGAAATAGCTATGGCAGCTATGGCTATGGCTATGGCTGCTATGGCTATGGCAATGGCTATGGCTACTGTGGCTATGGCTATGGCTGATATGGCTATGGCTGCTATGGCTATGGCTATGGCTTCTATGGCTATGGCTATGACTCCTATGGATATGGCTATGGCTTCTATGGCTATGTCTATGGCTAAGGCTGCTATGGCTATGGCTATGTCTGCTTTGGCTATGGCTATAGCTGCATTGGCTGCTATGGCTATGGTTATGGCTATAACTGCTATGGCTATGGCTATGGCTGCTATGGCTATGGCTACGTCTGTGGTTGCTATGGCTGTGGCTGCTGTGGCTTTGGCTAGGGCTTCTATGGCTATGGCTTCTATGGCTATGGTTATGGCTATAGCTGCTATGCCTATGGCTATGGCTATGGCTTCTATGGCTATGGCTATGACTCCTATGGCTATGGCTATGGCTGCTACGGCTATGGTTATGGCTATAGCTGCTATGCCTATGGCTATGGCTGCTATGGCTGTGGTTACGGCTTCTATGGCTATGTCTATGGCTGCTCTGGCTATGGCTATGTCTGCTATGGCCATGGCTATGGCTGCTCTGGCTTCGGCTATGGCTACTATGGCTGTTATTGCTATGGCTATGGCTACTATGGCTATGGCTATCCCTGCTCTGGCTTTGGCTATGGCTACTATGGCTGTTATTGCTATGGCTATGGCTACTATGGCTATGGATACGGCTGCTCTGGCTATGGCTATGGCTATGTCTGCTATGGCTATGGCTATGGCTGCGATGGCTGTGCCTTTTGTGGCCATGGCTTCTATGGCTGTCGCTATGGCTATGGCTGCTTTGGCTATGGCTTTAGCTACATTGGCTGCTGTGGCTATGGCTATGTCTATGGCTGCTATGGCTGTGGCTATGGCTATAGCTGCTATGGCTATGGCTATTGCTGCTATGGCTATGGCTATGGCTGCTATGGCTATCGCTATGGCTACGGCTATGGCTGCTATGGCTATGGCTATGGCTATGGCTGCTATGGCTATGGCAATGGCTATGTCTGCTACGGCTATGGCTATGGCTGCTATGGCTATGGTTGTGGTTGCAATAGCTATTGCGTCTATCTGCTATGGCTATGGCTGTGGATGTGGCTTCTATGGCTATGTCTATGGCTAAGGCTGCTATGGCTTGGCTATGGCTGCTATGGCTATGGCTATAGCTACATTGGCTGCTGTGGCTATGGCTATGTCTATGGCTGCTATGGCTGTGGTTATGGCTACGGCTTCTATGGAAATAGCTATGGCGGATATCGCTATGGCTATAGCTGCATCGGCTGCTATGGCTATGGCTATGTCTATGGCTGCTATGGCTGTGGTTATGGCTATGGCTGCTATGGAAATATCTATGGCGGCTATGGCTCTGGCTATAGCTGCTATGGCTATGGCTATGGCTATGGCTATGGCTGCTGTGGCTGTGGCTATTGCTGATATGGCTATGGCTAAGGCTATGGCTGCTATGGCTTTGGCTATGGCTGATATGTCTATGCCTACGTGTATGGCTGCTATGGCTATGGCTATGGCTGATATGGCTATGTCTATGTCTATGGCTGCTATGGCTTTGGCTATGGCTGATATGTCTATGCCTACGTGTATGGCTGCTATGGCTATGGCAATGGCTACTATGGCCATGGCTATGACTGCTATGGCTATGGCTATGGCTGCTATAGCTATGGCTTCTAGGGCTATGGCTATGGCTGCTATTGCTCTGGCTGCAATGGCTATGGCAATGGCTATGGCTGCTATGGCTATGGCTGCTGTGGCTATGGCTATGGCTGCTATGGCTGTGGTTACGGCTTCTATGGCTATGTCTATGGCTGCTCTGGCTATGGCTATGTCTGCTATGGCCATGGCTATGGCTGCTCTGGCTTCGGCTATGGCTACTATGGCTGTTATTGCTATGGCTATGGCTACTATGGCTATGGCTATCCCTGCTCTGGCTTTGGCTATGGCTACTATGGCTGTTATTGCTATGGCTATGGCTACTATGGCTATGGATACGGCTGCTCTGGCTATGGCTATGGCTATGTCTGCTATGGCTATGGCTATGGCTGCGATGGCTGTGCCTTTTGTGGCCATGGCTTCTATGGCTGTCGCTATGGCTATGGCTGCTTTGGCTATGGCTTTAGCTACATTGGCTGCTGTGGCTATGGCTATGTCTATGGCTGCTATGGCTGTGGCTATGGCTATAGCTGCTATGGCTATGGCTATTGCTGCTATGGCTATGGCTATGGCTGCTATGGCTATCGCTATGGCTACGGCTATGGCTGCTATGGCTATGGCTATGGCTATGGCTGCTATGGCTATGGCAATGGCTATGTCTGCTACGGCTATGGCTATGGCTGCTATGGCTATGGTTGTGGTTGCAATAGCTATTGCGTCTATCTGCTATGGCTATGGCTGTGGATGTGGCTTCTATGGCTATGTCTATGGCTAAGGCTGCTATGGCTTGGCTATGGCTGCTATGGCTATGGCTATAGCTACATTGGCTGCTGTGGCTATGGCTATGTCTATGGCTGCTATGGCTGTGGTTATGGCTACGGCTTCTATGGAAATAGCTATGGCGGATATCGCTATGGCTATAGCTGCATCGGCTGCTATGGCTATGGCTATGTCTATGGCTGCTATGGCTGTGGTTATGGCTATGGCTGCTATGGAAATATCTATGGCGGCTATGGCTCTGGCTATAGCTGCTATGGCTATGGCTATGGCTATGGCTATGGCTGCTGTGGCTGTGGCTATTGCTGATATGGCTATGGCTAAGGCTATGGCTGCTATGGCTATGGCTATGGCTGCTATGTCTATGGCTATGGCTGCTATGGCAATGGCTACGTCTGTGGCTGCTTTGGCTATGGCTGCTGTGGCTTTGCCTATGGCTGCTATGGCTATGGCTATGGCTGCTATGGCTATGGCTGCTTTGGCTATGGCTTTAGCTGCATTGGCTGCTGTGGCTATGGCTGTGTCTATGTCTGCTATGGCTGTTGCTATGGCTATGGCTGCTATGGAAATAGTTATGGCAGCAATGGCTATGGCTATGGCTGCTATGGCTATGGCTATGGCTGCTATGGCCACCATGGCTATGTCTATGGCTGCTATGGCTGTGGCTCTGGCTATGGCTGCTATGGATATAGCTATAGCAGCTATAGCTATGACTATGCCTGCTATGGATATAGCTATGGCAGGTATGGCTATGGCTATGGCTGATATGGCTATGTCTATGTCTATGGCTGCTATGGCTTTGGCTATGGCTGATATGTCTATGCCTACGTGTATGGCTGCTATGGCTATGGCAATGGCTACTATGGCCATGGCTATGACCGCTATGGCTATGGCTATGGCTGCTATAGCTATGGCTTCTAGGGCTATGGCTATGGCTGCTATTGCTCTGGCTGCAATGGCTATGGCAATGGCTATGGCTGCTATGGCTATGGCTGCTGTGGCTATGGCTATGGCTGCTATGGCTGTTATGGCTATGGCTATGGCTACTATGGCTATGGCTATCCCTGCTCTGGCTTTGGCTATGGCTACTATGGCTGTTATTGCTATGGCTATGGCTACTATGGCTATGGATACGGCTGCTCTGGCTATGGCTATGGCTATGGCTGCTATGGCGGTGGCTATGGCTATGGCTGCTATGGAAATAGCTATGGCAGCAATGGCTATGGCTATGTCTGCTATGGCTATGGCTATGGCTGCTATGGCCACCATGGCCATGGCAATGGCTGCTATGGCTATGGCTATGGCTGCTATGGCTATGGCTATTGCTGCTATGGCTATGGCTATGGCTACGGCCATGACTGCTATCGCCACCGTTGCTATGGCAATGCCTGCTATGGCTATGGCTATGGCTGGGGCTGCTATGGCTATGGCTTTTATGGCTATCGCTATGGGTATGACTGCTATGGCTATGGCTATGGCTGCTATTGTTATGTATGCTATGGCTATGGCAATGGCTATGGCTGCTATGGCTATGGCAGCTATGTCTATGGCTAAGGCTGCTATGGCTATTGCTATGGCTGCTTTGGATATGGCTATAGCTGCATTGGCTGCTGTGGCTATGGCTATGGCTGCATTGGCTATGGCTATAGCTGCATTCGCTGCTGTGGCTATGGCTATGTCTATGGCTGCTATGTCTGTGGCTCTGGCTGCTTTGTCTATGGCTATGGCTGCTATGGCAATGGCTACGTCTGTGGCTGCTTTGGCTATGGCTGCTGTGGCTTTGCCTATGGCTGCTATGGCTATGGCTATGGCTGCTATGGCTATGGCTATGGATATGGCTGCTATGGCTACGGCTATGGCTGCTATGGCTATGGCTATGGCTGCTTTGGCTATGGCTATAGCTGCATTGGCTGCTGTGGCTATGGCTATGTCTATGGCTGCTGTGGCTGTGGCTATGGCTGTTCTGACTATGGCTACGTCTGTGGCTGCTATGGCTATGGCTGCTATGGCTATGCCTATGGCTGCTATGGCTATGGCAATGGCTATGGCTGCTATGGCTATGGCTTCTATGGCTGTGGCTATGGCTCGGCTGCTATGGAAACAGCTATGGCGGCTATGGCTAGGGCTATGGCTGCTATGGCTATGACTATGGCTATGGCTGCTGTGGCTGTGGCTATGGCTGATATGGCTATGGCTTGGTTATGGCTGCTATGGCTATGGCTATGGCTGCGGCTGCTATGGCTATGGCTTTTATGGCTATCGCTACGGCTATGACTGCTATGGCTATTGCTATGGCTATGGCTGCTATGGCTATGGCTATGGCTATGGCTGCTATGGCTATGGCACTGGCTGCCATGGCTATGGCTGCTATGGCTACTATGGCTATTGCTATGGCTATGGCTGCTATGGCTATGGTTATGGCTATGGCTGCTATAGCTATGGCTGTATCTGCTATGGCTATGGCTATGGCTGCTATGGCTATGGTTATGGCTGCTATGACTATCGCTATGGGTATGGCTGCTATGGCTATGGCTTTGGCTGCTGTGGCTATGGCTATGGCTGCTATGGCTATGGCTACGTCTGTGGCTGCTATGGCTATGGCTGCTGTGGCTTTGGCTATGGCTTCTATGGCTATGGCTTCTATCGCTATGGCTATGAGTGCTATGGCTATGGCTATGGGTATGGCTGCTATGGCTTTGGCTATGGCTATGGCTATGGCTGCTATGGCCATGGCTATGGCTTCTATGGCTATGGCTATGACTCCTATGGATATGGCTATGGCTTCTATGGCTATGTCTATGGCTAAGGCTGCTATGGCTATGGCTATGTCTGCTTTGGCTATGGCTATAGCTGCATTGGCTGCTGTGGCTATGGCTATGTCTATCGCTGCTATGGCTGTGCCTATGGCTACGGCTGCCATGGAAATAGCTATGGCAGCTATGGCTATGGCTATGGCTGCTATGGCTATGGCAATGGCTATGGCTACTGTGGCTATGGCTATGGCTGATATGGCTATGGCTGCTATGGCTATGGCTATGGCTTCTATGGCTATGGCTATGACTCCTATGGATATGGCTATGGCTTCTATGGCTATGTCTATGGCTAAGGCTGCTATGGCTATGGCTATGTCTGCTTTGGCTATGGCTATAGCTGCATTGGCTGCTATGGCTATGGTTATGGCTATAACTGCTATGGCTATGGCTATGGCTGCTATGGCTATGGCTACGTCTGTGGTTGCTATGGCTGTGGCTGCTGTGGCTTTGGCTAGGGCTTCTATGGCTATGGCTTCTATGGCTATGGTTATGGCTATAGCTGCTATGCCTATGGCTATGGCTATGGCTTCTATGGCTATGGCTATGACTCCTATGGCTATGGCTATGGCTGCTACGGCTATGGTTATGGCTATAGCTGCTATGCCTATGGCTATGGCTGCTATGGCTATGGCTACGGCTGCAATGGCTATGGCAATGGCTAGCATGGTCATGGCTATGGCTGCTATGGCTATGGCTATGGCTGCTATGGCTGTGGCTGTGGCTGCTATGGCTGTGGCTGCTATGGCTATGGCAATGGCTGCTATGGCTATGGCTGCAATGGCTATGGCCATGGCTATGGCTGCTATGGCTATGGCTATGGCTATGGTTGCTATGGCTATGGCTGCTATGGCTATGCCTGCTATGGCTATGGCTATGGCTGCGATGGCTATGTATGCTATGGCTATGGCAATGGCTATGGCTGCTATGGATATGGCTGCTATGGCTATGGCTATGGCTGCTATGGCTATGGCTGCTATGGCTATGGCAATGGCTACGGCTGCTATGGCTATGTCTTCTATGGCTATGACTACAATAGCTATCGCTATGGCTATGTATGCTATGGCTATGGCAATGGCTATGGCTGCTATGGATATAGCTATAGCAGCTATAGCTATGACTATGCCTGCTATGGATATAGCTATGGCAGGTATGGCTATGGCTATGGCTGATATGGCTATGTCTATGTCTATGGCTGCTATGGCTTTGGCTATGGCTGATATGTCTATGCCTACGTGTATGGCTGCTATGGCTATGGCTATGGCTGATATGGCTATGTCTATGTCTATGGCTGCTATGGCTTTGGCTATGGCTGATATGTCTATGCCTACGTGTATGGCTGCTATGGCTATGGCAATGGCTACTATGGCCATGGCTATGACTGCTATGGCTATGGCTATGGCTGCTATAGCTATGGCTTCTAGGGCTATGGCTATGGCTGCTATTGCTCTGGCTGCAATGGCTATGGCAATGGCTATGGCTGCTATGGCTATGGCTGCTGTGGCTATGGCTATGGCTGCTATGGCTGTGGTTACGGCTTCTATGGCTATGTCTATGGCTGCTCTGGCTATGGCTATGTCTGCTATGGCCATGGCTATGGCTGCTCTGGCTTCGGCTATGGCTACTATGGCTGTTATTGCTATGGCTATGGCTACTATGGCTATGGCTATCCCTGCTCTGGCTTTGGCTATGGCTACTATGGCTGTTATTGCTATGGCTATGGCTACTATGGCTATGGATACGGCTGCTCTGGCTATGGCTATGGCTATGTCTGCTATGGCTATGGCTATGGCTGCGATGGCTGTGCCTTTTGTGGCCATGGCTTCTATGGCTGTCGCTATGGCTATGGCTGCTTTGGCTATGGCTTTAGCTACATTGGCTGCTGTGGCTATGGCTATGTCTATGGCTGCTATGGCTGTGGCTATGGCTATAGCTGCTATGGCTATGGCTATTGCTGCTATGGCTATGGCTATGGCTGCTATGGCTATCGCTATGGCTACGGCTATGGCTGCTATGGCTATGGCTATGGCTATGGCTGCTATGGCTATGGCAATGGCTATGTCTGCTACGGCTATGGCTATGGCTGCTATGGCTATGGTTGTGGTTGCAATGGCTATTGCGTCTATCTGCTATGGCTATGGCTGTGGATGTGGCTTCTATGGCTATGTCTATGGCTAAGGCTGCTATGGCTTGGCTATGGCTGCTATGGCTATGGCTATAGCTACATTGGCTGCTGTGGCTATGGCTATGTCTATGGCTGCTATGGCTGTGGTTATGGCTACGGCTTCTATGGAAATAGCTATGGCGGATATCGCTATGGCTATAGCTGCATCGGCTGCTATGGCTATGGCTATGTCTATGGCTGCTATGGCTGTGGTTATGGCTATGGCTGCTATGGAAATATCTATGGCGGCTATGGCTCTGGCTATAGCTGCTATGGCTATGGCTATGGCTATGGCTATGGCTGCTGTGGCTGTGGCTATTGCTGATATGGCTATGGCTAAGGCTATGGCTGCTATGGCTATGGCTATGGCTGCTATGTCTATGGCTATGGCTGCTATGGCAATGGCTACGTCTGTGGCTGCTTTGGCTATGGCTGCTGTGGCTTTGCCTATGGCTGCTATGGCTATGGCTATGGCTGCTATGGCTATGGCTATGGATATGGCTGCTATGGCTATGGCTATGGCTGCTATGGCTATGGCTATGGCTGCTTTGGCTATGGCTATAGCTACATTGGCTGCTGTGGCTATGGCTATGTCTATGGCTGCTATGGCTGTGGTTATGGCTACGGCTTCTATGGAAATAGCTATGGCGGATATCGCTATGGCTATAGCTGCATCGGCTGCTATGGCTATGGCTATGTCTATGGCTGCTATGGCTGTGGTTATGGCTATGGCTGCTATGGAAATATCTATGGCGGCTATGGCTCTGGCTATAGCTGCTATGGCTATGGCTATGGCTATGGCTATGGCTGCTGTGGCTGTGGCTATTGCTGATATGGCTATGGCTAAGGCTATGGCTGCTATGGCTATGGCTATGGCTGCTATGTCTATGGCTATGGCTGCTATGGCAATGGCTACGTCTGTGGCTGCTTTGGCTATGGCTGCTGTGGCTTTGCCTATGGCTGCTATGGCTATGGCTATGGCTGCTATGGCTATGGCTATGGATATGGCTGCTATGGCTATGGCTATGGCTGCTATGGCTATGGCTATGGCTGCTTTGGCTATGGCTATAGCTGCATTGGCTGCTGTGGCTATGGCTATGTCTATGGCTGCTATGGCTGTGGCTATGGCTGTTCTGACTATGGCTACGTCTGTGGCTGCTATGGCTACGGCTGCTATGGCTTTGCCTATGGCTGCTATGGCTATGGCTATGGCTATGGCTGCTATGGCTATGGCTATGGCTGCTCTGGCTATAGCTATGGCTGCTATGGCTATGGCTATGGCTGCTGTGGCTTTGGCTGTGGCTACGATGGCTGCTATGGCTATGGCTATGGCTGCTATGGCTATGGCAATGGATTTGGCTGCTATGGCCACGGCTATGTATGGTATGGCCATGGCTATGGCTGCTATGGCTATGGTTATGGCTATGGCTGCTATGGCTATGCCTATGGCTGCTATGGATATCGCTATGGCTATGGCTATGTCTTCTATGGCTATGTCTATGGCTAAGGCTTTTATGGCTTGGCTATGGCTGCTATGGCTATGGCTATGGCTGCTCTGGCTATGGCTATGGCTGCTATGGCTATGGCTATGGCTGCTATGGCTATGGCTATGGCTTCTATGGCTATGGCTACTATGGCTATGGATACGGCTGCTATGGCTACTACTGTGGCTGTGGCTATAGGTTCTATGGCCGCCTCTATGGCTGCTATGGCTATGTCTACGTCTGCAATGGCTATGGCTAACGCTGCGTCTGCTATAGGTATGGCTGCTATGGCTATGGCTATGGCCACCATGACAATGGCTATGCGTGCTATGGCTATGGCCGTGACTGGTTTGGATATGGCTATAGCTGCTATGGCTATGGCTATGGCTATTGCTGCTATGGCTATGGCAACGGCTATGGCTGCTGTGGCTATGTCTTCTATGGCTATGGCTATGGCTATGGCTGCAATGGCTATGGCTGCTATGGCTACTATGGCTATGGCTATGGCTTTGGCTGCTATGTCTATGGCTATGGCTGCTATGGCCATTGCTGCTATGCCTATGGCTGCTATGGCTATGGTTGCTATGGCTATGGCTATGGCTGCTATGGCTATATATGCTATGGCTATGGCCATGGCTGCTATGGCTATGCCTATGGCTGCTATGGCTATCGCTATGGATACTGCTATGGCTGCTATGGCTATGAAAATATCTATGGCTGCTATGGCTATGGCTATGGCTGCTATGGCTATGGCTATGGGTGCTTCGGCTATGGCTATAGCTGCGGCTGCTATGGCTATGGCTGCTATGGCTATGGCTATGGCTGCTTTCGCCAGGGCTATAGCTGCATTGGCTGCTGTGGCTATGGCTATGTCTATGGCTGCTATGGCTGTGGCTCTGGCTATGGCTGCTATGGATATAGCTATGGCAGCTATGGCTATGACTATGCGTGCTATGGATATAGCTATGGCAGGTATGGCAATGGCTATGGCTATGGCTATGGCTGCTATGGCTTTGGCTATGGCTGATATGGCTATGGCTATGGGTATGGCTGCTATGGCTATGGCAATGGCTACTATGGCCATGGCTTTGACTGCTATGGCTATGGCTATGGCTGCTATGGCTATGGCTGCTAGTGCTATGGCTATGGCTGCTATTGCTCTGGCTGCTATCGCTATGACAATGGCTGTGGCTGCTGTGGCTATGGCTGCTGTGGCTATGGCTATGGCTGCTATGGCTGTGGTTACTGCTGCTATGGCTATGGCTATGGCTGCTCTGGCTATGGCTATGTCTGCTATGGCCATGGCTATGGCTGCTGTGGCTTTGGCTATTGCTACTATGGCTGTTATTGCTATGGCTATGGCTACTATGGCTATGGATACGGCTAATCTGGCTATGGCTATGGCTATGTCTGCAATGGCTATGGCTATGGCTGCCATGGCTATGCCTTTTATGGCTATGGCTTCTATGGCTATCGCTATGGCTATGGCTGCTTTGGCTATGGCTTTAGCTGCATTGGCTGCTGTGGCTATGGCTATGTCTATGGCTGCTATGGCTGTGGCTATGGCTATGGCTGCTATGGAAATAGCTATGGCAGCAACGGCTATGGCAATGGCTGCTATGGCTATGGCTATGGCTGATATGGCTATGGCTATGTCTATGGCTGCTATGGCTATGGCAATGGCTACTATGGCTATGGTTATGACTGCTATGGCTATGGCTATATCTGCTATCGCTATGGTTATGGCTATAGCTGCTATGGCTATAGCTATGTCTGCTATGGCTATGGCTACGTCTGTGGCTGCTATGGCTATGGCTGCTATGGCTACTATGGCTATGGCTATGGCTTTGGCTGCTATGGCTGCGGTTATGGCTGCTATGGCTATGGCTATGTCTGCTATGGCTATGGCTATGTCTACTATGGCTGCTATGGCTATGACTATGGCTACTATGGCTATGGATACGGCTGCTATGGCTATGGCTATGGCTGCTATGGCTATGGCTGCTATGGCTATGGCTATGGCTGCTTTGGCTATGGCTGTAGCTGCATTGGCTGCTGTGGCTATGGCTATGTATATGGCTGCTATGGCTGTGGCTATCGCTATGTCTGCTATAGAATTAGCTATGGCGGCTAAGGCTACGGCTATGGCTATGGCTATGGCTGCTATGGCTATGGCAATGGCTATGGCTGCTATGGCTATGGCTTCTACGGCTATGGCTTTTATGGCTATCGCTATGGCTATGACTGCTATGGCTATTGCTATGGCTATGGCTGCTATGGATGTGGCTATGGCTATGGCTGCTAAGGAAATATCTATGGCGGCTATGGCTATGGCTATAGCTGCTATGGCTATGGCAATGGCTATGGCTGCTGTGGCTGTGGCTATTGCTGATATGGCTATGGCTAAGGCTATGGCTGCTATGGCTATGGCCATGGCTGCTATGGCTATTGCTATGGCTGCTATGGCAATGGCTATGGCTACGGCTATAGCTGCTAGGGCCACCATGGCTAAGGCAATGGCTGCTATGGCTATGGCTATGGCTGCGGCTGCAATGGCTATGGCTGCTTTGGCTATGGTTATGGTGGCTATGGCTATGGCTATGGATATGGCTGCTATGGCTATGGCTGCATTAGCTATGGCTATAGCTGCATTGGCTGCTGTGGCTATGGCTATGTCTATGGCTGCTATGGCTGTGGCTATGGCTGCTATGGCTATGTATGCTATGGCTATGGCCATGGCTGCTATGGCTATGCCTATGGCTGCTATGGCTGTCGCTATGGCTACTGCTATGGCTGCTATGGCTATGGCTATAGCTACATTGGCTGCTGTGGCTATGGCTATGTGTATAGCTGCTATTGCTGTGGCTACGGCTCGTCTGCTATGGAAATAGCTATGGCGGCTATGGCTAGGGCTATGGCTGCTATGGCTATGGCTGCTATGGCTATGTCTATGGCTGCTTTGGCTATGGCTGTAGCTGCATTGGCTGCTGTGGCTATGGCTATGGCTGCATTGGCTATGGCTATAGCTGCATTCGCTGCTGTGGCTATGGCTATGTCTATGGCTGCTATGTCTGTGGCTCTGGCTGCTTTGTCTATGGCTATAGCTGCATTGTCTGCTGAGGCTATGTCAATGTCTATGGCTGCTTTGGCTGTGGCTATGGCTATGGCTGCAAAGGAAGTAGCTATGGCAGCTATGGCTATGGCTATGGCTGCTATGGCTATGGCTATGGCTATGGCTGCTACGGCTATGGCAATGGCTGCTATGGCTATGGCAATGGCTGCTATGGCTATGGCTGCTATGGCTATGGCTATGGCTGCTATGGCTATGGCAATGGCTATGTCTGCTACGGCTATGGCTATGGCTGCTATGGCTATGGTTGTGGTTGCAATGGCTATCGCGTCTATCTGCTATGGCTATGGCTGTGGATATGGCTTCTATGGCTATGTCTATGGCTAAGGCTGCTATGGCTTGGCTATGGCTGCTATGGCTATGGCTATAACTACATTGGCTGCTGTGGCTATGGCTATGTCTATGGCTGCTATGGCTGTGGTTATGGCTACGGCTTCTATGGAAATAGCTATGTCGGATAACGCTATGGCTATAGCTGCATTGGCTGCTATGGCTATGGCTATGTCTATGGCTGCTATGGCTGTGGCTATGGCTGTGGCTGCTATGGAAATATCTATGGCGGCTATGGCTCTGGCTATAGCTGCTATGGCTATGGCTATGGCTATGGCTATGGCTGCTGTGGCTGTGGCTATTGCTGATATGGCTATGGCTAAGGCTATGGCTGCTATGGCTATGGCTATGGCTGCTATGTCTATGGCTATGGCTGCTATGGCAATGGCTACGTCTGTGGCTGCTTTGGCTATGGCTGCTGTGGCTTTGCCTATGGCTGCTATGGCTATGGCTATGGCTGCTATGGCTATGGCTATGGATATGGCTGCTATGGCTATGGCTATGGCTGCTATGGCTATGGCTATGGCTGCTTTGGCTATGGCTATAGCTGCATTGGCTGCTGTGGCTATGGCTATGACTATGGCTGCTATGGCTGTGGCTATGGCTGTTCTGACTATGGCTACGTCTGTGGTTGCTATGGCTGTGGCTGCTGTGGCTTTGGCTATGGCTTCTATGGCTATGGCTTCTATGGCTATGGTTATGGCTATAGCTGCTATGCCTATGGCAATGGCTATGGCTTCTATGGCTATGGCTATGACTCCATTGGCTATGGCTATGGCTGCTATGGCTATGGTTATGGCTATAGCTGCTATGCCTGTGGCTATGGCTGCTATGGCTATGGCTACGGCTGCAATGGCTATGGCAATGGCTACGGCTGCTATGGCTATGTCTTCTATGGCTATGACTACAATAGCTATCGCTATGGCTATGACTGCTATGGCTATGGCTATGGCTATGGCTGCTATGGCTATGGCTATGGCTATGGCTGCTATGGAAATAGTTATGGCAGCAATGGCTATGGCTACGGCTGCAATGGCTATGGCAATGGCTAGTATGGTCATGGCTATGGCTGCTATGGCTATGGCTATGGCTGCTATGGCTGTGGCTGTGGCTGCTATGGATATGGCTGCTATGGCTATGGCTATGGCTGCTATGGCTATGGCTGCTATGGCTATGGCAATGGCTACGGCTGCTATGGCTATGTCTTCTATGGCTATGACTACAATAGCTATCGCTATGGCTATGACTGCTATGGCTATGGCTATGGCTATGGCTGCTATGGCTATCGCTATGGCTACGGCTATGGCTGCTATGGCTATGGCTATGGCTATGGCTGCTATGGCTATGGCAATGGCTATGTCTGCTACGGCTATGGCTATGGCTGCTATGGCTATGGTTGTGGTTGCAATTGCTATTGCGTCTATCTGCTATGGCTATGGCTGTGGATATGGCTTCTATGGCTATGTCTATGGCTAAGGCTGCTATGGCTTGGCTATGGCTGCTATGGCTATGGCTTTAGCTACATTGGCTGCTGTGGCTATGGCTATGTCTATGGCTGCTATGGCTGTGGTTATGGCTACGGCTTCTATGGAAATAGCTATGGCGGATATCGCTATGGCTATAGCTGCATCGGCTGCTATGGCTATGGCTATGTCTATGGCTGCTATGGCTGTGGTTATGGCTATGGCTGCTATGGAAATATCTATGGCGGCTATGGCTCTGGCTATAGCTGCTATGGCTATGGCTATGGCTATGGCTATGGCTGCTGTGGCTGTGGCTATTGCTGATATGGCTATGGCTAAGGCTATGGCTGCTATGGCTATGGCTATGGCAGCTATGTCTATGGCTATGGCTGCTATGGCAATGGCTACGTCTGTGGCTGCTTTGGCTATGGCTGCTGT
This sequence comes from Calliopsis andreniformis, assembly GCF_051401765.1. NCBI lineage: Eukaryota > Metazoa > Arthropoda > Insecta > Hymenoptera > Andrenidae > Calliopsis > Calliopsis andreniformis. The sequence goes on along the minus strand of NW_027480456.1, from coordinate 2,677,639 downwards.
GGCTTTGCCTATGGCTGCTATTGCTATGGCTATGGCTGCTATGGCTATGGCTATGGATATGGCTGCTATGGCTACGGCTATGGCTGCTATGGCTATGGCTATGGCTGCTTTGGCTATGGTTATAGCTGCATTGGCTGCTGTGGCTATGGCTATGTCTATGGCTGCTATGGCTGTGGCTATGGCTGTTCTGACTATGGCTACGTCTGTGGCTGCTATGGCTATGGCTGCTATGGCTTTGCCTATGGCTGCTATGGCTATGGCTATGGCTATGGCTGCTATGGCTATGGCTATGGCTGCTATGGCTATGGCTATGGCTGCTATGGCTATGGCTATGGCTGCTTTGGCTATGGCTATAGCTACATTGGCTGCTGTGGCTATGGCTATGTCTATGGCTGCTATGGCTGTGGTTATGGCTACGGCTTCTATGGAAATAGCTATGGCGGATATCGCTATGGCTATAGCTGCATCGGCTGCTATGGCTATGGCTATGTCTATGGCTGCTATGGCTGTGGTTATGGCTATGGCTGCTATGGAAATATCTATGGCGGCTATGGCTCTGGCTATAGCTGCTATGGCTATGGCTATGGCTATGGCTATGGCTGCTGTGGCTGTGGCTATTGCTGATATGGCTATGGCTAAGGCTATGGCTGCTATGGCTATGGCTATGGCTGCTATGTCTATGGCTATGGCTGCTATGGCAATGGCTACGTCTGTGGCTGCTATGGCTATGGCTGCTATGGCTTTGCCTATGGCTGCTATGGCTATGGCTATGGCTATGGCTGCTATGGCTATGGCTATGGCTGCTATGGCTATGGCTATGGCTGCTATGGCTATGGCTATGGCTGCTTTGGCTATGGCTATAGCTACATTGGCTGCTGTGGCTATGGCTATGTCTATGGCTGCTATGGCTGTGGTTATGGCTACGGCTTCTATGGAAATAGCTATGGCGGATATCGCTATGGCTATAGCTGCATCGGCTGCTATGGCTATGGCTATGTCTATGGCTGCTATGGCTGTGGTTATGGCTATGGCTGCTATGGGAATATCTATGGCGGCTATGGCTCTGGCTATAGCTGCTATGGCTATGGCTATGGCTATGGCTATGGCTGCTGTGGCTGTGGCTATTGCTGATATGGCTATGGCTAAGGCTATGGCTGCTATGGCTATGGCTATGGCTGCTATGTCTATGGCTATGGCTGCTATGGCAATGGCTACGTCTGTGGCTGCTTTGGCTATGGCTGCTGTGGCTTTGCCTATGGCTGCTATGGCTATGGCTATGGCTGCTATGGCTATGGCTATGGATATGGCTGCTATGGCTATGGCTATGGCTGCTATGGCTATGGCTATGGCTGCTTTGGCTATGGCTATAGCTGCATTGGCTGCTGTGGCTATGGCTATTACTATGGCTGCTATGCCTGTGGCTATGGCTGTTCTGACTATGGCTACGTCTGTGGCTGCTATGGCTATGGCTGCTATGGCTTTGCCTATGGCTGCTATGGCTATGGCTATGGCTATGGCTGCTATGGCTATGGCTGTGGCTGCTCTGGCTATAGCTATGGCTGCTATGGCTATGGCTATGGCTGCTGTGGCTTTGGCTGTGGCTACGATGGCTGCTATGGCTATGGCTATGGCTGCTATGGCTATGGCAATGGATTTGGCTGCTATGGCCACGGCTATGTATGGTATGGCCATGGCTATGGCTGCTATGGCTATGGTTATGGCTATGGCTGCTATGGCTATGCCTATGGCTGCTATGGATATCGCTATGGCTATGGCTATGGCTTCTATGGCTATGTCTATGGCTAAGGCTGCTATGGCTTGGCTATGGCTGCTATGGCTATGGCTATGGCTGCTCTGGCTATGGCTATGGCTGCTATGGCTATGGCTATGGCTGCTATGGCTATGGCTATGGCTTCTATGGCTATGGCTACTATGGCTATGGATACGGCTGCTATGGCTACTACTGTGGCTGTGGCTATAGGTTCTATGGCCGCCTCTATGGCTGCTATGGCTATGTCTACGTCTGCAATGGCTATGGCTATCGCTGCGTCTGCTATAGGTATGGCTGCTATGGCTATGGCTATGGCCGCCATGACAATGGCTATGCGTGCTATGGCTATGGCCGTGACTGGTTTGGATATGGCTATAGCTGCTATGGCTATGGCTATGGCTATTGCTGCTATGGCTATGGCAACGGCTATGGCTGCTGTGGCTATGTCTTCTATGGCTATGGCTATGGCTGCAATGGCTATGGCTGCTATGGCTACTATGGCTATGGCTATGGCTTTGGCTGCTATGTCTATGGCTATGGCTGCTATGGCCATTGCTGCTATGCCTATGGCTGCTATGGCTATGGTTGCTATGGCTATGGCTATGGCTGCTATGGCTATATATGCTATGGCTATGGCCATGGCTGCTATGGCTATGCCTATGGCTGCTATGGCTATCGCTATGGATACTGCTATGGCTGCTATGGCTATGAAAATATCTATGGCTGCTATGGCTATGGCTATGGCTGCTATGGCTATGGCTATGGGTGCTTCGGCTATGGCTATAGCTGCGACTGCTATGGCTATGGCTGCTATGGCTATGGCTATGGCTGCTTTCGCCAGGGCTATAGCTGCATTGGCTGCTGTGGCTATGGCTATGTCTATGGCTGCTATGGCTGTGGCTCTGGCTATGGCTGCTATGGATATAGCTATGGCAGCTATGGCTATGACTATGCGTGCTATGGATATAGCTATGGCAGGTATGGCAATGGCTATGGCTATGGCTATGGCTGCTATGGCTTTGGCTATGGCTGATATGGCTATGGTTATGGCTATAGCTGCTATGCCTGTGGCTATGGCTGCTATGGCTATGGCTACGGCTGCAATGGCTATGGCAATGGCTAGTATGGTCATGGCTATGGCTGCTATGGCTATGGCTATGGCTGCTATGGCTGTGGCTGTGGCTGCTATGGCTGTGGCTGCTATGGCTATGGCAATGGCTGCTATGGCTATGGCTGCAATGGCTATGGCCATGGCTATGGCTGCTATGGCTATGGCTATGGCTATGGTTGCTATGGCTATGGCTGCTATGGCTATGCCTGCTATGGCTATGGCTATGGCTGCGATGGCTATGTATGCTATGGCTATGGCAATGGCTATGGCTGCTATGGATATGGCTGCAATGGCTATGGCTATGGCTGCTATGGCTATGGCTGCTATGGCTATGGCAATGGCTACGGCTGCTATGGCTATGTCTTCTATGGCTATGACTACAATAGCTATCGCTATGGCTATGACTGCTATGGCTATGGCTATGGCTATGGCTGCTATGGCTATGGCTATGGCTATGGCTGCTATGGAAATAGTTATGGCAGCAATGGCTATGGCTACGGCTGCAATGGCTATGGCAATGGCTAGTATGGTCATGGCTATGGCTGCTATGGCTATGGCTATGGCTGCTATGGCTGTGGCTGTGGCTGCTATGGATATGGCTGCTATGGCTATGGCTATGGCTGCTATGGCTATGGCTGCTATGGCTATGGCAATGGCTACGGCTGCTATGGCTATGTCTTCTATGGCTATGACTACAATAGCTATCGCTATGGCTATGACTGCTATGGCTATGGCTATGGCTATGGCTGCTATGGCTATCGCTATGGCTACGGCTATGGCTGCTATGGCTATGGCTATGGCTATGGCTGCTATGGCTATGGCAATGGCTATGTCTGCTACGGCTATGGCTATGGCTGCTATGGCTATGGTTGTGGTTGCAATGGCTATTGCGTCTATCTGCTATGGCTATGGCTGTGGATATGGCTTCTATGGCTATGTCTATGGCTAAGGCTGCTATGGCTTGGCTATGGCTGCTATGGCTATGGCTTTAGCTACATTGGCTGCTGTGGCTATGGCTATGTCTATGGCTGCTATGGCTGTGGTTATGGCTACGGCTTCTATGGAAACAGCTATGGCGGATATCGCTATGGCTATAGCTGCATCGGCTGCTATGGCTATGGCTATGTCTATGGCTGCTATGGCTGTGGTTATGGCTATGGCAGCTATGGAAATATCTATGGCGGCTATGGCTCTGGCTATAGCTGCTATGGCTATGGCTATGGCTATGGCTATGGCTGCTGTGGCTGTGGCTATTGCTGATATGGCTATGGCTAAGGCTATGGCTGCTATGGCTATGGCTATGGCAGCTATGTCTATGGCTATGGCTGCTATGGCAATGGCTACGTCTGTGGCTGCTTTGGCTATGGCTGCTGTGGCTTTGCCTAAGGCTGCTATTGCTATGGCTATGGCTGCTATGGCTATGGCTATGGATATGGCTGCTATGGCTACGGCTATGGCTGCTATGGCTATGGCTATGGCTGCTTTGGCTATGGCTATAGCTGCATTGGCTGCTGTGGCTATGGCTATGTCTATGGCTGCTATGGCTGTGGCTATGGCTGTTCTGACTATGGCTACGTCTGTGGCTGCTATGGCTATGGCTGCTATGGCTTTGCCTATGGCTGCTATGGCTATGGCTATGGCTATGGCTGCTATGGCTATGGCTATGGCTGCTATGGCTATGGCTATGGCTGCTATGGCTATGGCTATGGCTGCTTTGGCTATGGCTATAGCTACATTGGCTGCTGTGGCTATGGCTATGTCTATGGCTGCTATGGCTGTGGTTATGGCTACGGCTTCTATGGAAATAGCTATGGCGGATATCGCTATGGCTAGAGCTGCATCGGCTGCTATGGCTATGGCTATGTCTATGGCTGCTATGGCTGTGGTTATGGCTATGGCTGCTATGGAAATATCTATGGCGGCTATGGCTCTGGCTATAGCTGCTATGGCTATGGCTATGGCTATGGCTATGGCTGCTGTGGCTGTGGCTATTGCTGATATGGCTATGGCTAAGGCTATGGCTGCTATGGCTATGGCTATGGCTGCTATGTCTATGGCTATGGCTGCTATGGCAATGGCTACGTCTGTGGCTGCTATGGCTATGGCTGCTATGGCTTTGCCTATGGCTGCTATGGCTATGGCTATGGCTATGGCTGCTATGGCTATGGCTATGGCTGCTATGGCTATGGCTATGGCTGCTATGGCTATGGCTATGGCTGCTTTGGCTATGGCTATAGCTACATTGGCTGCTGTGGCTATGGCTATGTCTATGGCTGCTATGGCTGTGGTTATGGCTACGGCTTCTATGGAAATAGCTATGGCGGATATCGCTATGGCTATAGCTGCATCGGCTGCTATGGCTATGGCTATGTCTATGGCTGCTATGGCTGTGGTTATGGCTATGGCTGCTATGGAAATATCTATGGCGGCTATGGCTCTGGCTATAGCTGCTATGGCTATGGCTATGGCTATGGCTATGGCTGCTGTGGCTGTGGCTATTGCTGATATGGCTATGGCTAAGGCTATGGCTGCTATGGCTATGGCTATGGCTGCTATGTCTATGGCTATGGCTGCTATGGCAATGGCTACGTCTGTGGCTGCTTTGGCTATGGCTGCTGTGGCTTTGCCTATGGCTGCTATGGCTATGGCTATGGCTGCTATGGCTATGGCTATGGATATGGCTGCTATGGCTATGGCTATGGCTGCTATGGCTATGGCTATGGCTGCTTTGGCTATGGCTATAGCTGCATTGGCTGCTGTGGCTATGGCTATTACTATGGCTGCTATGCCTGTGGCTATGGCTGTTCTGACTATGGCTACGTCTGTGGCTGCTATGGCTATGGCTGCTATGGCTATGGCTATGGCTTCTATGGCTATGTCTATGGCTAAGGCTGCTATGGCTTGGCTATGGCTGCTATGGCTATGGCTATGGCTGCTCTGGCTATGGCTATGGCTGCTATGGCTATGGCTATGGCTGCTATGGCTATGGCTATGGCTTCTATGGCAATGGCTACTATGGCTATGGATACGGCTGCTATGGCTACTACTGTGGCTGTGGCTATAGGTTCTATGGCCGCCTCTATGGCTGCTATGGCTATGTCTACGTCTGCAATGGCTATGGCTATCGCTGCGTCTGCTATAGGTATGGCTGCTATGGCTATGGCTATGGCCGCCATGACAATGGCTATGCGTGCTATGGCTATGGCCGTGACTGGTTTGGATATGGCTATAGCTGCTATGGCTATGGCTATGGCTATTGCTGCTATGGCTATGTCAACGGCTATGGCTGCTGTGGCTATGTCTTCTATGGCTATGGCTATGGCTATGGCTGCAATGGCTATGGCTGCTATGGCTACTATGGCTATGGCTATGGCTTTGGCTGCTATGTCTATGGCTATGGCTGCTATGGCCATTGCTGCTATGCCTATGGCTGCTATGGCTATGGTTGCTATGGCTATGGCTATGGCTGCTATGGCTATATATGCTATGGCTATGGCCATGGCTGCTATGGCTATGCCTATGGCTGCTATGGCTATCGCTATGGATACTGCTATGGCTGCTATGGCTATGAAAATATCTATGGCTGCTATGGCTATGGCTATGGCTGCTATGGCTATGGCTATGGGTGCTTCGGCTATGGCTATAGCTGCGACTGCTATGGCTATGGCTGCTATGGCTATGGCTATGGCTGCTTTCGCCAGGGCTATAGCTGCATTGGCTGCTGTGGCTATGGCTATGTCTATGGCTGCTATGGCTGTGGCTCTGGCTATGGCTGCTATGGATATAGCTATGGCAGCTATGGCTATGACTATGCGTGCTATGGATATAGCTATGGCAGGTATGGCAATGGCTATGGCTATGGCTATGGCTGCTATGGCTTTGGCTATGGCTGATATGGCTATGGCTATGGGTATGGCTGCTATGGCTATGGCAAGGGCTACTATGGCCATGGCTTTGACTGCTATGGCTATGGCTATGGCTGCTAAGGCTATGGCTGCTAGTGCTATGGCTATGGCTGCTATTGCTCTGGCTGCTATCGCTATGACAATGGCTGTGGCTGCTGTGGCTATGGCTGCTGTGGCTATGGCTATGGCTGCTATGGCTGTGGTTACTGCTGCTCTGGCTATGGCTATGGCTATGTCTGCAATGGCTATGGCTATGGCTGCCATGGCTATGCCTTTTATGGCTATGGCTTCTATGGCTATCGCTATGGCTATGGCTGCTTTGACTATGGCTTTAGCTGCATTGGCTGCTGTGGCTATGGCTATGTCTATGGCTGCTATGGCTGTGGCTATGGCTATGGCTGCTATGGAAATAGCTATGGCAGCAACGGCTATGGCAATGGCTGCTATGGCTATGGCTATGGCTGATATGGCTATGGCTATGTCTATGGCTGCTATGGCTATGGCAATGGCTACTATGGCTATGGTTATGACTGCTATGGCTATGGCTATGTCTGCTATCGCTATGGTTATGGCTATAGCTGCTATGGCTATAGCTATGTCTGCTATGGCTATGGCTACGTCTGTGGCTGCTATGGCTATGGCTGCTATGGCTTTGGCTATGGCTGCTATGGCTATGGCGATGGCTATGGCTGTGGCTGCTATGGCTATGGCTATGTCTATGGCTACTATGGCTACGGCTATGGCTATTGCTACTATGGCTATGGCTATGGTTGCTATGGCTATTGCGTCTATCTGCTATGGCTATGGCTATGGCTGCTATGGCTATGGCTGCTATGGCTACTATGGCTATGGCTATGGCTTTGGCTGCTATGGCTGCGGCTATGGCTGCTATGGCTATGGCTATGTCTGCTATGGCCATGGCTATGTCTACTATGGCTGGTATGGCTATGACTATGGCTACTATGGCTATGGATACTGCTGCTATGGCTATGGCTATGGCTGCTATGGCTATGGCTGCTATGGCTATGGCTATGGCTGCTTTGGCTATGGCTGTAGCTGCATTGGCTGCTGTGGCTATGGCTATGTATATGGCTGCTATGGCTGTGGCTATCGCTATGTCTGCTATAGAATTAGCTATGGCGGCTAAGGCTACGGCTATGGCTATGGCTATGGCTGCTATGGCTATGGCTATGGCTATGGCTGCTATGGCTATGCCTATGTCTGCTATGGCTATGGCTATGTCTACTATGGCTGCTATGGCAATGACTATGGCTACTATGGCTATGGATACGGCTGCTATGGCTATGGCTATGGCTGCTATGGCTATGTCTGCTATGGCTATGGCTGTGGCTGCTATGGCTATGGTTGTGGTTGCAATGGCTATTGCTTCTATCTGCTATGGCTATGGCTGTGGATATGGCTTCTATGGCTATGTCTATGGCTAAGGCTGCTATGGATTGTCTATGGCTGCTATGGCTTGGCTATGGCTGCTATGGCTATGGCTATAGCTACATTGGCTGCTGTGGCTATGGCTATGTCTATGGCTGCTATGGCTGTGGTTATGACTATGGCTTCTATGGAAATAACTATGGCGGATATCGCTATGGCTATAGCTGCATTGGCTGCTATGGCTATGGCTATGTCTATGGCTGCTATGGCGGTGGCTATGGCTATGTCTGCTATGGAAATATCTATGGCGGCTATGGCTATGGCTATAGCTGCTATGGCTATGGCTATTGCTATGGCTGCTGTGGCTGTGGCTATTTCTGATATGGCTATGGCTAAGTCTATGGCTGGTATGGCCATGGCCATGGCTGCTGTGGCTATTGCTATGGCTGCTATGGCAATGGCTATGGCTACGGCTATGGCTGCTAGGGCCACCATGGCTAAGGCAATGGCTGCTATGGCTATGGCTATGGCTGCGGCTGCAATGGCTATGGCTGCTTTGGCTATGGTTATGGCTTCTATGGCTATGGCTTTTATGGCTTTCGCTATGGCTATGACTGCTATGGCTATTGCTATGGCTATAGCTGCTGTGGCTTTGGCTATGTCTACTATGGCTGCTATGGCTATGGCTATGGCTGCTATTGCTATGGCTATGGATATGGCTGCTATGGCTACGGCTATGTCTGGTATGGCCATGGCTATGTCTGCTATGGCTATGGCTATGGCTGCTATGGCTATGGCTATGGCTGCTATGGCTTTGGCTATGGCTGCTACGGCTACCGCGAGGACTGCTATGGCTATGGCTATGGCTCTGGCTGCTATGGCTATTGCTATGGCTATGGCTGCTATGGCTATGTCTACGTCTGCTATGGCTATGGCTATCGCTGCGTCTGCTATGGCTATGGCTGCTATGGCTATGGCTATAGCCGCCATGACAATGGCTACGCGTGCTATGGCTATGGCCGTGACTGCTATGGCTATGGCTATGACTGCTATGGCTATGTATGCTATGACTATGGCCATGGCTGCTATGGCTATGCCTATGGCTGCTATGGCTATCGCTATTGCTACTGCTATGGCTGCTATGGGTATGAAAATGTCTATGGCTGCAATGGCTATGGCTATGGCTGCTATGGCTATGGTTATGGCTATGGCTGCTATGGCCATGCCTATAGCTGCTATGGATATCGCTATGGCTATGGCTATGGCTGCTATGGCTATGGCTATGCCTGCTATGGCTATGGCTATGGCTGCTATGGCTACCGCCATGGCTACAGCTATGGCTGCTATGGCTATGACCATGGCTATGGCTGCTATGGCTATGGCTATGGCTGCTATGGCTATGGTTATGGCTGATATGGCTATGGCTTGGCTATGGCTGCTATGGCTATGGCTATGGCTGCGGCTGCTATGGCTATGGCTTTTATGGCTATCGCTACGGCTATGACTGCTATGGCTATTGCTATGGCTATGGCTGGTATGGCTATGGCTACGGCTATGGCTGCTATGGCTATGGCACTGGCTGCTATGGCTATGGCTGCTATGGCTACTATGGCTATTGCTATGGCTATGGCTGCTATGGCTATGGCTTCTATCGCTATGGCTATGAGTGCTATGGCTATGACTATGGCTATGGCTGCTATGGCTTTGGCTATGGCTATGGCTATGGCTGCTATGGCTATGGCTATGGCTTCTATGGCTATGGCTATGACTCCTATGGATATGGCTATGGCTTCTATGGCTATGTCTATGGCTAAGGCTGCTATGGCTATGGCTATGTCTGCTTTGGCTATGGCTATAGCTGCATTGGCTGCTGTGGCTATGGCTATGTCTATCGCTGCTATGGCTGTGCCTATGGCTACGGCTGCCATGGAAATAGCTATGGCTGCTATGGCTATGGCTATGGCTATGGCTATGGCTGCTATAGCTATGGCTATGTCTGCTATGGCTATGGCTATGGCTACGGCTATGGCAATGGCTGCGATGGCTATGGCTATGGCTGCGGCTGCTACGTCTATGGCTGCTATGGCTACGGATATGGCTGCTATGGCTGTGACTAAGCCTGCTATGGCTATGTCTATGGCGTCTGTGGCTATGGCTATGGCTGCTATGGCTATGGCTGCTATGGCTGTGGCTATCGCTGCTATGGCTATGGCTGCTATGGCTATGGCTATGGCTATGGCTGCTATGCCTATCGCTTCTATCGCTATGGCTTTTATGGCTATCGCTATGGCTATGGCTGCTATGGCAATGGCTATGGTTATGGCTGCTATGGCTATGGCCATGGCTATGGCTGCTATGGCTATGGCTATGGCTATGGTTGCTATGGCTATGGCTGCTATGGCTATGGCTGCTATGGCTATGGCTATGGCTGCGATGGCTATGGTTTCTATGGCTATGGCTTCTATGGCTATCGCTATGGCTATGACTGCTATGGCTATGGCTATGGCTATGGCTGCTATGGCTCTGGCTATGGCTATGGCTATGGCTGCTATAGATATGGTTATGGTGGCTATGGCTATTGCGTCTATAAGCTATGGCTATGGGTATGTCTATGACTGCTATGGCTATGGCTGCTATGGCTGCTATGGCTATGGCTATGGCTATGGCTGCTATGGCTATGGTTATGGCTGCTATGACTATGGCTATGGGTATGGCTGCTATGGCTATGGCTTTGGCTGCTATGGCTATGGCTATGGCTGCTATGGCTATGGCAATGGCTACTATGGCCATGGCTATGACTGCTATGGCTATGGCTATGGCTGCTATGGCTGTGGGTATGGCTATAACTGCTGTAGCTATGGCTATGTCTGCTATGGCTATGGCTGCTATGGCTTTGGCTATGGCTTGTATTGGCTATAGCTATGGCTATGGCTACTATGGCTGTGGCTATGTTTATGGGTGCTATGGCTATGACTATGACTATTGCTGCTATGGCTATGGCTATGGCTATGGCTGCTATGGCTATGGCTATGGCTATGGCTATGGCTGCTATGGCTATGCCTGCTATGGCTGTGGCTATGGCTACGATGGCTATGTATGCTATGGCTATGGCAATGGCTATGGCTGCTATGGCTATGGCTGCTATGGCTATGGCTATGGCTATGACTATTGCTGCTATGGCTATGGCTATGGCTATGGCTGCTATGGCTTTGGCTGCTATGGCTATGGCTATGGCTGCTATGGCTATGGCAATGGCTACTATGGCCATGGCTATGACTGCTATGGCTATGGCTATGGCTGCTATGTCTATGGCTATGGCTGCTATGGCTATGGCTACGTCAGTGGTTGCTATGGCTGTGGCTGCTGTGGCTTTGGCTATGGCTGCGATGGCTATGTATGCTATGGCTATGGCAATGGCTATGGCTGCTATGGCTATGGCTGCTATGGCTATGGCTATGGCTGCTATGGCTATGGCTGCTATGGCTGTGGCAATGGCTATGGCTGCTATGGCTATGGCTATGGCTCTAATGGCTATGGCTACGTCTGTGGCTGCTATGGCTATGGCTGCTATGGCTCTGGATATGGCTATGGCTATGGCTACTATGGCTCTGGCTATGTCTATGTCTGCTATGGCTATGGCTATGTCTATTGCGACTATGGCTATGGCTATGGTTGCTATGGCTATTGCGTCCATCTGCTATGGCTATGGCTATTGCTATGGCTTCTATGGCTATGTCTATGGCTAAGGCTGCTATGGTTATGGCTATGGCTGCTATGGCTATGGTTATGGCTATAGCTGCTATGGCAAAGGCTATGGCTGCTATGGCTATGGCTGCTATGGCTATGGCAATGGCTGCTATGGCTATGGATGCTATGGCTATGGCTATGGCTATGGCTGCTATGTCTATCGCTTCTATCGCTATGGCTTTTATGGCTATCGCTGTGGCTATGGCTGCTATGGCAATGGCTATGGTTATGGCTGCTATGGCTATGGCTATGGCTGCTATGGCTATGGCAATGGCTGCTATAGCTATGTTTATGGATATATCTGCTATGGCTATGACTATGGCTGCTATGGCTATTGTTACGTCTGTGGCTGCTATGGCTATGGCTGCTATGGCAATGGCTATGGCTATGGCTGCTATGGCTATGGCCATGGCTATGGCTGCTATGGCTATGGCTATGGCTATGGTTGCTATGGCTATGGCTGCTATGGCTATGCCTGCTATGGCTATGGCTATGGCTGCGATGGCTATGTATGCTATGGCTATGGCAATGGCTATGGCTGCTATGGCTATGGCTGCTACGGCTATGGCTATGGCTGCTATGGCTATGGCTGCTATGCCTATGGCAATGGCTACGGCTGCTATGGCTATGTCTTCTATGGCTACGACTACTATGGCTATCGCTATGGCTATGACTGCTATGGCTATGGCTATGGCTACGGCTATGGCAATGGCTGCGATGGCTATGGCTATGGCTGCAGCTGCTATGGCTATGGCTGCTATGGCTATGGCTATGGCTATGGTTGCTATGGCTATGGCTGCTATGGCTATGGCTGCTATGGCTATGACTATGGCTGCGATGGCTATGGCTTCTATGGCTATGGCTTCTAATGCTATCGCTATGGCTATGACTGATATGGCTATGGCTACGGCTATGGCTGCTATGGCAATGGATATGGCTGCTATGGCTGTGTCTATGGCTGCTATGGCTATGTCTATGGCTGCTATGGCTATGGCTATGGCTGCTATGGCTACGTCTATGTCTGCTATGGCTATGGCTATGTCTACTATGACTGCTATGGCTACGACTATGGCTACTATGGCTATGGGTACGGCTGCTATGGCTATGGCTGTTTCTGCTATGGCTATGGCTGCTATGGCTATGGCTATGGCTGCTACGGCTATGGCTGCTATGGCTATGGCTGCTATGGCTATGGCTATGGCTATGGCTGCTATGGCTATGGTTGCTATGGCTATGGCTGCTATGGCTATGGCTATGGCTGCTATGGCTATGGCTATGGCTGCTATGGCTATGGCAATGGCTAGTATGGCCATGGCTATGGCTGCTATGGCAATGGCTATGGCTGCTATGGCTGTGGGTGTGGCTATAGCTGCTATGGCTATGGCTGCTATGGCTATGGCTACGGCTGCTATGGCTATGGCTATGGCTATGGCCGCTATGCCTATCGCTTCTATCGCTATGGCTTTTATGGCTATCGCTATGGCTATGGCTGCTCTGGCAATGGCTATGGCTATGACTGCTATGGCTATGGCCATGGCTATGGCTGCTATGGCTATGGCCATTTTTGCTATGGCTATGGCTGCTATGGCTATGGCTATGGCTGCGATGGCTATGTATGCGATGGCTATGGCTATGGCTATGGATATGGCTGCTATGGCTATGGCTATGGCTGGTATGGCTATGGCAATGGCTACTATGGCCATGGCTATGGCTGCTATGGCTATGGCAATGGCTGCTATAGCTATGTTTATGGCTATAGCTGCTATGGCTATGGCTATGGCTGGTATGGCTATGGCAATGGCTACTACGGCCATGGCTATGGCTGCTATGGCTATGGCAATGGCTGCTATAGCTATGTTTATGGCTATAGCTGCTATGGCTATGGCTATGGCTGCTATGGCTATGGCTATGGCTATGGCCGCTATGCCTATCGCTTCTATCGCTATGGCTTTTATGGCTATCGCTATGGCTATGGCTGCTCTGGCAATGGCTATGGCTATGACTGCTATGGCTATGGCCATGGCTATGGCTGCTATGGCTATGGCTATGGTTGCTATGGCTATGGCTGCTATGGCTATGGCTATGGCTGCGATGGCTATGTATGCGATGGCTATGGCTATGGCTATGGCTATGGCTGCTATGGCTATGGCTATGGCTGGTATGGCTATGGCAATGGCTACTATGGCCATGGCTATGGCTGCTATGGCTATGGCAATGGCTGCTATAGCTATGGTTATGGCTATAGCTGCTATGGCTATGGCTATGGCTGCTATGGCTATGGCTACGTCTGTGGCTGCTATGGCTATGGCTGCTATGGATTTGGCTGTGGCTGCTATGGCTATGGCTGGTATGGCTATGGCTGCAATGGCTATGGCTATGGCTATGGCTGCTATGCCTGTCGCTTCTATCGCTATGGCTTTTATGTCTATCGCTATAGCTATGGCTGCTATGGCAATGGCTATGGCTATGGCTGCTATGGCTATGGCCATGGCTATGGCTGCTATGGCTATGGCTATGGCTATGGTTGCTATGGCTATGGCTGCTATGGCTATGCCTGCTATGGCAATGGCTATGGCTGCTATGGCTATGGCTTCTACGGCTATGGCTTTTATGGCTATCGCTATGGCTATGACTGCTATGGCTATTGCTATGGCTATGGCTGCTATGGATGTGGCTATGGCTATGGCTGCTAAGGAAATATCTATGGCGGCTATGGCTATGGCTATAGCTGCTATGGCTATGGCAATGGCTATGGCTGCTGTGGCTGTGGCTATTGCTGATATGGCTATGGCTAAGGCTATGGCTGCTATGGCTATGGCCATGGCTGCTATGGCTATTGCTATGGCTGCTATGGCAATGGCTATGGCTACGGCTATGGCTGCTAGGGCCACCATGGCTAAGGCAATGGCTGCTATGGCTATGGCTATGGCTGCGGCTGCAATGGCTATGGCTGCTTTGGCTATGGTTATGGTGGCTATGGCTATGGCTATGGATATGGCTGCTATGGCTATGGCTGCATTAGCTATGGCTATAGCTGCATTGGCTGCTGTGGCTATGGCTATGTCTATGGCTGCTATGGCTGCTATGGCTGTGGCTATGGCTGCTATGGAAATAGTTATGGCAGCAATGGCTATGGCTATGGCTGCTATGGCTATGGCTATGGCTGCTATGGCCACCATGGCTATGTCTATGGCTGCTATGGCTGTGGCTCTGGCTATGGCTGCTATGGATATAGCTATAGCAGCTATAGCTATGACTATGCCTGCTATGGATATAGCTATGGCAGGTATGGCTATGGCTATGGCTGATATGGCTATGTCTATGTCTATGGCTGCTATGGCTTTGGCTATGGCTGATATGTCTATGCCTACGTGTATGGCTGCTATGGCTATGGCAATGGCTACTATGGCCATGGCTATGACCGCTATGGCTATGGCTATGGCTGCTATAGCTATGGCTTCTAGGGCTATGGCTATGGCTGCTATTGCTCTGGCTGCAATGGCTATGGCAATGGCTATGGCTGCTATGGCTATGGCTGCTGTGGCTATGGCTATGGCTGCTATGGCTGTGGTTACGGCTTCTATGGCTATGTCTATGGCTGCTCTGGCTATGGCTATGTCTGCTATGGCTATGGCTATGGCTGCTCTGGCTTTGGCTATGGCTACTATGGCTGTTATTGCTATGGCTATGGCTACTATGGCTATGGCTATCCCTGCTCTGGCTTTGGCTATGGCTACTATGGCTGTTATTGCTATGGCTATGGCTACTATGGCTATGGATACGGCTGCTCTGGCTATGGCTATGGCTATGGCTGCTATGGCTGTGGCTATGGCTATGGCTGCTATGGAAATATCTATGGCAGCAATGGCTATGGCTATTTCTGCTATGGCTATGGCTATGGCTGCTATGGCCACCATGGCCATGGCAATGGCTGCTATGGCTATGGCTATGGCTGCTATGGCTATGGCTATTGCTGCTGTGGCTATGGCTATGGCTACGGCCATGACTGCTATCGCCACCGTTGCTATGGCAATGCCTGCTATGGCTATGGCTATGGCTGGGGCTGCTATGGCTATGGCTTTTATGGCTATCGCTATGGGTATGACTGCTATGGCTATGGCTATGGCTGCTATTGTTATGTATGCTATGGCTATGGCAATGGCTATGGCTGCTATGGCTATGGCAGCTATGGCTATGGCCATGGCTGCTATGGCTTTGGCTATGGCTACTATGGCTGTTATTGCTATGGCTATGGCTACTATGGCTATGGATACGGCTGCTCTGGCTATGGCTATGGCTATGGCTGCTATGGCTGTGGCTATGGCTATGGCTGCTATGGAAATATCTATGGCAGCAATGGCTATGGCTATTTCTGCTATGGCTATGGCTATGGCTGCTATGGCCACCATGGCCATGGCAATGGCTGCTATGGCTATGGCTATGGCTGCTATGGCTATGGCTATTGCTGCTATGGCTATGGCTATGGCTACGGCCATGACTGCTATCGCCACCGTTGCTATGGCAATGCCTGCTATGGCTATGGCTATGGCTGGGGCTGCTATGGCTATGGCTTTTATGGCTATCGCTATGGGTATGACTGCTATGGCTATGGCTATGGCTGCTATTGTTATGTATGCTATGGCTATGGCAATGGCTATGGCTGCTATGGCTATGGCAGCTATGGCTATGGCCATGGCTGCTATGGCTATGGCTATGGCTGCTATGGCTATGGTTATGGCTATAGCTGCTATGGCTATGGCTATGGCTTCTATGGCTATGTCTATGGCTAAGGCTGCTATGGCTATTGCTATGGCTGCTTTGGATATGGCTATAGCTGCATTGGCTGCTGTGGCTATGGCTATGGCTGCATTGGCTATGGCTATAGCTGCATTCGCTGCTGTGGCTATGGCTATGTCTATGGCTGCTATGTCTGTGGCTCTGGCTGCTTTGTCTATGGCTATAGCTGCATTGTCTGCTGAGGCTATGTCAATGTCTATGGCTGCTTTGGCTGTGGCTATGGCTATGGCTGCAAAGGAAGTAGCTATGGCAGCTATGGCTATGGCTATGGCTGCTATGGCTATGGCTATGGCTATGGCTGCTACGGCTAAGGCAATGGCTGCTATGGCTATGGCAATGGCTGCTATGGCTATGGCTGCTATGGCTATGGCTATGGCTGCTATGGCTATGGCAATGGCTATGTCTGCTACGGCTATGGCTATGGCTGCTATGGCTATGGTTGTGGTTGCAATGGCTATTGCGTCTATCTGCTATGGCTATGGCTGTGGATATGGCTTCTATGGCTATGTCTATGGCTAAGGCTGCTATGGCTTGGCTATGGCTGCTATGGCTATGGCTATAGCTACATTGGCTGCTGTGGCTATGGCTATGTCTATGGCTGCTATGGCTGTGGTTATGGCTACGGCTTCTATGGAAATAGCTATGGCGGATATCGCTATGGCTATAGCTGCATTGGCTGCTATGGCTATGGCTATGTCTATGGCTGCTATGGCTGTGGCTATGGCTGTGGCTGCTATGGAAATATCTATGGCGGCTATGGCTCTGGCTATAGCTGCTATGGCTATGGCTATGGCTATGGCTATGGCTGCTGTGGCTGTGGCTATTGCTGATATGGCTATGGCTAAGGCTATGGCTGCTATGGCTATGGCTATGGCTGCTATGTCTATGGCTATGGCTGCTATGGCAATGGCTACGTCTGTGGCTGCTTTGGCTATGGCTGCTGTGGCTTTGCCTATGGCTGCTATGGCTATGGCTATGGCTGCTATGGCTATGGCTATGGATATGGCTGCTATGGCTATGGCTATGGCTGCTATGGCTATGGCTATGGCTGCTTTGGCTATGGCTATAGCTGCATTGGCTGCTGTGGCTATGGCTATGTCTATGGCTGCTATGGCTGTGGCTATGGCTGTTCTGACTATGGCTACGTCTGTGGCTGCTATGGCTATGGCTGCTATGGCTTTGCCTATGGCTGCTATGGCTATGGCAATGGCTATGGCTGCTATGGCTATGGCTTCTATGGCTGTGGCTATGGCTCAGCTGCTATGGAAACAGCTATGGCGGCTATGGCTAGGGCTATGGCTGCTATGGCTATGACTATGGCTATGGCTGCTGTGGCTGTGGCTATGGCTGATATGGCTATGGCTTGGTTATGGCTGCTATGGCTATGGCTATGGCTGCGGCTGCTATGGCTATGGCTTTTATGGCTATCGCTACGGCTATGACTGCTATGGCTATTGCTATGGCTATGGCTGCTATGGCTATGGCTATGGCTATGGCTGCTATGGCTATGGCACTGGCTGCCATGGCTATGGCTGCTGTGGCTTTGGCTATGGCTTCTATGGCTATGGCTTCTATCGCTATGGCTATGAGTGCTATGGATATGGCTATGGGTATGGCTGCTATGGCTTTGGCTATGGCTATGGCTATGGCTGCTATGGCTATGGCTATGGCTGCTATGGCTATGGTTATGGCTATAGCTGCTATGGCTATGGCTATGGCTTCTATGGCTATGTCTATGGCTAAGGCTGCTATGGCTATTGCTATGGCTGCTTTGGATATGGCTATAGCTGCATTGGCTGCTGTGGCTATGGCTATGGCTATATTGGCTATGGCTATAGCTGCATTCGCTGCTGTGGCTATGGCTTTTATGGCTATCGCTACGGCTATGACTGCTATGGCTATTGCTATGGCTATGGCTGCTATGGCTATGGCTATGGCTATGGCTGCTATGGCTATGGCACTGGCTGCCATGGCTATGGCTGCTATGGCTACTATGGCTATTGCTATGGCTATGGCTGCTATGGCTATGGTTATGGCTATGGCTGCTATTGCTATGGCTGTATCTGCTATGGCTATGGCTATGGCTGCTATGGCTATGGTTATGGCTGCTATGACTACCGCTATGGGTATGGCTGCTATGGCTATGGCTTTGGCTGCTGTGGCTATGGCTATGGCTGCTATGGCTATGGCTACGTCTGTGGCTGCTATGGCTATGGCTGCTGTGGCTTTGGCTATGGCTTCTATGGCTATGGCTTCTATCGCTATGGCTATGAGTGCTATGGATATGGCTATGGGTATGGCTGCTATGGCTTTGGCTATGGCTATGGCTATGGCTGCTATGGCTATGGCTGCTATGGCTATGGCTATGGCTTCTATGGCTATGGCTATGACTCCTATGGATATGGCTATGGCTTCTATGGCTATGTCTATGGCTAAGGTTGCTATGGCTATGGCTATGTCTGCTTTGGCTATGGCTATAGCTGCATTGGCTGCTGTGGCTATGGCTATGTCTATCGCTGCTATGGCTGTGCCTATGGCTACGGCTGCCATGGAAATAGCTATGGCAGCTATGGCTATGGCTATGGCTGCTATGGCTATGGCTATGGCTATGGCTACTGTGGCTATGGCTATGGCTGATATGGCTATGGCTGCTATGGCTATGGCTATGGCTTCTATGGCTATGGCTATGACTCCGATGGATATGGCTATGGCTTCTATGGCTATGTCTATGGCTAAGGCTGCTATGGCTATGGCTATGTCTGCTTTGGCTATGGCTATAGCTGCATTGGCTGCTATGGCTATGGTTATGGCTATAACTGCTATGGCTATGGCTATGGCTGCTATGGCTATGGCTACGTCTGTGGTTGCTATGGCTGTGGCTGCTGTGGCTTTGGCTATGGCTTCTATGGCTATGGCTTCTATGGCTATGGTTATGGCTATAGCTGCTATGCCTATGGCTATGGCTATGGCTTCTATGGCTATGGCTATGACTCCTATGGCTATGGCTATGGCTGCTATGGCTATGGTTATGGCTATCGCTGCTATGCCTATGGCTATGGCTGCTATGGCTATGGCTACGGCTGCAATGGCTATGGCAATGGCTAGTATGGTCATGGCTATGGCTGCTATGGCTATGGCTATGGCTGCTATGGCTGTGGCTGTGGCCGCTATGGCTGTGGCTGCTATGGCTATGGCAATGGCTGCTATGGCTATGGCCGCAATGGCTATGGCCATGGCTATGGCTGCTATGGCTATGGCTATGGCTATGGTTGCTATGGCTATGGCTGCTATGGCTATGCCTGCTATGGCTATGGCTATGGCTGCGATGGCTATGTTTGCTATGGCTATGGCAATGGCTATGGCTGCTATGGATATGGCTGCTATGGCTATGGGTATGGCTGCTATGGCTATGGCTGCTATGGCTATGGCAATGGCTACGGCTGCTATGGCTATGTCTTCTATGGCTATGACTACAATAGCTATCGCTATGGCTCTGACTGCTATGGCTATGGCTATGGCTATGGCTGCTATGGCTATGGCTATGACTATGGCTGCTATGGAAATAGTTATGGCAGCAATGGCTATGGCTATGGCTGCTATGGCTATGGCTATGGCTGCTATGGCCACCATGGCTATGTCTATGGCTGCTATGGCTGTGGCTCTGGCTATGGCTGCTATGGATATAGCTATAGCAGCTATAGCTATGACTATGCCTGCTATGGATATAGGTATGGCAGGTATGGCTATGGCTATGGCTGATATGGCTATGTCTATGTCTATGGCTGCTAAGGCTTTGGCTATGGCTGATATGTCTATGCCTACGTGTATGGCTGCTATGGCTATGGCAATGGCTACTATGGCCATGGCTATGACTGCTATGGCTATGGCTATGGCTGCTATAGCTATGGCTTCTAGGGCTATGGCTATGGCTGCTATTGCTCTGGCTGCAATGGCTATGGCCATGGCTATGGCTGCTATGGCTATGGCTGCTGTGGCTATGGCTATGGCTGCTATGGCTGTGGTTACGGCTTCTATGGCTATGTCTATGGCTGCTCTGGCTATGGCTATGTCTGCTATGGCCATGGCTATGGCTGCTCTGGCTTCGGCTATGGCTACTATGGCTGTTATTGCTATGGCTATGGCTACTATGGCTATGGCTATCCCTGCTCTGGCTTTGGCTATGGCTACTATGGCTGTTATTGCTATGGCTAAGGCTACTATGGCTATGGATACGGCTGCTCTGGCTATGGCTATGGCTATGTCTGCTATGGCTATGTCTATGGCTGCCATGGCTGTGCCTTTTGTGGCTATGGCTTCTATGGCTGTCGCTATGGCTATGGCTGCTTTGGCTATGGCTTTAGCTACATTGGCTGCTGTGGCTATGGCTATGTCTATGGCTGCTATGGCTGTGGCTATGGCTGCTATGGCTATGGCTATTGCTGCTATGGCTATGGCTATGGCTGCTATGGCTATCGCTATGGCTACGGCTATGGCAGCTATGGCTATGGCTATGGCTATGGCTGCTATGGCTATGGCAATGGCTATGTCTGCTACGGCTATGGCTATGGCTGCTATGGCTATGGTTGTGGTTGCAATGGCTATTGCGTCTATCTGCTATGGCTATGGCTGTGGATATGGCTTCTATGGCTATGTCTATGGCTAAGGCTGCTATGGCTTGGCTATGGCTGCTATGGCTATGGCTATAGCTACATTGGCTGCTGTGGCTATGGTTATGTCTATGGCTGCTATGGCTGTGGTTATGGCTACGGCTTCTATGGAAATAGCTATGGCGGATATCGCTATGGCTATAGCTGCATCGGCTGCTATGGCTATGGCTATAGCTGCATCGGCTGCTATGGCTATGGCTATGTCTATGGCTGCTATGGCTGTGGCTATGGCTATGGCTGCTATGGAAATATCTATGGCGGCTATGGCTCTGGCTATAGCTGCTATGGCTATGGCTATGGCTAAGGCTATGGCTGCTATGGCTATGGCTATGGCTGCTATGTCTATGGCTATGGCTGCTATGGCAATGGCTACGTCTGTGGCTGCTTTGGCTATGGCTGCTGTGGCTTTGCCTATGGCTGCTATGGCTATGGCTATGGCTGCTATGGCTATGGCTATGGATATGGCTGCTATGGCTATGGCTATGGCTGCTATGGCTATGGCTATGGCTGCTTTGGCTATGGCTATAGCTGCATTGGCTGCTGTGGCTATGGCTATGTCTATGGCTGCTATGGCTGTGGCTATGGCTGTTCTGACTATGGCTACGTCTGTGGCTGCTATGGCTATGGCTGCTATGGCTTTGCCTATGGCTGCTATGGCTATGGCTATGGCTATGGCTGCTATGGCTATGGCTATGGCTGCTCTGGCTATAGCTATGTCTGCTATGGCTATGGCTATGGCTGCTGTGGCTTTGGCTGTGGCTACGATGGCTGCTATGGCTATGGCTATGGCTGCTATGGCTATGGCAATGGATTTGGCTGCTATGGCCACGGCTATGTATGGTATGGCCATGGCTATGGCTGCTATGGCTATGGTTATGGCTATGGCTGCTATGGCTATGCCTATGGCTGCTATGGATATCGCTATGGCTATGGCTATGGCTTCTATGTCTATGTCTATGTCTAAGGCTGCTATGGCTTGGCTATGGCTGCTATGGCTATGGCTATGGCTGCTCTGGCTATGGCTATGGCTGCTATGGCTATGGCTATGGCTGCTATGGCTATGGCTATGGCTTCTATGGCTATGGCTACTATGGCTATGGATACGGCTGCTATGGCTACTACTGTGGCTGTGGCTATATGTTCTATGGCCGCCTCTATGGCTGCTATGGCTATGTCTACGTCTGCAATGGCTATGGCTATCGCTGCGTCTGCTATAGGTATGGCTGCTATGGCTATCGCTATGGCCGCCATGACAATGGCTATGCGTGCTATGGCTATGGCCGTGACTGGTTTGGATATGGCTATAGCTGCTATGGCTATGGCTATGGCTATTGCTGCTATGGCTATGGCAACGGCTATGGCTGCTGTGGCTATGTCTTCTATGGCTATGGCTATGGCTATGGCTGCAATGGCTATGGCTGCTATGGCTGATATGGCTATGTCTATGTCTATGGCTGCTATGGCTTTGGCTATGGCTGATATGTCTATGCCTACGTGTATGGCTGCTATGGCTATGGCAATGGCTAGTATGGTCATGGCTATGGCTGCTATGGCTATGGCTATGGCTGCTATGGCTGTGGCTGTGGCCGCTATGGCTGTGGCTGCTATGGCTATGGCAATGGCTGCTATGGCTATGGCCGCAATGGCTATGGCCATGGCTATGGCTGCTATGGCTATGGCTATGGCTATGGTTGCTATGGCTATGGCTGCTATGGCTATGCCTGCTATGGCTATGGCTATGGCTGCGATGGCTATGTTTGCTATGGCTATGGCAATGGCTATGGCTGCTATGGATATGGCTGCTATGGCTATGGGTATGGCTGCTATGGCTATGGCTGCTATGGCTATGGCAATGGCTACGGCTGCTATGGCTATGGGTATGGCTGCTATGGCTATGGCTGCTATGGCTATGGCAATGGCTACGGCTGCTATGGCTATGTCTACTATGGCTATGACTACAATAGCTATCGCTATGGCTATGACTGCTATGGCTATGGCTATGGCTATGGCTGCTATGGCTATGGCTATGACTATGGCTGCTATGGAAATAGTTATGGCAGCAATGGCTATGGCTATGGCTGCTATGGCTATGGCTATGGCTGCTATGGCCACCATGGCTATGTCTATGGCTGCTATGGCTGTGGCTCTGGCTATGGCTGCTATGGATATAGCTATAGCAGCTATAGCTATGACTATGCCTGCTATGGATATAGCTATGGCAGGTATGGCTATGGCTATGGCTGATATGGCTATGTCTATGTCTATGGCTGCTAAGGCTTTGGCTATGGCTGATATGTCTATGCCTACGTGTATGGCTGCTATGGCTATGGCAATGGCTACTATGGCCATGGCTATGACTGCTATGGCTATGGCTATGGCTGCTATAGCTATGGCTTCTAGGGCTATGGCTATGGCTGCTATTGCTCTGGCTGCAATGGCTATGGCCATGGCTATGGCTGCTATGGCTATGGCAATGGCTACTATGGCCATGGCTATGACTGCTATGGCTATGGCTATGGCTGCTATAGCTATGGCTTCTAGGGCTATGGCTATGGCTGCTATTGCTCTGGCTGCAATGGCTATGGCCATGGCTATGGCTGCTATGGCTATGGCTGCTGTGGCTATGGCTATGGCTGCTATGGCTGTGGTTACGGCTTCTATGGCTATGTCTATGGCTGCTCTGGCTATGGCTATGTCTGCTATGGCCATGGCTATGGCTGCTCTGGCTTCGGCTATGGCTACTATGGCTGTTATTGCTATGGCTATGGCTACTATGGCTATGGCTATCCCTGCTCTGGCTTTGGCTATGGCTACTATGGCTGTTATTGCTATGGCTATGGCTACTATGGCTATGGATACGGCTGCTCTGGCTATGGCTATGGCTATGTCTGCTATGGCTATGTCTATGGCTGCCATGGCTGTGCCTTTTGTGCCTATGGCTTCTATGGCTGTCGCTATGGCTATGGCTGCTTTGGCTATGGCTTTAGCTACATTGGCTGCTGTGGCTATGGCTATGTCTATGGCTGCTATGGCTGTGGCTATGGCTATGGCTGCTATGGCTATGGCTATTGCTGCTATGGCTATGGCTATGGCTGCTATGGCTATCGCTATGGCTACGGCTATGGCAGCTATGGCTATGGCTATGGCTATGGCTGCTATGGCTATGGCAATGGCTATGTCTGCTACGGCTATGGCTATGGCTGCTATGGCTATGGTTGTGGTTGCAATGGCTATTGCGTCTATCTGCTATGGCTATGGCTGTGGATATGGCTTCTATGGCTATGTCTATGGCTAAGGCTGCTATGGCTTGGCTATGGCTGCTATGGCTATGGCTATAGCTACATTGGCTGCTGTGGCTATGGCTATGTCTATGGCTGCTATGGCTGTGGTTATGGCTACGGCTTCTATGGAAATAGCTATGGCGGATATCGCTATGGCTATAGCTGCATCGGCTGCTATGGCTATGGCTATGTCTATGGCTGCTATGGCTGTGGCTATGGCTATGGCTGCTATGGAAATATCTATGGCGGCTATGGCTCTGGCTATAGCTGCTATGGCTATGGCTATGGCTAAGGCTATGGCTGCTATGGCTATGGCTATGGCTGCTATGTCTATGGCTATGGCTGCTATGGCAATGGCTATGGCTGCTTTGGCTATGGCTATAGCTGCATTGGCTGCTGTGGCTATGGCTATGTCTATGGCTGCTATGGCTGTGGCTATGGCTGTTCTGACTATGGCTACGTCTGTGGCTGCTATGGCTATGGCTGCTATGGCTTTGCCTATGGCTGCTATGGCTATGGCTATGGCTATGGCTGCTATGGCTATGGCTATGGCTGCTCTGGCTATAGCTATGGCTGCTATGGCTATGGCTATGGCTGCTGTGGCTTTGGCTGTGGCTACGATGGCTGCTATGGCTATGGCTATGGCTGCTATGGCTATGGCAATGGATTTGGCTGCTATGGCCACGGCTATGTATGGTATGGCCTTGGCTATGTCTGCTATGGCTATGGTTATGGCTATGGCTGCTATGGCTATGCCTATGGCTGCTATGGATATCGCTATGGTTATGGCTATGGCTTCTATGGCTATGTCTATGGCTAAGGCTGCTATGGCTTGGCTATGGCTGCTATGGCTATGGCTATGGCTGCTCTGGCTATGGCTATGGCTGCTATGGCTATGGCTATGGCTGCTATGGCTATGGCTATGGCTTCTATGGCTATGGCTACTATGGCTATGGATACGGCTGCTATGGCTACTACTGTGGCTGTGGCTATAGGTTCTATGGCGCCTCTATGGCTGCTATGGCTATGTCTACGTCTGCAATGGCTATGGCTATCGCTGCGTCTGCTATAGGTATGGCTGCTATGGCTATGGCTATGGCCGCCATGACAATGGCTATGCGTGCTATGGCTATGGCCGTGACTGGTTTGGATATGGCTATAGCTGCTATGGCTATGGCTATGGCTATTGCTGCTATGGCTATGGCAACGGCTATGGCTGCTGTGGCTATGTCTTCTATGGCTATGGCTATGGCTATGGCTGCAATGGCTATGGCTGCTGTGGCTATACCTTCTATGGCTATGGCTATGGCTATGGCTGCAATGGCTATGGCTGCTATGGCTACTATGGCTATGGCTATGGCTTTGGCTGCTATGTCTATGGCTATGGCTGCTATGGCCATTGCTGCTATGCCTATGGCTGCTATGGCTATGGTTGCTATGGCTATGGCTAAGGCTGCTATGGCTATATATGCTATGGCTATGGCCATGGCTGCTATGGCTATGCCTATGGCTGCTATGGCTATCGCTATGGATACTGCTATGGCTGCTATGGCTATGAAAATATCTATGGCTGCTATGGCTATGGCTATGGCTGCTATGGCTATGGCTATGGGTGCTTCGGCTATGGCTATAGCTGCGACTGCTATGGCTATGGCTGCTATGGCTATGGCTATGGCTGCTTTCGACAGGGCTATAGCTGCATTGGCTGCTGTGGCTATGGCTATGTCTATGGCTGCTATGGCTGTGGCTCTGGCTATGGCTGCTATGGATATAGCTATGGCAGCTATGGCTATGACTATGCGTGCTATGGATATAGCTATGGCAGGTATGGCAATGGCTATGGCTATGGCTATGGCTGCTATGGCTTTGGCTATGGCTGATATGGCTATGGCTATGGGTATGGCTGCTATGGCTATGGCAAGGGCTACTATGGCCATGGCTTTGACTGCTATGGCTATGGCTATGGCTGCTAAGGCTATGGCTGCTAGTGCTATGGCTATGGCTGCTATTGCTCTGGCTGCTATCGCTATGACAATGGCTGTGGCTGCTGTGGCTATGGCTGCTGTGGCTATGGCTATGGCTGCTATGGCTGTGGTTACTGCTGCTCTGGCTATGGCTATGGCTATGTCTGCAATGGCTATGGCTATGGCTGCCATGGCTATGCCTTTTATGGCTATGGCTTCTATGGCTATCGCTATGGCTATGGCTGCTTTGGCTATGGCTTTAGCTGCATTGGCTGCTGTGGCTATGGCTATGTCTATGGCTGCTATGGCTGTGGCTATGGCTATGGCTGCTATGGAAATAGCTATGGCAGCAACGGCTATGGCAATGGCTGCTATGGCTACGGCTATGGCTGATATGGCTATGGCTATGTCTATGGCTGCTATGGCTATGGCAATGGCTACTATGGCTATGGTTATGACTGCTATGGCTATGGCTATGTCTGCTATCGCTATGGTTATGGCTATAGCTGCTATGGCTATAGCTATGTCTGCTATGGCTATGGCTATGGCTATGGCTGCTATGGCTGTGGCTGTGGCCGCTATGGCTGTGGCTGCTATGGCTATGGCAATGGCTGCTATGGCTATGGCCGCAATGGCTATGGCCATGGCTATGGCTGCTATGGCTATGGCTATGGCTATGGTTGCTATGGCTATGGCTGCTATGGCTATGCCTGCTATGGCTATGGCTATGGCTGCGATGGCTATGTTTGCTATGGCTATGGCAATGGCTATGGCTGCTATGGATATGGCTGCTATGGCTATGGGTATGGCTGCTATGGCTATGGCTGCTATGGCTATGGCAATGGCTACGGCTGCTATGGCTATGTCTACTATGGCTATGACTACAATAGCTATCGCTATGGCTATGACTGCTATGGCTATGGCTATGGCTATGGCTGCTATGGCTATGGCTATGACTATGGCTGCTATGGAAATAGTTATGGCAGCAATGGCTATGGCTATGGCTGCTATGGCTATGGCTATGGCTGCTATGGCCACCATGGCTATGTCTATGGCTGCTATGGCTGTGGCTCTGGCTATGGCTGCTATGGATATAGCTATAGCAGCTATAGCTATGACTATGCCTGCTATGGATATAGCTATGGCAGGTATGGCTATGGCTATGGCTGATATGGCTATGTCTATGTCTATGGCTGCTAAGGCTTTGGCTATGGCTGATATGTCTATGCCTACGTGTATGGCTGCTATGGCTATGGCAATGGCTACTATGGCCATGGCTATGACTGCTATGGCTATGGCTATGGCTGCTATAGCTATGGCTTCTAGGGCTATGGCTATGGCTGCTATTGCTCTGGCTGCAATGGCTATGGCCATGGCTATGGCTGCTATGGCTATGGCAATGGCTACTATGGCCATGGCTATGACTGCTATGGCTATGGCTATGGCTGCTATAGCTATGGCTTCTAGGGCTATGGCTATGGCTGCTATTGCTCTGGCTGCAATGGCTATGGCCATGGCTATGGCTGCTATGGCTATGGCTGCTGTGGCTATGGCTATGGCTGCTATGGCTGTGGTTACGGCTTCTATGGCTATGTCTATGGCTGCTCTGGCTATGGCTATGTCTGCTATGGCCATGGCTATGGCTGCTCTGGCTTCGGCTATGGCTACTATGGCTGTTATTGCTATGGCTATGGCTACTATGGCTATGGCTATCCCTGCTCTGGCTTTGGCTATGGCTACTATGGCTGTTATTGCTATGGCTATGGCTACTATGGCTATGGATACGGCTGCTCTGGCTATGGCTATGGCTATGTCTGCTATGGCTATGTCTATGGCTGCCATGGCTGTGCCTTTTGTGCCTATGGCTTCTATGGCTGTCGCTATGGCTATGGCTGCTTTGGCTATGGCTTTAGCTACATTGGCTGCTGTGGCTATGGCTATGTCTATGGCTGCTATGGCTGTGGCTATGGCTATGGCTGCTATGGCTATGGCTATTGCTGCTATGGCTATGGCTATGGCTGCTATGGCTATCGCTATGGCTACGGCTATGGCAGCTATGGCTATGGCTATGGCTATGGCTGCTATGGCTATGGCAATGGCTATGTCTGCTACGGCTATGGCTATGGCTGCTATGGCTATGGTTGTGGTTGCAATGGCTATTGCGTCTATCTGCTATGGCTATGGCTGTGGATATGGCTTCTATGGCTATGTCTATGGCTAAGGCTGCTATGGCTTGGCTATGGCTGCTATGGCTATGGCTATAGCTACATTGGCTGCTGTGGCTATGGCTATGTCTATGGCTGCTATGGCTGTGGTTATGGCTACGGCTTCTATGGAAATAGCTATGGCGGATATCGCTATGGCTATAGCTGCATCGGCTGCTATGGCTATGGCTATGTCTATGGCTGCTATGGCTGTGGCTATGGCTATGGCTGCTATGGAAATATCTATGGCGGCTATGGCTCTGGCTATAGCTGCTATGGCTATGGCTATGGCTAAGGCTATGGCTGCTATGGCTATGGCTATGGCTGCTATGTCTATGGCTATGGCTGCTATGGCAATGGCTATGGCTGCTTTGGCTATGGCTATAGCTGCATTGGCTGCTGTGGCTATGGCTATGTCTATGGCTGCTATGGCTGTGGCTATGGCTGTTCTGACTATGGCTACGTCTGTGGCTGCTATGGCTATGGCTGCTATGGCTTTGCCTATGGCTGCTATGGCTATGGCTATGGCTATGGCTGCTATGGCTATGGCTATGGCTGCTCTGGCTATAGCTATGGCTGCTATGGCTATGGCTATGGCTGCTGTGGCTTTGGCTGTGGCTACGATGGCTGCTATGGCTATGGCTATGGCTGCTATGGCTATGGCAATGGATTTGGCTGCTATGGCCACGGCTATGTATGGTATGGCCTTGGCTATGTCTGCTATGGCTATGGTTATGGCTATGGCTGCTATGGCTATGCCTATGGCTGCTATGGATATCGCTATGGTTATGGCTATGGCTTCTATGGCTATGTCTATGGCTAAGGCTGCTATGGCTTGGCTATGGCTGCTATGGCTATGGCTATGGCTGCTCTGGCTATGGCTATGGCTGCTATGGCTATGGCTATGGCTGCTATGGCTATGGCTATGGCTTCTATGGCTATGGCTACTATGGCTATGGATACGGCTGCTATGGCTACTACTGTGGCTGTGGCTATAGGTTCTATGGCGCCTCTATGGCTGCTATGGCTATGTCTACGTCTGCAATGGCTATGGCTATCGCTGCGTCTGCTATAGGTATGGCTGCTATGGCTATGGCTATGGCCGCCATGACAATGGCTATGCGTGCTATGGCTATGGCCGTGACTGGTTTGGATATGGCTATAGCTGCTATGGCTATGGCTATGGCTATTGCTGCTATGGCTATGGCAACGGCTATGGCTGCTGTGGCTATGTCTTCTATGGCTATGGCTATGGCTATGGCTGCAATGGCTATGGCTGCTGTGGCTATACCTTCTATGGCTATGGCTATGGCTATGGCTGCAATGGCTATGGCTGCTATGGCTACTATGGCTATGGCTATGGCTTTGGCTGCTATGTCTATGGCTATGGCTGCTATGGCCATTGCTGCTATGCCTATGGCTGCTATGGCTATGGTTGCTATGGCTATGGCTATGGCTGCTATGGCTATATATGCTATGGCTATGGCCATGGCTGCTATGGCTATGCCTATGGCTGCTATGGCTATCGCTATGGATACTGCTATGGCTGCTATGGCTATGAAAATATCTATGGCTGCTATGGCTATGGCTATGGCTGCTATGGCTATGGCTATGGGTGCTTCGGCTATGGCTATAGCTGCGACTGCTATGGCTATGGCTGCTATGGCTATGGCTATGGCTGCTTTCGACAGGGCTATAGCTGCATTGGCTGCTGTGGCTATGGCTATGTCTATGGCTGCTATGGCTGTGGCTCTGGCTATGGCTGCTATGGATATAGCTATGGCAGCTATGGCTATGACTATGCGTGCTATGGATATAGCTATGGCAGGTATGGCAATGGCTATGGCTATGGCTATGGCTGCTATGGCTTTGGCTATGGCTGATATGGCTATGGCTATGGGTATGGCTGCTATGGCTATGGCAAGGGCTACTATGGCCATGGCTTTGACTGCTATGGCTATGGCTATGGCTGCTAAGGCTATGGCTGCTAGTGCTATGGCTATGGCTGCTATTGCTCTGGCTGCTATCGCTATGACAATGGCTGTGGCTGCTGTGGCTATGGCTGCTGTGGCTATGGCTATGGCTGCTATGGCTGTGGTTACTGCTGCTCTGGCTATGGCTATGGCTATGTCTGCAATGGCTATGGCTATGGCTGCCATGGCTATGCCTTTTATGGCTATGGCTTCTATGGCTATCGCTATGGCTATGGCTGCTTTGGCTATGGCTTTAGCTGCATTGGCTGCTGTGGCTATGGCTATGTCTATGGCTGCTATGGCTGTGGCTATGGCTATGGCTGCTATGGAAATAGCTATGGCAGCAACGGCTATGGCAATGGCTGCTATGGCTACGGCTATGGCTGATATGGCTATGGCTATGTCTATGGCTGCTATGGCTATGGCAATGGCTACTATGGCTATGGTTATGACTGCTATGGCTATGGCTATGTCTGCTATCGCTATGGTTATGGCTATAGCTGCTATGGCTATAGCTATGTCTGCTATGGCTATGGCTATGGCTATGGCTGCTATGGCTGTGGCTGTGGCCGCTATGGCTGTGGCTGCTATGGCTATGGCAATGGCTGCTATGGCTATGGCCGCAATGGCTATGGCCATGGCTATGGCTGCTATGGCTATGGCTATGGCTATGGTTGCTATGGCTATGGCTGCTATGGCTATGCCTGCTATGGCTATGGCTATGGCTGCGATGGCTATGTTTGCTATGGCTATGGCAATGGCTATGGCTGCTATGGATATGGCTGCTATGGCTATGGGTATGGCTGCTATGGCTATGGCTGCTATGGCTATGGCAATGGCTACGGCTGCTATGGCTATGTCTACTATGGCTATGACTACAATAGCTATCGCTATGGCTATGACTGCTATGGCTATGGCTATGGCTATGGCTGCTATGGCTATGGCTATGACTATGGCTGCTATGGAAATAGTTATGGCAGCAATGGCTATGGCTATGGCTGCTATGGCTATGGCTATGGCTGCTATGGCCACCATGGCTATGTCTATGGCTGCTATGGCTGTGGCTCTGGCTATGGCTGCTATGGATATAGCTATAGCAGCTATAGCTATGACTATGCCTGCTATGGATATAGCTATGGCAGGTATGGCTATGGCTATGGCTGATATGGCTATGTCTATGTCTATGGCTGCTAAGGCTTTGGCTATGGCTGATATGTCTATGCCTACGTGTATGGCTGCTATGGCTATGGCAATGGCTACTATGGCCATGGCTATGACTGCTATGGCTATGGCTATGGCTGCTATAGCTATGGCTTCTAGGGCTATGGCTATGGCTGCTATTGCTCTGGCTGCAATGGCTATGGCCATGGCTATGGCTGCTATGGCTATGGCAATGGCTACTATGGCCATGGCTATGACTGCTATGGCTATGGCTATGGCTGCTATAGCTATGGCTTCTAGGGCTATGGCTATGGCTGCTATTGCTCTGGCTGCAATGGCTGTAGCCATGGCTATGGCTGCTATGGCTATGGCTGCTGTGGCTATGGCTATGGCTGCTATGGCTGTGGTTACGGCTTCTATGGCTATGTCTATGGCTGCTCTGGCTATGGCTATGTCTGCTATGGCCATGGCTATGGCTGCTCTGGCTTCGGCTATGGCTACTATGGCTGTTATTGCTATGGCTATGGCTACTATGGCTATGGCTATCCCTGCTCTGGCTTTGGCTATGGCTACTATGGCTGTTATTGCTATGGCTATGGCTACTATGGCTATGGATACGGCTGCTCTGGCTATGGCTATGG
The DNA here is from genome assembly GCF_051401765.1 of Calliopsis andreniformis. NCBI lineage: Eukaryota > Metazoa > Arthropoda > Insecta > Hymenoptera > Andrenidae > Calliopsis > Calliopsis andreniformis. The sequence continues at coordinate 2,645,028 of NW_027480456.1, read as the reverse complement.
CTATGTCTGCTATGGCTATGTCTATGGCTGCCATGGCTGTGCCTTTTGTGCCTATGGCTTCTATGGCTGTCGCTATGGCTATGGCTGCTTTGGCTATGGCTATAGCTACATTGGCTGCTGTGGCTATGGCTATGTCTATGGCTGCTATGGCTGTGGTTATGGCTACGGCTTCTATGGAAATAGCTATGGCGGATATCGCTATGGCTATAGCTGCATCGGCTGCTATGGCTATGGCTATGTCTATGGCTGCTATGGCTGTGGCTATGGCTATGGCTGCTATGGAAATATCTATGGCGGCTATGGCTCTGGCTATAGCTGCTATGGCTATGGCTATGGCTAAGGCTATGGCTGCTATGGCTATGGCTATGGCTGCTATGTCTATGGCTATGGCTGCTATGGCAATGGCTATGGCTGCTTTGGCTATGGCTATAGCTGCATTGGCTGCTGTGGCTATGGCTATGTCTATGGCTGCTATGGTTGTGGCTATGGCTGTTCTGACTATGGCTACGTCTGAGGCTGCTATGGCTATGGCTGCTATGGCTTTGCCTATGGCTGCTATGGCTATGGCTATGGCTATGGCTGCTATGGCTATGGCTATGGCTGCTCTGGCTATAGCTATGGCTGCTATGGCTATGGCTATGGCTACTGTGGCTTTGGCTGTGGCTACGATGGCTGCTATGGCTATGGCTATGGCTGCTATGGCTATGGCAATGGATTTGGCTGCTATGGCCACGGCTATGTATGGTATGGCCATGGCTATGTCTGCTATGGCTATGGTTATGGCTATGGCTGCTATGGCTATGCCTATGGCTGCTATGGATATCGCTATGGCTATGGCTATGGCTTCTATGGCTATGTCTATGGCTAAGGCTGCTATGGCTTGGCTATGGCTGCTATGGCTATGGCTATGGCTGCTCTGGCTATGGCTATGGCTGCTATGGCTATGGCTATGGCTGCTATGGCTATGGCTATGGCTTCTATGGCTATGGCTACTATGGCTATGGATACGGCTGCTATGGCTACTACTGTGGCTGTGGCTATAGGTTCTATGGCGCCTCTATGGCTGCTATGGCTATGTCTACGTCTGCAATGGCTATGGCTATCGCTGCGTCTGCTATAGGTATGGCTGCTATGGCTATGGCTATGGCCGCCATGACAATGGCTATGCGTGCTATGGCTATGGCCGTGACTGGTTTGGATATGGCTATAGCTGCTATGGCTATGGCTATGGCTATTGCTGCTATGGCTATGGCAACGGCTATGGCTGCTGTGGCTATGTCTTCTATGGCTATGGCTATGGCTATGGCTGCAATGGCTATGGCTGCTGTGGCTATGTCTTCTATGGCTATGGCTATGGCTATGGCTGCAATGGCTATGGCTGCTATGGCTACTATGGCTATGGCTATGGCTTTGGCTGCTATGTCTATGGCTATGGCTGCTATGGCCATTGCTGCTATGCCTATGGCTGCTATGGCTATGGTTGCTATGGCCATGGCTATGGCTGCTATGGCTATATATGCTATGGCTATGGCCATGGCTGCTATGGCTATGCCTATGGCTGCTATGGCTATCGCTATGGATACTGCTATGGCTGCTATGGCTATGGCTATGTCTATGGCTGCTATGGCTATGGCAATGGCTACTATGGCTATGGTTATGACTGCTATGGCTATGGCTATGTCTGCTATCGCTATGGTTATGGCTATAGCTGCTATGGCTATAGCTATGTCTGCTATGGCTATGGCTACGTCTGTGGCTGCTATGGCTATGGCTGCTATGGCTTTGGCTATGGCTGCAATGGCTATGGCGATGGCTATGGCTGTGGCTGCTATGGCTATGGCTATGTCTATGGCTGCTATGGCTACGGCTATGGCTATTGCTACTATGGCTATGGCTATGGTTGCTATGGCTATTGCGTCTATCTGCTATGGCTATGGCTATGGCTGCTATGGCTATGGCTGCTATGGCTACTATGGCTATGGCTATGGCTTTGGCTGCTATGGCTGCGGCTATGGCTGCTATGGCTATGGCTATGTCTGCTATGGCTATGGCTATGTCTACTATGGCTGCTATGGCTATGACTATGGCTACTATGGCTATGGATACTGCTGCTATGGCTATGGCTATGGCTGCTATGGCTATGGCTGCTATGGCTATGGCTATGGCTGCTTTGGCTATGGCTGTAGCTGCATTGGCTGCTGTGGCTATGGCTATGTATATGGCTGCTATGGCTGTGGCTATCGCTATGTCTGCTATAGAATTAGCTATGGCGGCTAAGGCTACGGCTATGGCTATGGCTATGGCTGCTATGGCTATGGCTATGGCTATGGCTGCTATGGCTATGCCTATGTCTGCTATGGCTATGGCTATGTCTACTATGGCTGCTATGGCAATGACTATGGCTACTATGGCTATGGATACGGCTGCTATGGCTATGGCTATGGCTGCTATGGCTATGTCTGCTATGGCTATGGCTGTGGCTGCTATGGCTATGGTTGTGGTTGCAATGGCTATTGCTTCTATCTGCTATGGCTATGGCTGTGGATATGGCTTCTATGGCTATGTCTATGGCTAAGGCTGCTATGGATTGTCTATGGCTGCTATGGCTTGGCTATGGCTGCTATGGCTATGGCTATAGCTACATTGGCTGCTGTGGCTATGGCTATGTCTATGGCTGCTATGGCTGTGGTTATGACTATGGCTTCTATGGAAATAACTATGGCGGATATCGCTATGGCTATAGCTGCATTGGCTGCTATGGCTATGGCTATGTCTATGGCTGCTATGGCTGTGGCTATGGCTATGTCTGCTATGGAAATATCTATGGCGGCTATGGCTATGGCTATAGCTGCTATGGCTATGGCTATTGCTATGGCTGCTGTGGCTGTGGCTATTTCTGATATGGCTATGGCTAAGTCTATGGCTGGTATGGCCATGGCCATGGCTGCTGTGGCTATTGCTATGGCTGCTATGGCAATGGCTATGGCTACGGCTATGGCTGCTAGGGCCACCATGGCTAAGGCAATGGCTGCTATGGCTATGGCTATGGCTGCGGCTGCAATGGCTATGGCTGCTTTGGCTATGGTTATGGCTTCTATGGCTATGGCTTTTATGGCTTTCGCTATGGCTATGACTGCTATGGCTATTGCTATGGCTATAGCTGCTGTGGCTTTGGCTATGTCTACTATGGCTGCTATGGCTATGGCTATGGCTGCTATTGCTATGGCTATGGATATGGCTGCTATGGCTACGGCTATGTCTGGTATGGCCATGGCTATGTCTGCTATGGCTATGGCTATGGCTGCTATGGCTATGGCTATGGCTGCTATGGCTTTGGCTATGGCTGCTACGGCTACCGCGAGGACTGCTATGGCTATGGCTATGGCTCTGGCTGCTATGGCTATTGCTATGGCTATGGCTGCTATGGCTATGTCTACGTCTGCTATGGCTATGGCTATCGCTGCGTCTGCTATGGCTATGGCTGCTACGGCTATGGCTATAGCCGCCATGACAATGGCTACGCGTGCTATGGCTATGGCCGTGACTGCTATGGCTATGGCTATGACTGCTATGGCTATGTATGCTATGACTATGGCCATGGCTGCTATGGCTATGCCTATGGCTGCTATGGCTATCGCTATTGCTACTTCTATGGCTGCTATGGGTATGAAAATGTCTATGGCTGCAATGGCTATGGCTATGGCTGCTATGGCTATGGTTATGGCTATGGCTGCTATGGCCATGCCTATAGCTGCTATGGATATCGCTATGGCTATGGCTATGGCTGCTATGGCTATGGCTATGCCTGCTATGGCTATGGCTATGGCTGCTATGGCTACCGCCATGGCTACAGCTATGGCTGCTATGGCTATGACCATGTCTATGGCTGCTATGGCTATGGCTATGGCTGCTATGGCTATGGTTATGGCTGATATGGCTATGGCTTGGCTATGGCTGCTATGGCTATGGCTATGGCTGCGGCTGCTATGGCTATGGCTTTTATGGCTATCGCTACGGCTATGACTGCTATGGCTATTGCTATGGCTATGGCTGGTATGGCTATGGCTACGGCTATGGCTGCTATGGCTATGGCACTGGCTGCTATGGCTATGGCTGCTATGGCTACTATGGCTATTGCTATGGCTATGGCTGCTATGGCTATGGCTTCTATCGCTATGGCTATGAGTGCTATGGCTATGACTATGGCTATGGCTGCTATGGCTTTGGCTATGGCTATGGCTATGGCTGCTATGGCTATGGCTATGGCTTCTATGGCTATGGCTATGACTCCTATGGATATGGCTATGGCTTCTATGGCTATGTCTATGGCTAAGGCTGCTATGGCTATGGCTATGTCTGCTTTGGCTATGGCTATAGCTGCATTGGCTGCTGTGGCTATGGCTATGTCTATCGCTGCTATGGCTGTGCCTATGGCTACGGCTGCCATGGAAATAGCTATGGCTGCTATGGCTATGGCTATGGCTATGGCTATGGCTGCTATAGCTATGGCTATGTCTGCTATGGCTATGGCTATGGCTACGGCTATGGCAATGGCTGCGATGGCTATGGCTATGGCTGCGGCTGCTACGTCTATGGCTGCTATGGCTACGGATATGGCTGCTATGGCTGTGACTAAGCCTGCTATGGCTATGTCTATGCCGTCTGTGGCTATGGCTATGGCTGCTATGGCTATGGCTGCTATGGCTGTGGCTATCTCTGCTATGGCTATGGCTGCTATGGCTATGGCTATGGCTATGGCTGCTATGCCTATCGCTTCTATCGCTATGGCTTTTATGGCTATCGCTATGGCTATGGCTGCTATGGCAATGGCTATGGTTATGGGTGCTATGGCTATGGCCATGGCTATGGCTGCTATGGCTATGGCTATGGCTATGGTTGCTATGGCTATGGCTGCTATGGCTATGGCTGCTATGGCTATGGCTATGGCTGCGATGGCTATGGTTTCTATGGCTATGGCTTCTATGGCTATCGCTATGGCTATGACTGCTATGGCTATGGCTATGGCTATGGCTGCTATGGCTCTGGCTATGGCTATGGCTATGGCTGCTATAGCTATGGTTATGGTGGCTATGGCTATTGCGTCTATAAGCTATGGCTATGGCTATGTCTATGACTGCTATGGCTATGGCTGCTATGGCTGCTATGGCTATGGCTATGGCTATGGCTGCTATGGCTATGGTTATGGCTGCTATGACTATGGCTATGGGTATGGCTGCTATGGCTATGGCTTTGGCTGCTATGGCTATGGCTATGGCTGCTATGGCTATGGCAATGGCTACTATGGCCATGGCTATGACTGCTATGGCTATGGCTATGGCTGCTATGGCTGTGGGTATGGCTATAACTGCTGTAGCTATGGCTATGTCTGCTATGGCTATGGCTGCTATGGCTTTGGCTATGGCTTGTATTGGCTATAGCTATGGCTATGGCTACTATGGCTGTGGCTATGTTTATGGGTGCTATGGCTATGGCTATGACTATTGCTGCTATGGCTATGGCTATGGCTATGGCTGCTATGGCTATGGCTATGGCTATGGCCATGGCTGCTATGGCTATGCCTGCTATGGCTGTGGCTATGGCTACGATGGCTATGTATGCTATGGCTATGGCAATGGCTATGGCTGCTATGGCTATGGCTGCTATGGCTATGGCTATGGCTATGACTATTGCTGCTATGGCTATGGCTATGGCTATGGCGGCTATGGCTTTGGCTGCTATGGCTATGGCTATGACTGCTATGGCTATGGCAATGGCTACTATGGCCATGGCTATGACTGCTATGGCTATGGCTATGGCTGCTATGTCTATGGCTATGGCTGCTATGGCTATGGCTACGTCTGTGGTTGCTATGGCTGTGGCTGCTGTGGCTTTGGCTATGGCTGCGATGGCTATGTATGCTATGGCTATGGCAATGGCTATGGCTGCTATGGCTATGGCTGCTATGGCTATGGCTATGGCTGCTATGGCTATGGCTGCTATGGCTGTGGCAATGGCTATGGCTGCTATGGCTATGGCTATGGCTCTAATGGCTATGGCTACGTCTGTGGCTGCTATGGCTATGGCTGCTATGGCTCTGGATATGGCTATGGCTATGGCTACTATGGCTCTGGCTATGTCTATGACTGCTATGGCTATGGCTATGTCTATTGCGACTATGGCTATGGCTATGGTTGCTATGGCTATTGCGTCCATCTGCTAAGGCTATGGCTATTGCTATGGCTTCTATGGCTATGTCTATGGCTAAGGCTGCTATGGTTATGGCTATGGCTGCTATGGCTATGGTTATGGCTATAGCTGCTATGGCAAAGGCTATGGCTGCTATGGCTATGGCTGCTATGGCTATGGCAATGGCTGCTATGGCTATGGCTGCTATGGCTATGGCTATGGCTATGGCTGCTATGCCTATCGCTTCTATCGCTATGGCTTTTATGGCTATCGCTGTGGCTATGGCTGCTATGGCAATGGCTATGGTTATGGCTGCTATGGCTATGGCTATGGCTGCTATGGCTATGGCTATGGCTGCTATAGCTATGTTTATGGCTATATCTGCTATGGCTATGGCTATGGCTGCTATGGCTATTGTTACGTCTGTGGCTGCTATGGCTATGGCTGCTATGGCAATGGCTATGGCTGCTATGGCTATGGCTGCTATGGCTATGGCTATGGCTGCTATGGCTATGGCTATGGCTATGACTGCTATGGCTATGGCCATGGCTATGGCTGCTATGGCTATGGCCATTTTTGCTATGGCTATGGCTGCTATGGCTATGGGTATGGCTGCGATGGCTATGTATGCGATGGCTATGGCTATGGCCATGGATATGGCTGCTATGGCTATGGCTATGGCTGGTATGGCTATGGCAATGGCTACTATGGCCATGGCTATGGCTGCTATGGCTATGGCAATGGCTGCTATAGCTATGTTTATGGCTATAGCTGCTATGGCTATGGCTATGGCTGGTATGGCTATGGCAATGGCTACTACGGCCATGGCTATGGCTGCTATGGCTATGGCAATGGCTGCTATAGCTATGTTTATGGCTATAGCTGCTATGGCTATGGCTATGGCTGCTATGGCTATGGCTGCTATGGCTATGGCTATGGCTGCTATGGCTATGGCTATGGCTATGGCCGCTATGCCTATCGCTTCTATCGCTATGGCTTTTATGGCTATCGCTATGGCTATGGCTGCTCTGGCAATGGCTATGGCTATGACTGCTATGGCTATGGCCATGGCTATGGCTGCTATGGCTATGGCTATGGTTGCTATGGCTATGGCTGCTATGGCTATGGCTATGGCTGCGATGGCTATGTATGCGATGGCTATGGCTATGGCTATGGCTATGGCTGCTATGGCTATGGCTATGGCTGGTATGGCTATGGCAATGGCTACTATGGCCATGGCTATGGCTGCTATGGCTATGGCAATGGCTGCTATAGCTATGGTTATGGCTATAGCTGCTATGGCTATGGCTATGGCTGCTATGGCTATGGCTACGTCTGTGGCTGCTATGGCTATGACTGCTATGGCTATGGCTATGGCTGCTATAGCTATGGCTTCTAGGGCTATGGCTATGGCTGCTATTGCTCTGGCTGCAATGGCTATGGCCATGGCTATGGCTGCTATGGCTATGGCTGCTGTGGCTATGGCTATGGCTGCTATGGCTGTGGTTACGGCTTCTATGGCTATGTCTATGGCTGCTCTGGCTATGGCTATGTCTGCTATGGCCATGGCTATGGCTGCTCTGGCTTCGGCTATGGCTACTATGGCTGTTATTGCTATGGCTATGGCTACTATGGCTATGGCTATCCCTGCTCTGGCTTTGGCTATGGCTACTATGGCTGTTATTGCTATGGCTATGGCTACTATGGCTATGGATACGGCTGCTCTGGCTATGGCTATGGCTATGTCTGCTATGGCTATGTCTATGGCTGCCATGGCTGTGCCTTTTGTGCCTATGGCTTCTATGGCTGTCGCTATGGCTATGGCTGCTTTGGCTATGGCTTTAGCTACATTGGCTGCTGTGGCTATGGCTATGTCTATGGCTGCTATGGCTGTGGCTATGGCTATGGCTGCTATGGAAATATCTATGGCGGCTATGGCTCTGGCTATAGCTGCTATGGCTATGGCTATGGCTAAGGCTATGGCTGCTATGGCTATGGCTATGGCTGCTATGTCTATGGCTATGGCTGCTATGGCAATGGCTATGGCTGCTTTGGCTATGGCTATAGCTGCATTGGCTGCTGTGGCTATGGCTATGTCTATGGCTGCTATGGCTGTGGCTATGGCTGTTCTGACTATGGCTACGTCTGTGGCTGCTATGGCTATGGCTGCTATGGCTTTGCCTATGGCTGCTATGGCTATGGCTATGGCTATGGCTGCTATGGCTATGGCTATGGCTGCTCTGGCTATAGCTATGGCTGCTATGGCTATGGCTATGGCTGCTGTGGCTTTGGCTGTGGCTACGATGGCTGCTATGGCTATGGCTATGGCTGCTATGGCTATGGCAATGCATTTGGCTGCTATGGCCACGGCTATGTATGGTATGGCCATGGCTATGTCTGCTATGGCTATGGTTATGGCTATGGCTGCTATGGCTATGCCTATGGCTGCTATGGATATCGCTATGGCTATGGCTATGGCTTCTATGGCTATGTCTATGGCTAAGGCTGCTATGGCTTGGCTATGGCTGCTATGGCTATGGCTATGGCTGCTCTGGCTATGGCTATGGCTGCTATGGCTATGGCTATGGCTGCTATGGCTATGGCTATGGCTTCTATGGCTATGGCTACTATGGCTATGGATACGGCTGCTATGGCTACTACTGTGGCTGTGGCTATAGGTTCTATGGCGCCTCTATGGCTGCTATGGCTATGTCTACGTCTGCAATGGCTATGGCTATCGCTGCGTCTGCTATAGGTATGGCTGCTATGGCTATGGCTATGGCCGCCATGACAATGGCTATGCGTGCTATGGCTATGGCCGTGACTGGTTTGGATATGGCTATAGCTGCTATGGCTATGGCTATGGCTATTGCTGCTATGGCTATGGCAACGGCTATGGCTGCTGTGGCTATGTCTTCTATGGCTATGGCTATGGCTATGGCTGCAATGGCTATGGCTGCTGTGGCTATGTCTTCTATGGCTATGGCTATGGCTATGGCTGCAATGGCTATGGCTGCTATGGCTACTATGGCTATGGCTATGGCTTTGGCTGCTATGTCTATGGCTATGGCTGCTATGGCCATTGCTGCTATGCCTATGGCTGCTATGGCTATGGTTGCTATGGCTATGGCTATGGCTATGGCTGCTATGGCTATATATGCTATGGCTATGGCCATGGCTGCTATGGCTATGCCTATGGCTGCTATGGCTATCGCTATGGATACTGCTATGGCTGCTATGGCTATGAAAATATCTATGGCTGCTATGGCTATGGCTATGGCTGCTATGGCTATGGCTATGGGTGCTTCGGCTATGGCTATAGCTGCGACTGCTATGGCTATGGCTGCTATGGCTATGGCTATGGCTGCTTTCGCCAGGGCTATAGCTGCATTGGCTGCTGTGGCTATGGCTATGTCTATGGCTGCTATGGCTGTGGCTCTGGCTATGGCTGCTATGGATATAGCTATGGCAGCTATGGCTATGACTATGCGTGCTATGGATATAGCTATGGCAGGTATGGCAATGGCTATGGCTATGGCTATGGCTGCTATGGCTTTGGCTATGGCTGATATGGCTATGGCTATGGGTATGGCTGCTATGGCTATGGCAAGGGCTACTATGGCCATGGCTTTGACTGCTATGGCTATGGCTATGGCTGCTAAGGCTATGGCTGCTAGTGCTATGGCTATGGCTGCTATTGCTCTGGCTGCTATCGCTATGACAATGGCTGTGGCTGCTGTGGCTATGGCTGCTGTGGCTATGGCTATGGCTGCTATGGCTGTGGTTACTGCTGCTCTGGCTATGGCTATGGCTATGTCTGCAATGGCTATGGCTATGGCTGCCATGGCTATGCCTTTTATGGCTATGGCTTCTATGGCTATCGCTATGGCTATGGCTGCTTTGGCTATGGCTTTAGCTGCATTGGCTGCTGTGGCTATGGCTATGTCTATGGCTGCTATGGCTGTGGCTATGGCTATGGCTGCTATGGAAATAGCTATGGCAGCAACGGCTATGGCAATGGCTGCTATGGCTACGGCTATGGCTGATATGGCTATGGCTATGTCTATTGCGACTATGGCTATGGCTATGGTTGCTATGGCTATTGCGTCCATCTGCTAAGGCTATGGCTATTGCTATGGCTTCTATGGCTATGTCTATGGCTAAGGCTGCTATGGTTATGGCTATGGCTGCTATGGCTATGGTTATGGCTATAGCTGCTATGGCAAAGGCTATGGCTGCTATGGCTATGGCTGCTATGGCTATGGCAATGGCTGCTATGGCTATGGCTGCTATGGCTATGGCTATGGCTATGGCTGCTATGCCTATCGCTTCTATCGCTATGGCTTTTATGGCTATCGCTGTGGCTATGGCTGCTATGGCAATGGCTATGGTTATGGCTGCTATGGCTATGGCTATGGCTGCTATGGCTATGGCTATGGCTGCTATAGCTATGTTTATGGCTATATCTGCTATGGCTATGGCTATGGCTGCTATGGCTATTGTTACGTCTGTGGCTGCTATGGCTATGGCTGCTATGGCAATGGCTATGGCTGCTATGGCTATGGCTGCTATGGCTATGGCTATGGCTGCTATGGCTATGGCTATGGCTATGACTGCTATGGCTATGGCCATGGCTATGGCTGCTATGGCTATGGCCATTTTTGCTATGGCTATGGCTGCTATGGCTATGGGTATGGCTGCGATGGCTATGTATGCGATGGCTATGGCTATGGCTATGGATATGGCTGCTATGGCTATGGCTATGGCTGGTATGGCTATGGCAATGGCTACTATGGCCATGGCTATGGCTGCTATGGCTATGGCAATGGCTGCTATAGCTATGTTTATGGCTATAGCTGCTATGGCTATGGCTATGGCTGGTATGGCTATGGCAATGGCTACTACGGCCATGGCTATGGCTGCTATGGCTATGGCAATGGCTGCTATAGCTATGTTTATGGCTATAGCTGCTATGGCTATGGCTATGGCTGCTATGGCTATGGCTGCTATGGCTATGGCTATGGCTGCTATGGCTATGGCTATGGCTATGGCCGCTATGCCTATCGCTTCTATCGCTATGGCTTTTATGGCTATCGCTATGGCTATGGCTGCTCTGGCAATGGCTATGGCTATGACTGCTATGGCTATGGCCATGGCTATGGCTGCTATGGCTATGGCTATGGTTGCTATGGCTATGGCTGCTATGGCTATGGCTATGGCTGCGATGGCTATGTATGCGATGGCTATGGCTATGGCTATGGCTATGGCTGCTATGGCTATGGCTATGGCTGGTATGGCTATGGCAATGGCTACTATGGCCATGGCTATGGCTGCTATGGCTATGGCAATGGCTGCTATAGCTATGGTTATGGCTATAGCTGCTATGGCTATGGCTATGGCTGCTATGGCTATGGCTACGTCTGTGGCTGCTATGGCTATGACTGCTATGGCTATGGCTATGGCTGCTATAGCTATGGCTTCTAGGGCTATGGCTATGGCTGCTATTGCTCTGGCTGCAATGGCTATGGCCATGGCTATGGCTGCTATGGCTATGGCTGCTGTGGCTATGGCTATGGCTGCTATGGCTGTGGTTACGGCTTCTATGGCTATGTCTATGGCTGCTCTGGCTATGGCTATGTCTGCTATGGCCATGGCTATGGCTGCTCTGGCTTCGGCTATGGCTACTATGGCTGTTATTGCTATGGCTATGGCTACTATGGCTATGGCTATCCCTGCTCTGGCTTTGGCTATGGCTACTATGGCTGTTATTGCTATGGCTATGGCTACTATGGCTATGGATACGGCTGCTCTGGCTATGGCTATGGCTATGTCTGCTATGGCTATGTCTATGGCTGCCATGGCTGTGCCTTTTGTGCCTATGGCTTCTATGGCTGTCGCTATGGCTATGGCTGCTTTGGCTATGGCTTTAGCTACATTGGCTGCTGTGGCTATGGCTATGTCTATGGCTGCTATGGCTGTGGCTATGGCTATGGCTGCTATGGAAATATCTATGGCGGCTATGGCTCTGGCTATAGCTGCTATGGCTATGGCTATGGCTAAGGCTATGGCTGCTATGGCTATGGCTATGGCTGCTATGTCTATGGCTATGGCTGCTATGGCAATGGCTATGGCTGCTTTGGCTATGGCTATAGCTGCATTGGCTGCTGTGGCTATGGCTATGTCTATGGCTGCTATGGCTGTGGCTATGGCTGTTCTGACTATGGCTACGTCTGTGGCTGCTATGGCTATGGCTGCTATGGCTTTGCCTATGGCTGCTATGGCTATGGCTATGGCTATGGCTGCTATGGCTATGGCTATGGCTGCTCTGGCTATAGCTATGGCTGCTATGGCTATGGCTATGGCTGCTGTGGCTTTGGCTGTGGCTACGATGGCTGCTATGGCTATGGCTATGGCTGCTATGGCTATGGCAATGCATTTGGCTGCTATGGCCACGGCTATGTATGGTATGGACATGGCTATGTCTGCTATGGCTATGGTTATGGCTATGGCTGCTATGGCTATGCCTATGGCTGCTATGGATATCGCTATGGCTATGGCTATGGCTTCTATGGCTATGTCTATGGCTAAGGCTGCTATGGCTTGGCTATGGCTGCTATGGCTATGGCTATGGCTGCTCTGGCTATGGCTATGGCTGCTATGGCTATGGCTATGGCTGCTATGGCTATGGCTATGGCTTCTATGGCTATGGCTACTATGGCTATGGATACGGCTGCTATGGCTACTACTGTGGCTGTGGCTATAGGTTCTATGGCGCCTCTATGGCTGCTATGGCTATGTCTACGTCTGCAATGGCTATGGCTATCGCTGCGTCTGCTATAGGTATGGCTGCTATGGCTATGGCTATGGCCGCCATGACAATGGCTATGCGTGCTATGGCTATGGCCGTGACTGGTTTGGATATGGCTATAGCTGCTATGGCTATGGCTATGGCTATTGCTGCTATGGCTATGGCAACGGCTATGGCTGCTGTGGCTATGTCTTCTATGGCTATGGCTATGGCTATGGCTGCAATGGCTATGGCTGCTGTGGCTATGTCTTCTATGGCTATGGCTATGGCTATGGCTGCAATGGCTATGGCTGCTATGGCTACTATGGCTATGGCTATGGCTTTGGCTGCTATGTCTATGGCTATGGCTGCTATGGCCATTGCTGCTATGCCTATGGCTGCTATGGCTATGGTTGCTATGGCTATGGCTATGGCTATGGCTGCTATGGCTATATATGCTATGGCTATGGCCATGGCTGCTATGGCTATGCCTATGGCTGCTATGGCTATCGCTATGGATACTGCTATGGCTGCTATGGCTATGAAAATATCTATGGCTGCTATGGCTATGGCTATGGCTGCTATGGCTATGGCTATGGGTGCTTCGGCTATGGCTATAGCTGCGACTGCTATGGCTATGGCTGCTATGGCTATGGCTATGGCTGCTTTCGCCAGGGCTATAGCTGCATTGGCTGCTGTGGCTATGGCTATGTCTATGGCTGCTATGGCTGTGGCTCTGGCTATGGCTGCTATGGATATAGCTATGGCAGCTATGGCTATGACTATGCGTGCTATGGATATAGCTATGGCAGGTATGGCAATGGCTATGGCTATGGCTATGGCTGCTATGGCTTTGGCTATGGCTGATATGGCTATGGCTATGGGTATGGCTGCTATGGCTATGGCAAGGGCTACTATGGCCATGGCTTTGACTGCTATGGCTATGGCTATGGCTGCTAAGGCTATGGCTGCTAGTGCTATGGCTATGGCTGCTATTGCTCTGGCTGCTATCGCTATGACAATGGCTGTGGCTGCTGTGGCTATGGCTGCTGTGGCTATGGCTATGGCTGCTATGGCTGTGGTTACTGCTGCTCTGGCTATGGCTATGGCTATGTCTGCAATGGCTATGGCTATGGCTGCCATGGCTATGCCTTTTATGGCTATGGCTTCTATGGCTATCGCTATGGCTATGGCTGCTTTGGCTATGGCTTTAGCTGCATTGGCTGCTGTGGCTATGGCTATGTCTATGGCTGCTATGGCTGTGGCTATGGCTATGGCTGCTATGGAAATAGCTATGGCAGCAACGGCTATGGCAATGGCTGCTATGGCTACGGCTATGGCTGATATGGCTATGGCTATGTCTATGGCTGCTATGGCTATGGCAATGGCTACTATGGCTATGGTTATGACTGCTATGGCTATGGCTATGTCTGCTATCGCTATGGTTATGGCTATAGCTGCTATGGCTATAGCTATGTCTGCTATGGCTATGGCTACGTCTGTGGCTGCTATGGCTATGGCTGCTATGGCTTTGGCTATGGCTGCTATGGCTATGGCGATGGCTATGGCTGTGGCTGCTATGGCTATGGCTATGTCTATGGCTGCTATGGCTACGGCTATGGCTATTGCTACTATGGCTATGGCTATGGTTGCTATGGCTATTGCGTCTATCTGCTATGGCTATGGCTATGGCTGCTATGGCTATGGCTGCTATGGCTACTATGGCTATGGCTATGGCTTTGGCTGCTATGGCTGCGGCTATGGCTGCTATGGCTATGGCTATGTCTGCTATGGCTATGGCTATGTCTACTATGGCTGCTATGGCTATGACTATGGCTACTATGGCTATGGATACTGCTGCTATGGCTATGGCTATGGCTGCTATGGCTATGGCTGCTATGGCTATGGCTATGGCTGCTTTGGCTATGGCTGTAGCTGCATTGGCTGCTGTGGCTATGGCTATGTATATGGCTGCTATGGCTGTGGCTATCGCTATGTCTGCTATAGAATTAGCTATGGCGGCTAAGGCTACGGCTATGGCTATGGCTATGGCTGCTATGGCTATGGCTATGGCTATGGCTGCTATGGCTATGCCTATGTCTGCTATGGCTATGGCTATGTCTACTATGGCTGCTATGGCAATGACTATGGCTACTATGGCTATGGATACGGCTGCTATGGCTATGGCTATGGCTGCTATGGCTATGTCTGCTATGGCTATGGCTGTGGCTGCTATGGCTATGGTTGTGGTTGCAATGGCTATTGCTTCTATCTGCTATGGCTATGGCTGTGGATATGGCTTCTATGGCTATGTCTATGGCTAAGGCTGCTATGGATTGTCTATGGCTGCTATGGCTTGGCTATGGCTGCTATGGCTATGGCTATAGCTACATTGGCTGCTGTGGCTATGGCTATGTCTATGGCTGCTATGGCTGTGGTTATGACTATGGCTTCTATGGAAATAACTATGGCGGATATCGCTATGGCTATAGCTGCATTGGCTGCTATGGCTATGGCTATGTCTATGGCTGCTATGGCTGTGGCTATGGCTATGTCTGCTATGGAAATATCTATGGCGGCTATGGCTATGGCTATAGCTGCTATGGCTATGGCTATTGCTATGGCTGCTGTGGCTGTGGCTATTTCTGATATGGCTATGGCTAAGTCTATGGCTGGTATGGCCATGGCCATGGCTGCTGTGGCTATTGCTATGGCTGCTATGGCAATGGCTATGGCTACGGCTATGGCTGCTAGGGCCACCATGGCTAAGGCAATGGCTGCTATGGCTATGGCTATGGCTGCGGCTGCAATGGCTATGGCTGCTTTGGCTATGGTTATGGCTTCTATGGCTATGGCTTTTATGGCTTTCGCTATGGCTATGACTGCTATGGCTATTGCTATGGCTATAGCTGCTGTGGCTTTGGCTATGTCTACTATGGCTGCTATGGCTATGGCTATGGCTGCTATTGCTATGGCTATGGATATGGCTGCTATGGCTACGGCTATGTCTGGTATGGCCATGGCTATGTCTGCTATGGCTATGGCTATGGCTGCTATGGCTATGGCTATGGCTGCTATGGCTTTGGCTATGGCTGCTACGGCTACCGCGAGGACTGCTATGGCTATGGCTATGGCTCTGGCTGCTATGGCTATTGCTATGGCTATGGCTGCTATGGCTATGTCTACGTCTGCTATGGCTATGGCTATCGCTGCGTCTGCTATGGCTATGGCTGCTATGGCTATGGCTATAGCCGCCATGACAATGGCTACGCGTGCTATGGCTATGGCCGTGACTGCTATGGCTATGGC
The DNA here is from genome assembly GCF_051401765.1 of Calliopsis andreniformis. NCBI lineage: Eukaryota > Metazoa > Arthropoda > Insecta > Hymenoptera > Andrenidae > Calliopsis > Calliopsis andreniformis. The sequence continues at coordinate 2,628,746 of NW_027480456.1, read as the reverse complement.
TATGACTGCTATGGCTATGTATGCTATGACTATGGCCATGGCTGCTATGGCTATGCCTATGGCTGCTATGGCTATCGCTATTGCTACTTCTATGGCTGCTATGGGTATGAAAATGTCTATGGCTGCAATGGCTATGGCTATGGCTGCTATGGCTATGGTTATGGCTATGGCTGCTATGGCCATGCCTATAGCTGCTATGGATATCGCTATGGCTATGGCTATGGCTGCTATGGCTATGGCTCTGCCTGCTATGGCTATGGCTATGGCTGCTATGGCTACCGCCATGGCTACAGCTATGGCTGCTATGGCTATGACCATGTCTATGGCTGCTATGGCTATGGCTATGGCTGCTATGGCTATGGTTATGGCTGATATGGCTATGGCTTGGCTATGGCTGCTATGGCTATGGCTATGGCTGCGGCTGCTATGGCTATGGCTTTTATGGCTATCGCTACGGCTATGACTGCTATGGCTATTGCTATGGCTATGGCTGGTATGGCTATGGCTACGGCTATGGCTGCTATGGCTATGGCACTGGCTGCTATGGCTATGGCTGCTATGGCTACTATGGCTATTGCTATGGCTATGGCTGCTATGGCTATGGCTTCTATCGCTATGGCTATGAGTGCTATGGCTATGACTATGGCTATGGCTGCTATGGCTTTGGCTATGGCTATGGCTATGGCTGCTATGGCTATGGCTATGGCTTCTATGGCTATGGCTATGACTCCTATGGATATGGCTATGGCTTCTATGGCTATGTCTATGGCTAAGGCTGCTATGGCTATGGCTATGTCTGCTTTGGCTATGGCTATAGCTGCATTGGCTGCTGTGGCTATGGCTATGTCTATCGCTGCTATGGCTGTGCCTATGGCTACGGCTGCCATGGAAATAGCTATGGCTGCTATGGCTATGGCTATGGCTATGGCTATGGCTGCTATAGCTATGGCTATGTCTGCTATGGCTATGGCTATGGCTACGGCTATGGCAATGGCTGCGATGGCTATGGCTATGGCTGCGGCTGCTACGTCTATGGCTGCTATGGCTACGGATATGGCTGCTATGGCTGTGACTAAGCCTGCTATGGCTATGTCTATGCCGTCTGTGGCTATGGCTATGGCTGCTATGGCTATGGCTGCTATGGCTGTGGCTATCTCTGCTATGGCTATGGCTGCTATGGCTATGGCTATGGCTATGGCTGCTATGCCTATCGCTTCTATCGCTATGGCTTTTATGGCTATCGCTATGGCTATGGCTGCTATGGCAATGGCTATGGTTATGGGTGCTATGGCTATGGCCATGGCTATGGCTGCTATGGCTATGGCTATGGCTATGGTTGCTATGGCTATGGCTGCTATGGCTATGGCTGCTATGGCTATGGCTATGGCTGCGATGGCTATGGTTTCTATGGCTATGGCTTCTATGGCTATCGCTATGGCTATGACTGCTATGGCTATGGCTATGGCTATGGCTGCTATGGCTCTGGCTATGGCTATGGCTATGGCTGCTATAGCTATGGTTATGGTGGCTATGGCTATTGCGTCTATAAGCTATGGCTATGGCTATGTCTATGACTGCTATGGCTATGGCTGCTATGGCTGCTATGGCTATGGCTATGGCTATGGCTGCTATGGCTATGGTTATGGCTGCTATGACTATGGCTATGGGTATGGCTGCTATGGCTATGGCTTTGGCTGCTATGGCTATGGCTATGGCTGCTATGGCTATGGCAATGGCTACTATGGCCATGGCTATGACTGCTATGGCTATGGCTATGGCTGCTATGGCTGTGGGTATGGCTATAACTGCTGTAGCTATGGCTATGTCTGCTATGGCTATGGCTGCTATGGCTTTGGCTATGGCTTGTATTGGCTATAGCTATGGCTATGGCTACTATGGCTGTGGCTATGTTTATGGGTGCTATGGCTATGGCTATGACTATTGCTGCTATGGCTATGGCTATGGCTATGGCTGCTATGGCTATGGCTATGGCTATGGCCATGGCTGCTATGGCTATGCCTGCTATGGCTGTGGCTATGGCTACGATGGCTATGTATGCTATGGCTATGGCAATGGCTATGGCTGCTATGGCTATGGCTGCTATGGCTATGGCTATGGCTATGACTATTGCTGCTATGGCTATGGCTATGGCTATGGCGGCTATGGCTTTGGCTGCTATGGCTATGGCTATGGCTGCTATGGCTATGGCAATGGCTACTATGGCCATGGCTATGACTGCTATGGCTATGGCTATGGCTGCTATGTCTATGGCTATGGCTGCTATGGCTATGGCTACGTCTGTGGTTGCTATGGCTGTGGCTGCTGTGGCTTTGGCTATGGCTGCGATGGCTATGTATGCTATGGCTATGGCAATGGCTATGGCTGCTATGGCTATGGCTGCTATGGCTATGGCTATGGCTGCTATGGCTATGGCTGCTATGGCTGTGGCAATGGCTATGGCTGCTATGGCTATGGCTATGGCTCTAATGGCTATGGCTACGTCTGTGGCTGCTATGGCTATGGCTGCTATGGCTCTGGATATGGCTATGGCTATGGCTACTATGGCTCTGGCTATGTCTATGACTGCTATGGCTATGGCTATGTCTATTGCGACTATGGCTATGGCTATGGTTGCTATGGCTATTGCGTCCATCTGCTATGGCTATGGCTGTTGCTATGGCTTCTATGGCTATGTCTATGGCTAAGGCTGCTATGGTTATGGCTATGGCTGCTATGGCTATGGTTATGGCTATAGCTGCTATGGCAAAGGCTATGGCTGCTATGGCTATGGCTGCTATGGCTATGGCAATGGCTGCTATGGCTATGGCTGCTATGGCTATGGCTATGGCTATGGCTGCTATGCCTATCGCTTCTATCGCTATGGCTTTTATGGCTATCGCTGTGGCTATGGCTGCTATGGCAATGGCTATGGTTATGGCTGCTATGGCTATGGCTATGGCTGCTATGGCTATGGCTATGGCTGCTTTGGCTATGGCTGTAGCTGCATTGGCTGCTGTGGCTATGGCTATGTATATGGCTGCTATGGCTGTGGCTATCGCTATGTCTGCTATAGAATTAGCTATGGCGGCTAAGGCTACGGCTATGGCTATGGCTATGGCTTCTATGGCTATGTCTATGGCTAAGGCTGCTATGGCTATGGCTATGTCTGCTTTGGCTATGGCTATAGCTGCATTGGCTGCTGTGGCTATGGCTATGTCTATCGCTGCTATGGCTGTGCCTATGGCTACGGCTGCCATGGAAATAGCTATGGCTGCTATGGCTATGGCTATGGCTATGGCTATGGCTGCTATAGCTATGGCTATGTCTGCTATGGCTATGGCTATGGCTACGGCTATGGCAATGGCTGCGATGGCTATGGCTATGGCTGCGGCTGCTACGTCTATGGCTGCTATGGCTACGGATATGGCTGCTATGGCTGTGACTAAGCCTGCTATGGCTATGTCTATGCCGTCTGTGGCTATGGCTATGGCTGCTATGGCTATGGCTGCTATGGCTGTGGCTATCTCTGCTATGGCTATGGCTGCTATGGCTATGGCTATGGCTATGGCTGCTATGCCTATCGCTTCTATCGCTATGGCTTTTATGGCTATCGCTATGGCTATGGCTGCTATGGCAATGGCTATGGTTATGGGTGCTATGGCTATGGCCATGGCTATGGCTGCTATGGCTATGGCTATGGCTATGGTTGCTATGGCTATGGCTGCTATGGCTATGGCTGCTATGGCTATGGCTATGGCTGCGATGGCTATGGTTTCTATGGCTATGGCTTCTATGGCTATCGCTATGGCTATGACTGCTATGGCTATGGCTATGGCTATGGCTGCTATGGCTCTGGCTATGGCTATGGCTATGGCTGCTATAGCTATGGTTATGGTGGCTATGGCTATTGCGTCTATAAGCTATGGCTATGGCTATGTCTATGACTGCTATGGCTATGGCTGCTATGGCTGCTATGGCTATGGCTATGGCTATGGCTGCTATGGCTATGGTTATGGCTGCTATGACTATGGCTATGGGTATGGCTGCTATGGCTATGGCTTTGGCTGCTATGGCTATGGCTGTGGCTGCTATGGCTATGGCAATGGCTACTATGGCCATGGCTATGACTGCTATGGCTATGGCTATGGCTGCTATGGCTGTGGGTATGGCTATAACTGCTGTAGCTATGGCTATGTCTGCTATGGCTATGGCTGCTATGGCTTTGGCTATGGCTTGTATTGGCTATAGCTATGGCTATGGCTACTATGGCTGTGGCTATGTTTATGGGTGCTATGGCTATGGCTATGACTATTGCTGCTATGGCTATGGCTATGGCTATGGCTGCTATGGCTATGGCTATGGCTATGGCCATGGCTGCTATGGCTATGCCTGCTATGGCTGTGGCTATGGCTACGATGGCTATGTATGCTATGGCTATGGCAATGGCTATGGCTGCTATGGCTATGGCTGCTATGGCTATGGCTATGGCTATGACTATTGCTGCTATGGCTATGGCTATGGCTATGGCGGCTATGGCTTTGGCTGCTATGGCTATGGCTATGGCTGCTATGGCTATGGCAATGGCTACTATGGCCATGGCTATGACTGCTATGGCTATGGCTATGGCTGCTATGTCTATGGCTATGGCTGCTATGGCTATGGCTACGTCTGTGGTTGCTATGGCTGTGGCTGCTGTGGCTTTGGCTATGGCTGCGATGGCTATGTATGCTATGGCTATGGCAATGGCTATGGCTGCTATGGCTATGGCTGCTATGGCTATGGCTATGGCTGCTATGGCTATGGCTGCTATGGCTGTGGCAATGGCTATGGCTGCTATGGCTATGGCTATGGCTCTAATGGCTATGGCTACGTCTGTGGCTGCTATGGCTATGGCTGCTATGGCTCTGGATATGGCTATGGCTATGGCTACTATGGCTCTGGCTATGTCTATGACTGCTATGGCTATGGCTATGTCTATTGCGACTATGGCTATGGCTATGGTTGCTATGGCTATTGCGTCCATCTGCTATGGCTATGGCTGTTGCTATGGCTTCTATGGCTATGTCTATGGCTAAGGCTGCTATGGTTATGGCTATGGCTGCTATGGCTATGGTTATGGCTATAGCTGCTATGGCAAAGGCTATGGCTGCTATGGCTATGGCTGCTATGGCTATGGCAATGGCTGCTATGGCTATGGCTGCTATGGCTATGGCTATGGCTATGGCTGCTATGCCTATCGCTTCTATCGCTATGGCTTTTATGGCTATCGCTGTGGCTATGGCTGCTATGGCAATGGCTATGGTTATGGCTGCTATGGCTATGGCTATGGCTGCTATGGCTATGGCTATGGCTGCTATAGCTATGTTTATGGCTATATCTGCTATGGCTATGGCTATGGCTGCTATGGCTATTGTTACGTCTGTGGCTGCTATGGCTATGGCTGCTATGGCTGCTATGGCTATGGCTATGGCTATGGCTGCTATGGCTATGGTTATGGCTGCTATGACTATGGCTATGGGTATGGCTGCTATGGCTATGGCTTTGGCTGCTATGGCTATGGCTATGGCTGCTATGGCTATGGCAATGGCTACTATGGCCATGGCTATGACTGCTATGGCTATGGCTATGGCTGCTATGGCTGTGGGTATGGCTATAACTGCTGTAGCTATGGCTATGTCTGCTATGGCTATGGCTGCTATGGCTTTGGCTATGGCTTGTATTGGCTATAGCTATGGCTATGGCTACTATGGCTGTGGCTATGTTTATGGGTGCTATGGCTATGGCTATGACTATTGCTGCTATGGCTATGGCTATGGCTATGGCTGCTATGGCTATGGCTATGGCTATGGTTGCTATGGCTATGGCTGCTATGGCTATGCCTGCTATGGCTATGGTTATGGCTGCGATGGCTATGTATGCTATGGCTATGGCAATGGCTATGGCTGCTATGGCTATGGCTGCTACGGCTATGGCTATGGCTGCCATGGCTATGGCTGCTATGCCTATGGCAATGGCTACGGCTGCTATGGCTATGTCTTCTATGGCTACGACTACTATGGCTATCGCTATGGCTATGACTGCTATGGCTATGGCTATGGCTACGGCTATGGCAATGGCTGCGATGGCTATGGCTATGGCTGCAGCTGCTATGGCTATGGCTGCTATGGCTATGGCTATGGCTATGGTTGCTATGGCTATGGCTGCTATGGCTATGGCTGCTATGGCTATGACTATGGCTGCGATGGCTATGGCTTCTATGGCTATGGCTTCTAATGCTATCGCTATGGCTATGACTGCTATGGCTATGGCTACGGCTATGGCTGCTATGGCAATGGATATGGCTGCTATGGCTATGGCTGCTATGGCTATGGCTACGGCTGCTATGGCTATGGCTATGGCTATGGCCGCTATGCCTATCGCTTCTATCGCTATGGCTTTTATGGCTATCGCTATGGCTATGGCTGCTCTGGCAATGGCTATGGCTATGACTGCTATGGCTATGGCCATGGCTATGGCTGCTATGGCTATGGCCATTTTTGCTATGGCTATGGCTGCTATGGCTATGGGTATGGCTGCGATGGCTATGTATGCGATGGCTATGGCTATGGCTATGGATATGGCTGCTATGGCTATGGCTATGGCTGGTATGGCTATGGCAATGGCTACTATGGCCATGGCTATGGCTGCTATGGCTATGGCAATGGCTGCTATAGCTATGTTTATGGCTATAGCTGCTATGGCTATGGCTATGGCTGGTATGGCTATGGCAATGGCTACTACGGCCATGGCTATGGCTGCTATGGCTATGGCAATGGCTGCTATAGCTATGTTTATGGCTATAGCTGCTATGGCTATGGCTATGGCTGCTATGGCTATGGCTGCTATGGCTATGGCTATGGCTGCTATGGCTATGGCTATGGCTATGGCCGCTATGCCTACCGCTTCTATCGCTATGGCTTTTATGGCTATCGCTATGGCTATGGCTGCTCTGGCAATGGCTATGGCTATGACTGCTATGGCTATGGCCATGGCTATGGCTGCTATGGCTATGGCTATGGTTGCTATGGCTATGGCTGCTATGGCTATGGCTATGGCTGCGATGGCTATGTATGCGATGGCTATGGCTATGGCTATGGCTATGGCTGCTATGGCTATGGCTATGGCTGGTATGGCTATGGCAATGGCTACTATGGCCATGGCTATGGCTGCTATGGCTATGGCAATGGCTGCTATAGCTATGGTTATGGCTATAGCTGCTATGGCTATGGCTATGGCTGCTATGGCTATGGCTACGTCTGTGGCTGCTATGGCTATGGCTGCTATGGATTTGGCTGTGGCTGCTATGGCTATGGCTGGTATGGCTATGGCTGCAATGGCTATGGCTATGGCTATGGCTGCTATGCCTGTCGCTTCTATCGCTATGGCTTTTATGTCTATCGCTATAGCTATGGCTGCTATGGCAATGGCTATGGCTATGGCTGCTATGGCTATGGCCATGGCTATGGCTGCTATGGCTATGGCTATGGCTATGGTTGCTATGGCTATGGCTGCTATGGCTATGCCTGCTATGGCAATGGCTATGGCTGCTATGGCTATGGCTTCTACGGCTATGGCTTTTATAGCTATCGCTATGGCTATGACTGCTATGGCTATTGCTATGGCTATGGCTGCTATGGATGTGGCTATGGCTATGGCTGCTAAGGAAATATCTATGGCGGCTATGGCTATGGCTATAGCTGCTATGGCTATGGCAATGGCTATGGCTGCTGTGGCTGTGGCTATTGCTGATATGGCTATGGCTAAGGCTATGGCTGCTATGGCTATGGCCATGGCTGCTATGGCTATTGCTATGGCTGCTATGGCAATGGCTATGGCTACGGCTATGGCTGCTAGGGCCACCATGGCTACGGCAATGGCTGCTATGGCTATGGCTATGGCTGCGGCTGCAATGGCTATGGCTGCTTTGGCTATGGTTATGGTGGCTATGGCTATGGCTATGGATATGGCTGCTATGGCTATGGCTGCATTAGCTATGGCTATAGCTGCATTGGCTGCTGTGGCTATGGCTATGTCTATGGCTGCTATGGCTGTGGCTATGGCTGCTATGGAAATAGTTATGGCAGCAATGGCTATGGCTATGGCTGCTATGGCTATGGCTATGGCTGCTATGGCCACCATGGCTATGTCTATGGCTGCTATGGCTGTGGCTCTGGCTATGGCTGCTATGGATATAGCTATAGCAGCTATAGCTATGACTATGCCTGCTATGGATATAGCTATGGCAGGTATGGCTATGGCTATGGCTGATATGGCTATGTCTATGTCTATGGCTGCTATGGCTTTGGCTATGGCTGATATGTCTATGCCTACGTGTATGGCTGCTATGGCTATGGCAATGGCTACTATGGCCATGGCTATGACCGCTATGGCTATGGCTATGGCTGCTATAGCTATGGCTTCTAGGGCTATGGCTATGGATGCTATTGCTCTGGCTGCAATGGCTATGGCAATGGCTATGGCTGCTATGGCTATGGCTGCTGTGGCTATGGCTATGGCTGCTATGGCTGTGGTTACGGCTTCTATGGCTATGTCTATGGCTGCTCTGGCTATGGCTATGTCTGCTATGGCTATGGCTATGGCTGCTCTGGCTTTGGCTATGGCTACTATGGCTGTTATTGCTATGGCTATGGCTACTATGGCTATGGCTATCCCTGCTCTGGCTTTGGCTATGGCTACTATGGCTGTTATTGCTATGGCTATGGCTACTATGGCTATGGATACGGCTGCTCTGGCTATGGCTATGGCTATGGCTGCTATGGCTGTGGCTATGGCTATGGCTGCTATGGAAATAGCTATGGCAGCAATGGCTATGGCTATTTCTGCTATGGCTATGGCTATGGCTGCTATGGCCACCATGGCCATGGCAATGGCTGCTATGGCTATGGCTATGGCTGCTATGGCTATGGCTATTGCTGCTATGGCTATGGCTATGGCTACGGCCATGACTGCTATCGCCACCGTTGCTATGGCAATGCCTGCTATGGCTATGGCTATGGCTGGGGCTGCTATGGCTATGGCTTTTATGGCTATCGCTATGGGTATGACTGCTATGGCTATGGCTATGGCTGCTATTGTTATGTATGCTATGGCTATGGCAATGGCTATGGCTGCTATGGCTGCTATTGTTATGTATGCTATGGCTATGGCAATGGCTATGGCTGCTATGGCTATGGCAGCTATGGCTATGGCCATGGCTGCTATGGCTATGGCTATGGCTGCTATGGCTATGGTTATGGCTATAGCTGCTATGGCTATGGCTATGGCTTCTATGGCTATGTCTATGGCTAAGGCTGCTATGGCTATTGCTATGGTTGCTTTGGATATGGCTATAGCTGCATTGGCTGCTGTGGCTATGGCTATGGCTGCATTGGCTATGGCTATAGCTGCATTCGCTGCTGTGGCTATGGCTATGTCTATGGCTGCTATGTCTGTGGCTCTGGCTGCTTTGTCTATGGCTATAGCTGCATTGTCTGCTGAGGCTATGTCAATGTCTATGGCTGCTTTGGCTGTGGCTATGGCTATGGCTGCAAAGGAAGTAGCTATGGCAGCTATGGCTATGGCTATGGCTGCTATGGCTATGGCTATGGCTATGGCTGCTACGGCTAAGGCAATGGCTGCTATGGCTATGGCAATGGCTGCTATGGCTATGGCTGCTATGGCTATGGCTGCTATGGCTATGGCTATGGCTGCTATGGCTATGGCAATGGCTATGTCTGCTACGGCTATGGCTATGGCTGCTATGGCTATGGTTGTGGTTGCAATGGCTATTGCGTCTATCTGCTATGGCTATGGCTGTGGATATGGCTTCTATGGCTATGTCTATGGCTAAGGCTGCTATGGCTTGGCTATGGCTGCTATGGCTATGGCTATAGCTACATTGGCTGCTGTGGCTATGGCTATGTCTATGGCTGCTATGGCTGTGGTTATGGCTACGGCTTCTATGGAAATAGCTATGGCGGATATCGCTATGGCTATAGCTGCATTGGCTGCTATGGCTATGGCTATGTCTATGGCTGCTATGGCTGTGGCTATGGCTGTGGCTGCTATGGAAATATCTATGGCGGCTATGGCTCTGGCTATAGCTGCTATGGCTATGGCTATGGCTATGGCTATGGCTGCTGTGGCTGTGGCTATTGCTGATATGGCTATGGCTAAGGCTATGGCTGCTATGGCTATGGCTATGGCTGCTATGTCTATGGCTATGGCTGCTATGGCAATGGCTACGTCTGTGGCTGCTTTGGCTATGGCTGCTGTGGCTTTGCCTATGGTTGCTATGGCTATGGCTATGGCTGCTATGGCTATGGCTATGGATATGGCTGCTATGGCTATGGCTATGGCTGCTATGGCTATGGCTATGGCTGCTTTGGCTATGGCTATAGCTGCATTGGCTGCTGTGGCTATGGCTATGTCTATGGCTGCTATGGCTGTGGCTATGGCTGTTCTGACTATGGCTACGTCTGTGGCTGCTATGGCTATGGCTGCTATGGCTTTGCCTATGGCTGCTATGGCTATGGCAATGGCTATGGCTGCTATGGCTATGGCTTCTATGGCTGTGGCTATGGCTCAGCTGCTATGGAAACAGCTATGGCGGCTATGGCTAGGGCTATGGCTGCTATGGCTATGACTATGGCTATGGCTGCTGTGGCTGTGGCTATGGCTGATATGGCTATGGCTTGGTTATGGCTGCTATGGCTATGGCTATGGCTGCGGCTGCTATGGCTATGGCTTTTATGGCTATCGCTACGGCTATGACTGCTATGGCTATTGCTATGGCTATGGCTGCTATGGCTATGGCTATGGCTATGGCTGCTATGGCTATGGCACTGGCTGCCATGGCTATGGCTGCTATGGCTACTATGGCTATTGCTATGGCTATGGCTGCTATGGCTATGGCACTGGCTGCCATGGCTATGGCTGCTATGGCTACTATGGCTATTGCTATGGCTATGGCTGCTATGGCTATGGTTATGGCTATGGCTGCTATTGCTATGGCTGTATCTGCTATGGCTATGGCTATGGCTGCTATGGCTATGGTTATGGCTGCTATGACTACCGCTATGGGTATGGCTGCTATGGCTATGGCTTTGGCTGCTGTGGCTATGGCTATGGCTGCTATGGCTATGGCTACGTCTGTGGCTGCTGTGGCTATGGCTGCTGTGGCTTTGGCTATGGCTTCTATGGCTATGGCTTCTATCGCTATGGCTATGAGTGCTATGGATATGGCTATGGGTATGGCTGCTATGGCTTTGGCTATGGCTATGGCTATGGCTGCTATGGCTATGGCTGCTATGGCTATGGCTATGGCTTCTATGGCTATGGCTATGACTCCTATGGATATGGCTATGGCTTCTATGGCTATGTCTATGGCTAAGGTTGCTATGGCTATGGCTATGTCTGCTTTGGCTATGGCTATAGCTGCATTGGCTGCTGTGGCTATGGCTATGTCTATCGCTGCTATGGCTGTGCCTATGGCTACGGCTGCCATGGAAATAGCTATGGCAGCTATGGCTATGGCTATGGCTGCTATGGCTATGGCTATGGCTATGGCTACTGTGGCTATGGCTATGGCTGATATGGCTATGGCTGCTATGGCTATGGCTATGGCTTCTATGGCTATGGCTATGACTCCTATGGATATGGCTATGGCTTCTATGGCTATGTCTATGGCTAAGGCTGCTATGGCTATGGCTATGTCTGCTTTGGCTATGGCTATAGCTGCATTGGCTGCTATGGCTATGGTTATGGCTATAACTGCCATGGCTATGGCTATGGCTGCTATGGCTATGGCTACGTCTGTGGTTGCTATGGCTGTGGCTGCTGTGGCTTTGGCTATGGCTTCTTTGGCTATGGCTTCTATGGCTATGGTTATGGCTATAGCTGCTATGCCTATGGCTATGGCTATGGCTTCTATGGCTATGGCTGTGACTCCTATGGCTATGGCTATGGCTGCTATGGCTATGGTTATGGCTATAGCTGCTATGCCTCTGGCTATGGCTGCTATGGCTATGGCTACGGCTGCAATGGCTATGGCAATGGCTAGTATGGTCATGGCTATGGCTGCTATGGCTATGGCTATGGCTGCTATGGCTGTGGCTGTGGCCGCTATGGCTGTGGCTGCTATGGCTATGGCAATGGCTGCTATGGCTATGGCCGCAATGGCTATGGCCATGGCTATGGCTGCTATGGCTATGGCTATGGCTATGGTTGCTATGGCTATGGCTGCTATGGCTATGCCTGCTATGGCTATGGCTATGGCTGCGATGGCTATGTTTGCTATGGCTATGGCAATGGCTATGGCTGCTATGGATATGGCTGCTATGGCTATGGGTATGGCTGCTATGGCTATGGCTGCTATGGCTATGGCAATGGCTACGGCTGCTATGGCTATGTCTTCTATGGCTATGACTACAATAGCTATCGCTATGGCTATGACTGCTATGGCTATGGCTATGGCTATGGCTGCTATGGCTATGGCTATGACTATGGCTGCTATGGAAATAGTTATGGCAGCAATGGCTATGGCTATGGCTGCTATGGCTATGGCTATGGCTGCTATGGCCACCATGGCTATGTCTATGGCTGCTATGGCTGTGGCTCTGGCTATGGCTGCTATGGATATAGCTATAGCAGCTATAGCTATGACTATGCCTGCTATGGATATAGCTATGGCAGGTATGGCTATGGCTATGGCTGATATGGCTATGTCTATGTCTATGGCTGCTAAGGCTTTGGCTATGGCTGATATGTCTATGCCTACGTGTATGGCTGCTATGGCTATGGCAATGGCTACTATGGCCATGGCTATGACTGCTATGGCTATGGCTATGGCTGCTATAGCTATGGCTTCTAGGGCTATGGCTATGGCTGCTATTGCTCTGGCTGCAATGGCTATGGCCATGGCTATGGCTGCTATGGCTATGGCTGCTGTGGCTATGGCTATGGCTGCTATGGCTGTGGTTACGTCTTCTATGGCTATGTCTATGGCTGCTCTGGCTATGGCTATGTCTGCTATGGCCATGGCTATGGCTGCTCTGGCTTCGGCTATGGCTACTATGGCTGTTATTGCTATGGCTATGGCTACTATGGCTATGGCTATCCCTGCTCTGGCTTTGGCTATGGCTACTATGGCTGTTATTGCTATGGCTAAGGCTACTATGGCTATGGATACGGCTGCTCTGGCTATGGCTATTGCTATGTCTGCTATGGCTATGTCTATGGCTGCCATGGCTGTGCCTTTTGTGGCTATGGCTTCTATGGCTGTCGCTATGGCTATGGCTGCTTTGGCTATGGCTTTAGCTACATTGGCTGCTGTGGCTATGGCTATGTCTATGGCTGCTATGGCTGTGGCTATGGCTATGGCTGCTATGGCTATGGCTATTGCTGCTATGGCTATGGCTATGGCTGCTATGGCTATCGCTATGGCTACGGCTATGGCAGCTATGGCTATGGCTATGGCTATGGCTGCTATGGCTATGGCAATGGCTATGTCTGCTACGGCTATGGCTATGGCTGCTATGGCTATGGCTGTGGATATGGCTTCTATGGCTATGTCTATGGCTAAGGCTGCTATGGCTTGGCTATGGCTGCTATGGCTATGGCTATAGCTACATTGGCTGCTGTGGCTATGGCTATGTCTATGGCTGCTATGGCTGTGGTTATGGCTACGGCTTCTATGGAAATAGCTATGGCGGATATCGCTATGGCTATAGCTGCATCGGCTGCTATGGCTATGGCTATGTCTATGGCTGCTATGGCTGTGGCTATGGCTATGGCTGCTATGGAAATATCTATGGCGGCTATGGCTCTGGCTATAGCTGCTATCGCTATGGCTATGGCTAAGGCTATGGCTGCTATGGCTATGGCTATGGCTGCTATGTCTATGGCTATGGCTGCTATGGCTATGGCTATTGCTGCTATGGCTATGGCTATGGCTACGGCCATGACTGCTATCGCCACCGTTGCTATGGCAATGCCTGCTATGGCTATGGCTATGGCTGGGGCTGCTATGGCTATGGCTTTTATGGCTATCGCTATGGGTATGACTGCTATGGCTATGGCTATGGCTGCTATTGTTATGTATGCTATGGCTATGGCAATGGCTATGGCTGCTATGGCTATGGCAGCTATGGCTATGGCCATGGCTGCTATGGCTATGGCTATGGCTGCTATGGCTATGGTTATGGCTATAGTTGCTATGGCTGTGGCTATGGCTTCTATGGCTATGTCTATGGCTAAGGCTGCTATGGCTATTGCTATGGCTGCTTTGGATATGGCTATAGCTGCATTGGCTGCTGTGGCTATGACTATGGCTGCATTGGCTATGGCTATAGCTGCATTCGCTGCTGTGGCTATGGCTATGTCTATGGCTGCTATGTCTGTGGCTCTGGCTGCTTTGTCTATGGCTATAGCTGCATTGTCTGCTGAGGCTATGTCAATGTCTATGGCTGCTTTGGCTGTGGCTATGGCTATGGCTGCAAAGGAAGTAGCTATGGCAGCTATGGCTATGGCTATGGCTGCTATGGCTATGGCTATGGCTATGGCTGCTACGGCTAAGGCAATGGCTGCTATGGCTATGGCAATGGCTGCTATGGCTATGGCTGCTATGGCTATGGCTATGGCTGCTATGGCTATGGCAATGGCTATGTCTGCTACGGCTATGGCTATGGCTGCTATGGCTATGGTTGTGGTTGCAATGGCTATTGCGTCTATCTGCTATGGCTATGGCTGTGGATATGGCTTCTATGGCTATGTCTATGGCTAAGGCTGCTATGGCTTGGCTATGGCTGCTATGGCTATGGCTATAGCTACATTGGCTGCTGTGGCTATGGCTATGTCTATGGCTGCTATGGCTGTGGTTATGGCTACGGCTTCTATGGAAATAGCTATGGCGGATATCGCTATGGCTATAGCTGCATTGGCTGCTATGGCTATGGCTATGTCTATGGCTGCCATGGCTGTGGCTATGGCTGTGGCTGCTATGGAAATATCTATGGCGGCTATGGCTCTGGCTATAGCTGCTATGGCTATGGCTATGGCTATGGCTATGGCTGCTGTGGCTGTGGCTATTGCTGATATGGCTATGGCTAAGGCTATGGCTGCTATGGCTATGGCTATGGCTGCTATGTCTATGGCTATGGCTGCTATGGCAATGGCTACGTCTGTGGCTGCTTTGGCTATGGCTGCTGTGGCTTTGCCTATGGCTGCTATGGCTATGGCTATGGCTGCTATGGCTATGGCTATGGATATGGCTGCTATGGCTATGGCTATGGCTGCTATGGCTATGGCTATGGCTGCTTTGGCTATGGCTATAGCTGCATTGGCTGCTGTGGCTATGGCTATGTCTATGGCTGCTATGGCAGTGGCTATGGCTATGGCTGCTATGGAAATATCTATGGCGGCTATGGCTCTGGCTATAGCTGCTATGGCTATGGCTATGGCTAAGGCTATGGCTGCTATGGCTATGGCTATGGCTGCTATGTCTATGGCTATGGCTGCTATGGCAATGGCTATGGCTGCTTTGGCTATGGCTATAGCTGCATTGGCTGCTGTGGCTATGGCTATGTCTATGGCTGCTATGGCTGTGGCTATGGCTGTTCTGACTATGGCTACGTCTGTGGCTGCTATGGCTATGGCTGCTATGGCTTTGCCTATGGCTGCTATGGCTATGGCTATGGCTATGGCTGCTATGGCTATGGCTATGGCTGCTCTGGCTATAGCTATGGCTGCTATGGCTATGGCTATGGCTGCTGTGGCTCTGGCTGTGGCTACAATGGCTGCTATGGCTATGGCTATGGCTGCTATGGCTATGGCAATGGATTTGGCTGCTATGGCCACGGCTATGTATGGTATGGCCATGGCTATGGCTGCTATGGCTATGGTTATGGCTATGGCTGCTATGGCTATGCCTATGGCTGCTATGGATATCGCTATGGCTATGGCTATGGCTTCTATGGCTATGTCTATGGCTAAGGCTGCTATGGCTTGGCTATGGCTGCTATGGCTATGGCTATGGCTGCTCTGGCTATGGCTATGGCTGCTATGGTTATGGCTATAGCTGCTATGGCTATAGCTATGTCTGCTATGGCTGTGGCTACGTCTGTGGCTGCTATGGCTATGGCTGCTATGGCTTTGGCTATGGCTGCTATGGCTATGGCGATGGCTATGGCTGTGGCTGCTATGGCTATGACTATGGCTACTATGGCTATGGATACGGCTGCTATGGCTATGGCTATGGCTGCTATGGCTATGGCTGCTATGGCTATGGCTATGGCAGCTTTGGCTATGGCTGTAGCTGCATTGGCTGCTGTGGCTATGGCTATGTATATGGCTGCTATGGCTGTGGCTACCGCTATGTCTGCTATAGAATTAGCTATGGCGGCTAAGGCTACGGCTATGGCTATGGCTATGGCTGCTATGGCTATGGCTATGGCTATGGCTGCTATGGCTTTGGCTATGGCTGCTACGGCTACCGCGAGGACTGCTATGGCTATGGCTATGGCTCTGGCTGCTATGGCTATTGCTATGGCTATGGCTGCTATGGCTATGTCTACGTCTGCTATGGCTATGGCTATCGCTGCGTCTGCTATGGTTATGGCTGCTATGGCTATGGCTATAGGCGCCATGACAATGGCTACGCGTGCTATGGCTATGGCCGTGACTGGTTTGGCTATGGCTATAGCTGCTATGGCTATGGCTATGGCTATGGCTGCTATGGCTATGGCAATGGCCATGGCTGCTATGGCTATGGCTTCTATGGCTATGGCTATGGCTATGGCTATGGCTGCTATGGCTATGGCTGCTATGGCTACTATGGCTATGGCTATGGCTTTGGCTGCCATGGCTATGGCTATGGCTGCTATGGCCATTGCTGCTATGGCTATGGCTGCTATGGCTATGGCTGCTATGGCTATGGCTATGACTGCTATGGCTATGTATGCTATGACTATGGCCATGGCTGCTATGGCTATGCCTATGGCTGCTATGGCTATCGCTATTGCTACTGCTATGGCTGCTATGGGTATGAAAATGTCTATGGCTGCAATGGCTATGGCTATGGCTATGGCTGCTATGGCTATGGCTATGGCTATGGCTGCTATGGCTATGGCTGCTATGGCTATGGCTGCTATGGCTATGACTATGGCTGCGATGGCTATGGCTTCTATGGCTATGGCTTCTAAGGCTATCGCTATGGCTATGACTGCGATGGCTATGGCTACGGCTATGGCTGCTATGGCTATGGATATGGCTGCTATGGCTGTGTCTATGGCTGCTATGGCCATGTCTATGGCTGCTATGGCTATGGCTATGGCTGCTATGGCTATGTCTATGTCTGCTATGGCTATGGCTATGTCTACTATGGCTGCTATGGCTACGACTATGGCTACTATGGCTATGGATACGGCTGCTATGGCTATGGCTGTTTCTGCTATGGCTATGGCTGCTATGGCTATGGCTATGGCTGCTACGGCTATGGCTGCTATGGCTGTGGCTGCTATGGCTATGGCTATGGCTATGGCTGCTATGGCTATGGTTGCTATGGCTATGGCTGCTATGGCTATGGCTATGGCTATGGCTATGGCTTCTATGGCTATGGCTATGACTCCTATGGCTATGGCTATGCCTGCTATGGCAATGGTTATGGCTATAGCTGCTATGCCTATGGCTATGGCTGCTATGGCTATGGCTCCGGCTACAATGGCTATGGCAATGGCTAGTATGGCCATGGCTATGGCTGCTATGGCTATGGCTATGGCTGCTATGGCTGTGGGTATATCTATAGCTGCTGTGGCTATGGCTATGGCTGATATGGCTATGGCTATGGCTATCTCTGCTATGGCTATGGCTGCTATGGCTATGGCCATGGCTATGGCTGCTATGGCTATGGCTATGGTTGCTATGGCTATGGCTGCGATGGCTATGTATGCGATGGCTATGGCTATGGCTATGGCTATGGCTGCTATGGCTATGGCTATGGATGGTATGGCTATGGCAATGGCAACTATGGCCATGGCTATGGCTGCTATGGCTATGGCAATGGCTGCTATAGCTATGTTTATGGCTATATCTGCTATGGCTATGGCCATGGCTGCTATGGCTATTGTTACGTCTGTGGCTGCTA